>NC_061491.1:8836971-9458549 GCF_022539355.2 Hippoglossus stenolepis
TTTGATCAAACATAATACTGGCTGAAATTGGTGTTTTGTATTATGAAATATCCAGGACCATTTTCTTTGTAAATTTAATTAATTAATTTTCATTTAATTTTCTTTCATTAAAATACTATGATCTTGACTGTCGCCTTTCAATTGATTTTCTAATATAAGACGCTTACCAGTTGGTAACAGGATGCTGGTCAGGTACTGATGTCTATATTTTGTGTAATGTTTCATTGTACAGCGTGACATAGTGCAAAATATTTGAGAGAACAATCACGTTTTTCTAACCAGCCAAAGGCCCAATGTGTTGCCAAAATCAACCTTTGAAATGGCAAATTACAACAACCTTTTGTGCCTCTTTGCCCTTTAAACAAATTGAGTTTTTGCTAGCCTCTGGAATCTGTACAAACCAACCATTGCGCTTTATTAAAAATGAATGTGGTAGCAAACAGACTGCAGGGGAAAGCAACATTTGAAGCATTTTTAGCAACAGTAGATTAGCTGATCCTGCACTGCATCTGAAAGAAAATCAAGATTTAATGGCACTTCAAGAATTTATGCTGTTTGCAATACAAGCTGTTTGTATTACAAACAGATTTTTTGCCTCAGCAGACTGAATAATTTTATAACCACTACACATTTTCAGATCATCACCCAGTTAAAAACAACCCGTGGAGCTGTTTGCCTTTATTATTAAGACTCTCATACATTTATACTTGACCATAAATACAGTACATTATCAATTTCAAACACAGTACATAAAATATATTAACACGGCAAATAACCATTTCTACTGTAGTTCTTTGGTTCAAAGTGCTCTGCTGCATCATTTCAGTTTGGCAGTGCAGATAAAACTGGATTATTTTGTAGAAGACACATGTGAAAATGATATCTACAGTATGCCTGATAGATACACCCGTGTAATTCCCTGTCGCTACTGTTCCTGAGAAAGTCGAGTTGAATGTGGTGATCTTAGTGCAGAATGTCCACCAGCCGCTGGTAGGTTTCTCTCTCTTGTTTCAAGCTGTGATGCTCTTCCACGTAGAGTTTTCCGTTGCGCACCACTCTCTCTCTCAGCTCGTGATCTGACAACAGCCTCTGAGCTTGATGCACAAATTCCTGGACCGGAAAACAAAAGCAAAACAAGTCTCATTTACTGCCTGATGCCACTTGGAGCTGGTCATGAAAGTTGCCAGAAGATACGTGTTTTTTTAAGCAATTAAGACAATCCAAGGCATACGAACAGAGCTCAGATAAAAGGCTGTGCACTGATTAGTAAATACTTCAAAAATACATTGCCAAAAGATGGAGATATTTGTGTCTCCAGAGCCAAATAGGACTATCCAAAAGACCTTTTTAGTCCATCCTATAATAGCTGCCACCTCTCATTTAATTATGAAGAAAGGAGAAACCAAATCAAGTTACTGCAAACGTTAAAACAACACTACCCAACCAGCTGTCAGCTGGATTTATTAATTATACATTACAAATGAGTAATGTTGCCATCACTGAGCATTGAATGAAATGTAGGTTAGCCACAAAGCATCCTGAATCCTAGTTGCTCAATTGTTGGCCCATTAGACTGAGAGAAGCCTCCAACAAAAGGAAGCTAAAGTGCCTTAAAGTGTTCCTACAGCATGGCAGCCAACATTTGCTGCCGCAGAGGGCCAATAGGCACACAAACTTTTAGACGCTGCCAGTCAGCAGGCCACTTCACTTTACTTCACTTCAGTCAAGTGATGTGATTATGTCTGAAGAGGCTCTTGGTTGGAAACAGCTCTTCTGTGTGGCCATATGAGAGCAATAAATCCTCAGCAACAGGATTAAAGCTCAACTTATGAGCAGCATGCTTATAATCACTTCACTCAGTGCAAATTAAAGAGCCAGACAGGGGAGGACGTTCACTTTTCCCCCCCGACTTGTTTTGTTCTTTTACACATTACTTTATACCTGTGCACGTGTAGTAACATTGAAAGCCTAAATAATGAGAAAAACTGACAATCTGAAATGAGACAGGATTTTGATATGTGAAATAAAAGTAGATCAACCACAAGGAAAGTTTTTGGCTGAAAGACCAGCGCTCGCTGCCCATTAGTCCTGGCTGAGGTCGTGGTTTATCCAGCCCAAGTCGCTGCAACCATCTGTGAGAGCTTCCTCCTGGCAGCTCAGCTGAGCACGTGACCCCCCTGGAGAGGACTTATCTCCACCGTTACGGCAACATCACGCTAGATGACAGCACCATGCTCAAGCCCTCGGTCAGCTGGCCTTAACCTATGTCATCCTCCCTTTGCATGAAACCTCATTAAATATCAGAATGAAGTGTTCTCATGGGGGCTCTCTTTCCTGCTTGCTGCTACATGTTGCATCACTATGTGTTAATGGGATATCTTTGCTCTCTCGCTGAAGGCTTCACTTTCTGATTCTAATCTGTGCACCTGAGAAAACTCTTTTAATATTATTTTACCTATGTTTGGACTAATGATAAGAATTGAAAGTACAAAATGTATCAAAATGATGAAAAGTTGGAGTACTCTTTCTTAAAAGTTTCTAGGCTTTTTAAGATAAATCTATGCCAGGAAGATGAAACACACCTGAAGACATCCTGAGGCTGGGCTTCAATACTACGTATTAGCACTAAGTACTTTTCCAGTCAGCTTAGGTCGCAGGTGTAGGTGTTGGCCGCAGAGGTATATGCAGTAGATTCTCTGTGCAAGCCCTCAACACAGTGTTAAAGCTTAACAGGGCTTAACGCATATGGTGACCTGGTCAGTGACTGTCACTATATACCTTAGGAGACGAGTACAACAGGCCAGTGAACTCATGCTGCACCACAGCTGAATTTCCTGTTATGTCCCTGGCCAGCACAGGTACCCCGAGGTCCATGGCCTATTGGAGCAGAGAGAACATTACAACACTCAAAAGTCACACACTGCGATTCGAAATAAATACGAACAAAAGTTACTCACTCTTTATATTCTCATCAAGGGAATAAAAAAAAAAGCACCTGAGCTCCGTGGAAATTGTGCAGCTCGGCTCCTCTACACTTCAGTGCAGAGTTGAGTTCACTTACAGAATTAACAATCTGTATCCGCTAATACCTTCAGCAGGTTGTTGAGTGAAACATGTTAACATACTAATCAGACTTTAAGCCCACTGTGGATTGTCTTAATCGACTGTGTTTAAAAGAGATTAAGTGGATTTGCAGGTTTTGCTCACTCAGGAATGGGAAGATTTGAGTCAAGCAATTAATTTGGGTAATTGTCCCTGAAGTGGTCAGATGACATTGTAGCAGGGATAAGGACTCCTGTAAATATTCACATTCGATAAATCGAGTTTTCATTCCCTTAATATTAATGTGCACCACAATGCAGGAGCAGCAGAACGATAAATTGAGTTTAACAGTATAAATGTCGAAGGCACGACACGGTATCCTACAATTACCCATGAGCCCTGAAGATGTTTACCTCCAAGATCGCTGCTGACATGCCCTCTGAGATGGAGCTGTTGACCATAGCGAAGCACCTTTTCATGGCAGCGTGAAGCTCCTGTTGGCTCCTCTCCTGGGCCAAGAAGACCCCTGCTGTTCTGCAGACGCAGTGGCAAAGCTCAGTTCTGCGTGACTCAGGGTTCACAGAGGCATGAATGATACTGAGCAGCAGTGACAAGCTCAGGGCAGGAAACATGGCTACACTATGCCTAACATGCACAGAGTGTGCAGGTAAAGTCCTAACCAGAGAGGGCAGCTTCCTGCCGCACAGATCGTTGTTGCGGTGAAGGCCCCCGGCGAAAAACTGAAAGCCAAGACTAGAGAGCAGCGCGACAGGAAAAAAAAAGGATCTTGATGCTCCCCTCAGATCTGCATTCTGTTCAGATTATGCTAAAATAAATGTAAGCAATCATTTCTTGTACCACATGGGATAAATACAAGGAAGAGCAACCATCAAAAATGTTATAGGAGCAAGATCTTGGCAATTAAACTGTCAGATCTCAAGTTTGCTTTCATGAGACGTGTAATTGATTAAAAAAATTCAACAAAACAAAACAGATGGTTTACCTTTGAACAACAGCTTCCACTTCCACAGTAAACACAGGATCAATCTGAAGGATTAAAAATTACAAAGACACGTGAAACCCCTTATCTGAGCACTGAGCTCATCAAGGATGACAACAATGACTTAATCAGGAGGACAAAATAAACAATGACGCAAAATTTATAATTTCTATTCAGAGCAAATCATTATCTGCAAATCCTGTATTTTCAGAGATTGGGGTCAGGATGGGGTGGGTGGCCAATCTGATTAATTGCAATGTGGGATTTGCCTGCATTAGCTTGCCCACAGAAAAGTCAAAGCATAGTAATTTAGGTCAAAGATGCTACGAAGCAGGATCCTTCGTTTTTTTTCTTCTCTATCTGTCATTTTATAGCTCATGGAATTTCTAAATTGAATCTGCTTTGCAGCACATGTGCATTAAAATCAAAGAACTTGAACTAAGAACATTTTTGGTATCCTGCTGTAATCTGGGATTAAGCAGACATTGTAGAACCAGCGGGGGATAGATCACGATAAAGGCTGCATTAACAAACACAAATGATTTAAGCACAGATTCTCTGCTGTCCCGCAGTGAGTCAACAGAAAACAGAGGGGAGGGACATCAGCAGTCAGAAGGGGAAGGCAGATGTTACACCAATGTTTTTGCTTGTCCAAGTGAATCTGTCATATCTTTCCTTTTCTGAGATAATCACGATGCTCTCTTTTCCTCTGCTACATAATTTCTGTTTTTAAAGCAACTCATATGGTGCAAATGTCTGCTACTGTGTCAGATCTATCATTATTTTTTCACCGTAAGCTTTCAGTTCATTTTCTTTCATTGTGGTAGAAAGTATGCTGCAGATCGTGTTGCTTGAAAAAAGCCCAGTTACCGAGCAGTGAGATGTGTCATCGCTCTCAAACTGACCTGAATTTCACTCTTAATGACAGATGCTGTGCAGCCAGACCACTTATTACTTGCATGAAGTAGCTGTGGATTCATGGTGCATCATGACAGCCCGAACCAAACAGGTCTCAATCTAACTTCTGTCTTGTGTTTTTTATTTTTATTTTACAGTATCCTCATTAATGTCCAGCAATGTTTACGTTTCATTAACTGTGGAATCCTGAAATTATCAAGGGCCCGAAATCTGACAGTCTTAAAAAATACATGTTTATCGTGAGAATAATATATGGCTTTTCATTTCTCAGACGAACAAACAAACAAACACGCTTCCACTGTGATTCAGGGGTGTTGAGATGAATCACGCGTCTCCGCTTGCACTGAACCATTTCATCAAACAGCAAGAAAGCAGAGCAGAGCAAGACGCTTCAGTCCATGTCTAATTGAGTTGTTTATGAGCAAAACTAAAGCAGAACATGCCTCTTGCCTGACTCCGCTGTTTGATGCTACACTAAAATACGGCACGATGATGTCATATCAAAGCAAGTCAAAGGGCGAGATGAAGACAAACATACAGCGAAATCAGCGAGTGGGAAATTGGAAATAAAAATCAGGAAAAACACACAAGAGCTGTAAGAGCACTGAGGCGGCTGCTGCTGCTGCTGCTGGCCGGGATATGACTTCTTTCTGCAGAACAGCATAAAAGTGCAATCAGTAAAAAAAAAAACTTACAGTAAATGTAAAGGTTGATTTATGAATATCATAAATCATGGCAGGCTGTAAGAGTTCAATTGATTTTCTTCCAGCTACTAGACTTGTGCAGTCAGTGCATGTGCAGTTAATGTCTTCAAGGGTGACACATAGGAAGGAAGCATGATGTTGTGTGACAGGGCTAACGGCTTTTTACCAGCACACGTCCAGAGACATGCCCATCCATGTGTATTCAAATGAGGTAGCTCTGCACAGGTCACTAGACAAACGTGAGTGCTAATCTGGGGCATGAGATGCATCAGTAGACCAAACACTACAGCTGCTGCTGCTGACCCTCGCCCTGTGTTTAGAACACTGCCATTTCCTCCCGGCGATGACTGTTAATTCCAGCTAAACAGCTAAAGCCAGTATCTCTGCTACATCCAATTAGAGGCATCCTGTATTCCCAGGGCAGGTTTCGAGGTAATTTAACAGTACAAAGAGTCACAGTACAGAAGGAGAACACATGGCAAGTATGAAAATAAACGTACTGACTTTCTGTATAATTGGTACATACCTTTGGCCCAATAATGATCAGCACATTCAGCGGATTCTCACAGTGCCACTCTATAAGACACACAATGTAAACGGCGATGTAAACAAAAACAACATCAGCATGAAAAACAAATGAACAGTTGCAACTTTCTTTTTTGTGTAGAATTTTTACAGTTATTCTTGGTTACTGCACCATATGTTTGTCCCTCTCCTGTGAAAATCGAGCTTTTAAACATGTCAAGATGTTTTGCCTTGTATAAGATAAAAGACACATTTGGAGTGAAATATGTATTTAATGTTATTGGCTGAGTATTTCCATCTTAACACTGAAGTGAACAAATACCATTCTGAAACCAAACTAGAACAGCACTCAGTTAAACTCATACCTTCGCCAAGGCCCAACAGTCAATCAAGCTGCACCAAATTGCACACACTCATAGATATCGGTCTTCTAAATGTGCCTGATTTATTTTTCATCTAGATCCAATAATTATTACCTGGAAAATTGGTGAAAGAAAAAAAAAAAAGGCCTATATCTTAATTTAAAAGGAAGTGAAAAAAAAGATATTCATGGATCCCCAACAACATGTGATGGGTTCTCCCATGACTCATACCGCATCCTTCCAGTATTTATATGTAATCCTGCTGACTAAAAACAAATAAATGCAGATGATATGCTAAAACCAAACTATAAAAACAAGTCTCAACTACAAAGTGTGTCTTTGTGGGCACAGAATGAGCTGTCAGAAGAATCTCATTGCTCTTTCACATAAATTTTCAATTAGCTGAAACTCAACCACAGAGCTCTAACATCATTCTTAAGTCATGAGGACACAGGCCACGACAAGAACCCAGTGAGGAAGGCTTTGGGAGTTCACCTGACCCTGAGGATGACCAAGGCGAAAACATGTCTGCATGCAAGCCCATGCAGACTGCCCACAATATGTGTTCCAGCTTTTTATTGCCACTACATTTATAATTCAAATAGATCGTTATTCCTAGGTCTCATTTGGTAACTATGGGTGACTGGGCCTTTGCTGTTATAGCCCAGAAACTGTGGAACAGTTTAACCACTGAGATCTGACAAGCAACATCCTAAGCATCTTTAAAATGTCCTCCTTTTATGAAGATTTTACATGTTTGATGTTTGACATATACTGTGTTTCCTTTTGTGTGTACCTTCATTTTATACCCTACTGTTGTATGAACTGATTATCTTTCTATGTAAATTAAGTTTATTATTATCTCTTGTATTTTATACAAAAAGACCTACATGGTTTACCTGAAAATACCTTCACCAGATAGAGGGGGTCCTTGACTCTTCTGAGGCCACAGACCAACAGGAAGACACGCAGCTCATCCGCATGCTCGGTGCTTACACCTGGAGAGGCGCCAGACACAGAGAAAGACAGCGCCACAATATCAAAACACTGCATAATGAACATCCCAAGTACATCGGCATATAATGAAAGCAATACATCACCCAAGGTCATGAGGAAAGTAAGACAGCGGTGACTAATGTGCTCCCACAATTCTCTGATCAGAGCTGTAACACTCAAGAGGGCAATAGTCTGCTGAAAACATTGGAAGGTTGCTGCATAATCAGAGTGTAATACAGCATGATAACTACAGAGCCAGAGTATTTGCTCACTGAGCAGACCTAGATTAAAATGAGATAACCCGGCGTCATGCTAACAACATCAAATATTTTTCAGAACCTTACTTTAATTGAGAGGCCGGGCCACTAAATCAACTCTCTTCCCAGACCATCCAACTTTCAGGATCAATCCGAAGATTAGTCGTAAACTGGCTGCAATACAACTGTGATCACTTCCAGCTTCTACTGTGGACTGCATCTGACTTTGTAGAGGCAGAGAATATGAGTCGAGTTGAAAGAGCCCTGCTCTGGGGTGATGGCAGCAGACACTGGACTTAGCAATGAGCAAATCCTCTAATGAACTTTAAATAGATAATTACTTCTCACCGTACCTCATAGGGAGGGTTCATGTAGGAGGTGGGCTGAGTTACATTCACAGCTACTTGTGGTGAGTGGAGTGAGCAGGGAGACTAGTTTTTTCAAAGGGTGCTACTTTCTGGAAGTGAGTATGCATGAGTCCTTAAGCAAAGAGGTGTAACCCTGATTTAAATGTCCACCAAAATGGAGATTACCAGTCATGCAAGCAGCTGTGTGATGCTGGACTTGGGCACAGTAGTGTTAGGAGATACATGTCTGTACCAGATTCCACAGCAATCTATTAAAGACTGCAAGATATCAGTCTGGAGCAAACTGAGGGTTACAAACAAGACGAGTTAAGATAACACATATCCCATAAAATGTTTACTGATGAAACGCAGCGACAAAAGAATATTTATTTTATTTAATCAGTTTCAAAGCTTTAATGCTAAGTTCTTTACAACTGAAAAGACAATCTCGGAATAATGTAATTTTAAGCGAAGTTGGTGTCAAGCAACACTTGATGTATAAGGATATTTTAATATCAAAGGGTTACAAGAGAAGTTTAATCTGGGATTCCTGACCTTTGATGTCTGACAATGAGCCAGACAGATAAATCTTAACTGCAGAGATTGTATTGCTCCTAATAGCTAAGCTGGCAAAGCTGTGGTGAACCACAATTTGAGTGTAAAAACCGCTGTGGGGGGTGGGGGGTGGGGTGGTGACGGTGGGGTGTTGTCTAAGACAAACCAAGAAACAAAACATTTTGAAAATAATACCACAGACAGACACCGGCACGTGCTTTAAGCACAGTGACACTCGAGTGAAATCCCCTGCTGCCAGATAAGTCCAGATCAGGAGGCTGAGGCAGCTCTTTTAATGCTATTAAAGAGCATCTTCCAATGTCAGCATGGAGTCTGTGCATTGACCCTGATCCTTGGAGCCGATCGTCAAAAAAAAGCCCTTCATCTGTGGGACGCATCAAACTTCAGTGCATTGATTTGCAGGATGAGAGAGGACGTCAGTTAAGGTAAACACCAGTGTCACTACCTCAAAACAAGAAGCAGGAATATAATGGAGGATCGCTGGAATCATACCAGAGCACAGACCTGTCAAAGTGAACAAGAAATTCAAAGAAACAAACAAAGTCTTTGGATGTGAAACACAATTCATCTTTCCTCAGGGGAGAAAAACAAATTGTACAAATCATCAGTTGTGCCAGCAGCAATCTCTTCGCTCTCTTTCTGTGCAGTGCTGTGAGTTCTATGAAAAACACACTTTTGTTCACTTGCCTTTGATTTCAGAAGGACATTCTGAAAAATCCCCTGATGCTTTAATCAGTATGTGTGTGTGTGTGTCTGTGCATGGATGTGGGAGCATATATCTATCTGAACAGCTTCTCTTAATCTGCCTGGTGGCACAGGATGACAGAGAGACCGGAGTCTGCAGGGTGCAGACAAAATAACATCGGAAAAAGGGACACAATCACATATACTAACTAAATTATAAAAGTGAGATTATGTCTAAATTCTACAGAGGTTTCATAGTTTGTGCACAAATTGCCAGAGTCTGAAGTCTGACTTCTTTCATAACATGTTTGAGTGATCATCTACCTGTATGAAGCCACGGCGGAGGAAATGCACCAAAATTACACAGTGGGTTCAGGCAGGGAAGCAGCGTCTAGTCAGAAAAATACACACCAAGCTGCACAAACAAGTAACATTTGTGCTGCGGTTTCACTGTGGGCTGTTGATTTTGTTCAACTCTGTTATCCCCACAACAGAGAAAATGCGAGGCTTGAAGCTTATCTTCTTTAAATAGCAGAATAAAAACAGCCAGGTCACATGAGAAGAGAGTGAGTCATTGTGACTTATGAATTAAGTATTCGGAACTATGCCCTTGTTAGCTGACAAACAAGTTGTTTTTGTCCTGCACAAATGCTCTGTCAGATTTTAAGGACCACAAGTTTTACTTTTTTGGTTCAATATGGAAACACATTGAAGTTCATACCTCCATCAAGGCTAAAAAATCTGACATGATAAGAAATTAGAAATATAAAATAACAACGGAAGTGGACACAGTCCTTAGCAGTGGACACGAAGACTAATGACACATATATTTTACTCTTCGCTACATGTATCTGCTCAAGAGATAAAAACAAAGTAACACAGTATTTTATAGTAACTCAAAATATGCCAACTAGTAATGCTATGGATTAACAACAATAAACAACAGCCGTGGAACAAATCATTTCAAGAAATCTGAAAATATGCAGCAGTTGCATCAGCACCAAATTGTACACACTCATAAAAGTCAGCCCACTAAATACCCCGGATTTTAATAAACTAAGATTGTTTGATTATTCCCTGAAAGGATCCCGAATCTCGCAATACAAAAAGAAAATAAATCCTAGATCTGCCCCTTGATTAACATCTGCACTAAAATGTAATGTGTTCTTCCCAGGCTCCATCTCTCCACCCAGTTTAGTAGAATTTGGTTCAGTAGATTTTGCGTAATCTTGCTAAGAAACAAACCAAGAATGACACTGAGTACAGCGCAGACCTCCCAAGGTCCAACAGTTCCCTTCAACTCAATCAAGCTGCACCAAACTGCACACACTCATAGATATCAGCAAGATTTCTTTTCCATTTACACCCATGAATTTTGTCCTTGGAAAACGATTGAAAATGCAGTTCAAAGCCCTTTCACGCAACGATGAATGAATCCTGGATCTGCCCCCTGGTTCAGATCTGCACCAAAATTGAATGTGTTCTACCCTGACCCGTACCCATCCTTTAACCAAGTGTTATGGGAATCAATTCAGTTGTTTTTTGAATAATCTTGTTTACAAACAAACAAGCCAACCAACAAACATAACCTCCTTGACGGGGGTATCACAAATCTGAAAATCGAAAACCATAAGAAGGTAACTGGCATTTCTCTGAACACCTCACCTTTGCCCGTCCTTTGAATTTTAATAATCTATCTCTCACAGAGCTTCTTCACTCAACGCTTCATGTGTAATTTATTCAATATCAATCATCCGAGAACCAACACACACCCTGCTTGTTTCCAATAATCCTTCGGTGAGTCAAAGGATCGCTGCAATTTCTTCTCATGTATCCCCTTAACCTCACCTCACAGGGCACACAGCAGGGGCCACAAACAACATACACCAATCGGCTTACATGGACTGACAGCTTCTGGATCCCAGTGCTGAAGTCAGTGCCTTTGGAGGGTGCATGACACCCAGAGGATAATCACAGACACGTATACAGTAAAGTCACATATCTTCAATCATGTAGGAGGGTTGCTTTGCCTCTTTTATGTTCACCGCAGGATGTCCTTTTTTTTTTTTACAGTGTCACTGCAACACAGCGCCACACAGAATACATTTATTCCCCACACTCAAACTATCGCACGTCTTCGTTAAGGTCGCCTATAGACCTCATACTCAAGATTTCGATATTATTATGTCCCGCCAGATGGAGGGGTGAAAAATGGAATCAATATGCACACAGATCTGGGAGGAGAGAAGACACACACATGGGATAGTGCCCCCTGCTGTGCTGGGAGTGTGTGTGAAGATTGGATGAGAGGCGACGGGAGAGAATGCAGGTTGCTGCAGGAGTCACTTCTGTCAGACTGCGTTTGATGTCTTTTCATAAACCTAAAACATGAGTGAAATTGCTGAGACCGATTATTGGAAGTGACAATGCAGGTAATCAAGGTCTTAAAGGAGCACATGTAAAATCAAATGTCTAAGTCCAGATCACCCATTGACAGCTGAACAACAACGCCTTTAAAGTTTTATGAAAACAGTACAATTTATCCTCTCAAAAGCACATTTCTAATATGCAGGATCAGTTATAATGAACATTTGAAGTCACAGCTCTCTGGCTTGAGGTCACATTCACTTGTCCCTTTTACATACAAACAATTCAAAATCTGGGGGAATGTGTTGTCAAATGCACTGTTGTGATAACACACAACAGAAAAATACGAATCGGATGGAACTTCTTCTTAAAGATGCATCTAACCCACATCTACGAGTAAAGAAAACCCCCCAAAAAATACACATGCAGGAAGCGGAAAGATGTTTACAGCCTGGAAAAACAACTATGAATCTGAATATAGGGCTTCCATCTGATAGTAGTAGCCCCTATTTCAAGTATAACAAATGGAGAAGTGGCTGTGGGCGATTAGTATTACTCGTACTGGTTGTGAGGCATAGTGACGAATGGCCCCAGGCTGGAGGGCTATTAATCAACTGTTCCTCCGTGCAGTCAAACAGTGCTCTGTATGAGCACTAATGTACCTGAGAAGGACATCATCTCGCAATTTCCAATTTAAAGTCCAGGTTGTGTGTGGGGAGGATGCTCGGAGGAGCTGTTGTGTACATTTACTGGGCTATTCAAATGGGAGTTGGAGGTTGGATAAGGCTGGAAACTCCTGGCCTCCCTGATCACCACGCTGATGCATCTCACACAGCAGAGTAAATGTATGCTCACTGCTTGGAGCTTTTCAGGTTTGGGGAGTATGAAGAGGAGATAAGGGGAGAGATGAAGGATGCGGTCTAGAATAAGGATATATATTAGATCGGATATACTCTTTATATACAGCAAACAGTTACGTAGGGAACTTGTGTATGTCTGACACCAGAATCCCTATTTTAAAAGGGATCTTAAGCTTCACTAAGCAGTTACTTCTCCATTTTATTGCACGGAACATAGTATCCAGCACCTGTTCCACTAAGGCTGTCCCTGCTGTGATTAGATAGACAGCGATCACTTGTGTCCATCATGTTTATAAATTCTTGAGCAAGACTGCCTCAGTCTTTCACTAAAATGTTTCACCCCAATAAAAAGCAGTTCTTACGGAGCACACAAATATCCAGGTAAAAGACAGTATAGGCTATATTTCTTTCATAATGTACAGCAAATATGTATATGACAGCAATTTCACTATTTACTATCCCATCAGCAAAGCAATGAAAACTAATGGGGGAAAAAAAGCGTACTACTTGCTTTCTCTGGATGATCCAGAAACCTCAGAATAGTTTTCACTAGAAAATATTTTCTTCTCCAGGCATAAATAAGTAAACCTACAAATGTGTTAAGTGGTGCCTGGTGATCATCCCGTGTTATCTAGACAACTGCTGCGATGACAGCCTGCTGAAGCAGTGACAGTACCTGAGCTCCTCAGGAATTCAGTCCAGGAGAAGTTGTCAGTCACGTGCGTCTGGATACCTTTAAAATAAACACAGGGCACAGTGCTGTTAGCTTTTAATGTACAACAGTGATTCACTCCACTGTGAAATAAATAATCCAAGTGGCTTTTAATTTCGGGGGTAAATAACCTGAATTGTTTTTGATTATCATGGCTTTAAGATTATAGTGTAACCTCTTAAAATATAAACTGCAGACACATCCTATAGTCCTCATAGGGTTTATTCATATGAGGTGCAATCACTGATTGTATAAAAACCTCCAATATGTGAAAAACTAAAAACGATTGAACAAGATCAGACTAATATTTTGTGTGGCCCATGTAAAAAAGCTCTTCAGTGTGATCACTATCTGGTGACAAGCATGAAAAATAAGCTTCCACTGGCCGTGCAGCGGGCTCAGGGCTCTGCTCTAATCTATGAAGGGACACTATTTGCCAAACAAGGCTGCTGGTGGGAAGCAACATGGAAGAGTGATTTGGGCCGTACTACATGGTGCGGTGGCCAATGGCAAAAGCAAATATGACGCTGTATAGCAGACAGTATGATAATGGAGGAAAAAATGTCAAAGCTGATTAATGTAACACTTCAGTGGCGAGTCAGGGATGCACAACATCAGGCGAGGATATTCATCCCGCAGAGCTTACCTTGGGGCTGGACATAGATTTTACTGCTCTGGGACATCTTCAAAGAAACAAACAGAACATTAGAAAAGTCTGGATAAAACAAGCACTAAATATAAATGCACAAGTGTTTTAAAATCTGTCAGTAATTACTGGCATTGCTTCTACATACAAATTACATTTGATTATATCTTACTGTGTTTTTTCCCTCTTTATGCCAGGAAATAAAAAGATGCACTTAATGCTCTTTGAGTGGCAATCATAATTAATCGGAACCTTAACTTTAAAAGAGTCAGGAAAGCAGTTGCTAAGATAATGAGGGCACTGAAAAATAGATCACAGGAGAGGGAAAGGAAATTGACTGGGTGTTATCACACTGGATCCATCCCCTATGTGTTTTCTGTCACATTAAAAAGCGTAGCGATGCCTCTCAGTGCCTGTCCTGTCTGCCTGCTGTCAGCACTAAATGGTGGAGATAAAGCATGCCACTGGCCGCAATCTACTGCTCACGGCTGGAATCTAATCTGAAAATAAAGCATGGTAATATTGTTTTAATGCTCAGCTATTACGGGACAGGGCAGGATATTGTGTTTGTATAAAAACCCTTCTGTTGTATTTATTGAAGCCGGCAGCCTCCTGCTGTCTGTCGATGTGCCTTAAAACGCGAACAAAAAAAAAACTTTTCCTCGCACTCTTGATTTTTCATACGTGCTGTGCAAGAAATAGGTCGATGTTTAGTTTATATGAAAATAGCATTCATGGATTTTGTTAGCTGCTAAGTTTGGAGGGTTAGGGTGCAGCACAAGGCTGGGATCTGCAGACAGGCACACACAATTCTGACAGTAAAACTTCAAGAAATGAACAATGACGAACATGAGACACAAACTTCATCATGCATCAATGCTTATTAGTTATAAACTAGTTAAGTTGATTTATTAAAATACAAAAGACAAAAATCATACCAAATACATCTCTGCCTCTTCTTTTAGTTGGTCAGTAAATGCAACGGCAAACCTGATAAAAAAAGAAACTTTGTTTTCACGAACATAAAAGCAAGAATTCCATTGCCATCAATAGAGGAAAAAGCATCAATGACACAAAAAAGTCTTGAGACTGAATAGTTAAGCTGTGGATTGAAGGCACAGGACTTAAAAATGAATACAACAAGAATACAAAGTGTAAAACAAAGGGAATGTAGAGCAAAAAACAGTGGGGAGATATTTATTTGCAGGTATGTGAGGGTGCGTTAGAAAATGGGCCGAAAGGCTCGGAATGGTGACTGTATTTCATGATTAAGGTTTGTGTGAGGAGGCACTAGCAGCAGGAGGTGCAGGGATTCAGATGTTTGAAGTCATGAGACCTTGATGTCTCCTTTTCTCCCAGAAGACAATTAGCCCCTTCGATTCACAAGATTGATGCTTAACCACCTATTTCCATCGTAACGATAGCAGCTGACACGGGGCTGTGACGTCAGGGCACAGGACAAGCCTGTCTGCAGATTAACGTTTAAATGTATCAGTGTTAAACTAGGGAAGGAGGGAACACAGCTGGGGTTAGCTCCCATGTGCTCAGCCTCATTCTTTCATGCCAGTACTCCAGGCTCTTGTGAGGATCCAGTCTGGGTTTTTTAAATATATATTCACAGATACACTAGTTAAGATTCAGATGCTTTGCAACAGATACAATCTTGGTGAAAAATATAGCAGTAAATTCAGCAATATTAAATACTATCCCACATTTAAATAGGTAACATACTGTACACAGTGCTTTATGACAATCACCCATTTATTACGATTGGTCACAACTGTGACACAATCCTTTTTGACTTGTAAATCTGCAAAAGTTATTTTTAGCATGTCTAAAAATTACATTTAATGAAATTAAAGGATGTCTCAATTTAATTTGAACAATTTCAATGAAAGGTATAAATAATTACTGTAATAAAAAAGCGCAAAAAAGTATAGTCCAGATTCAGCAAAAACATTTAGTAGAGCTAGACCTATCTATTGATTGACTGATAAAAATTGGCCGATGATGACATATCGGTGTCTGCATTCATGTTCGCCTATATTAAAACTTTATTTTAAAGAATAATACTGCAGAAAAGTTGTGCGTTTATGTTTACATTTTATGTTTGATTCAAATTCTGTATATTTGGTTGTATTTTTCTTTATAGTTATTTATAGTAGGGATTATGGTAACTTACTTTAAATATATATATATATCATTAGGAATCACTGCCAAAATATTGGCTCATATATTGTTATCAGAATTGGCTGTAATATTTAGTACTAACAACTGAATAGTGTCCATTACTGATATAATAATTCTATCACAGGAGACATAACTTGTTCAAACGGGGATATGTCATCTTGTTATAGCAGAACAAGCGCAGGTTGAACATAAGAATGATGATCATCACATAAAAGCTACCAGCCTGCACAATAACAAGGTCCTTAAACTGACACAGTTAAATATAATGCATCCATAACAAACGTTATTAGTTACACCTGTCTGCTGTAAAACTGCTTCTTACACACTTTACAGTCACACCGTTAGTTGAATTACCGGCTTCGTTAGCTGATCATGTTCCCACTCACTTGAACAGGGACGTGGTCTCATACAGTTTGTGGGATGTGTTGAATAAAAGTGTAAAACGCATGTGCCCAAGCTCTCTGAAAGGAGGTAGGTTAAGACAGTAGCTTTCAGCAGCATCACCTGGCTTTCAGCAGCACCTGCTCCATGACCACACGCTTCTGTTTAACTTTCACATCTTCATTTATGTCGGTTCCGCCAAAGACGACGCCGAAGGGTACTTGGATGTCTGGTGTAAAGTTTAGACATAAAACAGAAAGGCTCTGACATCTGTGGAACAGGTGGCTGTCAACTTGTGAAGGTGTTATTACGTTGACAAAGGGACATGTATGTACAGCAGATAAGGAAATAGATCACACAGTGGGAAGTACGTTTACCCAGGAGGAGTCTAGCTGCTTTGAACAGGTGAAGGGCCAGTGCAGCCTCAAACGGAGGATTCTGGGACACTAGGTTCGTCACCTCAGCAGGTGACTGGAATTCTGCTGGATCCCTGAGCTCACAGGTGTGCCCTGCTGACTCTATGTAGGACCTACAATGTGAAGAAACACGGCACTGTGAATAACAGGGGAGTTCAGTAAAGTTGCAATCATTCAAATAACTCCATCTCAAAAATCCTTGTTAACATCCTCTATTGATTTACTGCTTCTTGGTCACACCACACTGTCAAACTCCAGGAAAGTTACTGTGCTGTTTCACCACAACTTTATTTATAGTTCACCCTGGACAACACCTAGCTACCCTGCGACTTCCTCTTACAGCCTCACAGACTAAACAAATACAGCTTCTAAAGCCACTCTTGTCAATTACCTGATCCTCTCAGCTGTGGTGTGGTTCCCAGTTTGGGGGCTGAGACTGGCAAGGAACAGTAATTTCATACCTCCACTAAAACGCTGGGCTGCCGAGCATACACCTAGTTCACACGCGGGCACTGAGCACACGTCGTGAGGCAGCGATCGGAGCCTCGGTGTGCGCTGTGCTCGGCTCGTTACACCGGTAGATCGCGTTTCCTGAACACATGCTGAAGTTACACGTAGCACCCAGCTCGGCTAGCAGCCAGCTGCAGCAGCGCTCTGCTCGGTGAGCCTAGCTTGACCGAGCGCCACGCTCCACATGTTTACACGTCCGTCCCCTATATGGTCCCCTGGAAACACGCGACGGTCGCACACAACCGCCAAGACACTTTATTTTGATTCTACACACACTGACAGATACATATTCACACACAGAACACAGCGGCATCTCCAGACAAGCGCGTCAGCGTCAGGGTTTACGCTGACAACAACTGCGAGAAAAAAAAAAAAGAGACAACTTCCTCCTCTCGACGGCTGCGCGAACGGAGCAGATCTGTAAACCACACGGATGAGGTGGTAGCCGCCTCCCTGACAGGGCACATCCGGGTTGTGTCATTTTATAGATCGTCTCCAGGGAAACGCAAGCGTGAAGGCTTGTTGACTGAGCCGTGTGTCACGCGGTGGTACTGTGACTGTGTTTTTTGTTGACTTCCAGTTCTCCTTTGATAAAGTGTTGGTTTCAGACGCGCCGGAGTCAACATTTGATCGGCAACCACTATCTGAGTGCATGGAGATAACTGCGAGTTCCAGGGATTAAAGGTAACCTCAAAAGCAAACTTTTATCCACCCAGCTAACGTTGTGCTAAAGCTAAGGTTAACAGAGTAACTGTTTTCACTGAGTGCTTGTGTGACATGTGATGAGGAGGAAGGGGTGTCTCCTTACACAGTTCGTATGTTGAGAGTGCCACACAGCTGCTGGTTTTCTCTGGGCACTCAGTGATGGCCACGTTTAGCTAACCTGCTGGTTTTCTTCTCAGGTTTGAACTCTCAAATCCAACAGGAGCCTTTGATTCAGTTTGGGTGAGCATGGCCAACAGCAGGGATGCCGGTGAGAGCACCCCTCTCCTGGACTCATCTGGGGACAGACCTCCACCACCGTCACTGTTCCAGGGAAGGAGACTGGCATGTGCAGCCATCCTGCTGGCGGAGTCACTGGAGAGGATTGCATTCTACGGCATCACGTCCAATCTGGTTCTCTTCCTCACAAGCAGCCCTTTCTATTGGGAGGGCACGCATGCCAGCCAGGCACCGCTGGTGTTCATGGGAGTTACTTACCTGATTTCACCCTTTGGAGGCTGGCTGGCGGACGCCTACCTTGGGAAATTCTGGACCATTGCTGCGAGTCTGATCCTGTATTTTACTGGCTTGCTGTTTTTCCCCTTCATTTCGAATGAAGACACCAGGGTCCACCTGTGTGGCGACGTGCTGTCGTTTCCTGTGCTGCCCCTTGAGTGTCTGAGCACAAACAGCACCCCTCCAAGCAATGTAACCTGCCCCTTCCGGGCCTCATACTGTGGCCCTGTAATGTACAGTGGACTGTTTTTAATTGCCCTGGGTGTGGGGTCAGTGAAGGCCAACATCACTCCGTTTGGGGCCGATCAGGTAGAGTATAAACAATATTACATTCAATCTCAAAGTCTTTAAACGTTGACAGGAGTCTTGTAGTTTATCATAAGCTACAAGGCCTTTGAAAAATGTTTTTCTTCTGAGATAGGCCTGTGTAAGATTGGGTATGCAGTGTGACATCATTTCAAACATGTGATGGGATCTCTGTTGCATCCTGACAGTTCACTTAGACATGCATGCTCTTGATCATCATGGCCAGACACTGTGGACCATAATGTCAAGTCAATGACAACCCCTCTGTATTTCTGTCACTCACACAAAACCCCAAGAACACAAGTTTGAATGAAGCTTTGGAAGTAATAAGGAGTGAAACAAATCACTATTTGGCCGTTTGGTGCCAAAATAATGTCAGATTATGCAGAGAGACTTATAATTAAAAGGTGCAGTAATCGGAAAGTTCATCAATGGGAACATTGTTTCTCCCAAGAATCGAATCAGGAGTGGGTAAAAGCTTTTCAAAGGGGACTGGCAGGGTGAATACGCTTAGTGCTTGAGCCCACGGTTCTCATTACACGATTTTCTGTCACTGCTTCTTTTGATCATGTTCAAACACGCAACATGTACAACAGCAACAGAATCCATATATTGGAGTTAAACTGAGAAAAAACAGAAACGTATGAATTCTCAAAGCAGCATACAGCATACATAAAAAAGGCAACACGTGGAATACAGCCACTAGGTGCCCAACACAATTAACTTAATTTCTCCATTAATCCATTAAAGTAGGAGCTGTTAATAGTTGACATTTGCTCAGTTTGAGTAAAATTAAAGATTATAAAACAAAGCAAAACTTCACTTTGGGCTTAATTTCTCTTTCAGAAATATTTGGACCTTTTTAAGCAGTGTGAATCGTGCCATGGTCAATGTGATCTTTATCTAAAATGATATGCATGATAAGGATAATTATCATATTGTTACACTTTGACAGAGGCTTCACACTGAATAAGTATCGATGCAGGCAGCTGTTACTGGGCAGATATTCAAGTTGGGTCAAGAACTTAAGGCAGGGTTCAGAAGGGAGGAAACTTAATACATCTTTATCCCATTTTTCTCCTCTTGTGAGTCACTGCAGATGTATCATATGTCAGCCTATAATCAGTGTCATATTTACCGATCATATTCTGTATTTGATGGAGGGTCAACACTGACACCATATGGTAAATTACAGGTTTGTCTTGTCCTGACGTGACTTAGAAGACTGGGGGAACCATTTCCTCTCAGTGATCTCGTGTCAGAAGTAAATATAAAAGCAACAAAAGCCAAAATGCAGATGTTGTCGATAACGCAGGACAAGCAAGTGATTTTGTAACTGAGTTGTAAGAGTTGGAAGAGAGGAAAGCTTGTGAATGCTGTGACGTTATCTCCCCCAATGGTTAATAGTAGCTTTACTGCTGCATTTTTTTTGTGCTCATATACATAAGACATATCCACTTCATCACGCACTGATAACATCGTTTCCTCCACAGGGAAAACTGCATGTGGAATGGCTCAGTGGCATTATGAGAATAATATTATGCGCTTGCATAGACATTTAACTGAATTATTGCAGTTTTTTCGGTAAGCTAACAGCGTAGGTGTGTACTACAGCACATTTCAGAAGAATGCTCAAATCAACAGAGAGCAGGAGGAAAGAAGAAACAAAAAGTTGATGTTGATTATATTTTATCACTCCCATAAATAATAAAAAGCAAGTCCCCCATCCCCTGTCGTTTTATGCCTTTAACAGTATCATATGGGTATAGTCATTCCATGCAATAACAAAGCAGCACAAAGATTACACTATTCCTCACATTAAATACATTCATTTGAACCATTTAACTGACTTTCACATCCCCGTCGGTTTCAGCTTGTGATCATGCTTCCTCTTTGTCAGTGCAGCTTTTCTTTTCCATTCTGTTCTCATCATTCATCAAGCTGTTTTATATTATTTAGTGTGTAGCTTCACCGGTGTAACTGTAACTTAAAAGCAGTTGATTTGGACATTTTGGAATAAACCTCCTCATGTGGCAACTTTCCCATCAAAGTGCTGATGACCAGACTTTTTGAAAGACGAAGGCTGCAAGTTCAAAATCAAACTGAAATGACTAATGTGACTCAGTCTTGGCAATGTTCAGAGTTTATGGTCTTTTCCCTGAGGTGGCTAAATAGATTTCTCTTAAGATTATATGCATGACCGAATAACAGCATGACTGTTTGTTTTCTCTGTGTGTAATCTCAGGTCAAAGACAGAGGACCAGAGGCCACGCGCAGATTTTTCAACTGGTTCTACTGGTGCATTAACTTAGGAGCCATCCTGTCTCTGGGAGGCGTGGCCTACATTCAGCAGAATTTAAGCTTTGAGCTCGGCTACATCATTCCAGCAGTGTGCCTCGGGGTCTCTTTCCTCGTCTTCCTCTTGGGCCGAACTGTCTTCATCACCAAGCCTGCTGATGGCAGCGCTTTCACAGACATGGCCAAGATCCTGAGCTTCGCCTGCTGTTCCCCAAAACCCAAGGAACCGAGCCTGCTCCGGTGAGAGCAGCATGTCACTTCTGTGTATCAGTCAAAATATGGAATTTTTTACACCGATAGCCAGGGAAAGTGAGAGGGTGACATTTCTTACATTGGTGGAAGCAGTTAACCAATCACAACAGGGTGGGCCACCTGGCTAATCAGAGCAGACTGGGCTATATATCAGGCTGGGGGGGGGGCCTTAAAGAGACAGGAGCTAATACCAAGTGTTTCAGACAGAGGCTGAAAAGAGGAGCTGGAACAATGGACACTGTTGTCAGGCAAAAAAAAGGGTTAAACACACACTGAATGACAACAGCACATTCACAATAACTAAGGTGTAGCATAGCATTCATCAGTCTCATTGAGGCATCTCTTTCCAGCAGTGCAGCCTTTCATGGTAGAGTTTACTGATCCAGTGGAGTAACAGACTCAGGTGTTGTAGCTAGAACTTTATGTTAAAGCCTCTTTTGATCCCCCTGTATAATTCTCTTTTCCCTCACTGGTCCAGGCATTTGTCTTCATTCCCCGTGGTGAAAAGTTATTCTGAAGTGCCGTTACTCGACTTTGAACCAAAGTAGCACAATCTGTTCAAAAAAACTTGACATTGAATATTTGAAATTTGCCAATCCCATAGCCTTTCAAGAATTCCTTATTAAGGCATTTTCTCCTGAGATGGGGATTATAGGCTTTAGAATAAAAACTCTCTCAAGTCTCTAGAAGTGCTGTTATTTGAGAGGGAGATGTTCATAAAGACGCCTGGTTAAGTGTCCCATTGCAAAGCGTTTAGAATAAGTCTCAACTGTGTGCCATGGATTGTTTATTTATTTTATGTATGTCTCTGTAGCTTTGAATAGCATTTAAAGCTTATTTCCATTACATTTTTTTTTATTCCCATAAAGCAACAAACCAACACTATTGGACAGTGCCAAAGTGACCTATGGTGGGAAATTTCCAGAAGAGAAAGTAGAGGAAGTGAAATCTCTGGTGAAAATCCTTCCAGTTTTCTTTGCGCTTATCCCATATTGGACTGTTTACTTCCAGGTAAGATCAACTCATCAACCCAACATTTATGCACTATTCTTCACATATGATGAAAAATATCAAGGAATGTAATACATGAGTATTAGCTTTCTGTACACGCTTTTGTAAAAATTAAGGCAGATTATTGATGTTTTTCTCGAGACATCCTGGATATAGCCTGATATATAGCCCAGAAACATGGAGAATTACTTCCTGCTGAGACTCTAATCTTATTGTGTTGCAGATGCAGACAACATACGTCCTGCAGAGCCTCCATCTGAGGATTCCTGATAGCTCCAACAGCACCGGGGACTCCCACCAGGTAACTTAAAGTGGAGACACTCTCAGTCCAATTCCCTGTTTCTTTTTAACTACAAGGGCAATGGAGAGCGCATGCCTGCTAAAGAAAGAGAAAAAAACGTTCCTGATCCACCTCCTTAATCGCATCCACTTCAAAGGTTAATATGATCCCCCTTGGCCCACAATGCACCGTTCTACCAAGTTTCAATAATATAGGGTCTGTAGTTTTTGTATTATCTTGCCCTAACAGATTAACAGCAATGAAAACATAACCTCCTTGGTGGATCACGGCATCTGTGTGGTTTGATATTGTGATTAGTTACTCGCACTACTCCATACTGCTGTTGCATTAACCCTGGAGCTCTGACCTGCCCATTCATAAGTAGGTCCGAACTAGTCAGTAGTCACAAACACAATGGAAGGCAACAGCTGGAGGCTGCAGCAAAGGTTGGTAATGCCCTGAGGATTAAATCAGAACTGACTTCACAGACTAATACTTTGCAGATTAGCAACCTGCCAGTGATTGTATCTCCCTGGCTGCTGCTGGCTTACCTGCGTCTCCCTCTGACAGATTGTATGTTGAGGTCTGACAGAAATGCCCTCACTGGCTCCATATGATAGACAACCCCTCAAAAGTCAATGGGTTAAAAGGAATGACATTGGAATAGGAAGTGATGATTAAAAAGAACAGGTGCTCTTTTGCCTTTTACACAGGCACAATGGGGTGACTGTTAAGTGCACTGACTTCATGGAAAAATGAAGTGAAACACGCTGGTAAACCACACAATCAAACCCAGTGTTATATAACTGGCACATATATAATCTTTTATTTCACAATAATAATCAGTAAGTCTTGTGACACAGTTAGATTGTTCTGATAAGTTTTCATGAGTCGTTCTTCACATTGCGTCTAACTGTGTTTAAGAACTATATTAGCTGGTTTTTCACCGCATACTTTTTATCGGGTATCAAAAACGGAACTAAGCCTCTCTGCTACCAGTCTTGACACTTCTCAACATCAAAAGGGAAGTGAGATTAGATGCCTCTATGATCTGCTCCCTCACCTCACCTGACACATTTCAATGGCTAAACTGAACAAATAGTGTCTCTTCAAGGAAACAAGACTCCGCACTAGTAATAATAATAAGTAGGAATGAACAGATCGGAGGCAATGTGTTATAATAATGTGTTGTCGGATTAAATCCTGACATAAATGTACTGGCCTGTATTTGGGTTGCTCAACTATTTATATTTTTTATTAAAACAATTATTATATTTTTTATTAAAACAACTTTTAATGTATCTATAAATGCATCATGTGATATAAATGCATCCTGTGATACATAAAGAGCATTTTTCCCAATCTTTTTGGCTTGTGATATATATATATACAGAAAGCAAAATCCACTCACTGTGGCTGTGGTATGCATTTTCAGATTTCTGTGAAATCACATTGTCAAATTTTTATGTTTTGATTTCTAAAGAGGCAAAATTACCTATTGTGCCACAAGAAATAGATAGATTTCTTTTAGCAGTGAAATAAGTATTTTCTCTTATTTCTTTACTTTTTATCTTCTCTTTAGATCCCAACCTGGGACATATGATGTAGAGTGTGTATGCATACAGTACACATGTCTGTAGTCCATTTTGGGAAGTAAAAAAATGTACCTGGCCTATCACAAGACCTAAGCTTGTCAGGGACGACTCCATCCATCATGCCAGGCTTTCCTTCGACAAGAAAGAAAAATCTCACTTAGCATTTTCTATAATTTTGAATATGATAATATGCAAACACGGGAGGAAAACACACTCTAAGGAGCTGCGTATAGATTGCCAGCGGTTACTCCAAGAAATGAAAATTCAATTTGAGAATAAATGATGATATCAGAAGTGTTAAACCGGAGACACATGAGGAGCTGAGATGGCACTTGGAATTTGAATTGCAAAAATCATCTCCAGCAGTTTTCACTCTTTCAATGCTCAGTCAATGAGACAGAGCCTGAAGCTGCAGATAAGATGTATTCTCACAATGGATTGTTTTTTTTACCTGATTAATATGTCATCCACTGTGCACAGTGTTATTTTTCCTTTCATAGATTACACTTCATGGTAAATGATTATAGTTATTATAATAACAGTAATAATAATAATTCTATCTGTTCACTAATTATACTATTATTTTGACTGTGTTGTCTTTACTCTGAATTGAACAAATATTTTTTCATTTCCTTGTGCTTGGTTTTGACCACATGGGGGTGCCAAAGCAATATCAAGGCCAAAGTACACAGACTCACACGCACACTCTCATGCACACTCTCATGCACACTCTGAACTGTGTTGGAATTCATAAGCATTCTCTGTAGTTTTCATGCTTTGTTGCCTTTTTTACACAGTTTTACCTCATCTTTCTCCTCTGGTTCCCCCAGATGACGTTCCGCTTCCCGACCGCCTGGCTCACCATGTTTGACGCAGTGCTCATCCTTATGCTGATTCCCCTTAAGGACAAAGTGGTGGACCCCATCTTGAAACGTCGCGGCCTGCTGCCCTCCTCTCTGAAGAGGATTGCAGTGGGGATGTTCTTTGTGATGTGGTCGGCTGTGGCAGCGGGTGAGTGCACTGGCAGACGCGTCCCCTCCGCGCTGCCACCTAAGTAGGCCAGAAGAACTCGGGAAACAACAAAGTTAGCTGTGGTTAATGCCACATGTAATCAATGCTCGAAAAGGCAACGAGCTATGAAGCTGCAGTGTCTCATCTACATATTCTTAATTTCAATCAAAAGAAACACCTCACCAACAACAGCACAAATGTGTCATGATCTATGTGGAATATTAATGATGAGGCATTTTTGATCTGCCCTTGGTTTGATTCTGAGGTATTTGGTGAATCTTTTTCTCTATCTTTATTGTGTTGTTTTTCTATGGGAATTAGCAGAGGGTATATGTTCCATATGTATTTGTTGCCACTGAATCACAACATCATTTTTCACCTGGCAAAGAGGGACCACATCTCCAGAGTTTTACCTTTCTTCCTCGTCCTGTAGAGGACAGGGGGAGCTGTGGTCTCTCACTTATTTGATCCTGAATGACTGCACCCACATGCAGCAGTGCTGCTCAGTCCTATTTACTTCCAGCCTGTGGATTATTTTGAAAATAAAGTTTCATCCAGGCCTGTCAGCGGGTGCTGCTGCATTGATACATCCTGGCTATAATGTTCTGAGAGAGACACAAGCCCAGAGGCACGAAGAAAGCAAATCAGTAACACTCCTTAGAATCAATGCACATTATATTTCCCACAACTACTGCCCTTTCTTCTTCTCAGATGCACAATGCATCTGCCACATCGAATATGAACATGTTCTGTCATAGTGACCTTTTAGATATTGGCTGTTGGGCCTCAACCAGATTGACAATTGATTATAAAACATGAACTCAATCAAGTTTAAAGCAATTGTGCAGGATCTTTTTTTTTATTTTTCATTAGTTTATTAAATATTCTTTTGTACAAATTGAAATAATAATAAATTAGGAGGATTTAACAGATATACAGACATTCAATCTATAGATTTGAGCAAATAGAAATATGTAAGCATTTGTGAGGTGAGAGATTTTAGTTTACTGAACTATACTCACATCCATGTTTCTTACAGAATACAGATGTAGTGAAGCAGAGATGAGAAAGTTTGTTAGGCAGAGCAGTCAGATGGTGTAGTCTGAGTTATTAAAGCCTGACTTAGCCCATCAGAAACATCTTTTTCAATCAGCGGGATGTGGTAATGGGTCTATTAACCAAATCTGATGTGTCTATTTTTCGGTTTAGGGTAATATTTTCTTTTCAGAGCACATTAGCAGTGCTAGAAGGAAAGGTGCTCTAACATGGTTAGATTTTCAAAAGCCATTCAGGTATTTACTTTTCCATTTGGCTCCTTGAAAGAAAGTGCAATCCTTGCATTTGAATTCAGGCAAAATATATTCTTAATATTGCAGGAAGCAATTTTGAGTGCTGGGAGTGGGGAGAAAAGGCTTGTGATGGTGCCGTGGTGTGGCCATTGGTCACAGATCAGTAGGAGAATACACAACTAGTGTGTAACACAGTTCTGACCTGGATTTTAGGAGTCGAATCAGACGGCTGGATCCAATCTGTACAGTAATGTGCTCTGTGAGTTATTGAGATGCAGCATTACTGAAATTGTATCTGCATCTTATTGTGACAATTATTCATCCAGGAATAATTTCCTGAGCCGGTGTGCTGTTTATCCTCAGTATTGCCTTGCTTTACATTATTCAGTCACACACATTGACTCCTGAGAGCTGCCTTGAACTGTTATATATTTTCAGCAGTTTTTCTCTCTGCCAGATTTCCATATGGGCTCATCTGCATCTGTCTACTAGTTGATGGTTGTGAACGAACCAACTGTGGCATCCTCCTCCCACAGAATATCCAGTCCATCACATTGCATCATCAGCCTGGCACTCTGTGTCCACAACCTCGACCTGCTTTTCAGAGTTAGAATCACTTTCATCTGCATGTGCAACAATTGTGCCATGATAACACTGGTGCAGCGATATTTCACAGAATTTCATTGCACGAGCTGTGTGACATGCGTGGCACGAGGACAGCTGGACCTCCCATCCATTGCAAAGGGACATCTGAAGATATGCTGTCAAGCAGTATGGGCTGATTCTAATCCCCATTTCTTTTGTGTCCGAAACGTCAGACACACGCTGGGCCCAGCTCTCTGCCAACACTGCGTCTGAAGAAATGTGTTTTTTTTTAAGTATGTTTAATCTCATTCTCTTAACTTCATGGTCCAACCTCCTTCAATGGCTTTTTGGTCTCCAAAAGCCCCTATTTCTTTTTTTTTTTATATATATAAAAGCTGGAGCAGACTTCCCAGGGATCACACGGGTTTGTCTGATGTGTGATGTTTGGTATGGGAAATGAAAGCAGGGATATGTGTTTATAGTGAGAGACTTGCTCTCGGCAGCCCAGTGGCCTGAGAAGGACGGCCGCTATTATTGGCGAGTCGGATTACAAGGCTACAACTCCCCTCAAATACAGCATTAAGTGTGCTTATGATAGGAGACTGTTTCTGGGAGTTATCTGGAAGTAGCCGCTGGTAACGTGATAATGGCTATCGAATAAAGCTTTTCGGAGGCGGTAGGGGTTGATGACAACTGCTTCGCTCTTATTATTGAACTGTCTGCACTCTTCCATTGCTAACTGCTGTAATATGGAGGCGTGCAGATGTGATCTTAATGAAGTGGTGGGGTAGCCTTAAAAACGAGTTAAATCCTTAATGGAGTGTCTCTGAATCCTGCAGCTCTGGGCGTGTTTGGCTGTTTGTTGGTGTCATGGACTTCTCAGTGATAAATACTCTAACAACTGTTTCTTCATCCTGACTGAAATATACAAGCTTTTAAATTAACCCAATGCCCTGGTTACACTTTGTCTTTAGTGTTTTCAGTATGTTGCAGCCTTATAACTTACATAAACGTGTGCATATACAGTTTTTTTTTAGGGCAATTTTTTTTTTATTCCTCTACACTCAGCTAACTTTTAATGTGCATTGTTTTCTGTGTGCGTCCCCTCAGGTATTCTGGAGACCAAACGCTTGGAGATCGTCAAAACCTATGGTACCATTGAACAGGTGCTTGGCGGCGTTACCTACTACGCGGCAGATTTACCCATATGGTGGCAAGTGCCTCAATATGTGCTGATAGGAATCAGCGAGATCTTTGCCAGCATTGCAGGTACAGTTGTTTGACATCTCTTGTACAATTTGCAGCTTGTAGAAGCTACCTCCTACTTCTACTGTCAGGAAGACATGATGATTCAAACTAACAGTAAAATACACAACCCATCCACACGGTGTGAGCCGGTCTGATTTAACTTCTCTCTGAGTGGCAGAAAAACACATAGTGCCCATTCTTCCAAAGCAGAATGCAGTGAAGACAAATACACCCTTTTTGACCCGTGTGTTTGATTCATTGCCAGACGGCAGCGTCTTAATGTGTTTGTGGGTTGTATTTCAAAGTAAATAGCCCAAGATGTTGATCGATAATTGATTTTCTCACACCACTGCAAGACATTGTTCAGTAATGGAACATTTTATAAATAAGGTGTGGATAAAGTAACCTTACAGTTGAAATGATGATGAAGCTGTGCACTTGCTTTGCCTTTGGCAGCCGTAGACTAGCATCACATTAGCCCTCTTCCTCTGCTCATTGTCCAAAAAGACAGAGTGGATAATAAGATGGATAAATACACAGATATCTACTTAATGCTGCACCATGTGTCCCTGTGGGCGTTGTTGAAATTGCAACACATCTAACATCATAGCATAAACTTTTAACCCCCGTGTTCTGTCAGCCGGTGTAGTGTTGGACATTTACCGTGAACGTAAAAATGTCCAAGCATACGGAATATTGTATCGCAGCGTATGCCCTGCCCCCGCCACCACACACATAGTCCCACTGAAGTGACCACAAAAGATACAATACAAATTGCATTGACGTGACTTTATATCCAATTAGCATGCTTACTCAGCTGTCACGCTGTTCATAGGGACATATTACACTCGAATGCAGAGAAAATGAAGCTATGTTTCATTATCATTGAAGTAGTTAAGACGCTGACAGTTCCATTTGCATGTAGAGCAAAGCGGCAGGGAACGAGTCTTAAACATCCTCATAAAAATGGTACACATGAACACGAGGCATTCTACTGTGGAGTAATTAAAGGAGGGACAAGGGCACTTGGCTTCTCGCAAAGCTAACAGTGAAGTACAATTAAAACTGGCATAATCTCAGAAGGCACTATGGTGGCTTTATGGCAAAAAGACACACATTGGGCTTAAATCATTCTACACGGTACACAATCTAGTTCCCCACTCTATTGCTCTTGGTGGGATGGATAAAATCAATCACTAGGTAGAATAGCTGGTTGCGATTTTTTTTTTTTACTTTCGACAAACTTGGTGAATGAAATACCTGACAAATCAAAGCACTTTGCTCATTGAGGCAAAACTCTTCTAATCCTCTGTCTTTCTCTTAGTAGGCTTATTGATTGCAACATTGCCCACAATACAGCAACATGTATTGCCTCCATGGTACAAAGGCCATAGAACATTTCTGCGGGTTTAAAAATCTTGGGAACTGAAATTGATCAGTCTTCAGAGAGGTGTCGGGGGGGCAACCAAAGATCTAAAGGCACATGTCTCAAAACCTCAACATAATAAAACCAAACTATGTGCATTACAAAACACTACTAGTATTGATTGTGACTTGCTTAAATGATCCCTTATTAAAGTTCTAAGCTTCGTAATAACATCCCTATACATTATTCTTTCACTTTAAAAGAAGGTGTCTTATTGGCTGTAATCCTTTGTGAACAGTTATCATTTATCTTCTGTTAGTAGATTGAGGAATTTCTTCGGAAAATGTATAATTCAAAGAGTTTTTCAGAAATACAGCACATGGACTAACTTGTCACAGTAAGAAGTTTTGTGACTATGTCCTTAGCTCAGATTTTACTTTCATTTCAGTAAATATCATTCCAAGATGTCACCATCATCAATATGAGGCCACCCATAATCTGGGACACATAAACTGGAAATTTGGTGGAATTTGATTTCCCCAGAGAAATATATTCCCCCTTCTTTACCAGATAATAATTTTGAAAACAACAAAATGAATCGAAGCACGTCAGAACGGTTCGTGCTGGAGCCGACAGCCGCAAACCGCTCCATAAAAGATGGCTCTTGTTTCTCGTGAGCCTTGGCCTAAAGAGGAATTGCCATTTCATTAAAAGCCATGAGAAGTAAGGGCATTTTCCCCTGTAATACAATAATGTGACATTGTGAGAAATTGTTCTGATGGTATATAATAATGTTGTATCAAGTAGTGGCCGTTAAGTCTGAGACAAGCATGGAAACGACAGAAACAATATCCTCCCATATGAAATGAGGGCATCTTATGTCTGTGAGACATCAACTGCAATGTGGCAGCTGTGCATTATTTTGATCCTACAGTATACTCTGCAATGCACAACAGAAATCTGCTCTCTAATCGTGGTTATATGTCTGTCTAAATGTTTTTTTTACTTCTACAGTCATGATCACACCCTCAGGCCTCAACTATCTTAGTGATTTGAGTTTGTTAAGGCCTCTGGCCATGATTGAGTCATTCTCCTATTACTACAGATCATGTTGTTGTTGGCTCTTCCATACAGTCCTCACCTAATTTCCACAATAAGAGTGAAGATTGAACCATTACGACTTCTTTTGTCAGCACAGTGGAAGTATTATCTGGCCGATCCAGTTACTGCTGGGTTTTAATGCGAGAGTGAACATTTGTCATCTTTTATTATAAAATCTGCAGATCCTAAGATTTGTTTATTAATAATTTGATAATATTTATTAAAGCCCTTGAGCAGAATTGCAGACTCTGGACAAAACTATCAGGGTCCCTATGAAAGTCAAATCCAGACATAACAAAGGGATCCTTAAAATAAACTTAGCCTCCTCTCTCCCTGCATACCATCCCACTGGGTTTACTTCAAAGGGAATTGGCTGACAGAATTGTGACATACAGTATGTCTGGTTAAGAGGAATATTTCCCCTTAGTCTTCTGTTTGAATAAATTGGTTTAAAACCTCAGGTGCCATCAAACTTCCTCGCTGCAGTCCCCAGTCTTATAGGACGTTAGGTAATTCTCTGCACACAAACCACCCAGGTTTGTCTCCTCTTGGGCAATAAGGATATGCTAAAACTTTTACAACATCATTCCCTACAGTATTTTAAATTATGAATTGCACTTTTTAAAATGTTAAAGGCTAATGTTGTTTTCTAAGAAAGAAAAATCACTCCTTTAACAATGCCCATAGGAGGAACACAATTAGATATACATTTTAAATTCCTCCCTTTTTTGTCTGTTTCCTCGAATAGTTCTGCGTTTTGGTGGAGAAAGGTCAAGCTGTTTGTTCTGCATGTGGTGAAAGACGTGGAAATCACTGATTGTATCCTAAATTACTATTCTCACAGGCAGACAGGAGCCGGATTTAACATAATGCTACAATTTAGCTCTGCACCGTTTCCTTTGCTGTTTGACAGAGCCGTACCTGCAAACCCTCATCAACCTTTGCTGTCCCCTGTGATGTGCGTAGCTATTGACCAGTGTTTGTTGCTATCCAAAGGTTAGCTCAGGATATGAACAAATGTAGTGAACCTCTGTAAAGGTCATTCTAGTTTTCCACTGAGTTGACATTATTTTTTGCTTTGCTTTTATCTCATTCCTTTTCTTATGTAGATTTTTCTTTTTTGCACGGCTAGCGCAGGTACCTGTCAGGAAATTATTCGTCACATTAATTTGTTCAATGTCCCTCTACCATCAAGGTCTTGAAACGTATTTAACTGTAGCTCCCTAATCTCTCCTGACAGTTGTGGCTATAGGGCCTCATTTGAAAAAATCACATGTTTGAGGTGCCATGAAATTATCAATGTCAGCTTGCAGGCTGACAGATCTTGGGGCAAAAAAGACAGATCTGATGTTTTTTTCTTTTTCACTGATGATGAGTGTGATGCTCTCCTGTTTTTACAGTGTGCCTCATATTCAACCGTGCAGTCTTTCAGTCTCTTATACACCACCATACCAAAAGAAAATCAGTCTCTGTCACAAGAACCGATCATGTTTCATGCATGCATACCTCATTTGTTCCACTATCACAGACAGGAACTTGGCAGTATGAGTTCTGCTTAGTATATAGATAAATGGCATGTCACACTATCACTGGCTGCAGCATGGGAGACCTTCGCTTTCATTTGCTGCAGGTCACAGCATTTAAAGTGTTCTTCACTTATTTACTGTAAATCCTACACGTTCCTCGACAATTCAATAAATACTTGATAATATAATAATTCAAAAAATGTCCTCTCTTTGTCTCACAGGTCTGGAGTTTGCCTATTCTGCAGCACCCAAGTCCATGCAGAGTGCCATCATGGGGCTCTTTTTCTTCTTCTCTGGGATCGGCTCTTTTGTGGGCTACGGCCTGTTGGCTATTGTCTCCCTTAAAGAGATTGGCTGGATGTCATCCCACAGAGACTTCGGTAAGACATACTATAACTTATCACATGTTTCTGCAGGGAGACAATTTAACTAACCTAAATAAAATTTAAAGCAGTGGAGTGGTGATGCATACCCTGCACGTGTTGTATATCGGCCATTGTATATACCCCATATATATTTTATTTGTCTCACCACAGTTTCATAATGACAGAAAAACACAACTGACCCACAGCAGCACTGGGAGGAATCCCGCCTGTGTCAATGTCCTGTTAAAACATCCACAACGTTTTTACCATCATCGGCAAAATTCAACCTATTCAAGCAGCCAGAAACATGACTCTTAATCATGTTTCTCCAGATCTTCTAGATAGAGTATGTGAAAAGGCAAAACTTGGCTATGTTTAAATCTCAGTGTTGTGTTTACAGCTAAATTCTGCTGCCATTGCAGGTTTAAAGCTTTACATGTTGCTTTTATTTTATCAATAACCAACCCATACCACATAGACAATAATATTTACATTATCCTGAAGAACCATATTTAAATGTATATTAATAGAGCTGTGCAGTTGTGGATGAGGCTTGACACAATGTGTGTTGTGACATTGATCTGAAACAAGCAATGTGAGACTGTGTAATTGATCCGGTGGCTGTCTGAAATACATGTAGACTCAAGGGACTCCTTCATGATGATGATGATTACATTGTCTAGGTTTGAACTTAAAGCATGATGATCTCATCAGATGATCTTTGGCACACAGGTGATAGGTCATTGCTCACTCAGTTTTCAGAGGGCTGTCCATAATCCACCTGAGCTAAGCATTCAGAGACCTAAGGCCTGCTGTAATAGATATAGATACCCAGTGCACATGGAGTGCACTATTGACTTTTCACATCGACTGCATGTATGGACTTGTGATTGAATTGTTGGTATCGATTAAAAATGCAGAAATGTATTTTCCAGGGACATACCTTTGGACTGCTCTTAGCTGGTGCTGAATTAGTGTGTTTCCTATAATAAATAGAAATGTCAGACTAACAACAAGAAGGTTTGTGTAAATCTGTCCACGTGGTAGAATGAATAGCGTAGTGGTGGCAGCAGATGGATGGGCTTCCCAGCAAGAGGAGGCTCCCAACACAGATGCACTTTTCCCTGAGCATGCGGTAAATAAGCCAACACTGTAAATTGTTTACCCACAAACCCCTAATAGCTAATTAATGTGTCCCGACAGGTAGCGGAGGGTGGGGGGTGCTTTTGATGATGTTAGCACTGGAAGATGCTTGGCATGCTTCATGAATCCATCACTTGCTCAGCCTGGCTTCACTTGAGGGACAGTTAAACTAGAGCCGGATTGCCTGTAAGACTCCTTTTTTGCTTTGGAAAACAAGTCATTTAAAAGGTGAGCTGCGGAAATGGAACAAAACATCCTCCTGGCCACTGATAAAAGACACATGGCACAAAGCTGCAGAATTAAGTGAAGTCAGGAATCATGCAGTTTGTTTCTGTGGCGGTTTTTCACTGTTTGTTGGATGTTCGCCTCTTCTACGTCTCATGGCTGTCTAGGTGGAAGGGATTCAACTTATTTCCAAGGCTGCGGGCAGAATGGTGTGCAGTAAACAGCATCTTGGGTGAGCTGTGCTGAGTTGCAGTGCAGGCCTGAAGACAGATGAGCAGCATTAATCACAGGCTGGGGGTCTGATTGCATAGCCCTGCTCCTCTTAAGTAAAGCTTTCCCTGGAGCACTACAAGGAGATGCCACTGCTGCTCTGGCATCACGCTGGTGGATGCTCAGCTCTCTGCTGTTGCGCTCTAGCTTCATCTTCCCTCGCTGTGAATAAAATAATTTTAATCAGCATAGGTAAAGTGTCAAATTAAGAGTCCCTCTTTTGTTACCGTATGACCAGCTGCTTTGGAAACTGGTGACACTCAAGGCTCAAATTCAGCAAGAAGGGGAAGGAAAAATCATTCAGATCCCCCCCCCCGTTCGCTGGATTCTGGCATTTTATGGAAAACAATTGTGAACTGATTAATAAGAAATTGTGGTTGTGTCAAGTGTCCAATGGTGTGCACATCTGCACATTCGCTTTTAATTTTCCATGCGTACTAATTTTGTTCTAATTCCTTTCTCTGTAGTACTACCTTTTTGAGTGCTTTTAGTGTGTTTTCGTCACAGTCGGTGTGTATTCCGGGATGCAAATACATTTTTCCCAAGTTTGAAAATAAAGGCAACCTGGACATATATATAAAACAACTTAAAACCTAATGTAAAATCATCTTCATTGGTGACTTGTGACATAATCATACATACTCAAGTTTGTAACGTTTCACAAAACACAGACATTACATAACTCAAAAAACAGGCCACTTTCTTAGAGTCCTCTCAATTGAGTGTTCACATGTGAATGACTTTACCAGATAACATGTCGGGGTTGAATGACCATTAATGTGACTGAAAGCTAATGGCTGCAGTCTGCAGAGCTGTGGTGAAACGGTCATACTATATTTCAGCCACATCTGTTTTCAAACTTAAAATGCTGAGTTTATGTGTTGAAATTATTGGTCTTTAAAATCCCTCGGCACCTCCCCCCTCCCCCAGTTGCATCTGGACGAGCAGTCATTCTTCACGCTCTTTTATATCTTTATAGGGCTGCATGACCTCAAAGCATCGCCTCCTCTTCTGTCAAATATCAACCTGCACTTTCCTCACCAGAATTATCCTTTACACACACACAGAGGCTTTTATTTCCAGAAAATGTCTCTTTGTTGTATTTAATATGTTCCACCTTTGTGGTGGGGGGGGGTTATTCACTCAAAGTGAATGTTTTTTTTCTTTGGGAGCCACTTTGGTCACATGACAGGAAATGGCCTTTTCTGTGAGGTGTTGAAGTCCTGACTGGTCTCGTATCAAATGTCTAGGACGTGTTCAGACTGAGATGACATTCACACATCCGGCTCAACATAGTGTTTTAAAAGAAGACTTTCATGTCACATCTGTCAAATTTAGGATGAACTCTTTTTCTCTCTGAACGGGATGAAGTAATTTATTTATTTGTTTAGTAGACAGAGGCAACTGAGAGCACTTGAACATCACATGTTCAACCATGTTGTGGTTAGCTACAAAACTCAAGTTTTGGCGATGGAGAGCTGCAGAAAATAACTATATTTCCAGCTGAAACAAACATGCATTGATTCCTTCTGGTTTCATTCGGAGTCAGAGGATGGCACTGAAAGCACCGAAGCATTAAGATGTTGGGTCATTCCACTGAAGGTCTGTTAAATTGATATTGACCTGTTTCATCTGGACTCACATGGACCGCTCAAACCCACTCGCAGGTAAAATGTCCAGCGAGTTAATATGACTCAGATATTAGATGGCTGACCTTCTGTGGGGGAATCCAGTGTATTCACAGTCATGCTCATATTTACTAACTCAGAGCTGTGTAACAGGACCTTTGGGCACAAGTGTGGAAACCTCTGACACAACTTGTGTTCTTGAAATTGCACTATATTGCACTATATTGCACTATAGAGCGTAACAGGGAGCGCCCAACTTTTAGAAAAGCTCTGGTTCCATAAGTAAATGTTCCATTCATTTTCTCGCTTTGACGTTTCAGAAAATCCTTAAAACATTTGATTCAGAGCCAAAAATCTTGGAAAATTGAAAAAAAGGCAAAGGTACAAGACTGTGTACATAATTGTTTTAAATCGGAAGGAGCTACGCATCCCATAAACCATTGTGAATCATTCATTTCTGACAGCTTCCTGCATGCTTCCCCTCGAATTTGACCTTGTTAGTATAGTGCTACAATATATGCCCTGTCCCAATTCCTCTCCCTTGGCCCTAGATATGAAGTGCCCTTTGATGGGAGTGTCCCCCTCACAACGTAGCCACGACGGGGAGGGCTAGAAAATCTTCCCCTCGGAATTGGGACACCACTCGCTACGTCATCAGCAGCCAACTAATGTTATTACAGTGACAAACAATATCAACTAAAGTTATTAGAGAAACAACCGGTGTCAACCAACATTATAACAGTGACAAATCTGACGACTGCAGGACAGACGGGATCTATTTCCATGGGAACAGCGAGCTCCACCAATCAGAGACGTCAATATTTCACCTGACGATTGTAGGTAGTGCAGTACTTGTCCTTCACATTCTCATTAAAACAGGTTTTTCTTATAATGCAGTTGATCTCATACGAATTGTGGCTTCTACAGGAGCACATAACATTGTTTCACAATCTCGTAGCTTGTGGTGAGTCTACCTCGGATGGTTACAGTATGGCTGATAATCAACATCTCTATTCAGAAAATGAATGGGATTTTTACTTCTGGAACCACACTGTTGAGCTCTATTCCCTCTCTCGCTCAGAATTTGTCAAATATTTATGACTGACAAAAAAAAATCTAACACCAAGTCCTTGTTTAGTCTTTTGCTGCTGTAATTAGCCTTCCTTCCATATTTCCCGAAAGTGCTTAGCAGCCAAGTGGGCCCTGGGGAGGCTGAGAGGAGGAGGTAGAGCCTCACTTAATGTATAATGAAATTAGAACGAGACGCCTTACAAAAGTGAAACCTTGCACAATTTCCAGGACTGTTTCAATAATTGGATGGTACTTTTAATTTTGCCAGGGCCCCTTTTTCCATTTCTTGTGTGCTAGTTAAGACAGAAGTTTTGAAATCTAGAACAAAGGTGGAGATCCAGTCATCTGTCAGAATCATTTTACCAGGGCAGTAACATTTTTCTGTCCTCTACAAAGGAGTAAAAAGTCCAAAAATCTGAATTTGTTACATGCGTCCTCATGTTGACATCGAGCACCTGCCCAGGAGAGCACTCTTGAATATGTTGTTGTGAATCCTGCACTTATTTTCATACTGAATACATTTTCACATCATATTGTCCTCAAAGCTCAGGATATTGCTGCTGTTGACACACAGACAGACAGACAGACAGACAGACAGACAGACAGACAGACAGACAGACAGACAGACAGACAGACAGACACACAGACACACAGACACACAGACACACAGACACACAGACACACACACTCCCTCTTGCATAATTTTCCTGCTATATTCCTTATATTTTGAAAGCGGTACCGCTCTGTTAATTAAGACTGCAGCAGCTCAAGACTCTCTGTGTACTCTCTGTTAAAGTGAATTATCGATTGAAAATACAAGCACCCCCTCACCACAGACACACGCCTTTCCTACCATGCTCTTCCTGTCAAGCACATTGTTGTGCGCTTCATGAATTATTCAAACGCTGCTTTTGTTTTTGATCTGTCACAGTTTAAACCTGAGACCAGATTAAGATGACAACAAAATAAATTAAAACTGCGACGGGGGTCAAAGTGTTTGTCAGGTTTTCCATTTGCCACTCATTTCATTAATGCTCTGGCAGAACTTCACAGTCAGCAGACGGCTCTCTGTTCCTAGATCAAAGGTTTCACGCTATAGAGACGGCCCAGTGCACAGAGCATCGACAAAGAATCTCTCTCGTGTGATGCAGCCTATCATCACCGGGTTTCTTTATTCCCCTCGATTTGTAATTATCCACAGACGCATGCACACAACAGAGACACTGAAGATTTATCTGCATGCACAATACGCATGGTGACATTATAGGGTTTGATCTGCTCTACTGATCGCAAGTGATTGTGCTCGTCAACGGGATCACTCGTTTCAAATTAGTAAATCCGGCTCTTTGATTAGTAGCCAGGGACGCCCTGTTAGATCATGTACAGGTAAATGAAGGTTTCTGTGCTAGCCGAGGAAACGTTGTGACACAACGGAGGAGGATGAATCCTAATGGCTTTGGTAATCTTCTGACTTTTTCTCCATCGGTCCGTCAAAATGTGTTAAAACTTGGTTTTGTTTGCCTGTAATAGTTTTTAACTGTTGCATTGTAAATGCAAATGTACACTAGTACCCTCAGTAGAGTGCATACCTCCGCCAAGGCCCAACACTGCCCTTATGAAACCACATTAAAATTCACTAGATCTGGATTTTCCCTTAAACAAGCCTGATTTTTTTATTAAGACCCATGAATAATTTTCAAAGAAATCCAAGACAATGTTGAATAAAGCCCTATCTCCCATTTTAAAGAAGTGGAAAAAAACATCCGGATCATCCCCCTGATTCAGATCTACACCTTCTTCCTTGGGTCATGTCATCATGTTGAGTTGTTTTTGCATAATCCTGTTAGCAAACAAACGTAAACATATCCTCCTTGGCGGAGCAAATAAGACACAGCTAGCCAGTACATACATTTTGTATCTGCATCAAACAAGTCTTTTTTATAATGGATAAACTGGGAACATCTGTAAATCAGTCTACACTGATCTATAAATGAATACAGCTGATTCCTAAAGTCTCTGTTGTCCACAGCTGCTTTATACTGTATGAAAAGTTCTCCTTCAAGTCATTAAATCCCATCTGAAGGCAGCAGGACACATGTGTTGTTAAATCTGCAGCCTCCAATTAGAGTAGTGCCAGAGCGCAGCGGCATTACTCGTGGTCACCGCTGTGTTTACCTCGATCACTGCCACACCTTCACACACACTCAATTCTCTCTCTTATCACTGCCATTCTGCTGCTGACAGCATCTTTATCAACATTTAAGAAAATCATCAGCCCATGTTGTATTCTTCACAGCCATCACAAATCATGCTGCTGTCCTGGCTCACATATTTTATTATTAGTAGTAATTTATTTCTATTATCGCTGTGCTGATGAGTTTAATAAAAGGCATCTGCCACCGCCTGCAGATTTGCGGTGTTTTGTGTTCACGTCATGTCGCTCTGAACCATCCAGACGACAATATGAGTTGGAGAAGCTTCTTTTGATTCATTGAGCTGTTGTTGTCATGCGTCACCGTGATTGGCGCAGCAGTATCATGGTTACACATTTTTTCTGCATACCTGCATCAAATGAACACATTCCAAAGTGGTTTAATGAAGTAAAAATATGTTAGATGTGAAATAAATAAAAAAATCTTTAGACGTCCTGTATAAGACCATAAGCACCATCTTGACCCACTGACAGGTCTAATTAGAACACACTCCCGTACACACACTCCGCACACACCCTGCCACAGGAACAGGCAGAACATGGATTGTGAATTTCTCCCATTTCTAATTAAAATCATGCCTGCCTCTCGTTCTCTGGCTCTTCATTTGCTGTGACAGTTCCACATGGAGAGGCTAATGGGAGCTCTTTGAGAAGACCGCAGATCGCTCCTCACATTTACTCATATGACGAAATAAGCTCTCGGTATATGGTGAAACTCTGTATGAAAATTGAATCTGTTACAAAAAAAAAGAAACATTTTAAATATGCTGTATAAACATTTTAAATGTGCTGTAGCAGGAAAAAAAACCCCAACCCAAATCCTCCTCTACTGAGTGTAGACCTACAGCTCACCCCAAAATGTTTCCCTCTCCAGGAAAGTAGTAAACAGCCTCATCTCATGCTGCTGGCTTCAAAGTCAATTGGTCTGGCTAACATGGTCAAGAGGACAAAAGCCGCTCTAATGCCAATCCAATTGTCTCCATACTTAAATAGTGGAGACAATTGTATTTCGGTGAGCTTTGCACTTCATGTAAAACCCCAGCAAGGCGAAAAACAGGATTTATTTAGAGCTTTCCTCTTGGGCTTTGTGTCTGAACCACTTCAATCAACTGGGCAGCAAATGATAAGACAATTAGAATTTTGATTTCATTTTTTAAATTACTGAAACGTACTGTTCAGCGTGCGCTCAGCTCTGTGTGTCACAAGTCACATTTCAGTCCCAACAAATCACAGTGGGAGCATCACTTTATTTTTTTCCTCCTTTTTGTATTTGTATTCAATTCCCATGAGGACACAAGCAGTCATTTAATACCGATGAAAGACTCCCTGGGTCAAATCACGTATGTTCGTCTGTTATTTATGAGACTCCAGTCCCACATCTCCAGTGTCGCCTTTCTGTGTCAGCGGCGAAGCACGGGGTCAACTGTCTTTCACAGCATTGAGATGAGAAGTAAGGAATGATCCTGCTGCCCCCATCTGAATATGTCGTGACTGACTGTTATCTTCTTCACATTTGCATATATCATTTTGCCATGCACAGTTTGCAAAGCTATAAAAGTTTTAACTGTCACTTGAATGCCAGTCTCGCTGAGGCTCTGTTTCCTGTTATATAAAACAATAACACTCGGGTTTTCTCTCTTCCAGGCAATATCAACGACTGCTCTCTGCACTACTACTTCTTCCTCCTGGCAGGCATCCAGGGCGTAACCTTGCTGGTCTTCCTTATTGTCTCTGTCAAGTATGACAAGCAGAGGGGCAGAGGGGGAAGCCAAAGGCAGAGACACACCTCCTCATGACCCCAACACCCGCCCCGGTGTCCTCCCTCACCGTACCTGCCTTCTCCTGTCAAATCACCCAGTGCACAAAGACCCTGTGAAATGGGTACTTTACTAATCACAGCCTCCAGAAGCTTGGGTTACCTCACATGTGATTCTGTCATGACTATGTTTATTATTTATGTTGGTTTTTAGCTTTTATGTGGAAATTATCTTTCCTTTTTACAACACGAATGGTTTTACAACACAGGGTGAAGGTACAGCTTAATGCTGAAGCCCTGTTTGAATCGCTCCCTAAACTCCCATGTCTTTACTCCTGTTGCCTTTCTGTGATCATTTGCACTTGACTTTAAAAGTGGTGCCATAAAAAATGCGACATGTTGATATTTTCTAATCATGAAGAATGTTTTTATAGATATACAGACTTTTACTTTGTGTTTTCTAACAAAATCTTATTTTTGGACTAACTCTTGAACTCGCCATTTTACCAAACCTGGTGTGATACACGTGTGTATTTAGTCAAACTGGCCATGCAGTGGTTTCTGAGCGTGCGGTACAAATGTTAAACTGTGGTATGTCAGCATCATTTAGACCTTAGATACCTATGCTGTAACATAGTTGTGATCACATTGAATGGGGAATTGTAATGTTGAGGGTAATTTGATGTTTTAATGTTGTTACAGATTTTTAGAAATGACGGCTATTAATGTTGAGGCAGAAAATGGTTTATGTTTGAATAAACACAGTTAGGTTTGTTTCAATAATCTAATACTAAAATCTAATATTGAGAAAGAATTAAAATATGTGATTACACTCTGTGTAATCCACATAAACCCCTCTTATAAATCTGCCATAAATCCTCGAACAGCCCCGTACATGAATAAAGATATAACTCCTTGTGTTAAAAATACTCCATGACTCCCGTGAGGCTTCCCAGTAGTTTCTCATTTCTGGTCAAGCTGAAGAATCAGCATAACAACAGAACTAATTACAAACTAACCTTTAACGTTGAGTGTAGCGCTGAAGATATCTGTGGCATTAATGCTTGGAGTGAAGTTTTAGATGTTTGGAACATAACCCAACACTTCTGTTTTCTGCTTTTCATAAAAAAAAAAAAATAATTAACACTTTCAGGAATAACAGTGTTATATGTTTTGTGAGACTGTGATTTGTATTGGCTTTATACTGTTAAGAATAGTGTGCGTGTGTGTGTGCGTGCGTGCGTGCGTGCGTGCGTGCGTCTTTTCCTCAGAACAAGTAGAGCACAAGGTACTGAATTTACTCTCAGGGCTTGAGGAATAGTGTCATTTGACATGACTATCCAGGAAATGTGTTACATTTGTAACACAGCACATTAAAAGAAGAAGCTATCTCTCTGACGGTATGTAATACCTTTTAGGGCGATTTTAATTTTGGTTTAATTGGTTGGAGAAATGGATGTTCCTTGTTTTATTGCATATTTTATATACCTACTTGCTTCATCATATTAAAAACATCTATTAAGTTTATTTTGGATTTTCATTCTGTTTCATGATGCTGTAAAACTGGATTATTGTTTTTGTGGTTATGTTTGCTGCTAATAAAGTTTATTGAATTGTGAATTGGTTTTCAACCTTTGGCTAAATAAAGAATGACTTTCAAGGCTAGGTCAGACGTTACTTAGTGGTTTCACGACCACAATAGCTGTGTTGAACTTAGTTTTAAAAAATATATTTGTCCTTATTCACTTTTTTGTGAATATCAATTTATTTCTTGCACGCCAACACTACTTTGTTTTAAGATGTGCAATCTGAAATTATATGTATGACTGACAAGTGGTTAGTCTCCTTTGATTGACTATAGGCTGACTCCTGTATTCACAATTATGTAAATATCATACATTTTACACAATAATAACTTGCGCAACATGATTAGGAACATATTATATATTTTCATTGCTCCCAAGGAAAACTCGAAGTCAAGGGTTTCAATTATTCATATAAAAAAAAACACACCCTGTGACAGTCTTCTGCAAACACACGTGTGTAAAGCCTCATTTTAAATTCCCACTGGGAGAAGCAGCAGATTTCCTCTGAGTTTCATCAGACAAAGATTGAAATCAAGTTGTCATCGCCGATTTTTTTCTTTTTTTAATGTTAAGGCCTTCCAGCCATGAGGCACGCAAAGGGCCATTTCCTGTTTAATTTGGTCAGAGAGCTCACATAACCGTGACTGAGCAGACAGCTTGATGTTTGAAACCAACACAATGCCTCCGGGTCATAATTCTAGTGTGGCAGCTTGTTTCTCATGTTGAGAGGGATTTCTGACACATCCAAGTGGTTACAGAGGCAGAATTGCAGGGCAATAACACTGAGATATATAGTTTTGTACTGGCCTTCCAATATTTCTAAGTTGATATATTGGCCAGGATCTAAGAAAACAGCAGTTCCGTGGAGAGAACACTTCCCGCATAAATTTATACCTGTTAGTGTTTTATCTTTTCTCCTTTTCCGAGCACGGCTTTAGAGCCGAGGTAATGCATGACCTATGAAGTGTAAAGAGTTTTCAATTTGATAGAATATACTTTGATACAAATGTCCCCTTTCTCATTAGGGTTAGGTGTTAGGAGTTGGTCTGTTGGTCCATCTCATTGGTTTAGACTGAAAAATCTGCTGGATAGATTTGATTCATGATTTCTATGAATCATCCAATTAAGTTTCCTCCAGCACCATTAGAGGTGAAGTTTGACCATCCTGTAACGCATCAATTGGATGCATTGGCAGATCTCGAATTTTTCTAAATCAGGGGACAACACACAGGGGCCACAATTTACACGGAGGCGCAATTAAATGTCCAACATATGTCTATCTATCTATGCACAATTCCTGATTCAGTCATTACTGTTGGCTCTACAGCTTTGAGCAAAGCCACACATCATTGAAAGAAATAGAACTTAACAAATTGTCATATTTATTGTTTGTCTTGTTAGTAAGTAACTAGTTTATATGAAAAAATAAGACTACTGGCAGGAAAGGGGCACTTCAGGGTCCAATCAGATCTCAGTGCCCCCTGGCCCCACCGCTGCATCCGCCCCTATTTGGATGGAGTGGGGCTGTGGTCCGGTCAGTCGTTCATTTGGACAGTCGTCGTGGTTTCCTAATGATTTTGGTGATCTTTTGACTTCTCTCCTGCCATCATAGGGTCTAAAAAGGGATTGAAATGCATTTAGCTCAGAGCATGATGTGCCTCAGTATCACCTCTCAGGCATTGGAAGGTGCTGAGGGGGGTTGCAGAAAATCTGCTGGTCAGAGGCTGTAACGAGGCTAAATAAATTGACTTTAATTGCATTTTAGCATAGTAGCAGGCCTCACAGCCAACAAACAATAAATAATGCAAAATTAAGTTGCACTTTCAATCACTGACATTGACATTTACTTACATTAATTACATTTACATTCTTTAAATATTTATTAGTTTAGAATTAACAAAAAATTAAGTTGTTGTGTGTATGACCTTGAGTAAGACCATTATCCATCCTCCAGGTCAAACAATTTTGTCTCCTCCCCATCCAATCTAAATTACTTTTCGTGGGCATGTGGCAGTCAAACATAATCCACAGCATGTTAAGCTGCTTTTAATTGTATTACAGTCTTACCTGTGTAATGAGAAACCGGGAGACGCTCCCTAAGATGTTGCTCCAGTAATTGGAGGATTAGGAGGTATCATCACATGTTAATTAAGATAAGCTAATGCAGATACAATGTTGAAGAGAATGGCCAAGCAGACAAATCGCTCATCTCTACATACTAATCACCGGCATTTACATAGACCTAATTATCCTATCTGAGCTGTCTTTGTTGCACGACCTCCTGGAGCTTGTTCTGCAACACACAGGACGGTGTTTGGACAAGAGACAAGGTGTTTAACGCAGGGTTGATCTGTTACTAACGTGCTACATCAATGAAGTCTCTCTGAGGATATGAGCTATGGAAAGAAAAACACGTGTCGGGCCTCTCACAATCTCTTGTTCCAGAAAATGTGCTGTCTCGTCATTTGAAATACTGTGTTCTGCGGGGCTGTAGGCACAGCGGCAGGTTAAGGCTGTTCACTCAGACAGATGATCTGTGAAATAAGCAACCGTAAAATGCTTTAACAGTGTACATCTATCCGGATTTATGGCATCAACCTTGGTTATTATGTGCAGGCCCCGTGGTTTAGAGCATCTTATTTGTTCAGAATGGGGCTTGACTCCCATATAACAGTACAGGTATCAAGATAAATCTTCCTCGGCCACAGTGAGCAGGACCATTCGTGCCAGGTGTATCGTGGTAGCCCTCTGACCTTCTATTGTTTTCCGGCAGATAGAAAAATGCCCTGACCTGCCTGAGAGCAGTGGCTGATAGGTTGCTCCCCTGTGTCTGCTTGTCCTCCTGAGCCGATTCATCTAAATGACATGGTTGGGCACTCACCTCGTGTTTGCAGAGGGACTTTGCTATTGTATTTGTTGAATACTTTTCAGTTTGTGAGTCATCGCTGATGTTTTTTGCAGTGCATCTGTTTATGCTGGTGTGTGTGAGTTTGTGTTTATATCAGCTTGTAGGAATGAAACCCAAGTACCCACTGGTATTATAGGGACACACCGTGGTCTACTCAAAGTAAACAGTCTAAGAAGGCTTTATATTAGGGATAGGGTAAAATTAACCTATTTATTTACAAATCTCTCTCTGCCTTTTCTATTCAGTTGACTGTGTGTGTTTTCAGTGATCCAATCGTCACAATCTCAATCAGCCAATCACGTCTTTGCAGTCAACTTTTAAATCTACAACACTCCTCCTCCCCAGTCACCTCAAGTCTCCATAACCAGAGCCCTGGTGGAACCCAGCTGATTCCTCTCATCTCATTCAGATCCTCAGCAGCGAAATCCAGGTGTAGCTTATTCCTCTATGTTGCCAATTTACACTGTTGTCCAAAACACACACACAGTATATTTTCCTCCTTTACAATGACCACTAGCATTGTAGTTTATTTTGTGTCTGTAGCACATAAACTTGCTGCTGTAAATATGCTCTGGAACATCAAGTATGTATTAATCCAAAGCTGAAAATAGTCAACAACAAATGCACTATTAACGTCTATTAGCACCTTAGTGCTACCACTGACAAGGTAGGTAAGTCTAAGCTAAGAAATTGACAAGTAAATTTTATATTTTAATGTTTCCATGGGATTTATAGTCAATAAGTATAGACTAAAAGCAGTCTTATCATGTAAGGTAAGAAATTGATGTAGTTAGAGCCCCAAGGATAGGAAGACAAAAAACTGTGTGTGTGTGTGTGTGTGTGCCTTTGGTGCTCCATGGCTCCGTCTGTAGAAATGGCCAAAACCAGAAAGTCAAGCTGACCTTGTCCACTGCTCTTTCGTTCCTCTGCAGCAGCATGTTTGTGCATGATTAGTTGCTGTAAAGCTACTGTGAACTGATTTTAGAGTGAATTCAAAGGAAGCAACATAAATCAAGCAGCAAATAATCATTTGGAAATTGCAAATACAGATCTGGCACACTAGGACCACAGGGAGCCCAGCCAACCATTGGTGAGAGTTTGTTGGTCTCACATCATCAATTTAATTAAAAATCCATTTAAGATGGCGGCCTGGGGAGGTTTTTTTCTTTTCCTTTCAGGGAAGGTAAGACTTGAAGCCAACAAACTGGGGTTACCACTTTCCACAAATTGAAGGAAATACAATCATATCTGCGGTGCCACATCCCAGCAGGCATGAACACGTCTAAAACTAGGGCCCGAGGGGGTGGGGAGCGTAGATCTTTAATGGGATGCGCCGCTGTTCCTACCTGAGGAGGCTGAAGCCACCGACGATGGTCACAGACAGAGAGTCACATTGGTGTTTTAATTACACAGGACCCTCCATCAATCATGCCCCTTGTGGCTGACAGTTAAATCCCTCCCAGACCAGGCTGCACCGGCTCCCCTCGTCCTTCACAGTCCAAAGGCTGAACACAGCAGCCTCAGTCCCAGCACACACTGCACAGACCCCACTTCAACTGCCTGCAGCCTCTGATACAGGAGAAGGAAAATCACACAGGAGACGGCCGGTCGCGCCACGGAAAATAAGTAGAAACATATTAGGACAGGGAAGACGCAGAGACAAAGGGGAGGGAGGCTTTCTCCTCTGTGTGTGTGCATGCGTATTTACTAAGCTGAGGTCTTCATGGATTTTATGCAGTCTAACTATTCATTGGTGAATTTAATAAATGATGACAGGCAGTTTGGTTGTTTCCATTCTTTATGCTAAGCTAAGCATCTGCTGGCGGTAGCTTCATATACAGACATGAGGTGACGTGATGTGTTTTGTCGATCTTCTCATCTACATCTTGCAAAACAGTAAATAACCTCATTTCCCACAGTGCCAACCTACACCTGTTTTATCTTAAAGCTGGGGTTGGTGAGTGCAGAAAAGTTGGCTGCAAAAGGCTGCGCTGAAAACATGCAACCGCTACATTAACCCCTCAAATCAACCCTTACGACAAAATGACACCCCCAAAACACGTGAACGTGCACACAACTGCTGGAAGCTGACTCGAGGAGCTTCATTGACATTATCATGTCTGAATCAACTATAAGAAAACAACTAACATTATCATAATTAACCTAAACAATAAACATGGCTATTATTAGTACCCACGTCATTAGTACTAGCATGTTAGCAAGGGGAATTCTTTATTGAAAATTGCGTTTGATGTCATAACTTATTGCTGGCTAGCCACCAGGAAATGCCTCTTGTAATGTTTGTTAACTGGCAACATCAACACATTATTTTCCGCAAATTGACCAACGTCAATTTGCATGTTAGAGTTTCCATAATGAAAGATTTGTTGGCTCTGACTCAGAGTACACTCCTGAGCCAAGTACTTCATCCAAACACATTTTGGTTCTAGCCTTTCGAAACTTCTTTTCTTGCTTTGTTTTGCAGTGGAAGCCTTTGTCTGTAGTAGAACTGGGAATTTTGGCTGCACTTTTTCGGCCATTTTTACATGACTCGATCACTAACTTCTAAATACTGTCTCTGCTTCAGCTTGTGAAGACTCCTGTCAAGCGGATTGAGAGCATTGGCAGGGGGCAGACAACTTTACTTATTGATGGCTATCAGGACGTGAGGAGGAATTCAACAAATACAATAAGTGTTTCCCATACAACTGACCAACCCTACCTTTAATACCTGGCTTGTTATCGCTCTACCTGAACTCTACCTTTTTTTTGTCATATTAATTTGGTGTTCTGGCTCAGCATGCAGCAAACCTGAAGCAGAACCCTAGAAGTAGAACGAGAGAATCCGTCAACACACTTGAACTAATTAAATAAAAGTGTAAAAGCCACTAAACTTTCTGACGGAGCTCCATTCACTGCTCACTGTTGACATAACTGAGTTGATCTTAATCTTTAATTACACTTGAGGTAGTACTACCAATGCTGCCACACTACAGCACCAGTTGACATACTGTGAATATTTCTCTGCTTGATGGAAAATAATAGAACAAAAAGAAAAAAAAAACATAATCAGCCACCACTGTGATAATAACATTCACTGAGCAAAATGTAATTTTTCAGCCGACTGCCTTTTGTTTAGGAAGATTTCAGAGATGATTATTGTTTGTGCAATTATCTGAATAATAAATGATCCATTTCCAAAAACGAAAACATTTTCCACCTTGTCCGTAATTATCTCTCTTTGTATCGGCACGATCCCCGAGAGATGGAGAGCACATTACATCCCCGCTTGTCCATCATTAAGCTTCTCCTCCAGGCTCCGGGACAGAGGTTAACGAGACATTAATTGGCATTTCCTTCAAAGCTCACAAAACTTTAAACTGGGGGGTGGTGGCAGTAGAGGAAATGGCACATTACCATGTTGTTCAGCCATTTATTTAAAAGCCTCATCATACGCTGGCTGTCATTTTAGTTGTTCCAACGGATGAGATGAGAATATTAATGACCACTGCCTCCCTCCACTGGCAAGCATTAAAAGCAATAACATATTGTGTTGTGGCATGTGGGTAAATTGCTCATAAAATACTTACGATACAAAGGTGAATGTTTAATTGGCCTTTCTTTAGTGACCCACACTTCTCAGCTAACCTCGAGACACGAGACAAGAATAGCTTTACGATCAATAAAAGGATGATACAGGCTCTTGACATTATTGTGTATTCCTTAAATGTTATGAAAATACAATATACAGAGCAACAATACAATGCTTTGGAGACTGTTTGGTATATACATGACAGGTCTTCTGACGTGTTAAGGAGGATGAGGATGACCTGGAAAGTTGTGCCTTTTCTTTTTCCTCAACAACATGCACACGTTTCACTTGGCTTGCTTTGGCCTTTCCAGAACTCTTCCACAGAATAAGGATCTGGCGTAAGAAATTAATATTCAAAAATGTTACAAAACTTCCAAAACCATTTAATGTGCACACACACACATTCAGAACATCTATCTAGTTATGTCACTGCTCTTTTTAAAATCTACATGTCTGAATATCACAGGTCATAGTTGCTGCAGATAAGTCCTGGGACCATTACTTGAATTCTATCTAAACCCTGTCATAATAAAACAATGATAAAAAGGTAATCATCTGATCAACAAATGGAAAGAACAGAATCACCTCATGTCCTCATTCTTTGACAAACAGAATTTTTTTCTTTAGTGATTCACCATCAGTCACTTGTGGAATCAAGACAGTCCTCTTGAAGGTGATGACCCTTTGGCAGTTTGGGGTGATTCTGAAGTTGTTTTCTTCCTCTTTCACTTGTTTGGGGGTCCGATTTCTGTCCAGACCACTTTCCTCTGAAAGGCATAAGGGTGAGTCTGTCACAAGTGCACATAGTACATTATGCCACCTCTTTTAAAGCACTGTCATTTAACCTTTCCATGTAATTGCGCAACTCCTTGGAGTCTCCCAGCTCCACGTCCTGGCACACCCACTTAATGTCCTGGCAGTGGCTTCCCGTCAGTGTGTTAACAGTGGGGTAGCTACTGTCCGAGGGAATGGTGGTGAACGTGGTGAACTTGACACGCTTCCTCTTGGTGGTGGGTGAGTCTCCTTTGATGTCCTTGGCTATGCAGCCTGTGTCTGCTGTCCGGTGCACTTGGCCCTGCACGCTCTTCTGGGCAGAGCCTCCATTCAGCAAGTGGCTGCCTTCCTCGAGGCCACTGCTCGAGTCCATCATGGAAGTCTGCTCCTCCTGTTGTGGCGACAGGCTGATTTGGCTCTCTAGCAGCTCTGCCTCATTCCCCAACCACACCCAATCGTGGGCATGGTTCATGTTTTCCTGTCCCTCAATGGATAGCTCCTTGTGACGGTATTTCAGGGTATAGGAGATGCAATTGATGAGAAAGACCAAGATAGCGAGACAGAAGACACCCAGCAGGGCATACATGCCAATTTCGAGGTCTGTCAGTCCGCGAGCAGTCTGAATGAGGTCATCATCCATGTTGCGGCCACGGGGCAGGTCCACTTGTGCAGGGAAGTCAGCAAAGTCAATTGGTATGTCCTGGCTACCATCATCTGATAGTTTATCCCCATTGGGGCGGCGAATTATCGCACTTCTAGTGGTGGTGGCTTTCCTCAACACCCCGTCCTCCATGTCGGAGATGGAGCTGCCGTAGTAGTGGGTGTTAAGTCCGGTCCTGTCCTGGGAGGGGGAGAGCCTGCCTCTGTTGTCCATATCGTCTCCATCTGGGCCATAATCGCTGTTTCCTGCCCTCGAGCTGTCACTGTGACCAAACTTCACCCTGATGTTACAGTTCCCCGCTGCCAGGATGCTGCGCCGCTTGAACTTCTGGCAAACTTCACAAACAGTCATTTCCACTCTGACAAGAAGGCCTTGGCCCTCTGCCTCAGTCACGATGACTGGCCACTTCCATGAGGGGTCCTGCTGCACCGTTACCACCTCCTCGTCTAGAGAGGTGGCTGTTAGGACAAAAAACTCTGAATTGTACAGGTCTAGAGGAGCCAGTGAGCCGTCACTGAACTGGAGCCAGGCACTGATTAGGGCCTCCTATGGACACACAAAATACAATACAGCATTATAAGAGAAAAAGAGAAAATAAATAGTCCCTGACACAAAGATAACATGGTGTGCTTCGATGGAAATGGAAATTACGGCGTAAAAGTACTGCATCTAGCCTCATTTCATAGAAAATATTCGCTTTAGCTCTGAATTTGCAATGCTTCTTTGTTTGGTGGTTACAGCATCAAGCAGATGTTCCTCAGGTACATTGGTTTGTGTTTTCTCTCCACAGTGTTTTGAATTGGTAAAAATGAAGCACTGATTATTTCCATTCACTCTTCCTTTTGTCAATGCAACATTTGGACATACAGTTCACTATGTATGGAAATTTCTGATCTAAGTCCGCATTTGTAAGTCGAATAAAAAGTGACTAAGAGGGGTGGTTCTGCTATCTCAGCTGCTGCTCTGTCTACGATAAGAGGGATACAGATTCAGAGATATGTGCAGAAGATCAGACAGCAACATTAAATGTTGTTCATGGGGATGAGGATTTGCTGTACAGTCGGCATCTTACGGCTTTCTCATGTTTAATATCTTAAAGTTGCTTTAGGACAAATCCCCCATGCCCCCTAATTACTGACACCAGAGGACTTCCAGTGCAGTGCTGCCTGATTCTCTTCATCTGCATATGAAGATAGGTCAGATAACTGTGCTCACCCTATCCTCCCTTTCTTGGAGGAAGTGGGAGAAGAGGAATGTAAAAAAGGAACAGTGGTAAGGGAGCTTGATGGGCAGATCAAAGAGGCCACAATGAGAGTAGCCGGGGCGAATGAGAACGTGACAGAGCGGCTGAGTTTGGTCTCCAAGTCACATTTTCGCTGTTTTGTGTTGCCTTTGCATGCTCCGTCATTAAGCTTCTGTTACTATTAGTTGCCTGGGGAAACGCTCTCTGTCACACTCTGGCTTTTCAAGCCTCGGCGTTAAGAGGGTTAGGGATGGTGTGGAACAAACAAATAGACACGTGTACACGAGCACATGCACACTCGCGGCGTTCTTTGATTATAAAATTGCTCATTCATGGACCCTGATAGTGTGAAATGGAATCTGGAAGAAAGACTTTTTGTCTCTGCACAGTAATCAAGGCTGCAGAATGCACAGTTTTGGTTTCAGCAGATATATAAAATTGAATTGTTTCTTTCATCAAATGGCTATCAAACCAAAGAGAGGTGTAAAACAAATTATGTTATAATGTGGAAATAATGTTTTCTTATTTTTTTTCCCAATCGCATTAGATCAGAAGATTTTGAAACTGAGGTCTTTATATTTAGCTTTAGTGGCTAAGAGAGACTTGAACCATCAAGCAATACTTCATTCATACTTAATTTTTGTTTCAAAATTTACTTGAGGTCTCTTGTACCGACCTGCTTGGGGCTCTGCAGAACCTCCTGTGTGTTCGTGGTGGCCAGGATGGCTCTGTTGCTTCCTGGACTGAGCTGCAGGCTCATGGAGAGCCCCGTCACCAGCTGGACCCCCAGCTCTGTGATGGTGACTTTGTCGTCCACCACCGTCACAGTCTTCTCTGCCAGGATGGAGTCTGACAAAGGAGACAATACCTAGCAGGTGGAAAAGAAAGACAGTGAGGCAATGAGGGGAAGATATTATAGATTCAAACATTAAAAAGGAGTTTTTAAAAGGAAAAGCTGCAGAATTTGGATTTTTCTTCCACAATATTTCTCTCAAATACATCATTGACAGCTGTAACCTGTGACTGTCTAGTATATGATCAATTACTGCAGCGCTTATTCATATGCTGCTTTAAACACTAAAGGTTGGGAAGGTCTGTCCCAGGAGAAATCAGCAGTGACAGCAACCGCAGCTGAGCAGAGAAACAGAGAACTACCTATAGAAACTTCATCAACAGGAAATCCGAGCAGAAATGAATCAGCAGTGGTCACGTCGCTTGATTGACAGGAGATTCCTGGTAAGCGGGGAAGTAAAAATACCACATCAATGAGCACTGAGCAGCGAGGACGTCAGCGACTTGAAAAAAGCGGATTACTGGCGGGTTATAGGCGATTTAAGAAAGTGTCTCTCCAAGTGTTTCATCTAACATAAAAGACTCACAAGCCCCCTCACAATATGCAAAACGATACTTTATCAGGCTATGTGGATCAAACAACAACTGCACTTGGCTGCCCCCAAACCCCCATACTTCCTGTAGGTAAGAATCCATTCCCTTTGATTAATGTTGGATATATAGAGGAGAGGCACACTTTAACCCGAAACTGAAGCAGGAACTAACTAACTAACTGTGTTTATGATGAGTACCACCAGAGGGATGTGTGGCTTTCTCTGCATGCAATCATCTTCTGCAATCATCAGTCTGCGCGGCACGTGGCGCGCCCGTCCGACCTTTTGCGCTCGCAAATGTTTTCCAGTTTGGTGCTTCCTCTGTGATGTTTTTTGCAGAGGTGAAGACACATCTGCAGGCAGACAAACGGATGAGTCCCTGGCAGCAGGAAGCAGATCCCACTCACACAGATGTCATTAGGACACTGATATTCATCCAGTTAGCCTGAAGAGCCTGACAACCCAGAGCGCTGAGAGCGAGGACCCGCTCACTGCCGAGAGCCCGCAGCGAAGCCTGTGACACACCAGTAAGCACCTGTCTGCTCCTGACAAAAGGAGATTCTAGTCAAACTGCAGCCATGACACCGGCATCTGGGTTCGTCCCTGGAATAAACAATATGCTCGCGCCCCTGCAGTATCAAATTATAACACACTGTATACTTGTGTCGACATAATAATGTACTAGAGTGAGGTTGAATTAAGTATATTAATAAAATAGCTCTGCTTCATGGTGGTTTTCATAATTCAGATAATTTGAACGTGGGTGATATTTTAAACTAAAATAATGGCCGTATTAGTTTCAAAACATTCAAATAATTACCTCATTATATTCTGTCATTACTAACACAGACCTTTGCCAAGAGCATTGGCAGCCTCCACCGCGCTCTGCAGTGCATTTTACATTGTGTGTCATCATATTTTGGGACAAACCTGAGGAATAACGTTGACATGATGAGATAAGAAGCAGGCACTGATCCTCCAGCGTAAATATGACAGGGTTTTTTAAAGACTTTTTTTTTCATGTTCATCACAAACTTCGCTGTTACGCTGACTTCTCATTTGGTCAATTCAGCAAAGTGTCGAGCTTTTAGAAAACCAAAGTACAGAAAAAAAGACAGGCACCTTTAAAAATGTAAAATGCTCCAGTGATACTCACTATTAGGGCTGCGCAATAAAACAATGTCAATAATGAATGCAATATAATTGTCATTAATATCAATATAACAAGGGTTTAAAATGTATTGATATAATACTAATGCATTGTGCAACACAGTGAGGAGATACAACACATACTTTATATGTCTCGAATTAAAATGTTTTGCTGTTTTTGATGTCTTTGTCACTCTCTGCTCATTAAGAAGAGTTTAAACCCACAACCTCAGAAGCAAAAATTTTACTTAAAATATAATAATAATAGCACAAATAAGACATTTATTGTGATATTACAGATATCAACTATTTTATCTTGATATCATTTTTGGCCATAATGCACAGCCCTACTCACTATATTATTATTATTATTATTAAAATGGAACAGAAATTGTAACATGTTGATACACACAAACACAACCTAAAGCTATAATGTTAAGTATTTTCAAATCTATAGTGATTTTATCCCAGACGGCTTTTGTGCTTTTTCATTGAATGTTTTTTAATTACTCAAAGTATCCATTATTCAGTTTTAAATATCTATTTGTACAGACAAATATGGGAAGTTGGGTTGAACCAGTTTTATCCACTTCATCTCTGAATGTGTATTAAAATATGATGCTGCTCTGAGTAAAAAAATATTGATGTATTCCCAAATGAATAGACAAATTCTTTTCAGTTTTATGAGGTCCCAGCTCTGCTTCACTGTTGTCACTGTTTCCTGATCTTTCTCTTTCACTAAGCACCGATAGGTAGAGGGTGAAGAACAAGTGGCTGGACCCTTTTTGAGACATGGACCTAATTTGGGAGGCTGTGGCACAAGTGGAACATAATAATTAATAGCGCTCCTTAAATTCTGTAGCAACAATGCCACTAGCATGAGTGGCCTTATTATGTAGGCCTGCTTATTTAGAAAACACCACTGAGTTAAACAGTAGTTCAGGTTTATTTCAACTTTGGTCTTATTTTCATAGTTCTAGCTAAGGCTGGGCAATAAAGCAATATCAAAATCTCAATATATATTAAATACTTATACATTGTTCCAGCTGCTCATAAAGAAGAATTTAAAACAAGAAACAATAATGTGACATTTATATTGATAATTATTGATATCAACTGATATTAACATTTTTATGTTGATATTATCATTTATATGGATTATGGTAAAATTCTAGTTATGAAAGTAGCTGCCGAGAGCTTGGATCACGGCCACATTACTACAGTGGAGTCCAGAAAGGTGAGAATGATCCCTATCAAATGCAAACAAATTAAAATAAACTGCAATAGGGAAATAATATGGAACCTAAAACATGTCAGAGTTGAAATAGAAATTCAGTCTCTCAACTGTGGTGGATGTGTACACAGCCAGAGTAATGATTTAACAGCTCATCTTTCTCCTTTATTCCAAATAAGTAGAACTAGTCTGGGAGTTTGTTCCAAACCTTTACGATTGTTCAGTTGCAGTTGGCTCGTCTGACTGATGCCAGCAATAACCTTGATGAGTCTCAGAACTCAAAATTGCTACTAAAATGATGGCCAAAAAAGAATGGGAAAAATTTCTAGAATTGCACTCAGTAGAGCACATACCTCCACCGAGGCTCATGAGTTTTCTTAAATTCAATAAAGCAGCATCAGTTCTCTAAATATGCTTGATTTTTTTCACCAAGATCCATCAATTATTTGTGAAAATGTCAAAATATTTAAATCCTGTATCCGCCGCCCCTTTGTCTGGATTCGCCCCACAATCTGATGGTTTCTTTCTTGGCCCATGTCCTATCATTCCGCCGAGTTTCATGGAAATTCGTTGAGCAGCTTTTGCGTAATAACTCTGACAATCCAACAACCCAACCAATGGACAGAGGCAAAAACCTCCATCAAACACATCTCCTTTGCAGTGGTACAACACCAATTTTCTATTAAACTGGATATAACATTTAAAGGTCCAGTGTGTAAGATCTAGGTGAAAGGGATTTATTGGCAGAAATTGAATATAAAATAATCCTAGTTATGTTTTCACTAGTGTTTTATATAAAATGTACAAACACTAGAATGGGTCCTTTATATTTAAATACTTTATATTTACATCGGGAGTGGGTCCTCTCTACGGAGGCCGCCATGTTTTTTTTACAGTAACCCAGACTGAATAAACTAAACACCTTTTGAGTTTTTATGACAACTGAAGGCTACCACAGGTTCTCTTTCATGTTTGGAAGGGGAGGTTGAGGTGAGGGGTGTTCAGCTGCAACGTGCAACTTCACAACTAGATGTCACTGAATTCTACACACTGAACCTTTAAAGAAGCACTGCCTGTTTGAGGTGGATACATGATCTACCTGGATTGTGGTCATCCCCACGTCGAGTCCCATGAGAATCCTCCTGTCCAGCAGCTGTGCAATCTGTGGGTCCTCTACCTTCAGGAAGTCCCACACCAGCTCCGTTATGTCCACCTGCCAATCGGTGCCCAGCATGAAGCTCGCCTGACCTCGGGGATCTGCTGACTCCGCTACAAAATGGGTGAGGACTCGAACCATGGCGTGCTGGTACTGCAGAGTGCAGCTTCGTCCTCGTCTGTCTTCATCGTCCTCGTCGTCGCTGTCCCGTGTGGACCTGACAATAAAAAGAAAAAGACGACCCTCATAAACTCTGGTGGTTGGTCTAGACTGAAATATCTCACCTAACTACTTAGTGGTTTGATAAATTGCCAATAAAATTCAGTATGGACATTAATGGTCCCCAGTGGATGAATCCTGGTGACTTTGCCGCCAACATGAGAAGAAATGTCTTGACAACTATTGGCATGAAATTTCATACATGCATTGATTTTCCTCGGGCTGAACTGTAGTAACTTTGGTTGTTCCCTGATGCTCCATCTAAATACTTATCGCCCAAGTCCTGCAGCACTAGTGATTTTCCCTTCAGCCTCAGCTGTACTTTGGGTTTTCTGTTCATTCTGCATTGACGTGCAGTTTGTTGTATTTTTAGCAGCGTCCCCACTTAAACCGACCTCTGCCAGATGGACTCTCACTCAGCAGAGTAACTTATACAGGGATGTTTACCTGACAAGGATCCAGTAATGAACAGTCCAGCATATGGCTAACCATTTTCCTCCTTCAGCGAATCTCCTTCACCATTAAGGAGCACCGGGTCTGGACTGCGAATGTGCACACACCTCCCTACTGCTTTACTTAATAGCTTCCGTGATTGCTCTGTTGCTAGCAAATCTAATTTTATTACTATAGGCAGCAAATCAGCCAACAGAGACTCAGCTCTTTCTCACCAGTAAAGCTGCTTGGAGAATGACAAACTAGGTTTAAATGGTTACAGCTGCAAAGTCATTAGATTTTGTCCATAATTCTTCTTTTTTTAAATTTTGCTTCAACAAACAGCTCTATAAAAATGACAGAGATGTTGAGAAAGTGTTTGAATGCTTGATCCGGCAGAAGAAGCGCTGTTGCAGTTCTTCAGTCTCACTGGGACACAGTTGGGATACTTGCAAACAGAAAAAGTGCTTTGTCAACAAAACCACTAATCATACACTGTAGTATGAACGTAAAGAGCTGCCGCTCTGTCTAATCATTGTCATTTGTTCCTCCGTCTCTAACACAAACACACACAAGCAAAGGTTGTGATAATGATAAACGGGGAGAAGAAAAGAAGTTAATCTCTTAAACTGTTTTTCCTGCGATTATCCGCTCGACTTGTCTCTTTCTGACGGAATCCCCTGAGAAATCTGACTGCTCGTGGAGCGGTGGGAGTAAGATGTTGGCGGCACACTCCAGAGAAAAGCAACAAGTACAGTGAGGAGCAGAGTTGTAGAGTTTAAAACCTTCGCTGGTCAATTTCACATGCAACAGACTGACACTTATTCCCAGTAATAATTACTCTAATGTTGTTTTACTTACACTGTTTCACTTTCTTTCCTTTACTTTCTGTGCCCATGAAACCTTCACATCAAAGTATGTATCTACAACATGAAATATTCATGACTGAAGAGGCAACAAGTTCAAATAAAACACTGAAACAGTAAAGTTGTAATCTGTTCTATTAGGACTGTGTGGGTGTAGTTTGATCAGATTTTATTGACGTGAACAAACAACTCGTCAGATTTCCATTCAAATGTAGTTAAATCCCGATTGGTGCACAGAACAGTGTGACATCACCATTTTACTGACTGATTAGACTTAAGTCGAATGAACAGTGGTGTTACCACGACACAGGACCTGGATGGATGTGTTCTGATCAGTTTGAAGAGCTGCTGTTTGTCCCTGAAATGTATTTTTGTATAGTCTTATTTCACTATAATATATAGTATATAACAACAGATCAGCTATGTCTGAGTTTGCCCTTCATTTCACATTCAATACATTCTATGTATGGTCAATAGTGCGGCCTCCTCCAATCATGACTTTTATGTCATTTTCTACACAGAAGTAAGAAACAGCATCAAATTCTCAGGTAAGGACGGGTTCATTTGTGTTCCTTTGATCCTCTGAGTATTTCGGCTTCATTCAACAAAGGCACGTCAGCGGATTAGCGCCTCTAAATTGCACATAGGTGTGAATGTAAGTGTGAATGGTTGTTTGTCTCTACATGTCAGCCCTGTGATACATGGTGACCTGTTCAGGATGAACCCCCTCTTACCAAATATCCGCTGGGATTGGCTCAAGTCTACCCTCGACATTCAGAGAGTAGGCGCTAAAGCAAATGGATGGATGGTAGAAAGAACTCGCAGCTGCATGAATCTTGTTCACATACATTGTCTTCACCGAGAGAGTGACTCATGTGAATCATGAATTTGTGATCAAACATTTACAGTTCTTTTAAATCTCTGTTCTCTTTCTAAAAATCCCTGTTCTCTATCTCTCTCCTTTGCTTTTAGAATCATAATGTGAGTATTTTGAGCTTAAACTGAATTTGTTATTTAACGTCGCTGATGTTAAAAGGTTATCTACTGACATACTGACTTAATCAGTGTTTAAACAGCATATTTATGAGGACATTCATACATGCAGGTATTAGACAGAGGTAATGGATCCAGGAGTAAACAAGCTGACAGGGAAATCCAACCATTTCCGCTCCGGTATAAATCTGATATATATGCCAGTGCTTGTGCAGCCATCTCTAAATCTAATCTGAGGTTAATTTAATAAACAAATCACACTCAGCACGGAGAACAACCTGCACCATGAAGCACATTTTTTCCCGCTTCATTCCCTTTCAGGCCCAGCTCTGACTTCAGAGGAGATGCTGCATATTAATGTGTTTATGTGTGTGTGTGTGTGTCTGTGTGTCACCCTTATTTTTGTTGTGTCCCCTGGATCGTACGCTGTATTTGTTTTGGCGTGATGATGCATTTTATTTTCTGCTGCAGTAACATGGTCATTTGGACAGAAATAGACAACGCTGCCTCTATATAAAGCAGCTCCATCTGACATTGGTGTGTATTTAGTGTTTGTGTCTTGTAGGGAATTTGAGTACAGCTGTTTGTTTAACAGTAGAAAGACAACACTCAGTATACATGGTAAACACACACCTAAATCGAGTAGTAAAAGGTAACAGCGAGGGGATTTTGAAAGCATGATTAAACAAAGGGTGAAAAAGGAATGTACACATATCTTGAAGGTGTGTTAAATGAGTGGTGCATGCCCGAGTGCTCCACCTACACTAAGGTTTGCTGTTAGCGAAGCCTCATCTTGTCCCTGATCTGACAGGACTTAGGCGAGGGAAGAGGGGAGCCATACAGGAAGTGTCAGTCTGAAACCGTGTAAAGAGTACTTGTGCAATTATTCCACAAACAGGCCTCTTTATTTCTCATTTCTCATTTCTCTCCCTCCGCCTAAGCGTGGCCGCTACTGTCGCTCACTGGCACACTTCCTCGCGGGCTCGTGGTGAGTGGACCGATGCCCATTCTCACCAGCAGCCATAGCGGTATACTTTGCAAGGTCACGCCTGTTCCCCCCCTGATAAACAAAGACGGGCGGAAGACAGGGAGAAACAAAGCCTCCCGCCGCCCGTCAGCAGTCGTGCTGGCGTCCACACTGACAAAACAACTTGGCTGTCCCCGTTGATAAAGGCATACCAGCACACAGCAGGGGAAAGCAACATCCTCGACAAGCCATGGCAATAGTCGAATTATGTACCTCTGTCACTCAAAATGTTCAGGGAGGGGGGTAGGGATAATTAGAGTGGCCACACAACGGTGCGTGGGATGACTGCAAGTCCAACCTCAACTTATTTTTTTCCAGAAGTAATTACTGCAGGTAGTCTGATAGCTGCTCCATCACTTGATGGATTTCAACAGTTGCGGAGTAGCACTGCACAGCGGCGTTGGCAGAGGGGCTGCTAGTGATGAGGCCCCAGGGGAAGAGGACTGACCTCCAGACAGCTCTAATAATGTTCTGTCCTACTGACGATTAAGAAGGGCAATGGCAGGCCACCTGAAGCCAGTCCTAATGACAATCCGTATTGCACAGGTCAGCCATTTTGTTATCAGCCAAGAACTGCCAAGCAGGAGCGAAATCAGGAGGAGACAGATGGAGCGTTGTTCCGTCTCACGTCGCCACAGTATCTGATCTGAGGCTTGAAATCAGACACATCACCTGGAATAAATTCTGTTTGTTAACCTCTCAAACTCTGCAAAGGTGGATAAATGACTCATTAACTTTTACATGATGACAACAGGAAAATCTAGAAGCACAATACTGTTATAGGTTGAAAAATAAGAAATGGCATCTACTCAAAATAAAAGTTGCAGCATCGTCCTGATGCTGTTTTATTGGATAATTGCACTTTCGCAGCAGATGACGCAAAAAAAGCTGAATTGCACTCCTCCCATTAATCTTTCAGTTAATTACCTATATGTTTTCACCCATGTCTGTTTGTTTGTTTGATTAAGCAAAAACTACTGGACTGATTACTACAAAACTTATGTATGGGTCAGGAAAAAAAACCTTAAAGTTTGGAGCGGATCCGGATCAGATCCAAGATTTTTGAATCTTGGATCATGAATTTCAAGGCCCAACATTCCTCTTATGAAACCACATATTTTAAAGGATTTTGGATTTGCACCAGATTTTTTCCGAATTATATTTCTGAGAAATAAAAGAAAATGTTGAAAAATGTCCTGGATCTGCCCCATGAAAATTACATGGAAATGGTTGCACGTAATCGTACTAACAAACAAACAAACAAACAAAGATGGAGACATAACCTCCTTGGTAGAAGTAATATTAACCATATGAAAATGATTTTATACTTCTGGCATATACACACTGTCACACGGCCCTGTAACTGACAGTCACATGCAGTGCTGTACCTCTGACCGGGGGCCACGATGGGCACCCTCCACCCCTTGATCTGGCTGAGCTCCGTGTCTGACACCTCGATCTGGAGGGGGAGCCGAGGGAGCCACACGTTGAGCTCCAGCTGAGCACTCAGGTATCCGTAGGTGAAGTTCACCGTCATCTTCACCTTGCCCTTCATCTCCTTGCCATTTACGAAGACGTAGTCACACCTGTCTGACACCTGCGTGGGAGGAGAGGGGAGGGATTAAGTGAGAGGCAGTGTAAGTTGAGCTCCTCTGACGGTTATGCTAGATGACTACACAGTCAATTGCACAGTGCAATATGCTGTACAGTGCACACTGCAGGACCAGGCCCCCTCCAAGTTGATTATAAGCCTTAACACTCCTGAGCTCTCGACTGATGCTGCATTCCTGTTACTACTTTGAACAAGATGAAAGCTTCTATATCTGCTCCACACTTGAGGGAGGAGGGCAGCGAGGACATCTTTGAACCGGAGGGAAAACAGGTCCTGGTCTGCTCTTCTATTATAGTTCAGCCTACAGCGAAGAGAAGAGCCAACAGATGGAAACTAGTAAGATGAGAGCAGTTGTCTCTCGATGAAATGACTGAACTCAAAGCCATCTGTTTCATTAATTGCTTTAGGAAGAGAGTGAGTGGGCCAATTTTGCGTTATTGAAAGACAACTCCTTGTCGCTCTCTTTGAAGCCCTCTATGCCTCTTCCTCTTTGAACACTAGTGTAATTCTGACCAACATTCAGAATCCTCTTTAAACTTCGTATGATATGGACATGCATACATCTAACACACACACACACACACACACACACACACACACACACACACACACACACACACACACACACACACACACACACACACACACACACACACACACACACACACACACACACACACACACACACACACACAATGTTTCTGCAAATTTTGTCATTGCTGATTCCAACATATTGCAGACTGCCAATGGAAAACCAAATGGAACTATACAGTCTGGGGAAACGTATAGTTTTTCTCCTTCCAATTTTTTTTCTTTCTCCACAGCGAGATAAAACCATAAACAACCATTCATCATGAAGTTGCGGCAGCATATCCTCTGTGACCAGGAAGAAAACTTTGTGCGAGACAGATTCTACATCTTTATGTGAGCTCCCTCTAGGGTGAAGCCGGCAGGAGAGTTTCTGTGGAAAATAAATTTGGTGGGTTTGTATAAATGAAAGCAGATATTTGCGGATTTCCCTGAAATGGCATCATACCCGGCACTGCATGTGTGTGTGTGTGTGTGTGTGTGTGTGTGTGGTGTGTGTGTGTGGAATGGACTAGTGGAGATTGTGGGAAGCTGTGAGAAAGCCATCATCAAAGCAGACATGACAGATTCTCCATATTATCTCCTCTGTCAACAATCTTTCTTTAACCATTAAAGTAACACAGCAGCCTCTGCACCCACAAGTGGTAATAAATTCTGTTGAGCTCCGAGCCTGAGCGGTTAAGAGGTTTTCATGTACAGAAAACAAAGCCTATCAATCGCTTGACCGCCGCTCCAACCGTGTAGTCCCACTCACTGAACTGAAACACGGCCAAACAGTGTTTATTCCTCATGACCCACAGCTTCCCTAACCTAAAGAACAAGCACAGCAAAGTCTGTTTAGAAATCTTGATCATTTCAAAGATTCCATCACTGAATATTGGAGATAAACTTTGGTTTTTAATGACTTCTAAGTTATACAGTTACTCTTGAACTTGCTGGACCTGATTCCAGGGTTTTAAACCACTGACTATCATTCTGTTATGCACTTCTCACCAGAGATTGCACCCACTCACCAAAATGATATGGTGCAAGAATGTGCGTTTGTGCCGAGGAGGGGGAATGACTTTCCTATTCCAAGTCAGTGTACCATTCAAATGAATTGAAAGCTGCTATTTTTAGGTAAAATATTGAAAAATGTTGCTCTAATCATGTGCTAGGGTTATAGTTGCCTATCCCTAACCATACCTTGAAGATAATTAACTTACCCTAACTGAATCTTTTCGTAACTAGTGGCAGAAAAAGACTCAGACCCTTTACTTGAGTAATAGAAAGGACATTTCAGAACTTCTAATAATGTTGCTATTTGGGGCCACATGTGACAAGTGGCCCCAAATAGACACTTTTGTACGGAGGCACAAGCCAAATGAAGGTTGGGGACTGGTTCAGTATTTAACGGATCAAGGTAGTTTAAAAGTGAATCTAAGATACAAGATAACTCCACCAAGGCTAATGCCCTATCTCCCCATGTCAAAGCAGTGTTTGCCATTAATTATTTAGACTGTGGCGGTCCATCATATTCTAAATTGTCCCACCAAAGTTTTATAATCAACAAAAAAACATAAGCTTGGTATTTTACTCTGTTGCTGCATTGTATAGCTGTGGGCAGAGTCATATTTGCAGTGCCATTTGCCACATGCTCGGTCGCTCTAACGTCCATAAAGTTGTGACCATCCATGCAGGCAGTCAGACCTCATAGTTTCAACTGCAGTTGTGCGTGTACCTGTAAGTGGCATGCCATGCATATCTCTCCAAGCGAGAATTTGTCACTAGTAGTCTGTGTACCTCAGAATCTGTTGTGTGTGAGAGGAACTCCACTACCGCCATAGACTAAATGAATTCTGTGGGAAACGCTGAAGACAATGTGATCCATGCTTTTATTAGGATCTGCACCAAAATTGAATGGGGTCTTTCCTGACCCATACTGCATCGTTACACTAAGTTCCGTGGTAATCCATCCAATTGCCTTTGTGTAATGCTGCTAACTAACAGTGAGACAAAAAAACAAAAAGAAACATAACCTTCTTGGTGGAGGTTATAAATGTCAAATAAATGAAGTGGAGTAAAAAGCAGAGTAACTCCTCTGAGATTCAAGTTCAAAGTAACACAAGGGGCCATTTTTAAATTCCACTCAACATCAAGGTAACAGGAGCAGTGGACTTTGTGTCTGTACACTGTCCTGAACCAGAGGCAAGAATCTTTGTAAACCCCTGTGTGAAAGATAAAATCCTGCTGCAGGGCATCCTTTAAGGCTACAGCCAACCGTCAGAACCCCAGGACTGCACATGTCCTGCATTCTCCCCGCACACCGGATCAATGGATATTTGCTCTCTGGTATTACGGTCATAGTAGCACCTTGCTCACGCGCCGCTGCTACACTACACTGAAGACGTAACAGGGATTGACAGAGTTGCTTAATGAAGCTTTTGAACATTTCTACAAGGGCGGCGTCGCTCCCCTGGCTACAGTCAGTCATGAAGCAGATTGGGCTCCATCAGGGCTCCCAGTGTTAGAGTGTGTTTGAACTGATAAAGATGTCAGAGGAGTGCCTGCTCCTTATCAGCCCTCATTGTTCGTCTCTTTCTCTCTCACTACACTCAGTCTGCCGAGACTGAAGTGCCTTTGACAGCCCCTTCATCTCAGACTTCTCTCACAAGTCGGGGCTCGACAACTTGTCTGACACGAGCATTAGGTTTGTATATAACACCTGGGCTCCATGTGAGATTCACTGACCGACTGTGACATGACTTATCAGTAAGAATGGATAAACAAATGCGTTTTTCCTTTGTTATTTTTCTCTCCACCGTCCCTTTACCTTTATTTGCGGTAGAAAAAGAAAGTCTAAATGCCTGAGGGATTTATTAACATACAGCTCTGCTACAGTTTGTCCCATGCCAGGGAAATTAACTGCCTGCTGGCATTTCTTCAATCTATTCCCAAACAATCTCAGCAGAAACAATTATGGAAAACATGGCAGCTGACATCCAGCCATCAAAACACATTACACTGATGTGCTTACACCTTCCCGCTGTGTTGTATTATTGGCCAACATAGCTCCAAATCGATAATTTAACATATAAAGACACGTCCCACTCAATCAGCAACTCCCTTTTAACCCCTCATAACCTGAGGTGAGAAGGATGTGCGCTCCGTCATTCTGATTCACATAGTATCATAAACGTCAGAGAGGATCCGCCGCCACATTAATCAGACACATTAGGCAGCTAAACGGGAGAATACTTATGGAGGACATATGGCTGTCTCTGGATCTAGCCAAGGAAATTAACAACTCGCCAGACAGATAACATCCAAAGCAGATATGAGCAATGGGAGTAGGGAGCAAGAAGGTGGGCCGAGCCTGTCTCTGGCTTGTACACAAGAGTTGGCTTGACAGAAGCAATTAAGCAGCTCAGACTCCTCTGCATAAGCTACAGCGCTCACTTCAACGCACTGGGAATGTCTCTACATATTCTAATAGCCCGAGTTCGTGATAGCAGCGCTTGTAAGAGTCCACTCGTAGCATGACCTTGAGTAACTACAGCTCATTGCTAATACTCAGGAAAACACATGAATACACAACGGTGGCTTGCGTTTGTGTTTCTGGTTTAGATATTGTTTCCTGTGTGAGCAACCGAAACACAGTTTTTCTATCTACATGCTGTGTTTGTTTGATGCCAGACTATGGATGCACGGATAGTTATATAATGTTTGGACCTTCTCAATATTAAAAGCCCTGACAGAAATTGCCCAATACATTTAAAGCTCATGTTAAACTCACAGAATTTGTGCCTGATGGATTCTATATCTTAATATCTTTTACCTTCACAGCTGCATATTTACACTTTCCACAAATTCACAGAAATATGTCATCATGGAAATAAAAAGTCAAGTATTTCATCTCTATTTAACTCAGTTTTTGAGAGATATATTTCTCTTTTACTCCTAAGACGTGCTGTTTAGCCTGTTACTAACTTATATTGTCTATTGTTTGGAGTTTTACATTGGGTAAAATAACTTTTTCAGAGCTGAAAAAACAGCTGATGGTGACATGAAAACCGTAAAGTTGATAATATATCCAAGTGAAAGATGCTGTAACATAGGGCAGATCCGAAGGGAGGGGGCCACTTGCCGCAGGTGAACCTATTGGCCCCTGAAGTGCCCCTGTAGTAACTAGTCACTTACTAACAAAACCAACAATAAATGTGACAATGTTTTATTTTCTAAGCTGTTTTGAAGAACACAATTTATTTGAACGAGAAATGATTTTCAAAATATATTCAATGATGTGTGGCTTTACTCAAAGCTATAGAGCTAACAGTAAACAAGGAATGACTTCAATGTGCACATTACTTATTCAGGAATTGAGCACTGATGTTGGAAATATAATCGGCCCCTCTGTGTAAATCGTGGCCCCTTTATGGCCCCTGATTTAGAAAAATCTTAGATCCGCCACTGGCAAAGCGGCATTAAGGTTATGTGTGGCTTATATATTTGACATACATAAAAGTAGTGATGTGATCCATGGTTTAAAACAATTATTATAGACACTTTCTTTGAAAATGTCCTTTTGCCACTACACATGAAGCTGCAGAACGATTGTCCATGAGGTTCTGCTGTCCTCCTACACATACTTTAACATGCAACAGCACAGCCCACACAACAAACCCTGCTATTAACTGCCAACAAGTCCAGCAAAAGCAAAAAGTGCATGCAAACATATGAAGTCAGAGCTTTATTCATACCTACACATGCCGGACCAAATTTGTTCAAACAGGACAAACCTCCAAAGAGGTTTTAAAGAAAAACACGTGACCTGAGGAATTTCTTTCAAAAGATGCCACAAGTGAGTAGAAGCATAATTTAATGTGCAGGGTGATTCATTATTCAGATTTAATGTCACTCTGTGTTTATTTATCAACTATTCCCTGGGTCATGATTAGAAAAAAAACCTTCCCTGAGTGGGCATGCTGGATGAATGCTCTGAACTACAGATCTCAGCAGCAGAGCTGTGGCTTTTATTAAAACAGCTCTGACTGCAATTTAATTTCCCTCTGGAACTTACTTAGCCATCCCTAACTCACGCATCAGACATGATTAGGTGGATTGATGTGGAAAAATATGTTCCTCTTCTTTAGTTTTTGATTTGGTTTCATTATCACACTTTAGTGTACATTACTTTGAGTTTGATTTGCTGCATCCTGCTATCCTGTGTGACCCTGACAGGCTCAGAAAGGAAACATGATTGGAGGGAGCCCCTGGCACAGCAGGGGGCTGTTTCCAGATACTGGGCCACATCTCAGTTTGGGTAAAAGGCCACAGAAATATGTAATTTCTTTTCTCTGCTTTTTCATCAAGTGTTTCTATAGATATTTAGGGACCTGGGAGTGTGGTGAAGAGCAACTTTTTGTATTGGAGAGTAAAGCCACTGATACCAGGGCTCAATGTGAAAACACTACGTGACTTTTTTACTTTGTTGTGCTTTGAGCCTCAGGTTTGAAACAGGCCATAAAAATAAAGAAAGGCTTGAGCAGCAGTGAGCAGTCGCTGCATATCAAACACACACACTTTCATGTTGTTTGCTAGTGTTTGTTTCCTTTCTCCAGGATTTATATAGATACGCTGAACATAGAAAACCTTCTCATGATTCACATTGTTTAAACTTACATTATTGATTTCACAAAAGCTTTAATGACAATACCTGCACAGTGTCAGTCAATTAATACAGATGTGGTTTCAGTTTGATTAAATATTGCAGTTTGTAAATTGCCAAAATAATACATTTTGCATTTGAACTAATATGCATTTGCATTATTATTAACATTGTATGGTATTCAACTAATTAATTATTTAATTAATTAATTAATTAACCCAATATTAATAAATTGATTATATTATGAAGGTAAATGTACCGTATATATACACAATATGGTTCATTGCACTGAGACCCAGCAGTTTTGTATATCAATGTAACAATATGCCAATCCTTACATACATATAAAATATATCTGCACATGACTTCCCCGTGTCACACAATGTTCCTGCTGCTGATGTAAAACTCTGAATATATATGAAAATAAATGAATAAAAAACATGTGCAAACACCCAAAGAGATGAAGAGGGTAGTTTCTCTTTGAACATCTCGTCTTACTGACCTTCACCACATCTTCATCTGTAGAGCGACACTTGACTGCATCGGAGACGTCAGTAACCGAGGCGTCTATCCCGATGGTCACCACCTTCACCGGGACAGCCACTGTCTTCCCAGTCAGCACGGCCGTGTTCAAGATTTCAGAGTCCTAGAGACATGGAGACAGAGGGAGTGAGAGATGGAGAGGGAGAGAGAGAGAGAGAGAGAGAGAGAGAGAGAGAGAGAGAGAGAGAGAGAGAGAGAGAGAGAGAGAGAGAGAGAGAGAGCACAGCACTGGTCAAAGAGCTGCTAAGTGTCTAATCCAACCACTAACAGACAATCAGTAATCACCAGCTCAGAGCTAATAGGAAATGTGTGAGGAACAAGTGGCATTGAAAATGACCTCAAGAGGCTTTGCACAATTACTGCTCAATTAGTGAATAATGGGAGCTGGTGAGCTCAGCAGCTAAAAATCAATGTCTTTCATTTAAAATCTCCAAGTGCAGTGGACGACTAGAATCGAGTTTGAACTAGAAGTTTGCAGTTGATGCAAGTTGATCTCCAGGAAAGAGCTCAGTTTTTAAAGGTGCAGCATTTTATCTGTGGCTGAGGGAGCTTGCACACTGCAACTCAAAAAGCACATGAAAATACACAAAACAGCGAATGTAAGAAAATATTATTTTTCTCACATTTTGTACGAGACTATTGTCTGTATTTTGTACATGTGCTGCAATTACTCAACAGATCACAGAAACATGCTGCAACTTGTGACGCAGACGACAATATAAGTGATTCCAGGGGACATAAAAAAGTGACAAACAACACTTGTTGTTCAATGCGACATGACTTTGGAAGTCAACTTCTCATCAGTAGTGTTGTGAGCATTTGTTGGGTGCTTCTGTATTTGGTTGTGTTGTGTGTATTTTTTTTGTCTGTTTTTGTATGTTAGTTGGCAGTAGTAAAAAACTACTACTACTTGAATTTTGTGGAGTTAGGTTTGGATCCATAGCAGGGGGCAGATCCAGGATTTTTTTTTTTCACTTTCTTTAACATTGTGAGGTGGAGTGTTCCTCAGCATTTCTCAGAGAATAACTCAAGGATCTTGAGAAAAAGGCAGGTTTGACTGACTTATATTCATGAGTTTGTGCAGATCCAAATAAATTTAACCTAAATGTGTTTTTCATAAGGGCACTGTTGGGCCTAGGTGGAGGTATGCTCTCAACTGAGTGCCATTCTAGTTGATGAAGATGTTTTGTCTATTTGCATGTAATTTCTTTTCTCATTCACTACACCGAGCTGTTTAATAACTGTACATATTTGCGGTTCTTCCAGTTGTTGTGAGTGTAAGTATTTGGAGGAATACGCAGCATTTCCCTCAGCTCCTCAGCCACCTAACTGATGGAAGTAATCAGCATCTCAGCGAGGTTGCTTGACTGAAATTACAGATCTGATCACATTTGTTTTACAGATTAAATTCTGAAAAGTACATTGAAGTGCGAAAAGTGTGAGTGCTCTATTACATGATTCATGTCCTTTCCTACTCAGAAACATCATCAGTGACATTACAAGGAGTCACACAGAGCTTCTGTTGCCGGGGTTGTTTCAGCTTCACTTAATTTTTCTTGGATTCACAGGAAATTAAGGGCTGTCTTCACAGTCTCTTTGGTGGATGTGATTACCCTGCTCTTGTGCCTGTTTAATCACCTGGTAAGAGCATCACCAGGAGACTCTGCCTGGTTTGAAATACACAGCGAACACCACTTCTTCCTGCAGTTTAAATTTTTGTCCTTTTCTCACATCTTAAAACATTTCTCTTCCAGGACAGAGAGGGGGTGGGGGAGCTGAAGAGGAAATAATAGATCTGTGGTCATAAATGTAGGATAAATAGAGCTGGACAATATGGCCAAAAACTGTATCAAGATAGAGATGTTCGTATCAGTTAAAATCAATAATTATCATAATAAATGTCATATTAGAATTTATTTTAAGTTTAGTTTAAGATTTTTGCTCCTGAGTGAAGGTTGTGGTTTTAAACTCGTCTTAATGAGCAGAGAAGGACAAATGGATAAACAGCAAAACATTTTACGTAAATGAATTATGTGTTACACCTCCTCACTGTGCTGACACAACGCAAAAGCAATATTGTTAAATGTTAATTGATGGAAATTATATGGCCATAATTATTGGTATAGTTGTATTGTCCAGCCCTAATGATAACTGGTACAAAGTGATACCAGAAAACATATGGAAATAAAATGCTAAGCAAAAAGTAAACAACAAGAACCAAGATAATAAAAAAGTAATGCCAAGCAAAATACTTGTGTATCATACAAAGTGGAGTTGAATGTTTATAGTTTTCAGTCTTGCTCGGAATAACAAACTAGACCAAGATCTCAACTGGTTAAAAAGATCTTTCTTCAACAACTGGAAATATTCACGTCCACCAAAGAGGTTTTATTTCGTTTATTTTGGTTTGTTTGTTTGGAAGCAAGGTTACAAAATAAATACTGGACGGATTATCACGACAGAATACCAGAAAAAGATCAGGCATGTTAAGAGGACTGATATTTATGATTGTCTGCAATTTGGTTCAGATTCAAATAAAAATCCAGATTTAGCTAATTTAAATAAGGTTTCATACTATTGGGCTATTGGGCCTTGATGGAGGTTGAGTGATTTGGTGTTTTGTTTATGATAGCACAGCCAACAAAGAGTCAGGTCTCAATTTTTATTTAATATGTGGCTGATGCATTTGGGGTTTTCGTAAGACAAACAATATTTGTTGGGCCGTAGCTATTCTCACTGTCTAGTGCTTATGTTGCTTTATGTGCAAAAAGGTTGTGTTGAACCTGTAAACACTACAACACTAAGGTCGACAACATTACAGATATTTGTATATAGGACATATAACAGGGCCTGGTTACTCTCTGACTGATCGAAACTGCCAGAGTTCCACTGAATTTGCAAAATTTGTAGCAGTTGGATGAAATGGCTGAAGTTTAATTAGAAAGCTCATTCTTGGTCTGGATGATTAGACCTAAATGTCAAATGACTAAAATAAGACTTACATGTTTATAATGTATTTTGACGAGACAAATTTTCCAGAGATTTAGTCACTAAACTAAAAATGAAAAATAAATATGAACAAAACTAACATGAACTTTTACCTCAGGTCTAACAATGATTAAGAAAATATCTGAGCAAATTCACACCACTGTGTAAAAAGCACCAGTGCTGTAATTTGCCCATAGACTTTAGTGGAAATACTCTCAGTCGGTGACCTTAGCGGTTTAGATAGCCCTGGTTCTTTAAATTAAATGGCACAGCTTCATTACTCTGAACAGAAATCTTAACCTTTTATTACACACACACCCTCTCAGACACCACTATTGTCACAGAAGATAATTGGGGCCAGTTAAGATAAGTTTGAGGGAACTTCTGCTGTCTGGTCAGCCGTGCACATCGGATTGTCTCTTCTGCCTATTGAGCCCAAAGAAATGACACAGATTGCCCTAGAACCCTGGACACCACAGTAAATAACTGAGGTTAATGTGTCCATTGAATACTTTGTGATGAACAGAACCCTCTTACTATTGAACTGAAATGGCTTCAGCTAATTGTACAAAATGATACAAGTCTGTCATTGTAAGCTGTTTTCATTCTGTGCTTCAGATGGTCTTGCACAAAAGCCCGGAACTGATTTCCTTAATTTCAATGGGCAGGAACCTCAAGACACCCTATCTTTTATTTCTCAGTATTTAGGCTTTACCAGCACATAAGACCTGTCGGTGTTATTCTATTGAGGTAGCAACCATTATTCTTTACTTCTTTCTTTTTACTCTGGAGTGATGTCTGTTGAATAAAATGTCACATTCATTTTGAATAACATTACTAAAACTGACAGGCGCAGATAGGACCGAGTCTGACTCAATGTCATCATAATCATGTGTATTCCACAGTCACCAGGAAAGTACAGGGGACTTGTTCGCTGCTCTGTGAACTCGCTTTCTAAAGACTCGCCGCGTGTTTGTGAGCTGGAGAATCGGAGTCTTTGAAAAAAAAGAGAAAAGCAGGATTAAGTTTGGTTGAAAGGAGCCTGTTCGTTTGTAAGCATCATTTACCGAGACCATTCAGCTTGGGAGCTAAATGATTTTTAGTTGAGCCAGGAAATACCAATGTATCACAAAAAAGCCACTTAATCTTCAAATGAATTTTCATTACAATTTTATAGACTGTGACAGTATTATAAAGCAATATAAACCCCACACTCCCTGTGTCGCCGACTTTGATTCAATTCCCCTTGAAACCGAGGGTTGCTGTAAATTAACCGGGATTCCTCCATTTCCAGGGGGTCATCTATAATACATGATGGGGTAAATGGCTGGGACCTGGTGAAAGCAGAGGCTAATGTTAGATTACAGCAGCTGGAGATGACCCAGCAGGCTGAGAGCGGCAGAGCAGGGCCTGCTGGTAATAAGACACAGCAGGAGCCCAGAGTGATGCATCAACGGTTCACTCACTCTGACATAGATAGCACAATTAAACACAAAATGGACACCAGTGGAGCACATCAACAGTGATACATGGTCAGATTACACTGGTATGAATGAAGACATATTGAATTATGGGCCTTTGGAATTGGAAAAATGTCTATTACTCAATGAACGCTTTTATTATGGTCAGAGATTAATGTGTTTCTTATTCTAGATGTTAGATATATTAAAGGGGAATTTGCCAGAAAATGATTTAACTCTAGTTCTGCGTCTGCTGTGCCCTCATCTACGGCAGAGTACTAGCGGTGTACTGAAGAAAAACAATTCAGAGATTTTAACAACAAAGTTGTAACATTACCACAATAAAGTCGTATAGTTGAGAAAAAAATCTAATACTACAAGAATAAATTTGAAATTTAATGACAAAAAGTCATCATATTATTACATCATATTTTCTTTTTAGGAATTAAGCAGCAAATATTATTCTTGCTTGCCGGACTTCCACTCCTGGAAAATCCAAAATCTTGGTTAACTACCAATCTCATTGTTTCAAACCAATATATATCACACCAATGTAACCAACAATAACTTTACAGTCGAACACCACCAAACATTTCCTCCCGCACAAAAGAGGCAACTTCCTCAAAGTGTGGTTCTTTCTTCAGAATAAACAGCTTTTCACACAATCTCTTCAAAGTCCTGATGCTTAGGATTATGTGGTGCTGAAGGATCAAAAGATTATTTGTGAAACCTACACTAAAGTATAACCTTTTGATGCAGCCGACAGGTTCATCTGTTGATATTCCCCCTGTACCGTGACACGTGGCCTCAAACGCTGACTTTATTCTTGTAATATTACAACTTTTTTTCTCATAAAAATTATGACTTAACTTCATGAAGAAATGTATGCTGCTCACAGTATGTAAAGGTAAATGGTCTGTAAATGGTCGATACTTTAGTGCTCTTCGAGTCTTGATGACCGCTCAAAGCTCTTTACAGTACAGTTTAGCGATCCACCCATTCACACACACATTCCTGCAGAGCATCCATGTGCAGCACAGCCAGGGGCAATTTGGGGTTCAGTATCTCGCCCAAGGATTAAACCTCCAACCTTCTGGTCAGTGGATGACCTGCTTTCCCTCTTGAGAAACAGCCACCCCTTTGACCAGCGACCTGTGGTCTTCTCATTCTGTAGGTCAGTCAACGACATCATTCAGTCTCAGCCCAGCTTGTGAGTAAGCCTGGGGGGTTTTTGGACCCCCAAATGAACCAGTTACTCACTTTTCCCAGTTATTAGTCTAAGTCGGGTAAATGTAGAAGAAGCTACAGAAGCTGGTAACTGCTGAAACAAGCCAATCAGAATGGAGTATACTGTCTGTAAGTATTACATATAGCAAATTAAAAAAGAGCCTGCACGTAAAGTAAGGGTGTAAAGAAGCATTATATAAATCAATATCTACTCACTCTCTGTGCCTCCCCACTGACATGTGTCCTGCTTTTTACCACTCTTTCCTCACCAGTATAAGACAATACGATAATATGATGAATAAATATATGTCTTAACATGGGAAGGTTCAACTGCACTAGACACAAGACAGTGATATAGTTTCACAAAGTCACTTTTTACAGATGTTTCCATGCCTGCATCCTGCTTTGTATTTCATTTGATTCTCAACAGTTGACCCGAGTGTTTGGGCTTTACTCACAAACCAGTCTGCTCCCTCAAGTCTCACAGATAGGAGTCTTTTTGTTCAATAATCTGTGGGAGAACTGCCTGTCTGCTTTATCAAGGATCTCTCTGTTAGCATTCAGCACACTGCTGTGGCTGGTAATGTGTTCTGGGCCGTAATTTCTGCCTGTGTCTTGGCTGGATCTGAAAATAAGTGAGATTTATGGTGTCAGCCTGAGTGACATGGGCAGCATGAGAAGTAGCGAGGCCGCCTGTCCTGGTGTTGCCTCGACGGCGCACCGACGGATCCACATTCTGACCCCCACCATCTCGGCCACAGCTACAAATGAACAGGTCAAGCACGGTGTTGAGTTTGGAAAATTTGGGGTGTGCATTATTCATAGCGCGGCGGGGGGAAGAGAGGGTGGAAAACATGGTGCATATGCTTAGTGTGGAAACCTCTTCATGTCAGTGCCTTGTTGTTCTGGCTGTTTAAAAGCCAACAGTCTGTCCAGATGAACCCAAACGCACAATTTAAAAGCAAAAACATACAATCTGGTGATTTTACCATGACAAGGTCGCTGGTTCGAGGCCACGGACAGGCAAACATGATACCTGGACCGGAGGATGGACCAAACAATGGATCTGTTCAAGTCCAAGAGGAGTGACAGATGGACACTCATATTCCTATCCCACTGTTTAAGTGCCCCTGAGCAAGGCACCTTACTCCCCTTTAACATCTGCTCCAAGGGCGCTTTCCAATATAAAGCTGCCTGCTGCTCAGTGTGGTCACTGCCCTTGTGTGTGTTGCATTCCGTGTGCTGTGTCCACCTACGGATGGGTCAAGAGCAGAAGTTGAATTTCCCAATTGCATGTAGCATGATTGTGTGTGCATGATTGATTCAGGATGAGAAAGGAAATCTTAATCTTAATCTTAATGATAGATGACTTGTCATTGAGTCTCTTGATGATCTTACATGTCATTTCAAGAGCAAAAGCGTTAAAAAAAATACCATGTAATATGGCAACAGTCAAATAACCTCTAGTAAATTAAATATACATTTTGTTCTGATAAACATTTTTATCCCTTGGTGATAAGGTATGTGCACGAGTGAAGAGACTGAGATGGGAGCAGGGGGGATTGCGAATAATACGCTGCAGACATTAAACGCCACTCAGTCTCAGTGTCCTGAAGCTATTAAACAGACTAAAAGAGACATGTCCTTACTTCAGCTCCTCTCCCCACAATATGCATTGCTCCATGTTCCACTTCCTCCCCTCAATTCCAGTGGGCGTTTAATTGGCTAGAATCAAGAAACATGGAGGAGAGTGGGAATAAAGGCCTTGGTAGCACCATGCAGAGCGATACATCACTGCATGACAGCACATTGAAGTGGTGGGATTGTCGTGAAGCCAACACACTGCCTTTTAATGAGGGTCCCTCTCTCCTGCTCGCTTCTCTTCCCTAACCACACTCGTCCCTCCAAGAATCAACCAGCTCCTCTCCTTTCTCCCTTTTCCTTGTTTCTTCCTGGCTGACGGGACGGAGGTGACTGCAAAAGGACCCATCTCCACTCGGCAGTCATCCCTCGCTGCCTCCAAAAAAACCCCTTTAACTGCGTTTCAGTAGCACTCTTAGGTGCACGCCGGTCAGAGATCTGATCTGCTCATTACCGCCGGTTGGGAGGAGATGAACTTGATGGCTGCTTTGATAGTGGATCTGCTGGAGAAAATGTCGGTTTAAAAGGAGAGGTAATGAGATATCATGTTGAGGATCACAGGGACACAGTGAACTGGTGCCTATGTTATTAGCAGCCACATCTAGGGCCACTTCAATAGGTACTTCCTTCAGTAATTAAGAGACACTATAGAAAAGGCACTTAATTCCCTGTCAGAGTATAGTAGGTCAAACACACTAAAGTGATGAGATGTGAAGTGGCTGAATATTTGGGCTGATTAAAGATAGATATGTGCAGATTGTGGCCGATGGTAGATTTGAGTGTGTAACTTCTAAACTACAAATTATTGTTTGTAGAAAAAAATCAGTTGGACAACCCCTGCATTCACACGTGATGGATTTCAGTTGCAAACAATTCAGCCAACGGCAATACAATATTTAAACTACATGGAATTTTACATTTTTATATAAACGATAGACATATTGTTTCCTCCAATCAAAGGTCACACCCTCTGCCTCCTGTTCCGATTTTCTACAGTGAGAAAATGTAAGTGAATATGAAACCCAATTATATTCAAGAGGGTGACAATACGATACAATTCTATTAATTCCAAGGGCAATTTTGTATCGGACAAGTAGAAGAAGAAGAAACATCAACAAAAACAATAACACAATTAAAGAACGGCACAGTTGAGTTGAACTAAAAGTACAATTTCTTTTTAAAAAATAGTAAAGGTCATAGTTAATAAATTAATTTACTAATTACACAGTCCACATGGCAGAAAGGCATTTATATCTTGCAGTATTTTTGGTTTGAATTATATTTTATATGTATGCATTTACGATGGTAATATTTCAGGAAAGAGAGTGATTGATAGCACTCGGTCTGTATGGTAAATATAATCCTACCATACCAGCTGATTAGCTCAGAAAAGCCGAAAAACTGGGGCAGGAGGAAACAGTTAAAATGCCTTTTTTTCCAAACATAACATTTTTTATCAATATAATATCTAAATATAGACAAGCCACTTAATGGACAGTTATTTGCTGGACTGCTTCTTGGCTGGAAGCAGTGTCTTGTCTGACAAGCAAAGACACAGTGACAGTAAGACGGTGTGGCTGGAGACCGTCCAAAATCCCCTGTAAGAGCACAACTTACCAGCCAGGGTGGATGTTCCCTCCTGCTTCCAGTCATAACGCTAAATGAAGCAAAAGACTGTCAGAGCCGTAGCTTCTCATTTACTCGTGTAATCTTTTTTCCTTATTTCTATCAATAAAGCAAATAAAAATATTTTCTAAGATGCTGAAATATGTCTCTTCAGGGGTGAGCTCACCATCACGTTCCTTGTCGCTGCTTGAATTGTTTGACATCTCTCAAATATCAGTGATAAATCAAAATGTATGACCACTTCCATCACAAGTGTCCCTGACTCACGAGTAAAAGAAGCATCTTCCTTCTGAATGTCCTGAACTTGACTTTTGAGGATAAAACCATTGTGACTGTGCAGAGCAGCAAAAAATAAGCAAGAAAACATCAAAAGACAAAACGGTTTGCACTGAAACCTCCAGACGATTCCCACAGCAACTGAAGTAAAAATAAACAGAAATTCCTGAGCTTAATAGACTCAGTGGTAGGAAAATTGATGTCGCATTTCTCCCCTCACTCACAAACTTCAAAAGAAGTTAAGTTGAGCTGCTCGGTCGGTTATGTAAAAAGGATTCAGACAACAGTTTATGGACAGTATTGATTTTCTCAGTCACATTGAATTGCTCTCAACCGTACATTATTTATGAGTATAGATGATTTATGGGTAAACTGACTGCAGGGAGGTGTCACAATGACGCGTTGCTGACAGGACAAATCCCCCAACAAATATTAATTACATTAGGAATCTGAAATCTTATGAAGCAACACTGTTTTAGCTTTCGAAGAAACATGCAGAAAGTAGAGGAAGGAAACAGTGTAATGCTGCTCCCGGGCATTTTTAAGGCATCTTGTCTGAAACCACCTGTCTGTGATATAAAAGTACATTTAGAGAGAGCTTAATAGTGGCTGTGCTTTCAAAGTCGACTTTCAAAAGAGGAATTATTATTGAGGGTTGGTGCAGGAAGGACGGAGCCACGCTCTGGAGCCCAGTGGCCCCCGAAATGCACCTTGTGTGGTGAGAAGGAGCTTTTGAATAAAACATGGCCGGACGTGGAAGCACTATATTTTAAGTTTATAGAACGAATCGCCTGCAATTCTCATGAATACCATACCTGTAATACATTAAGATCAACAGGTCAGGAGGGAGGAGCGAGTGTCCCCAGTGGATTTCGACAACAGTCAGACTCGGCTCTCGAAGAATCAAGGTCAGACACCAGGGACAGAAGCAACTCTCTGCTCACCGTGAGATGAGTGAGAGAGCGGCGGGGACTCGGGGGAGTTAGCTGGCGGGTGCTTTGAGCGATGCCGGTGCTGCTGCAGCAATGCCTTTTTCGTACCCCTGCTGTTCGCCCATAGAGCCAGTGCCCTGAGGCCAGGACGCAGGGAAACAACCCTGCTCGCGCCAGTCTGCTCAATTTCAGCCCGATATCTATCAGAGTCAGACGATCGATGAAGAGTTCTTCACCAACGGCCAACCATGCCTGTAGGGGGATGACCTCCTGATCTTTGTCTGATTTCTTCACCCGTCTCTGATCGAGATCCATACTGCCAGCTTAGCTTGGCTTAGCTCAGCTTAGCTGCCCTCTGGACACAGACCTCTCTCAGCAGACACAAAGGTCATCTCTACTGTAGAGTCCATTACGACAAAAAATACACAAACCTCAGCGGGCCGGGATGAAAGTCAGAATGAATAGAAGTGAGGCAGAATGTGAAGTGGGATGTGGGAACAATTATTGGGGCGATGTGAGATATGGACATGTGCAGACCCTGTCACTCTGAGATTGATCCGTCAGTCTGGATCTGCCCTTCACTTCATCCCTGCATTTTTTTTGCTGTGCTGTACAAACTTTTTTTCCCCACCATTACTGACAGGGTTAGGAGAACTGAGAGGGCTACAGCATCGGGGAGGAAGGTTCACTGCATTCCATTAGAGAAACTTGAATATAAGTGGTTCCACAGGGAACAGGTCTTAATAATTTTCCGTAGTCACAGCAAAATAAACCTTAACATGAATCAGAGAATGAATCGCGGGTCATCGTCCGGGAGTTGCGATGGCACAGTAAACAAGTCGGTTGACCTGACCGCTGGAGGAGGTTGCAGACGCATTTTGCAAAGGTGAGCTTTCTTATTGGAGACGGAGATTTTCTGATGTCACTGTAATGAGTGAGCTTCAAAGAAGCCGCAAAAACAAAAGAGGATGTGTGTGTGTGCTTTAAAAACTAACACACCACGCTCACTTTTAACCTTTCAATTACAAAAGCATTTCAGAACATATAATCCTCTACCTGAGTTACACTGGCAGAATTTGCCATTAAATCTGTGGATATGTTCTTTTGAGAGTAACTCACACTGTGCAGCAGTGCCATGAAACGGTACAGTAATCCACCCACTCACTCGTTACTGTACATGTGCAGTCACAGCGGAACTGTCAGTTCGTCCAAATTCCTTTTTACGTCCTGTGATGACTAGGGAGCGAATGGACGTGGAAGATGTTAAGTCGCGCAGCGTAAAGGACTCCAGTCGTGTACTGGATTAGCCGGGCATTCGTCACAGTCTATTGTCCTAATTAGCATTACATGTATATGCCACATATATGCACACTGCGGCAGCCTCAATTAGTGCTCCCACTTCATCATCAGCCTCTAAGCTGTGGTAGATGCTAATGGATTACTCGCTTGGGGTCCATCCATTAGCCCCTTATTGTAAACTGTATGACTCATGCTTTGTGGAGAAAGAAAAAATGCTATTGTTATCCTGTTTGTCCAAAACAGCAGGGGCATGCAACAGAGACTAAAGACAAGTGGCTGAGGTTATTGGACAATGGAAATCAGGTACTCTGCTCTTCCGGTAAACAGCTTGCACGATACTCTGTGTGCATATGATGCAGTTCTGCAGGATTAGCTGGCATATGAGTGCTTATGTCTGTATGTCTAACAATGTGTCTGATTAATGGTTCTCCAGATTTCACTTGCCTGGCAGAGGAGATGTGCACTGCAATAGAGGGAATGGAATTGAAAGGAGTAAAATGAAACATTCATTGGGGGATGTTGATAGATGACTTTATCATGTGAGAGCAGAAGTGGCCAGAGAAGGCTGGGGTGATGATGTATTGTTTAACGATACATTGGAGCGGTATGTGAATACAAACGGCTGCTTTCATTTCTCCTCATCTCTGCGGCCGTGCAGCTCCTCTGACTGAGCACAGTTTGGTGTCTCGGCTGGAACAGGAAGACTGATGAGTCCAGATATGATGTATGCCCTGTCCTCCTGCTCCCTCTCCATCACTGGGCATCCACAGCATGGGTAATGATGATGAGGGCAGCCCGGACAGGAGCGTATTACTTCACAATGGTAAAAGATAATGGACCAGCCTCCTGCTGTGCAGGGGAATCGGCGCAGGCATCCAATTATTGCCTTTAAGATCCATCTCAAGATGACCCAAAAAACACAAAGCTCTTTCACACAGAAGGAGGCGGGGGTGACAAGGGAGGCAATTAATCTAGATTGTTAGTAAAATTTATGTATGTTTGTCTGGAGCAAGTAGAAGAAATATAGGAGGTGGAGAAAAAAAGAAGAAAATATCTGGAAAAGCAGGTGAGGAGAAGACAAGCAGGTACCTTTACAGTTGACAGAAAGCATTCTGAGGCATTTCCCTGGCTCTTAACTGACGACACTTTTTAGAGGTTGTTTGATTTTTTGGGGCTTTTGAAATAATTGCTGCATTTGCAGAACTGTGGCTTCACGGTTTGAAACTGGTGACAAAGTGGTGAGCGGCGCTCTGAGTCCTCCCAGCACAGGTGGGTCTGTGACAACACGCAGGAGGAGTCCTCTTCAAAGGGAGCGGGGAAAAAAAGAGAAGTCGTCTTTGAAACCGATGTTGCTGCTTTCCCAGAGGTGTCCCCCATGGCAGAGCCCAGCACTTGGCTGGGGAAACGCAATAAAAAGACCTTTTCATAATAATCAATCCCAGCGAGGGCGCGGTAATTCAGAACGCGGCATAAACGTGCAGGGAACAAGTCTGAGGAACCATTGGAGTAATTGGCCATTAATGTGATCAATCCCAAAATAAGCTTCCCATTACTATAGTCATTAGCTTTATTACATCACAACCTTTAGAGATATGGTCAGCTACAGATCCTCATTCAGTTTACGAGATTATTTCTGGTCAAAACACGATTATAGCACGATTCCATTATGACAAAATACAGTTTAGCTTCTTAGACTAATTAGTGGTAATTACAGATGAAAGGTTTTTCTAGAACAAAACCACAGAGCTGTTGTGTCAACAGATGCCTTCAGCGTGCTCTGTGAAGTCTCCCCTCTCAACTTGATTAAAAAAGATTGGAGAATTTCCCCTCGTGTTTCTCCCTCCATGCGATCTCTGAAAACACCCTCCGAGTCTGTTACTCCACTTCTCCTCTCCCCACATTTCTTTTCCCTCTTTCTTTCATCTGTAACCTTGATTTATTGTCAACATCACTTATCATAATAATGCTCCACTGTTGCAAAAAAGAAATACAATAACCATAACAATGGCAACAAATATATGGGGAAAGGCTTTCTGTTCAATTTTATGTGCAGATACACTACAGAGGCAGCTGTAGACGATCATATTTCTTTCAAAGCTCGATGAAGCAATAGTCGATATTAATCTTCTTGATATTCTGAACAAAGTCCAGTGTAAAAATGTAATCTTCCTGAAATTCCTCTGTCCTCAAACTGTCCGGCAGCTAAAATCCAGATGAGATAAGCTCAATAGGATCTTCATTAAAAGCCTGATACGCTAATCTGAGTAAAGATTAATTATAACTGTGTGCTCAGGAAGAAAAAAAAAAAGAAGCTTAATGAGCAGCAGAGTGGTTTTTCAATTAATTTTCCCAGGGTTTTGCCTCACAGGCTTCATACTGTCTGCCCTACATTACTGGTGGAGTTTTCAGTCAGCCTGAGAACAGAGGTTCTCTGCAGGTTGTCCTCCGCGATGGAAACAGCACAAAATCTACAGTTAATCTACAGATTCTGAAGGATAAATTATCTAAAGAAAAAGAAAAAAAAGAGAAACAACAGCTTGCAGTTGTATGCCTTTGCCAACCAGTCAAGTTACTGTTTTCATCCATTTTTGTCCAGCCTCATGTAAAACACTATACATTGTGAAGAATTTGAAGCAATTAAATAAAAGGCATTGAGTGTATCTTATCACAATTGGCATATTAGTTCTTTAGTTTACACTCTGTTGGGACAAATTCTCAAGTCCCAGGGATTTTGAGCTTCCATCAAAAAATCTAGTTGATCCTTGACTCCAAGTGAACATCTGAACCACATTCACGGGAATGTGACCATATGGACGTACGTGTTTTGGAAGTTTTCTGGAAGCTGGTGAAAGGTGAACTCAGGCAGCAGCTGATGTCTTATCAGAAGGTGGAAGAATATACAAACGCTAACAGAGTAACATGAGCAATTGTCAACCCCAAGTCTCAAGATGTCTTGAGTTTGGTGCCTCTCTGTCTGGCGCATCTGACTTAGATATGAAAGTCCCTGACTGTAGACAATACAATGTACTGTTAGGTGGCCTTTATCTATAACCTTACCTTGGGTATCTGTGGAATGAGACTGTATTCTCTATACAGAGAGGCTCTATTCTCATAATGGTATTTTGCAGTTGTAATGTGTGTGGATGGTCAAAAATTCCTAGTAAGGACTACAGACTGTATGTATGGACAACCCATCTCTTCTTCCTCCCACTATCCAGAAATGAAGCCCAAATATCCCAGACACGAACCCTGCTTTCTGCACATTTGGAGCCAGAGTCTGCCCAGTAGTGATCAGGGATGGAGCCTTTGTCGGGACGTCCCACCTTGTCCTTTACACACGCTTGACCAAGAGTTGTGGAGTGAAACTATAGTTGATGTTTTCAGAAAGCAGCAGTCTGTAGCTGAAATGTAAAAAAAATATGAAACTGGATCTGGACGGCTGTGGGCAGACATCTTGGAGTCAATAGGTCTGCGTGATTCCCTATAGAGTAATCCCATACTGCAAAATGAGCACGCCACCAAAGTAATTCAATATTTGCTTCATGAAGACCTTCCCTAATCTCACCATCCCTGTACCCTCGGTGAACCTCCTTGATACTGGTTATGTGACTGTCATATATTCTGTCCACCCACACCTTCACGTGTCTGCGTGTCTGCGTGTCTGCTGCAGCTGCATCTTCACCGCTCAGTCACTACTTAGTGACTTGACTTCTGGGCACAGCGACCAGTTTTCTAATGGAATCACTGAGTGTGTTTTCCTTTTGGCGGAGAGTGGCTGCTGTGTCTGTGTGTTTAAGGTGGGTTGACAGCACTTCTCCGACATTACCTTACTTCCTCTTTTCTATCGGCGGGGATTGTTGCAAAGGGGAGGGAGAGGAACTTATCTGTGGGCCTTTTCATGCCACAATGATCTCAAGTAATCTAATTCAGCCTTCCTCTTTCTCGCTTGTGTGCTTCTTTCATATTGGTGCACGCAGTTTGCAAAAGCCTTGTGTGTGCGTGTTTGTGTGTGTGTGTCAGAGCGAGGGAGAGAAAAGGGGACTGAGGGAGAAAGACAGAGGTAATGAGTTCAGAATGTGTCTGCATGTATAAGTATCTGTGTGTTAAGTAGCACAGGGTGGCTGGAAGTAAGGAGCTCTTGTGTGGAATGATGATTCTAAATATTAGTATTAAAGGTTTACACTGATCTGTCAATATACCGTATCCACACACACACACAGCAGCTGTTTCACTGACACTATAGCCATTTTCAGACATTACCTTCAGGTACGATCTGAAGAACTGGCTACGAAGTTTACCCACAGTCTGCCTTTCCCACATGCACAACACAGCGGGAGGTTTTCTGCACAGACACGTTCACAACAGAATCTAATCCTCCACGTTATTCAGGTGAGAGGTGGAGCAGCCGGGTGCAACAGACAGAGGCAGGAAGTGATGTATTAACTCCGCTGTGGAGATCACGTGATCACGTTTCTTGACATCTTCATCAGTGTCTTCCATGTGCACGTCGCTGCTTTTTCACCGGGAGATATTTGTTTTCTTTTAGTTTTTTTCATTTTTGTGTCTGTCGTGCATTAGAAGCGTAATCAACCCCCCCACTCGCTCATGGTGGGGGATCCCCCCCCCCGCTGTGTTCACACACTGACTTCGCCTCGATTTCCATGGACTATATACTTTGAGGTCAGGCCGATAAAGTTTGTAGAAATTGCGGAGCGTCTCACTCTGACATTTGCGTTCATGCACCTCCTCCAGAGAAGATATGGAAGATCCGGTGAATGTCTGAAAGGGGTTCGGCTCACTATAGGGCCCCCCCGGTACTTTTTATGAAAGGGAAAGTCCTGTGATACTCTCCTGAACATGGAAACAACCACTGAGGTTCAGAACTTTTGGTCCCAACAAAACTGTCACAAGTTCAGTGGGCAATTTTCCTGTCCCTAATAGATTTAGCCAAATTTAGCAAATAATTGTAAAATCAGGCTAATAACTGAGATGGATTTTTGTCAGTGTGAAAAAATCACATGATTTATGGTGAGTCGTAAAAACTCCCTCTTCAATGTAAAATGAGCGGAATAATCAGAGTGAAAAAGCCGACACTTTAGGAATTGATTGATGATTGCATGCTAGACTTTGGAGGGGGTCCACTAATTTACAGATTTGTCTCGCAAAAACGATAATGGAATTTATATATGTACACAAGCCAAATGAATTTCAATCAGAATTTATGATGAACATTTTATTTAGAATGTGTTCTTCAATGAGCAGGCTCTTACCAATTCTTTGGTGGAATCTCTTTTGTGAGCTGAGCCTTTACGAGATAATCATGCAAATCATCTTTGCAGTCCTTTGCCAGTGGAAGGTGTGGGAGCAAACTATATGTTCCTCGAGCAGGGCTGAGGATACGTCAGTGACATGAAAAAGATGTGAGCGAAAGAACTGAAATTACACGGCAGCATTGGACACATAGCTTTAATTATCCTGAGAATGGATCAGTGGGTGAGTTTGCGCCGCATCCCTCTGTATTCAGGAACAGCCACCCACAGGCATCTATCATCTGCACAGCTACAGGCAATACTTAGAGAATAATATTGGAACAACAGTCAGGTCTGTACTGTGCAGATCAGAAGCACCAAAATAGAAATGTATGCAACCTTTGTTGCAGTATTTAGCTGCTGATGTGACGGCACATCTTTCTCTTTCATCAATAAAGTTGATGTTGCTTTTTCTCTCTCGATGTAAATCAGAAGCAGTGATTCACAGGTCACTGAGCAAAGCTGCGGAGAAGCGTGAATGGCTCTCTGTGTGAAGCTATAAGGGGTGTTTTGGTAAATCTACACAACTGAGTAACTCTGCCTCACTGAGGGAGACACAGCTCCAGGCTCACCCTCAGGCCAGAGCCACCCTCCAGACGCCATCTGAGGCATGCTGGGAGCTACAGACGCTCGCCTCCTGCCCTGCTCCTAAATACACTCTGCGGGCACAGACATTACAGCTCTGCCTGCTCTATCAAAGCACCAGTAATAGACGAAGGATTCAGGTTCAATACTTAAGTATAAGTACTACTACTACAATGTGCTCTGTTAAAAATTACAGCCAATAAAATGATATGTAGTTAATTAAATTTTATACAAAATGTAGTTTAGTATTTTCAACAAAGTTCACATGAAGTATAAATGATCAATTCAACTGAATAACTCCTTTCACAGTGTTTATAATTGTATTGTGTGATTGCGTTATTACTGATGAATTAGAGAATATGCAGTAATTTGTTCCAGCTAATTCCAGAACTATTCATATTTAGTCTGAGTGTTAAAAAAAATACTATTTTGTTGAGGGGATAGGTCCGGGAATTTTTTTTACTTTCTTTGAGATGACGAAAGGCAAAGATCTGAGCACCCTTCGAGTTTTATAAGAATTGGGTGGCAGCTCACACCCCTCACGTTTATAATGGTCGTCAGGTGTGGGACTAGTATGCATTTAACATATGTAACATAACTACAACATACAACTGACTGTGTGACATTGCTTGTGGCCATGGTAACTTTTATCAATATCAATGTTTTCTTATCAGAAGTTCTTCAATGTCAGGTAAATTACTTTTACTCTACATGATGTCAAAGCAAATATCCTGCTTTCTATCCATGTTATGTTATGAAAAACGTCATTATAATCCACACAGAACAAGTGACCTGATAATGTTCATCTCTCTGCTTCAGGCCCCCATCATTCATGCTTACAAGTGCAGCAGCTCTCAGCCATTTCAGATGCAAAGCATTTAATCTGTGTGCTGAAAGCAAACATTTACAAACAGCGATTCACGCTGTAGAATTAATAGAATATGGTCTTTTGTATTATCAAGACGCAGATGTCACATTCAGTGTGATGAGTGCGTTTGCCACCAATGTGGGTGTTGCACCGAGCTGGAAGTGGCATCACTCACCATGGCCAGGGGCACGATGCCTGCCAGGTCCTCCTGCGCCAGTCGGATCTCCGTCTCCACCTCTTGAGTGGTGGCGCGACTCGCCGGGTACTCCACCTGCCACGCCATCCATCGGCTGCCCAGCGGCTCCGGGAAGCTTTCCATTTTCAGGTCCACCTGGAGCACCCGCTGAACCCCCATCTCAGACCTGCCAGAGTGCGAATAAAAAAAGTGTCAGTGAACAGATAGATGTCTGTGTGTGCGTGTTGTGTTTGTGTATTTGTACAGATACACTCGTTTGGATCATTTTGAGTCTATACGTCACAGAGTGGGGTAATTTTAGGAAAGTGAGGACATTTTGGGCAGTCTTCACTTTCTGACACACTTTTAATGAGCTGCATGAGGGTTAAGACTTGAGACTTCAAGGGTTAGGGTTAGAATTCCGATCTGGGTTAGGAATTTGGTTTTGATGTTAAGGTTAGTTGAAGGGAAGAGGGAATGCATGCTGGAAATGAGTGTCCTTGCTAAAATAGAAGTACTAGAAGTACAATAGTGTGTGTGTGTGTGTGTGTGTGTGTGTGTGTGTGTGTGTGTGTGTGTGTGTGTGTGTGTGCGCTAATGTAGTTCATTCAACCCACTCTCCGCTGTAATGACGACAAACGGTAAAGGCTGATCAATGCGTCTGTGGCTGAAATCTATGACATTTTACCAACTGAGATTCTTCAAAATGTCAAGTCCCTCTGTGCTTGACTCTTTGGTCAACCCTCCACTTGATGGAATAATATCACCCTCTTTCTCTTCATTCCTCTTATTCCTTTCCGCGGGGGATGTGCACTGTAAATAGTAGCCATAATCTCTGTTCCTCGGCACGGTTCAAAGGAATGCTTCACCAGGTGTCACCCCCGCTAAGATGTTGATGGTCGGGTTTGTCACCGGCGCCCTTGTTTGCCCCGGCTGAGTGTAAATATACGGCACGCTTCGGCACAATCTACGGCAAGCTGGAATTAAGTCAGACAAATGGAGAGCGCTGATAATAAAATTTCCCATGGCGCCATAAGTCTCTGGTGCTCAGGGTTTAAATATAGCCTGGAGGCAGGAAAGGTCAGCTTTGCACAGGAGCTGGAAGAAATGGGAAATGGCACAAAATCTGTTAGCCATGTCTTGCGTGTCAAATGGCGGGACTCGGGACCAATAAATTTCATGCATGGTCTCTGTGGCGCACACCGACACAAAAGAAGGTATTGTAATTTGAGCATGGTGAAGAGGAGAGAGACCGAGAGGAGGAGAGATGAATAAATCCACATGGTCTTTTGTTAGGAGAGGATGGTGCATGTGTAAACACAGTAATACTCACAAAAGAAGAAAAGCTGATTGTAATATCAAGCAAACCAAACGTTGCCATAAAGAGACATAATACATATGTGGTACAAGACAGCAACGCAAATGTATAACACCCTAAATTAATAATATGGGAGTAAAAACAGTAAAACTATAAATAATAGAGTGTGTCTTATCCACTGCTCTCATATTCACATAGGTCTGACATCAATCTGTTATTATTCAATTTAATTCTGTGAGAATGAAGGATTTGTCGCGTTGCAGAGCACAACAACCCAATTTTCACATCCAACAGAGGTGAGTATAAATAATTAAGTTGACGAGCAAATAACTTGTTCGGAGCCGTCAGAGGCGTAATACGACATCGCGGACTTGCATAACTATCCCCACAATGCTGTGGGAAAAAAGACAGATGCTAATCTCTACTTGCAGACCAGTGAAGCCACGAGCTTCGCCGGGCAAGCGGAGCTAGCAGATGATGCACCGAGCGTCCAGAAATAAACCTCTGAGTGCTCCGCAGTCATTGAGCATCACACAAGACTCATGTCAGGCTTCAGCCCAAATGGCCTAGTTTCTGCAGCACAGGCACAATTTCTGCTGCAGACAAACGGCATCAGACACGCAGGCAAAAGAATGGAAGTAACTGTGCAGCGGAAAGGTTTGATTGTGCTGCACACACACTCCCCACGTACACGAGCAACACTCAACACCTTCACGTTAACTCGTCTGTTATTAGCTTTTATCTCTCTCCCTTCATAGATGTCAATTATTTCCCTACTCGCTCACAATCCCGTTGCCAGAATAGCAGCTGTGAATGCTACGAATTTTATGAGGTTTTCAAATTTTCTTTGCACAAGAAAGGTGCCAACAAAATATTGAGGTTATCAGCATGTACAGTGAGGCGATATAAATAGCCCTTTTGCTTCATTTTAGCATTCAGACATGCACTAAGTTTGCATTTTTATCCATCTTCAAAAAGAGGAGCTGAAAAGATGACAGCTATAAAAACGAGGACGAGTGAAGGAAAAGGGGAATAGCATCTCAGAATGGTGCAAAGATAAGATCAAGGACAAGAGCGATGACATATAGAGGAATGCACACCATCACCTCAACCGGGCCATTCTTTGTCTTCGATAGATGACACCTTTCCAGAGGAGTGAATGGAAAATATGAATGAATGTCTCTGTGTTTGACTGTAGTTTAGCTAAAGGATGAGTTTCAATGCACAAGTCTGAAACATATGATGGCATTGTGAATACGACTGACTGTTAAAAACTAAGGATACTGCTGACTGTATGTCGAGCAGGTCAATAAGTTGTAAAGCAAATGGAGGGAACGATAAAAGATATTTAATCCTCGCAGAGATGTTCTGATCGTCTGCTGCACATTGACAGGTAATAAAATGGAACCCGACAGAAATGTGACGCAGGCGTTGAGTCAGACACCATGTTCACCACCAGCACGCCATCCTGAGCCGACCTCCCGTCTCCACGCTAATCACACAGCTCGCTGGGGGAAACTGTTCATTTCTCCGTTGGTTCCAGCATGCGGCCTAATTCAATTAGCAACAAAGGGCCCGTGGACGTGTGCCACCCAGCTGGCCTTCGCCTGATAATTATCTGTAAACTCGCTGCGGTTTGACTAAATCTGAGGCCAGACAGACGACCAGGGGGCGGCCAAAGGCAACGGAGAGGGGCTCGGTAGATAACAGGCCCTGAAGTTGGAAGCAGCTGGCCCTCTGGCTCAAGAGACCGGACTGGAGAGCACATCACACTTGACAAGATGCTGCCCGAGACAGCAGCTCGACAACCGACTCACTGAGAATAGCACAGAGGTGGCTGAGAGGACGCTGTTTAGCCCCATCCGGGATGCTCATAAATCACAGTGACAACAGCAGATCTGTAGGATACAAATTATACACAAATCTCTGTGAAAAGCTTCACACCACAATGTGTTTCTTTTATGATGCTGTATGTAGCATTTTCTCTACATCAAAACAATATGACAATGTGAAGCCAATTGTTGATATGAACAATAGAGGTTATCGTGACAGTGATCTCTCCCACCACCAACATTGACTACTTAAGTATCTAAAAATTACAAGACATATACTCTAAAGTCAGGGGTTGGGACCCTCCAGCTTCTGGGCCACATTGAGCCCATAAGACCATACAAGCATAAGACGGCAATTCATTTTTTTGTATAGTAAAAGAACAACATAAAATTGTAAACTAACGTGGTGATACTAAGTGGTTAGCACTGTCACCACACGACCTTGTCAATCGACTGTGTGAAGTTTGTTCTCTTCTTGCACGGGACACAGTCACAGTGATGAAAAAAGATCTCCAGCATCGTCACGGCTGAAACATGCAGGTAAACTGGATGAGGTACAAGGACAAATGCTCCTGGAAAATTAAATTTGATTTTTTCCCTCCTCCAACTGGTAATTATTGTGCATGGGATCACTGCCGACTTTGATCTTGTTTTTGCAAGCCATGTATGCCAATAGGAAAGGGGTAATGTTAGCAACTTGTTTTGGTTGAAACCAACTGCGAGCATGAGCACGAGCACGAGCACGAGCACGAGCATCATCATCATCATCATCATCATCATCATCATCATCATCATCATCCTTCTCATCACTACCATCTGACATCAGATGCATCATCAAAAAAAGCAGATCCAGCCATCAGAGAGGTTACTGTGATATAACGTATGGGTTTAATATTCTAGTATGGCCTGCGGAGGATGTTATAAAAACTGAAATGGCCGTTCATAGGAAACAGGTTCCCCAGCTTTGCTATAAAGCTTGTTTGTATCCCGACTCTCCATCATCAAAGGTTTCCCACAGAGTTTTGTCACATATCTATTGGTCATGATTACAGCATCCATTATTTTTGCGATTAAAGGCATAAGTCAATAATCTTAGAAATGCACTGATCAGAGTCAGAGAAGAAGATCAACCCCTCTGTTTATATTTGCCTGGTAAATACAAACAGGGGGAAACAGCTTTGAGTAACCCCTGTAAAACTTTAATAAGACAAGTTACACTTTGAACAGGCAAACTAAATATAAGGTGTTATCTACTGAGCTACAGAGGTAGGTGGGTGGGTTTGGTTTTCTTTTCATTGAGCCTGAAGAGCTGCTAGGCTCAGATAACCATTACATTTTAAAGAAACATACGAGCGTGATATAAATTTTCTCAACTTACTTTGGGCAAAAAAAGACGAGTAGGAGTATCTTTGTATTGTTTTAAACATTAAAAAAGTTTTTTAAAATATGTTGGCATTTTTGCTTGTTTTACATTTTGCTTTGTTTGTTTGGCAGAAATTATAAATAAATGATCCAAATAGTAGCACTTATAGTTATATACATAACTGCATTTTTTCCCCTAACTAATGGTTTCAGATCAATTTTGCTAATTTAAAAAAAAGCCTGAAAAACCAGGTAATAAAATATAAGACTATTTTTTTTCATCCTTTTGTTAAACTTCTGTCTTCACTAATTACACAGTCTACGGCTCTTTGCAGCTTCACATTACGTTGATTGGAGGATGTTAGAGAGCTATTGAATTCTGGCTGCAAGAAGGTTAAAGAAAGTTGGATTTAAATGTCAAAATGGATAAACAGACACTGAAGGACAAAGTTACTGAAGGAAAGTCTTTTGAAGCAGATTTCTCTAGAGAAAGCACTTTAATTGAAAGAGCTTCTATTGTTCCATTATCAAACTCAGTGTTTCATTATGACTCTTTGTTTAATCTCCCCCTGATGTGATAGAATCTGTCCACAGTCTCACTCAATGGGGTTTAGAGAATAAGAGACGGAGAGTTAGAGACCAGGGGATAAGTAAAGTTTAACCGAGACATATCTCAGGACCTTTTCTTTATTTTTAAACTTGTAGATCAAGTATGACTGGATATCCCCTGGTGTCACTTTAACATTAGAACGACAAAATGATTTGGCCTGATGTCTGGCAGAACATTTGCAGCTCAGGCCTCGTTCTTTTTTCTCTGTGTATGTTTTATGTATAAGATGCTAGAGTGAGATGTAGAGTACATACCACAAAGGGGCCATAACAAACCTCAGCAGAGCAGCACGTAACGCTGCTAGATCACCGTAACAAGAGATGTTGAATGGGAACAGAATGGCAGATGCATAATGCAGACTGGTGGAACCAGAGGAGAGGGCGTCCAAATCTGAGGAGGCGGCGGCGGCGTGTGTGTACAGTATGTGTGTGAGTGTGTATGTGTGAGAGAGAGAGAGAGATAGAGAGGGGGGCCTCAACTACTTGTGGAGGGAAAAAAATAATCAAATTTGTGGCTTCAGTGGTGCTTGAAAACAGCACCCTGAAACTCTGCTGTTCTCATGCTCCGTCACCTGGAACAGCAATAAACCAGTCAGCACAATGAAGCACACACAAATACACGTATACACACAAGACACACACACACATGCATGCATACATTTACAATTGATTCTAAAAGTCTTTCTTATCTACTTAGTTTGCCATTGGCACAATGCAGTTGGTGAATGCATTTCATTTTTAAGCATTTATGTCAACAAGTTATTAGAAATCACAAATTAACTGTAAGTGCTGTGGTAGTCATGTGGCAAGCCCTTCTCTTTAAGGAACCACAACACAACATTTGCACTATATTTTCATTTGAAATTAATCTGATGACTACTTGCTCAAACCATTCTTTGTTCACAAAACATGGAGAAATGTCCTATAGTATAGAACAATGTCATATAGTTTCCTTCTATTCCAGGTGGTGTCAGTTCAGTTCACTCTAAAACAATGGAAACCAGCAATCCTCACATTTGAGACGCTGGAAACAAATGTTTGTTTTCTTTTGCATAAAACTGACTTAAATGATTAATTGGTTGGTTTTCAAAATGATGATTTTTAAATCAATTGACAGATTCAGTCTTTGAGTAACTGTTTCAGTTCTACCTGACTGTGTGTTCAAGAGATCCACGTTCCAAGTAAGACGCTGAGTCCCTGTTCTATTAAATATGCATGGCTTACGGGTCTTCTGCTGCTATTATTGTTTTACATGTTTTGACAAAACTATTGCAACTTAGAGGGATGAAGCTGGGAATCTTCAGTCTTACATTTAAAGATTCTCTCCACACTGCCAGGAACATAATTCAGTGGAGAAAAATGAAATCCCTAAATTCATGTTTTTAGCCTAAAACAAATTTTGGATGATATAAGTAGAATCTCAAAAAGAAAGAAACTCATCCCTTAAAAACATGAGCTCAGTGTCCTCAATGGTTACTATGACCCTGAATAAAGTGATAGCTGTTTTGCTCAGTAAACAGGTAATGATGGACAGCTACATGAATAGGATGAGTTAATGTTATCAAGACAGACAGACCAAAAGTCTGGCCCATCAGAATGAATGCTTTGAGAACTCCATGATGGATTTCTTTAAACTGTGGGTGAATTTCATTTCGCAGCCGGAGGGGAGCCCATTACAGGTAAATTACCCCAGGCTGCCTCCAACAAGCCCCCCCCTCCCCTCCGAGGTCAGAGCCTCTCTTCAGGTCTGATTTCTGAGAAAGGACAGCGATGGTCGCAGCACGAAGCATCATCTCTCTGCTGAGGGAGACCTGACCGGAAAGCAGAGTCCTTAAAGTCACATTTTCACAGCCCTCCGCAATCACAGAAAATCACTCCGAGCCTGTAATGTACTGGAGTCGCGGACGCAATCAAAAGCCGAAATGTCAACGTAGACTACAGAAAAATGAACAGCATCAATCTGAAAAGCAAAGGGGGGAAACATCGCATTCGGACCAGAGTTTCCATGGATACTTGTTATTAGTTAATATTTATTATTTCGCTAATTTCATAGAAGATTTTGTGGGTGGAAGGAAGAGAGTCCACTGAAGAAATCACATTCCTGCAAGTTAGGGCAGAAGAAAAGTTGAGCACAAAGCAAAGTCTGGTAGGTGCATTAGTATTTTTATACTCCTGTTGCAGAGTTGGGAGTGAGCGTGGGAGGAAAAGAACCCTCAGACGCCTATACCCAGCAGACCTTTTCAATTCAGCCATGTCCAGAATGCAAAGAGAGATAGTGACAGAGGGAGAAAAAAGGTGTACACTCCCCCTGAAACACTGTCAAATAAATGGAAGACAGGGATGAGAATAATAGTGATAAATGTCAGCGAGGTGCAGACGCCTCTGTGGCTGTGGAGGTTCATGGTTATGCGGAGACATATCGTGCGCAGTGGGCACAAGGGTTAGAGCAAGATAGGAGAGAGCGATATCCCATGAGAAAGCAGACAATTCAAGATAATCTAATAGAAAAGTAAAGTGGATACAGGCATATGGGGTTTAAAAGCCATAACACTTCTGTAGGTGTATTAATTTAGATTGAATATGTGCACATATGATTCAGTTTGACAGATTGTGCTCCACGTAAAGGAAAAAAATGAAAATAGTCCATAAACAGACGCCGCTACAATGAGTTGGTTTTCTAAAAAAATCAAGAGCCACATTTAAGGTTGCAAACCCACTTCAAGTGTTGTGGTAATAAAAGTGTCATCAGGAAATTTCACCCTGGGTTATTCAGTTAAAGAAAATACAAAAAACATCAACTTCAAGGCACCTATTTTTTTTTTTTAACCTGACAGCAACACTACGTTCCTGCAGCCTGTGAGCGTTCTCTCCTGCTTCTCCAGGACGTACGCTATAAAAGATCCCTCGATACTAAGCGCGTGCTGCTGACAGCCCCCACAGCCACCAGCGCCCCGATATTATCCTGCCATGAGACATTTAGAACAACGCCATTTGTTTTACATTGGGTTAAACTTTAACATTGAGCTGCCTCTGAATGTAAGGATCCATGTTGGACATGATGTTGGATACGCATGCTCATGTTTATGTGGATCAATGTGCAGGATCTCTGTCTTTCAAAGATGTCGAAGACCGGTGATACAATCAAGCACGCCGCAGGACCCCCTCCCGTTACCATCATTTCCTCTGAGGCCCTAAACCGATGCGTTTGATTTACGGTGCGTCAGCTGACATTTATTTACACTCCTCTAAACTGGCAGAAGAAAAACAGAAATATATATGGCGGGGTTGTTAAAAGATGGTCTCTGTTTAACGGTTATGTTGGAGATATGGAAGTGTGATGACAAAAACATAGATTCTGTTTACAGTCTTTTAAAATTTACAACAGCAAGAATAAATCCTTTTACCTCATCAGTACATTCCACACTGGCTTGGAACAACAAGCATGTAGACCGCACTTTGTACAAGGGGCAGTGATGCTTGACAAGATCACAAATCATCGAATGTGTTTCATAAAGAAAGGGTTGTTTTTAGATCTGTATCTACTAACAGTTCAACCTCAGTGTGTGACAATAAAGGACTTTACTATTATATAATGTAGAGTATCTGTGATTAGTTGTTTTTTTCTATCTATCTATCCATTCATCTATCTATCTATTTATCTATCCATCCATCCATCCATCCATCCATCCATCCATCTATCCATCCATCTATCCGTCTATCCATCCATCTATCCATCTATCCATCCATCCATCCAATCTATCCATCCATCCATCTATCCATCCATCTATCCATCTATCCATCTATCCATCCATCTATCCATCTATCCATCTATCCATCCATCTATCCCTCCATCTATCCACTCAGACAGTCATCTTTTTTTAAAATCATGGTAGTTATAGTAAATAAATAGTAAATACTCTTACACCCTCCGTCCTCACTAATGAAACCGTTCACCCGTTTAGCATTGCACTCCTACAATGACAGAGTGATGATGGAAAGCTCAAAATAATATGAAATATGTCAAATTTAACCGAAAGATCTTTTCTCTCTTTTTTCTCATTTCATGCAGTCTTCCTCTTAGTCGAAACCTGGTACTCACAATGCAACTCAACTGCTGACAGTTCAGTCTGGGACACAGGTATTTTGAGTGTGTTAATTTTCTGTAAGTATTGTACAGGGTTTTCAGAGATGTGTTTCCATTTACAGTACCTCATCTTCATACAGCTCTCCACCTACATACTTTGTTACTGGTTACTTTACAGATTAAGATTCTATATCAAAGAGGGAAATCAGAGAGCAAATACCTGAAGCTCTGTCTCACCATGTAAAGAAAGTGAATTATATATATTTACTTCTAAGTTCACTTTTAAAACCTGATGCTCTGTTGTAGATCAATGTAATAAACAGTAGACACAGTATTTACATTTAGTTTCCTTGACCAGCTACACTTGTGTATTGTTGCTTACACGCTAATGAATCATTTGTATGAATCAACAATAATTATCCAACAGGATAATATGTCAAGTATTAACACTCATGTGGGCCATTTGTAGCCACTTTAAGTATATTTAGCAGAAAAGGCTTCCTTACTTATGATGAACTGTAATTGGTTTCACATTATTACAATACTTCTGCCTCCATCGATCATTAAAATCACCTTAACTCTGTCAATGTCTTTGTTTCACAAGAAGTTTTGTAGATATTCATTATTGTTTACTTTAACAAAATAATCAGGTCAAATGTTCAGTGGGACATCACTGACCTCAATGTTCAAAGTTCATGTCTGGGATTCTTGTTACATATTTATCAGCTTCCTCAAGATTCCTAAAAGTTCCTAAAAAATAATAAAAAATAATAATAATAACGTTATAATACAATGAGAGACCAGTGCTTTCAGAGAGGTGTTCTACATCAAACTCCTTTGTTCTTCAAATTGCCAGGGATTAATTGTATGAATGTAATTTCCATTTATCTTCTTCTCCAGGAGTGCATAAAAAAAGACCAGGCTGTTATATTTCAAATAACCTACAGTGCTGATATTAAAACCCACTTTTAAAAAGCATCAGATCCCTTTTAATTTAATCATTTATTCTTCTCTGCTCTTTCCAACGTGCACACAAAGAAAAGGGCTGAGGACTATTAATTATACGATTATAATGAAGCATCGGCGCAAACCGAGGGCTTCTGGCTTGTGTGTATCAAACCCAATAAGGGGATCGCATTTCCGATTTGCTGAACAGCGCTCTGCAGCTTTCATCAGCTAATATATTCAACTCCCGCACACAGCGCTCTCTCGCTCTCTTTCTCCCTCTCTCTTCTCCGCCCCCCCCCCCAAGTCATGAAAACTGTCACCCACATGATTAAATGAACATGGGAAAGGGGAGTGTTTGTTCTCACTACCATCTTTGGTCTCAATTTGCTCACTGAGGAGTTTTTGTCATTGATTTGCATTTCATGACTCGAATCATGATCTAGCACTTTTGAATAAAAATGTTTAGTTGGCAGGATGGTCAACATCGACACAGACACTAAAAGTCAGTAGCTCACAGACACATATATTTTACCAGTGCAGTAATGTGGGGCAAAGAAGCAGAGCCCCTGTACAGTATCTGCAGACAGTGAGTCTAGTTAAAAGTCAATTTGTCTGGGAGGTATAAGGAAGGGGGAGGACGCTGGGAGTAAAAGGTGTAAGAGCATCTGGGGGGGAATATTCCATTATATGATTTGTTCCTTAACTTGCTACAGATTGCCTTGAGGGAACAAGGCCCCAGTCAGCGTGTTAGCCCGGGCTAAAACAGCAGCATATCAATTCCCAGACAACAAAATCTCATCTTGGAGTTAATTAAATGCACCACGCCAACAATAGTCTAATCAAAACTAAATGCTTTCTACTGCAGTGCCACGTCGTTAGAGTCCATCAGCTGAAGTAGGCGCCGTGGTGTAATGGATCCCTGATGACGGCTCTTATCATCACCAGTGACCTCAGACCTTTTTGCAGACATCACCTCCCAGTCAGTTGCACATTACATCAGTCCCATTCATATGGGAAAGTGATCTAAATAGCAAATTACGATATAATAAATTGCCACTTGTCCTGACAGTTACACTCAATTTTCCCCACATCAAAGCACTCATCTCAAGGTTGGAAAACACGGCCAGTGGAGCTGCTGGCCATCCACACACACACTAGGGGGCAGCAGACACTGAGCCCTGGGGCAGTGATGCAAACCTGTGTGCAGATAAACTCCCCAATCACTGTAGATGCCCTCCTAGGTTGATCTGCGGGTGTGACCACCCGGGCCTGACTTTGCACCTGCATGTGCTGTGACACTGGTGGGGCCTGTCCTCCTCACAAAACTCCTTAAAGACTGACACAAAAAACCTGCGTCCTTTCAGCTCTGCGGCCGTTGGCATGGCAACAGAACCTGGAGAACACACAAGAGTCATTGACCAGAGGGGCCCAGACCAACAGATCAATGGTACTTTATTGTAACTTGACTTCACCCACACCCCCGCACCACCACCAGCTTGTAGTGTGTGCAGGGTAGGGTTGAAAGAGTCGGGCAAAGGACCAGCTCAATATTAACAGCATGTGTTTTGCAAACAGGTCGGTGCTAAGTAAGGACAAGAGGGCAACATGTTGAATTTGCTGTAGCAGCAGGGTTGTCAGACACCTGTGCCGGCTTCCTATAACAAATGCAACTAAATGAGGTGTTTTTAACCTGATGCACCTAAATCACAGAGCTTTTAAAATCTGATGCAAAAGAACTAGAGATGCAAGACAACAAACACGCACAGTCACATAAAAAACTGATGCACGTAGACACAAATATATTTGTGCACATCCTACTTTGTTTACGATAATTACAGCGCTGGTGAGGAAGAGATGCGGAGGCAGTGTGGGCATGTTCGCCTTGTACCTCTTAACGCAGCGTCCCTGGGATCAGAGAGGTAAGACGTACTGATGGAGGCATATACATTCTTAGAAGTCCAAAGAAATCCACTTTAATACAGAGACGCAATAAATGCACATGAAACACACACACACTGTGTATAGTTTCATACAATGACAATGAGCACAATAGCAAAAGCCACAACATAAATACAAAAGCCACACAACGGAAACGTAACCACAACGAAGGTGAGTGACAAAAGATGCTACTTATTCCCGTCATGGGAGCTGTCGTTGGTGAAAACCAGAGCAAGTCAGTTGCTTGTTTCATGGTTAACATCTGTTGGCGTTTGCTTCAGTTGCCGTTGTGATGTGGCTTTTGTAGTTGTGTTTTCCATGATTGAGCTTGTGTGAGACATCAGTGCCGTTTGACGAGAGGTTATCCCACAGGGTACATTTTTGAACTTCGTATTATGTCATAGGGATGTGATAGTTCATTCACAGCAAAAACACAGAAATAAGAAGAAAAATTAAATTGGAAAAATGCTTCTTCCTTTCTGTAAATGCCTTTAAAATCCCAGAGTACATGCGTATGTGAAAACACTGACGGTCAAAAGCCAATTAACAGTAAGATTAGTTAACATTTTGGATTCACAAAACCCCCGAGCAGCTATCACAGGCTCTAGGAACCAAACCCACGGACCATAAAGAGCATTTTTAAAACACAGGAGTCGCGTTTTACAGTCTCAAAGTGCTAGATCATCACCTCCTCCCAGGATGCACCAGGCTCCAAGTCAGGAGTGCACTTAGGTATTAAGCAGAATTTAGTCCACTCTTATACTACACTTAATGAGCTCAGGGCTAAATTACTGCCAGAGCAATATCACACTATCAGCCCATATTTCCCCGAAATACCACATCCACCAGACACACGTCAACAGAATAAAGTCAGACTCCTCCATAAATCAAACTGTATATTTGCTGGTGTCCGATTATGTCTATTTAAAAAAATCCTACGGTGCACATATCAGCAGGAGTGTTTCCCATTGATCAGCAGTTAGGGAGTGGGATGTGTGCGGCTGTTTTGGCAGAGGAGAAATTATAAAGCATTTTGTTACGGGAAAAACTCCCTGAACACACCCAGGGGTCCGTGTGCAGAAATGAGACATTGATCCATAATTGGAAGCACTCGCTCGTGAAATCTAGAGACTAATTAAAGAAAGAGAGCTTTAATGGCCCCCATTTACATATTCAGCACAGTCATTCAGAGAAGTAGCGTTGATCCAGAGGCTGAGGAAAGCACACGGATCGTAGACTGACGGAAAGCGTCAGCATGAGCCGCTCACATGACATGGCCGAGATGCTACTGTGGCTTTGAAAACATGCAGCTTTGCATCAAGGTCTTCTAATGACGGTAATTCCATATTTTAACAAAAGGCAATGAAGGTAGTCGAGTCATCGATTTATCTGAGGAGCTGCTCAGTGTCTTTTCAGAGCGACCTCCACGAGCCAAGGACGCCTCCCGATGCTTCACCATCACCTGAGGTTGAAACTTGAAATTCTCACAAGTTTACGTGCGTGGGTTCAAGGTGGATGAGGTGACGTGCACAGAATGTGGCATCTCATCTGGAGGCATGAACAAGCGCGCTGGTCTCGCTGCGTTGTGGCCCTTTGGGGTCCAGCTGCTGATACCCACGTGGCCCACTGAGATGTACACGCCGCCTGATTACATGTCAGAGCTGGTAAGTCCTGCTTAACGCCGCCTGCGGTGGAACCCTACTTTCCCCGGCACGTTATCAGCTGGACATAGTTCTGCTTTCAACCTGTTAGGCCTGGAATGATAACAGAAGACAGCAAAAGATTGCTTGTCAGTGTTAGCGCACATAGGCGGCGGAGTGCAGACGAGAGGATGTGACTCGTACCCTTTCTGTTTGTATTTTAGTTGACTGAATCTCCTTGTGACTGAAAGCAGAGCTGCCCATTTGTGTTCCATGTACAGGCTTCTTCGACATCCCTTCGCCTCTGCCTGCACACTCACCCTCCATTCTTTCTCCAAATGTTGCTTTTATACCTAACTCAACTGCCCAGGGTCTCTTTTCATAGGCTCATTTAAATATTTCCCCTGTTCAGGTTAGAGAAATGAGACAGTGTTGGTGCCAGACCAGGCGTTTCTTTAAGTGGAATAGTCTTTGGTATAAAAGCCAATCATCTTGAAGGCCAAGTTAAACTGAGGTTAATTGGAGCCAAGGTTTCCTGTGACTATTCTGTGAGATAATTCCCATGATATTAAAGACGGATCGGAGCTTATTCTCATGGCTCATGGTTGATGTTCAACAGGGGCGCAGAGCTGAATGAGAGAAAATACACTGCTTCTTATTCAATAGACAAAGATGTAATTAGAAACAAGCAGTATGTTTTTGAGAACGCCTGGAGACAATGCCATGTTTACGTCTGGAAACACCTCGGCTCCCTGGCTGAGTGCTACCTGCAGTGAGCACAGCAACAAATCAGATCCAACAACGGCTCAAATTTCACCAAATCTGTGACTTACTGCTCTGAAAACATGAGGACATTTCTGCAGATGGGATGGTGATATGTTTATTTATAAGGGAAATCAATCCATGCAGGAGATAATTGTGGCCTTTGTTCCCAAGAAAAACAATTTATAAAACAAAACTGAAGGCAGAGAGGAGTTGATCTCCTCCATCCAGTTTGAACAATGTTTAATAATTTGTTAAATATGCTTCTTTTTTCTAATTGTAAACTGTATTAACAACACAAACACCACGTGGTCATTCTGTCACTAACATGACAGCATTTATATTTTACTGTCTGCTTTAGCTCACTACAGTACTGACCGGCTATTGGCATTGTAATTAATCAGCTAAAATCAGTTTTCTGTGGTTGGCTTTGCTGTGTGTCACTCTGATAACAGCCAATCGGAGGAGAGGTTCAGATACCAACACGAAACATCCTGTTCTTGCTAAAGCTCCACAGGGTAGAGATTTGAAAATTACATCAAATTCTTTTGGATATAAAAAATATGAACTTAAAAAAAACTACTATTTTCCTGAATATATATATATATATATAATATATCTTAAAAATACTCTGATAATGCAGCCCTCGAAAAAACACTGGTGGCCACAATCTAATCCTCTCAGGGATTAACCTCTTAGAGCAGGATATTCACTCATAAACCTTAACTGGAACACATGCAAACCACAATCTGTCTCTTCTCTGCACGTGAACTATCTAAAACATGGAGCCGGCCACAAACAAATTCTGACACACAAGGGATCCGTCTTGGCGTGACACGAGGGGCTCTGAGCCCATCATGTAACTTCACATCTGCCTGTATTACTGACAAGGAATTCAGGAGGAGACGATGTAATGTCACATTAAACTTTGACAAGGGTTACCATGGCAACTTCATGGTCACCAGGTATAGATGTACACAGGGTGGATCAAACCTCACCAGAGCTTCAGGTATTATTACTGTCCGATTGGTTGACTTGGGGAAAAAAGTGCAATGAGGCATCCTGGAACATTATTCCCCCATATTGTTCCCTTAGTGATGGAACCGAGGAGCAGCCTGAACAGTCAGACGTAATCTGTGCTGACTGCTGTAATCAGCTGGCCGTCCAGGGGAGGCACAGAATATGCCACATCTCTGCAGCGGCCCTGATAAAGGAAACCTCGGCCACATTTATTCCATTAAATGCAATTTGGATGTTCCTTTCTCATCAACCTGACATTACAGCGCCTAATCACGCTTCTCGTGTTCACTCCCATTTGATACAAAAGAGAAAGAACATCAGCGGTAAAAGCTACGACATGTCTGGGTTGTCACACAACACCAATGATCACATGGCATTTTTTTCTTATTAAGAGATAAACGAGAAAATAGGGCAGCGGAGACGTGCAATGAAGATACTGCCGATGTAGCTTCAGGAAGAGTGTTTACAGTAAGTGGAATCTACTTAGAACGGGGCTGATTCATTATTAAGGGTGTTAGCGTTAAGACTGTCAAGTTAATATTCCTGTTTGCCCCTAATGTAATTGGGCCATTTCATTTTATCCTTGATTTATGCAGCATTATATAGCATTAATGCCGACAGATCATTCTCAGGGCTCATTCTCAGCGTGACCGCACCTTACAAAAGAATAATTAGCACAGACCTGTTCATGTACTGTCGTGACTGAGATGAAATTTGTTTTTAAATAATTTTTCCTAAAAGCCACCCTGTCATTCTTATTGCAATCAGACTGTCACAAATGGAGCAAACCACATAGAAGCACATCGACAGAATGAAGCAACTGTGACTGTATGAAGATGGTTAATGTTTTTCACAGGCCTTCAGGACTAAAATACCTACCATGGGTCCTGTGTTTCAGTTTGGTTTTGCAGTAAATGTCACCTACTGTAAATAATTATGTTCTTAAAGGTTCTCTAGACTTTGAAATTGAGATAAATTGAGAGGTCGCTGCCAAATCTCACCGGTTATTACATAGCTCTATTATTTCTCTCCCTCTGGGTTGCTAACCATTCACACTGATGGAATTTACAAATCTGCTTTAAAGGAAAAGTCGTGTATTTTAATAGACAAATTAATGGACTCTGAATTTCATTACATTAAAGGTGCTATATGTAAGTTTGCTCTGCTGCTGAATGTGGTTTCTTGATGGTGGTTGGAGGAGACAGCTGTTTCAGACATCGTCGTGGTAACAAGAGAAGAGGTTGTGTGAGGTTATCTGAGCAGCGCTGCTCCTGCAGGGCAGACTTGACACTACAGTGACTCACGATATGAAAGGGATGAAACGGGTGAGCCAGGACAGGGCTAACTTGTTAGCATGTTAACTTCAGTAAAAGCAGGGAAGTGATAGGAATAGAAGGAAAAAAAGTGTTGACATCAGCGTTGCTTTCCACCGCTCTTGGGAAGTAATGTTTGCCAAGAGCACAACTTTCAAAGATTTCAGATCAGGGGGCAGTTCATGCTATTGACTTGGTGTCGGTGATGGAGTCGTGCAGTCGTTGTGAGTTTGTGCTACACAACTGAGTGGCGACAGGGGGTCACACACTACACGACCTTTCAAAAACACTCGACTATGATATCAGTACATCTGGCCACAAAACAAGGGCTATGTTTGATTACGAAAACACGCACAAGAAGAGACACAGTGAGTCTGAATAATCCTCCAGCTCTTCTGTGTCATCCTGATCACTGAATGATACATCAGGCGAAACGCTTCCCACATCGCAGTCGTAAAGAAAAAGCAAATCATGCTTATTGTTCTCAACTTTGCCATCAACAATGCAATAACCTTTTCACAATTCAGGACCACTTATATAATATTTGACTAAAAATATATAACTAAACACTTAACATTTTTTACTTTGGCTCATACTCAAACTCAGCCTGCTACTTAAACTAATTTCAATATAACTGTGTCTAAAAAAAATACACAGATGTTAGGGGGCAGCTCACCATTAGATGTAGCTTCACCACCTTCACCCCGTCCTGCACTATGAATGGCTGTAGTGGTCAAAGATTCATCTAGATATTTAGCCTGGCAGACATCTAGAGTCTGCAATGTGTCAGGGAGCCCCTACAAATCCTGTCTTTAAAGAGTTTACCCACAGTGATCAGCAATTTGACTCTGCTATGGATGAATTAAAAAATCTCATCGGCGACTAGACAATCTGGCTAAAATCATGTAGTGTGAACTCAGCATAAAGTAGGTGAAGGTGTCAACTCACGATGTTTCCTTTAGATTAAAACAGCTGTTAATGTTGGCTATGTAATAATTGTAAAACATGCAAAAAGCTCTTTTACTCAGAACTTCAGACACAGTAAATGAGGGCACAATGAGGCTGATATCCCCCACCGCACGCACACGCACACACACACACACACACACACACACACACACACACACACACACACACACACACACACACACACACACACACACACACACACACCTATGCATTCATTTGGACTGCCTCTTGTGGGGTGACTGTATTGAGTGGACTGCCTGCTGTCCATCTGCTGGGTGTGGTGTGGGGGATTAATGAAGTTGTGGCTCACAGGGGAGATCCATCTGCACCCAGACAGTCTTAATGAACTACCAAGACCCAGGCATAGCACTTTTACTGAGGCCTTCACTTATGGCTTATGACATGCTGAGGAAGCAGGACTGCTTTTGTTTTGAAAGGGCTCGCTTTTAATTGTGACAAAGTGAACTTTTCAATCTAACAAAGTGCACTTCAGCCAACATATATATACTGCACAGAGCAATTTTGTCCCCTTCTGGTGGTACTCATTTTTCTTTTTTGTACTGTAGTGGCATCAATGGAAATCTAACATAGCGCAAAGAAAAATATAAATAAATAGAGTAAGTGGTGCTATGCTAATATGCACCAGTCCTGAACATCTATATTGTTAATGTAACCCATAAACCCCATAGACTGTAGAAATGAAGACACAATAATAATATGAACGCTGCCATCTTGTCCATTTGAAGTCAGAGTCTGCACAGTACCAATCGGGGGTGGAACTATGGTAGCGAGGCTCTGTCAATACATGCGTTCAACCAATCATGAGTCCTTTTCAGCTGTCAATTATGATGCTTTACTACATTTTTATAGTATTTTATATCAAATAATTAATTAAAACCAAACTTACCGGAAACTCGCCACCAGGAGGCAATTGAGACACTTTGGCTTCACTTTTGGGGAGCAGCCATGTCGTCCATCTTTATAAAGTCTATCATAAACTCACATTACAATACTGTTAATTAAGGCCCCTTCCTTTGGAAGTTGGGCTAGCTTATTATGCTGCTAGTACAAGTACTAGTACAATAGTTAGCCAAGTATGCTAAAAGTTTCAGCTTGTCCATTAATCACTTTAATCTAATAACAAGCACATAATATGACTACTGTATATAGTCATAATAAAGAGGGGGGATTTCAGCTGATTCCAGCCCTTACAGGAGGAGATATATCAACAAGTGCTTTACTCAGAAGTCATTGCTATCTAGTCAATGATTTGAAGCCCTCTGGGGCAGATCTGGCTTTTCATTAAAACATCTCAAAACAAAACCATGGACAGCGTTTAACTCATCATAGCATGCTTAGGTTTCCTTTTATTGAGCTGAAAAGAAGTGACATCAGCTGTTTGGTGGCGTTTTCTTCAGGGGGAATTCAGCTCTGTTATTTTCTGTCAGAAGCCCAACCTGTCTTTACACTGTGGCAGGCCTTGATGAAAAACTGTCACCTCAATATTGCCTTTATTAGGCTGGAAGCCACCAGTCAGGGGAAGGAAAAGTGTCCACGGTCAGGAAACTAAATCAAAAATATGTCATGCCACTTGAAAAGAATGTGTCGTATGATAACATTTGTATTGTTTGAGGAATACTGTCGACACATGTATGTTGTGTTTTATAACAGATTATATTTCAATTTGAAAGTTAAATAGCAGAAAGCGGAAACAGAGGGCAAGTGTACAATGGCAGTGTCAGGTTTATTTTATTTTCCAAATGGGTTTTCATTGTGGTTGGATCAGCTGTGAATGGGAACAAAGGAGCGGCTCAGCTGGCCAGAGAAAGCAGCTCCGAGTGACTGACTGAACCTGCTCATGGAGTACACCTGACCCATCAGCGACGCTGGGCTCTCATGCCTGCAGTGGCCCAGGGGCTCCCACCATGGCACAGACGCAAAGGCTTCAATTAGTAGCACCGCAGACATTATTCAATGACACTTAAATCAATTTCCCAATTCACAGTCCAGCGGCAATGATCCATCTATACTCTAGCTGACAGCCATGAATCCTGTGTGTGTGTGTGTGTGTGTGTGTGTGTGTGTGTGTGTGTGTGTGTGTGTGTGTGTGTGTGTGTGTGTGTGTGTGTGTCAAGACGAAAAGCTGACCATGCTACCATCATAAGAACGGGTACTGATGACACATACATGTATATTTGACATTATCGTTAGTTCACGCTCTAAAAGTTGCACACACTGAGAGGATGAGCCTTCCATCCGATGAGAGTGTCCATCTATACACTATTCTTTAATTGTTTAGGAAAATATTTTCAGGATTTAATTTACTGAAAAACCTTTACTTCAACATTTTTCATCTCCATGTGAGTTTTTAACTTTATAATATTTGGATTAATGTGACCCCAGATTGTGCTTGGGCAAAAGGAAAGTGAAACTTGTTAAATACTGGGTGTAAGTAATTTCACATGCACAATTTCCACTTTCTCAAACCTCTACCAGCTTATTCTCTCTTTTCCTCCAATCACAACCTTACACGCTTGCCCTGAGCCAATCACCTCTAAGCTGGTAAAGTTTAACATGTTCTATCTCCCTTCAGTCAGCTCTCCGTTATACCTCGATTACTGAGTGACCCACCTCCACCTCTACACCACCTCAGCTCTGGCTACTGGTGTCATCACCCTTCAAACCGTCCAATCAGAAGCCTTCATGAGATAGACCAACTTCATGCTCTATTCCTCAACACCACAACAGGCGTCTGGGCTCCTTCATATTCGAAGCACCTAATTCACAAGACTGCTTCCATGGTGTTCTACTTCCTGCTGGGGGTCTAAGTGCCAAAGTCTATTTCTCTATTGCAAAAATGTTGTTATGAATTTCAAATTTCTCATTATTACCTCTGCCAAGGAGGTTATGTTGTGTTTTTAGAATTTATTCAATCTATAGCGGTAGCGGGGGTGCACATGTCACAACCAACAGACCAGTTCTAGCATGAGAGAGAGAACTGTATTGTCTACTTGTGGGTATGCAGACAACTGAAGCTCTAACTATGAGGTCTGACTGTCTGAGTGGATGGTAACAACTTTATGGACGATAACGCAAGTCAGCATGAGGCAAACACCTGCAAGTAGCAGACAGCAGCAACAGAGAAAAACAATAAGTTAGAGATCGCTCATATTATTGTGCGAAGTGTTCGTTTTTTGGGGTTTATAATGAAACTGTGATGGGACAGATTAGAATACTGGCCGCCGTAGTTTACATAATTAATTGGAAATACATTGACATGCAAAGATAGGGCATTAGCCTTGCTGGAGGTAAGTCTCTCCTGATTGAAATGGTACAGGAACATGGACATTGCTCAAAATATTTGAAAAGACACATGCTTTAGTTTAGTTTAATAATCTCTTCAGCTGTTCATACGTTCATCCTTTCATGCTTTCATCATCATTATTCTTAGTTGCACTCCAAATGCAGTGGAGAATAATAATTTTAAAAGTTGAGAAATTTCAAGGTCAAATGATTTGATATGATTGTTTGATTTTGAGTGGGCTGAAATAAAGTAATACACTTACTGTATTAAAAACATCAAAGCTTTTCTGAACAATGTCTGTCATTAACTCTCAAGTCAATGAGCACCTTTTTAAGAGGACTGGAAGTGATCAGTTATCAGTGAGGCCATGGAGAAGAACTCTATTCAACACATGATTTATATGCAATTACAAATCAGCGACAAATTCTGGTGTGGTCACTGTTCAAATACATTGCATTTTTTAAGGAGAGGGGCTCTTGCGAATGAAGGCTACGTCCTGCAGTCCCTCATAAATATAAATGGATAAATGGAAAATCACTTTTATTTTGATTAATAAACAAAAATTCCGATGCAAACCTGCACCACATTTGTTTGACCTATAGCATTCGCACACCTCATCATCCTCCTATAGTGGAGGACGCAGCACAGAGAAGAAAGGAGGCTGAATGACAGCTCAACAGATGAGATAGCTGTGTCTAATCCCTTTCTAAAAGAGCTTCATTGAAATGACTGGGAGCAGGGAGGACAAGACGAAAGAAAAATTGGAGCATTGTGTATTGTACAGCCATCATTGGGCGTCTTTGGTCTTCTCTGTGAAGTGACTTTGACAGCTGTGGGGATTAAGGAGCAGTCCATCGTACATGGCCCGAACAGCAAGGATTAGACTAAACATGCTCACTCTTGTCTCTGGTTGCTTCACTTAAAAAAATCAATAAAACATGATTCTACAACAGTAACAGGGAATGAACACAAGAATGTGTATATGAGTGTGTAGGTGTGTAAGTGTGTGTATGGGGTCATGAGGCAGAGCAGAGAGAGTAATACCTGCATAAAAAGGGGAGAGAGGCTCTGGAGGGAAGGAGGAGCGAGCTGCTCACTGCTCCAAGCTCCTTTTTCTCTCGTTCAAAACCGTGCACATGCTTTTGATATTAGACCCATTAAAACGCTAATGTCCAAAAATTCTACTCGGACAAACCTGGCCTCACATAGTCAGGTTGTTGTGAGATTTTAAAACAAAAAATGTATTCCACAAAATGTTCATGCTCAATGTATTCCAGAGATAATTTGCTTAATTGTTGAAACCAGCTGGCAGAGAGAAGCTAAATGGTTTTCATGATTCATGCTGCATGTATAAAATTATATATATACCAGCTCTAAAATTAAGCATTTTAAATCGTATGAATGGTAAAGAAGCAAATACTGGTTAACAACTAATTTCCAGCTCACACTTATAGCTCATCATAAGCCATTAGTCATGATCACAAACCGACAGCTTTTTTCTGGCCTTTATGTTTAAATAAATAAAACGAGGTCGTGGATGAGGCAGATGCAAACATCTGCGTATTTCGCATCCCTGTGTATTTGCCGTCAGCCAAAACCTTTCTATTAATAAGATTGAGATGTCAGAAGTTATTATATGAGTTCCAGTGCGGAGGCGACTCTGACTTCCGAAGGCAGCTCATCTTTGCAAATGGCTGCTTATAAAGTAAAGTTGTACTCTATGTTCTGAGGAGTCAAAATAATAATAATAAAAAAGATGCCACTGAGGTCTGATTACAACCATCAGTAACGGGCAGGTCTGAATGCAGCACTGCAGTATCACACAGCAAATGACTGTGTGAAAATCTTTATAAGCTGCGTCTGACGTTCAAAGGGAGGCACAGCTATCTTTGTTTCATGTGCTGCGCAGTTGTAGTTACACTGTGATCATTCCTCGCTGTGATCCACTAATTGCGGCATGTCTCAACAAATCACTGGACCAACAGATTTAAATTGCACATTTCATGGACTGCTCTACACTTAAAAAACCCAGCACAACTTTGATTATAAAGTTGCAGATGCAGTGTCAAGTATCCTGTTTTCTTAAGGGAGTGGTTTACAGTTCGTTAAGTGGAACGAAGGCTAAAGAGCAAATAAGTGGAGCTTTCTCCTGTCCCAAATCTGCCTCTAATCCATAAAATTACACCTGTCACTAGAAAGTTAGATGTATTAAAACTGCTTCCTGATCCGAGAGGGAAAAACCATTAAAAAACACAAAAGCCTTCAATCAGCAGTTAATTAACACAGCAACCTTTCTCCCAGTGCTGGCAATCACTTTGCTATCTGCCAGATTAGTTTAAGGACGTGAATGCAGATTGGATATGACCACAACAACTCTGAGGCTGTGGCAGCTATGGCAGCTGAGAAAATAAGTATGCAAATAAAAAAAGACAGCGCAAGGGAAGAGGGAGGATACATTATACATACATATATATATACATATATATATATAGGAGAGGGAGGGAGAGACAGACAGAGAAGAGGGGATATTGCAATAGTCTATTAACTTTCCCCTCCCCATGTCTCAGCAGACATTTCCCATGGCCTTTATGTCAAGTCTAGTGTGTCATTTCACCAAAGGAAACATCACTTAGAAACCCATTCACACTGCAGGTGTCAGTGCTCCTGTGTCTCTTACAAAATGTGAATGATCAGCAATAGCACTTTCTAAAACGAGGGGAGTGACTGTAGAATTTTTTTAAGGCGATTGGACCATTACTCAATAATTTAAGTGACGTTGCAAACGCTAAAGTGAGAATATAACTCCAACACCTAACCCTAATTTTAGTCATTTTTAATTTGTGTTGTAAAGTCTAGTTTATTTTGGCATTATATTCAAAAATATTCTTAAAGGCATTTTAAAAATGCACGGTAAAAACCAAATGTGACGATAGTGGCCTGTTGGAGACTTTATGTAACATACAAATATACATGTCAATGTTGAGCTGAAATAATGTACAAAGAGATATTAAAGCTACAACATTTGATATTTTATATACTAACAATAGACATAATGAGTAATGTGTATTGTGGAACAGGTCACCTGCTGAGAATTTTAGCTTTTTTGAGACTAAAAACATTTTAACTGAATAATGGGCTTAGATTTACAATGCATGAAGGGTTAGCGTAAGAGTTAGGGCTTAGGGTGTTTGCCAATGTGAAAATATATGCAACTGAATGAAAGTAATACGCTGGAAACACATTCTGTGTTTCATAACTTAATTAAGGAAAGTTCAATAGGCCAGTTTCTTAATTCCTGGATGTGTTCCTTTAAATTGATGCATGTCTGCTTACCTTTGCTGATCGTAGCCAGACTCCTTCCTGCGGCAGTGCAGAGTCACAACTCGGTGGCCTTCACTCCTCACATCCTGGCTAACTATCCACTGAGTCGGGTTGCTGGGCCGAGCGCCGAGAAACGTCACCCCTTCTTTCAACTTAACTCTGCGGAGACAGAACAGATGAGTTTATGAACGTATGAGGCAGAGAGATTCTCCTCTGTCCCCACAAATATACTTATTTCAGTGAATCATCGGATACATCCAACTGATCCGTGCACAGCAGCTGAATCCAAAAAGACAATGATTTTTATTCCCATCACTCTGCCTGGAATTACATTATCCAGATGGTTCGCTGCACTGTGTCGTCTTCAAAAGATGTCACAGCTGTTATCTTGGTTTGATCACACTGTTTTTGTTTCACAGGAAAACAACTGGCTGTTTCAAACATGCGTGTTATCAGTGAGTTGCAGCAGTTCATCAAGTAACCACAACACATACAGCACCTGCCATTTGTGTGTATCGTAAGCTGTCTAATCGGTGCTGGTTTCCATCTTTGCAGCAGTCTCATTGAGGTTAATTCTAAATTGTACGCATCAAAATGAACGGATCAACAAACAAACTTCTCTTTTTCCTGCCATCTGATGTGAAAGTGCCGATACCATTTTGTCACTCCTCTCTCTCATTTACCTCTCTAAGTAACACTCTCTCGCAGGCTCCAAAAGGGCATTATGAAAAGGTTCTTTGACTGCTGAAAAAATTACCACGTAAATGTCCTTGGCTCAGCGGTGTACAAAGGAGGAAAATGTCCACAGGAAAACTAAATCTGGAAATGAAAATCTCCCTTAAAGGTAACCCATGTTGCAAAGTGTTTGCACTCAACGGAGAGGAGAGATACAATTATGAACAGGGTCCATTTAAAGAACATAAGCACCTGGTCTCAAGCACATATGTCAGGACAAGAGGAGTGTATTTTTACTTGTCTCTTCATTAATCATGTTTGTGTTTTGAGTGTAACATAGAGTAAACCAATTAGAGGGCCACAGTGTGATTGCATCTTTGACTGATCGCTGGTATGAGGGCAGATTTAGCAGGAAACTGTTTTACTGAAGTGGAACAAGGAAAGTGTACATTTATCGTACACAAAGTTATAGATGCTTATATCACTGTCTTGACATTGTCCCTTGAGGGAAATACTGTCCCACAGACCTCAGTCCAGAATTATGTGGGTCAAACGCGTAATTGCTTTCCATTCCCTTATGCTAGCAATGTGCCAACAATGCGTCTTAGCAAACCTCATTTTAATACTAACCCACCTCTGAGGGCCCACAAGTGCAACCACCAAGTGCAACCACCAAAAATGACAACTGCGTCAGTCTAAAACCAGCACTAGTGCCGTGCATGGCACCACTTTGCACAACGTGTTGACATAAAATAGACTTAGACTAATGTTCCATTGTATAATATGCTCAAAGGCCTGTGTGATTCCATCTAGGTGACAGAGGAATCCCAGGATTGACGAGAAAAATAAATTATAAGAGAAGGTCCAATCACTTTTTCTATCCAATCCATACAAGGTTGGCAGATGATACCAAAGATAGGCCTTTGCTTTCATCTTGAATCTGTTGCTGCACTTTAACATGCACTATGTGATTGCCTGTCTGTATGCCAATGACTGTATCTGCCCTGCAGTCAAGTCTCTTTCTTTGATGTGGTGTCTTATCATGTTTTGAAGGGGGTTATATACGAAATGAAAATGGGTAATGTGACAGATGCTATGCTTCCCGTCTCCATAAGAATGAAGATAAACACAACACAGGGTCACTCTGGATAAATGTGTGTGTGTGTGTGCTCCATATATGTATTTGTTTGTCTAATAATCATACTTTGTGTTCCTTCTGCTGTCCTCTGTGTTGTGTGTAACGAGTGAAGGCCTAAATATATTTACAGATTTTCCAGAACATCACGTTTGGTCTCAGACGACACGATGTTTCTGTCTTTTTAGATTAGATCTGTGTCGGTCCAGGCAGCTAAATACTCATAAATTCTTTGACCTGGCTGAAAGACATGGCACACTTAACATCACACCCTGACCAATCATAGCTTGCCATCTTTCAAAGCATGTAAGACCTGAGATGAACGGTAAAGTGTTCTGCCTAATAACACAAAGAAATATTGGGTTACTGAATGGGATCGTCATCTCTCAGCAGTGACTCTGGATCTGTCTCTTTCTTTCCCAGTTAAAAGAGTAATGTGTGGCTGAGCAGCACGCGCCAGTGTGCAGAAGGTGATGTTTAACCCACATGTGTGATTAATTTGGTTTCACGCCGCTGACAAGAGGGTGATAGTCAGAAGGTTTACTGAAATTACAACATCTTTTCTCCTATGCTTCCTTGTTTTCTGTCTCTTCTTGTCAGGATGTCAATTCAAATTCTGCAAAGGAAGATGATGATGAAAACTAAAATAGGAGGGATCGGCTACAGTTATACAAACACAGACTATATGTGAAAAGGGAGCACTGGCAATTTTACACAGGAGAGTAATCTTACATGGGGAGTACTTGACCTATGTATAACAGCTGTATAAGTGTTTAAAACGTGGTACTTGCTACAGTTTTGATATTACATAAAGCATTTATATTACAACCAAAAACTGCACAAAATTAAATAAAGAAATACAAAAGTTTTCTTGCGCAATGTGTTGAACTGTGCTAGCTTTGTTGTTTGTTAGCATGTTATCATTGTCATGTTCATTTTATTCAAAATTCTTTAAATTACTGGCCACATAGAGTTTTAGAGCACAGTTAAATACTCAGATTTTCCAAAACACACTAGGATCAATAAAGCAGACACAAGATATTATATATTGTCTACGTTATAAACACCAGTCTCCGGTCTTGTCTTGAAGTCTGTATTATTGGTCCCATTTATCATCCTTTGCCTGACAGCACCAGTTTGCAAAACTTAAACATATTGGTGCAGCAGGAAATCGCCTCAACCTATTTACTGTATATGAGAAATGTGGAGGAAAATATTTAATTACAACACTTCATCTTTACCCACTGCAAATCCTGTAATACACAGAACATCACAAAATTAAAGCTTACAATGTCAACCCAAGGATGGAAGATCCACTCTTTAAGCCGGAGTGAAAGGAAGTGCTGAGGAGGATCTTACTGGCAGTGAGCGTACAACTGTAACACAAAAAGCTCAGACACAGGCCTCCTCGTGTCCCAACGGGAGCAGCAGGGTCTTGTATCTGGTTTCTTTACACTTCAGTGATCAGGATGTCTGTCAGTGGTTTCCAGTGAGGCTTCAGAATGTTTTAAACACAGTTAAGTCTCACAGGGGAGCCAGTCATTACTCAACAGACCATATCCAAGCTCACTGAGCAGCTGCTGGAGAATGGTTGAGGAGTATTTTATTAACTTAATGGTCAGTTCGGCCTTGTAACCAGCCAACAGAGAAGACTCCTGCAGGTTAAATAGGATCAAGGGCTAGCGGCTATCAGATTCATGTGTTAAGCTCTGCTGTGGGATATAAGCCTTCAAATAGGGCACTTCTAAAAACATGAACAAGTAAGCAATCCTCAAATTTATTAAAACCAATATTGAGTATATTTATTTAATTCCAGGCATGACACTTTTAACTAAATATTGACATGATTGTTTTTATAGGTTTGCCAGGTATCACAAATAGAACATTTGTTCTGATGATGGCGCTGTAAGAAATTGCAGTTATTACATTTCATCGTTGTTGGGTTTCTAACAAATATGATGGCAATCTATCCAGTAGTTGTCACGTCTCACAAAAAAACCTTATACATCAATGTTCAGTGTCTATTCATCCAGTATATGTTGATATATTTGACTGTACAATTAAAAACATTTACGTGCTGGTTGCATTACAAGTTTCATCATGCAAGATATATCAGCACAGATCAAAAATGCCAATCGGATGGTGGTGCTAGAGGGAAGATTATTACATCACCAAAGTCTGTAGGATTCATCATCTGAGAACCATGAATGTCAGCACAGAATTTATAGTTTCAGTCTGGACCATAGTGGTGGACCAATTGGCAGACATAAGTAGAGTCAGGCCACTAGCATGGCTAATAAAAAAATAAGTCATACACTGTCCAAGTCTTATGCTCTGTACAGCACACACATCAGGTAGCTGTATGTTTAAACCCCAGGTGGGAGATGGCCGACCTCTGGGCTGTATGCTGCCTGTGAGAGTGTTTGAGGCAATTCATAAATACAAAAAACTCAGAAATGGAGACAAAAGTAATAATGTTTTTCTGTGATAAATGAAAATAACATGAAATAGTGGACAAGCATGTCATCCAGCGTGGTTCCTCGAGCCATATGCCTGTCCAGGGCGAACACCCACTAACTGTAGCTGTTATGAGTCATCACTGACATGTATCATGGCAACCTTCAAGAAAAGAAAAGTAGAAGCGGAATGTCACGCTTTAAGAAAAATGGACAATCAATTTCTTTTCTTGTTGAGGTAAAAAAACAACCCAGTGTCCCAGGTTTAGGGTCTTGGTCACAGGAATGAAAAGAAACAATCTCCAGCACTATTGCAGCAGTTGGATACAGTTAACAGCAACGTTTGAGTGGCCATCAAGCTGCTTCACAAAACCACATTGTGACAGAGAAGGTTGCGCAGGGAAGTTATTTTGAACTAATGGCTCTAATCAGAAGGAGAATTTGAGAGTGTCCCAGACTTAGTTTGTCTCAAAGAACCATTGCAGAGAGGATTCCGAATATGGCACAACATACAACAAAACAACACAGGAGGACACCACAAGAAATGTCCAATTCTTTTCAGACATAACACATACCAACCAACTAACCTTTTTAGTAGAAGGTGTTGTATATGAGGGAGAAATCAGAAATCATTGTCTTTGAAAGCCATCCCTACTGTGAAAGGTGCAACTGGAAAGCTGTAACACTGTACATTTCTACTCTCAAAGAACAGAAGCCTGCTCTGACATTTGAAAATGCTGGTTTGCAAAACTTTGTCAGAAATTTGGCTTCAGGTTTCAGGACAAGAAAAGTGAACAAAAGGAACTGAACATATTTGATGTGTCAGCTGATGTGCCTGCCAACGGACAAAAGGAATTTACTCAGCTATAAGCTAAGTATGAATCACTCACTCTACCGTTTGGGACAACGTACTGCCGCTGTGAGTAAAACTGACTCTTGCAAAGACTGACTGAACCAAACCTAGAAAACCAGCTGTAAGTAGCATCAACATTACCACCATCTGGCATCAGACGCCTTTACAAAATGTGTTATATATGTGTTTGAAGGATATTATCAAAACTGAAATAGCCCTTGATAAGAAAAAGGTTCACTCCTCCTATATAATGTTTGAATATATATCTATGTATGTTGAGTAATTTCCCTCTTAAGCTGTATCTTTATATGCATAGGAAATCTCTGTACAGACACACAGGAGACATTTGTGCCTCAACCACCTCCACCCACCCCTTCCCTTCAGGACGAATTATCTTCCAACAGTTACTAATGAGTTGTGAGGCAATTTGCTGCATTGACCAGATATTAAAATATATCTGGTATTTACATTCAAACACAATCAAAGACCTTATGAGGAGGCAGAGGGTATGACAAGCAAACTGCCACATGCCCTGGAGAGCTGTGGTCTGACGGCACGCAGGACCCTGTAGCAGCATGGGGCCCGCATGCTGTGCTGCCCTGCTTTGACCTCCAGAACTTTCTCTCAACCTACATGGAGCTACATGCAGCAGAATGGATTATCCTTCAAGATGAATTGGAGAGAAAAGGGAGCCCAACTCCAACTCCAACTCCGAACGAATCGAAGACAGCACTGCCACACTGAAATGAGTGACTGAACTCACAAGGTCACTAACCCTGACTCATTCACCCATGACATCTCAAAGTCAGATATCTTCAAAAGACTTCCTGAATTTCTTTTCAAAAACTTGACATTTAAATTATGCCACTGGGAGGCAACTGTAGATTTCCTTTGTTACCAGAACAAGGTTTAATCTTCCTCAAACTAATCTAAACTTTGACAGAATCTTCACCTCCAGACCTCCGCTGCTGCATCATCACCTGCCCCATCTCTGGAAACCACCACAGTGAATCAGCTGCTCCACAGAGCTACAGTTAGTTCCTTTCTTCTTATTAGGAAGTAGAATTGGCTTCTCTTCACAAACATCTACCACCTCTTTACCAGCTGCTCCCAGTGACATTCACATTTGGGTATATTTAACCATTGCATATCCAAGCCAAACTCTTGTATTGCATTTACTTATTAATTCACAGTTGTACCACTTTATAGCTCCTTTCAGACACGCAGTGAATTATGGATAATCTCCTGGAATTATCCGGAGGGGCTGAGATCTCAAATGTTCAAGTAAGTTGCTACTAACATTGTCCGGAGGTCTTCCTGCCAGCCCCCCTGGTAAAAACTCTGAATAATGTCCAAGAGAGCCCATGTGAGAGAATAGCAGGAGATTATCCAGAGGAGTCAGAACAAGTGACTGAATGTATTGATGACATTTATAACATCCGGACAAACTCCAGAGCGCATCGTTCATGTCTGACAATGGCTTACGTGTAGTTAGCAGTTTCTTGTGTTGCTGTTGCGTCATTCTGTTGTTAGAGCTGTCTAAATGTTCCATGTATAACTTTGTTGCTTTTGTTTTCTCTAACTCACTTTGAGTCACCTTATGTATCCTATTCTTTTCTTGTTCTACTTAAACTCAGGTCCATTATTGGCCAAAGTAAATGTATGCATTATAGGCACTCCTCTGTGATCTCACAGTTTCATTAGTGTTGCTATGCTGTATCTGAAATATATTGATGGCAGAATAATTAAATTGGTTCTGAATAATAATTCTGATTGATACAACCTTTCCCCAAATTCAGCTCGTTTTGCCCTACATATGTTTTTCTTCATCTTGCATGTGATGCAGCTTAACTGTATCACTCTGGACATAAAGAATGGATTCCAGGGAAAACTGTGTCGATCTCTCCTCAAAGTTTGACAAGTTGACACTCCCTACGAAAATGAAAGAGGAGGTAACATCATATATCAATGCACCTGGGCTCATCTCACTGTTAACAGTTTTCCTGTGAAGCCACTGCCATCGGGGCAGAATGTTCTGAATATCAAGTATTATATGAAACTAGAGGGGAAATAAACGGCTACAGATGGAGGAAGCAGACAAGAAGGAAAAGGCTGCAGCATTTAGCTGACAGGCTAAACTTACACAAGATGCTACTCCTCAAAATTGTCAGCAATCATGAGAGAACCTGACAAGTTCGTACTGTAGCAAAATCTTAGCCAAACTGAGCAGAACAAAGAGAGGTGGATGAAGGTGGTGCAGAGGCAATCAGATAACACAGCATGGTCCACTCCTGACTCCAATGCCATTTCAAGTCATCATGACCCTTTCTGGGATACAAAGTAAAAAAAAATATGCAGCAGCTACAGTCTATTCTATCTCACTTTCTTTTCTTCTGACTCTATGTCACTGCTCGCCCTCGACCACCAATCCACACTCGGTCCTGACTGTACGCTTGGACTCCTCAGGGGCTCGCTTAATAAATAGTGATGAGATAAGTAGGAGCGCTACTTCTCAGCGGGGCAGTGAAAGAAAAACATTTCCAGGGGAAATCTAATAAGGTTGAGGCTGGACGATAATGGGAGTCCCCAGCCAGTGGTCTGTGTCCCTTGACTCGACCTGCAATCCAGTTGCCTCTGTGGCCTCCCTCCATCTGGCTACGTCAGGCTGTTCCTGGCTCACATGCATCGCAGGGGTTGGTGACCTATTCTGACCATTTCTATCCACCGACTCCTCTGAGGACCATATTCATCCACAATCAGCAGCTCCCTCAGGAAGTGCTTCCTGTTTTATTGTGCCATCCCACCTACATAAACAGTGTGCAGGGAACGTAACAGCTCAGTGGGGAAGAGGGAAAAGAGAGGGTTTGCTGTGTGGGGGTACGGCAAAGAGACAGCGGGAGGACAGAGCACTGGTATGGTTTGTAGATGACACCTAATAGAACGGTGTAAAGCACTCCACTCATCTACTAGTCTGCTGCTATGCAAAGCATTACTGCAGTAAGAGCAGACGGAACACACCAACACACAGAACACACACACACACACACACACACACACACACACACACACAGTTGCAAACAAAAATAAATCAGGCCATACGCCTACACTGCAACCCCGAAGCGATATATTTCAACAGTCAAATGTCTGCAATATACAAAAACACAAGAAAACTTTTCCAAAGTCTCAGAAATTCAAAGTCCTTTTATTTTTGTGTGTGTTTGTGTATCTGAGAGTGTACGCAGGGGTTCATTATCTCATATCTAATTGATTGTGATGTTATTGATGTATTTACCTCAATGACACTCCCACTCTATATTAGAGCATTTAGGGGTTGTGTGTTCCTGCGTACTTGTGATATATACAGTGCAGATATACACTGATATACTGCAGGACTCACATATTTGTACTGGAGGCTTCAACCAAATCAATGCTCACTCACTTGCGTGACTTCATGTGTTGTTGAATTTCATTGTGGTTCCGTTGCGTTGCCCGCGCTGCATGCAGCAGAAGAAGAGCTCTACTTTTCATGTGGGAACCAAACCATGTTTAATCAAATACTCAGTTGCAGGTGCTAGCCAATCAAATCATGTTGTCGCAAAAGAGGAAGCAGAGTCAGTTGGACAACCTGGTGTTTGTTCATCTGATTGTGGATTTTACAACTAGCATGGCACGTTAGCATCCACCGTTAGCAAGTGTAGGGCATGCTCACCAAAAATGAACGTATGTCAATGCTGCGAGTGCAGCATAAAGATGGAGATGTTGTTTTATCTGTCCACCACACTCGTACAATATCACAACTATAGGGATGAAACAGTAATCAGTTTCACAGTATAAAAATTCTGATGGTTAGTTGTAACTTTTGAATATTTAATTACCATGGTGATGTGGTTGATATTATCTAGCATCAAGTTAGCCGTGGGAGCGGCTGCTCATGCTTTTAACAAATGTCGAAATTTTGTCCTTTCTCGTTTAGGGTCAACATCTGCATTTAAAAAGTTGTCAACCTGTCTCTCCTCCACTTATATCTATTTTTAATTAAAAAAATGAAACATTCCTTTATAGCGATGATAATTTTAGTCACTATAATTGTAATACAAAATAATGGTTTTATCTCTAATCACAACAACCATTGGACAGATTTCCATGAAATTTGGTACAGCTTCCCATGATGCCTGTAGGATAATTAATCCACCTGTCCCCAGTCGCCACCTGAAGGACAAAGCTTTCACCTACCGTGTGAAATATAGACCTGATAAACTGGCACAAAGACAAATCTGGATGGAGAAGTACTTCTACACAGAGATGCTGCTGCTCTTGGTCTTTTTTTTCTTTTATTTCCTTTTCAAAAAGAAAGGGAAAAGAACATGAAGACACGCTGTGGGTCAGGTTGGTAGGAGTTGAAGCAAATAGAAAGACAGTGAGACAGAAAAGGAGAAAGGAAGGTTAGGAGGGAGCCTGAGTTTTCGCAGCCACAGAGCGTGACTGTACTCTGCAGTTTCTTAAATCCATCTGCCAGGCAGCTCATCTCCATCTTTCATCAGAGAAGGAAAACAGATGCTTCAATACTAAAGGCTACTAGATACTCAAATAAGCAGTGTTTGTGTGTGTGTGTGTGTGTGTGTGTGTGTGTGTGTGTAGACTCAAAAGGAATCAGTGATATGAAACAATTAAAATGTCAATAGGATGACAGCTAGAGTGATTCTAATATAAAGCCTAACACAACACTTTTAATTCCCTTTATGAAAACTTGAATAATCATGAGGCTCAAACAGACCTTCCCTGTCTGCTGGCTGTCAGCACGATCAAGCAAACATAATATCTTGACTCTATCGGCCTCACATCAGCCGATTCTCTTATTGTGAATTATTCATTCGTTCCCTCTTTTTAAACTATGTAATGTCAACATAAACGATACAAAAGTATTAACGATTCCCTGTCAGTTTCCCTGCAAATATAAGTACTGTATTACACTTTGTAATAATCGTCTAAAACTAAGCACTTATTAGACAATTATGTGCCTTTTGCTCATGTGTCAATGGGGGAGCCCCTGAGTGCTGCAAACATGTTCCAGTCACAGTAGCAGTACTTTTCTCCACATGCCAGGAGACACATTTCCGCAGCTTTTCATTTCCGAATCACACAGCGGAGAGATTACAGAAGTACCCATTGTTATGCTGAGTGGCCATAAAAGAGAGGGGAGACGCATTTTGTAGGGAAATCTGTTTGCCAATTATTCTATCTTTTGTGTAGACACCGTGCGATCAACAACAGGGGAGCATAGAAAATCCCATATGAAGAATTCATTTGATTGCTATCATGGCGCATGGTTCTCACAGAATGTGTCCACCTAATTGGATTTTCACGACGTTCAAGAGCACAGCGAGTGGGGAAAAAACACGCAGGGGAAAAAAAGGAGGCACTGAGAAACAGAAACAGTCGATAATAGTCGGATGTGAGTTTTCTATGATATTTTAAGACTTGCATAACATTTGCAGCGCTTTTCCTATGCACCTTCATCAGATACAAGAGTTTTTAATCAAACCAAACTTAAAATTGAATCCAGCAAGTTCAAGAATGTGTCACTAAATGAATTAATCAGTTAGTTTGAAGGTTTGTGAAGAAGATCCTCGAGCCTGTGGATTGCAGGATCATCCCTTGTTGGAGGATGTTAAAGTGCAATTGAGAGGGGCTTGTTCAGAGGGAGCAGGTAGAGCGGCTCGACAGGCTGCTGGAAAGTGTGTATTTCCACTTTTTTCCTGCATGGGGCAGACAGCCGCAGGCTAAGCTACGGTTGAGCGCATATGTGTGTGTCGAGGTAAAGACTATGCCTTTCATTTTGAGCACAACAGCAAACGCTCTGAAAACTCAAACAAGCACAGGCGCCGGAAAATGTGGCAGAAAACAAACACAAACACACACTGACAAATACACATGTACGCATGCATGTATGGCTTGCGCATGTATACACACAAACTCTCGAACAAACACAGGAACACACACTCGTAGGAGCAAGCCTCTGTTAAGCTGTGACGAAGAGATAATGTCACAACATTGCCTTTGGCAGGAGAGATTTACCCGCACACTTGTTTTCCTTTCTTTTCCCCTATTTTTGCTCATTTTCATTTCATTTCCAGTTTTGAGAAAATGGTAGGGGAATACAGAGTTGTGTGCCCAGAGGAAATGGTTAGTAAATGGGAAGTTATGTCGAAGGCTGTGGCTTTGCTGCTTACACACTCTGGTTTGTCATGTTGGTCTGAATTTAAAGTTGCAAAGTTTAAATCTTGAAGTTGCCTCAGCTGATTTTGCAAAGAGCCACATTTTTACATGTTGATCGAAATGGACAAAACCATCTCTGTGTCAAGTCCATAAAAGGTGTTTTTAAATTTATACCTGTAGTTTCTTGCCAAGTTTGTTTCATCTCAGAGCTACAGAGGTTTACATAGATATAGAAAAGAAGTGGTTTGAAAACAGACATAATTTACATACATACTTCACATGCATATATTCATGTATAGGGTTGGCTGCCGAAATATGGTGCCAATCAGGTACCGATTCCTACACTGCACCAACCAGACCGAATCACAACACAGATTTCGGGTGAGCTCCGTAATGAAATAGTTGCCCGGCTTACAGGCAACATAAACATCACCACATAGCATTGCACTTAACTTTGGTGGCACCACATCCTCTACATGAATTTGGCAGCACGTAACGTTAGCCTTCATTTTGCTAACGGCTACCTCAAACGTCAGTTGACACAACAATTAATTTCACTTGAAAGGATTCCGACACCGAGGCACACATGTTTGAAAACAGTTCTGTGTAAAGGGAGGAACAAGACAAACTTAATGAAGCACTTGACAACGTACAGATATATTTGAAAGCAGAAGGATGCTCCATGTTTGACTGTTCGACCCCATGTCAACGCATCAGACGGCAGTGTTGGCGTCCCTGACCCCGGTGGTAGGGAGACAATTGATGTTTGGAGATGGAGTATTTTGTATTAAGCAATGAAACTGTTATTTAGTGTTTTTTATGTAAATTTGTTAGAGTTTTGCCCGTGTTAATATTTATATATTAAAGTTTACTATACTTTACAATTTTAACATTTAAATGTTAAATTTCAACTTGCATATGCAATACCCAACTCTTTTCATGTACACCTATTTGTTGCACACTGTTCTAGAAACTGGCAAAAATAAACTTTGATGAAAATATAGAGAGGTGTTAAAGGTGTTAGAGGTATTAATTATTCTATATTCACACAATGAAAAATAAGTATAAGTCTGACAGATTATGTAATTTTTCAGCTGTCAAAGACTGCTTGAAAGCTCCATATTGTAAGTGAGCAGGTAAGTGAGTGGTGACTTGAAAACCTTTGAAATAAATATGCTATTACAGTCACTGGTTTTGCCTCAAGTGACAGTTTAAAAACATTCCTATGCTAAAAAAAAAGTTGTCCATCAACAGGGTGGATGGCGGCCACAGTCGCTGACAAATAGAGACGCGCGTGCACCAACGCATGGATGTGATGACTGGCACGAGAGGCACGGGGCTCTGTCAGGTCGGGAAGCACAGGCACAGAGTCCTTCAGGGATAATGCTTAGTATTCATCATGGCATTGGCTTCTTAACCTTCCCCCAGAGCCGAGGGTTATTTACACCAGCCAGTAGCTTCCAGCCTTCTTTTACACATCCCCTCATCCCCTGCCCCACCCCCATGTCCCCCCTTCCCAAGGGGATACGGGAGTTGGTATAAGATAAGCCTGGTGTCGTGGCAGAGGCAACTGACACCGCTTCAACAACATGAGGATTTAGCCCGCAAACAGAGTACTAATGCCCTACACATGTGGGTAATCTCAGATACACACCAGCTCTCATCCGCTATGTATAGCTAAACATAAATGGTAAGGCGCGCACGCACACACACACACACACACACACACACACACACACACACACACACACACACACACACACACACACACACACACACACACACACACACACACACACACACACACACACACACACACACACACACACACACACACACACAATGAGGTAATGAACAAGCAGCTAAAGTAAAAGGCACCCGGCATGGTTTACTCTAATGCTCACAAAATTGCTTTTAATTGGTGGAAAAGAAAAAAAATCAATGCAAACCCTGTTTAGAAAGGAGAGGAGAGGAGAGAGAGGAGAGAGAAGAATGAGGAGAGGAGAAGAAGAGGAGAGAAAGAATGGAAAGAATGAGGAGACGAGAGGAGAGGAAGAGAAGAGAAAGAATGAGGAGAGGAGGAGAGAGGAGAGGAAAGAGGGGAAAAATGGATAGAGAGAAACAAAGTGACTGGCATGTGCAGATCAGACAAGGCTCCAGGTGGATACCCGCCATTGGCCACAGCATTTTCCACCACTCGCGCTTCCTACGTGTTACCATTTTCAAAAAAAACCTTCTCTGCAGGGGAACAACAACAGTGCGAGACGCAGGCTGACGCAGCGCTGTGGAGACAGGTCTGGCTTTGCGAAACCAGAGGTGCATTTTAACTTTTCGTTCCCGCAGCATGACCATACCTCCGCGCGGTGAATCAGTAAGGCTGATGAGTATAGTGCAGAATCCTCAGAGAGCTGAGAGGGCCCCCGGGCGCCCTGCCTCTCAGCCCACCTCGCCCACAGCTGCTTTGATGAAAATTAGCTGTCAGTCTGCGGCACTCGTCTGATCGACACAACTTCATCTGAGGCTCGCTGACCTTTACAGGAGAGAGCAGAGGAAGGACGGCCGCCCACCTCGCAGCGAGATCAACACACTGAGAGATAAAACAATAACAACTTCAGGAGCTCAGTGAGATGACACAGCACAGAGTTCCACCTCTCAGGAAGAGTCAACAACAGAGTCGAACTACGCAACTACAAAAGGATGCAGTTGTGTGTATGTGGTGCATATGAGTGTGTGGGAGAGTGTGTGTTCCAGGAGCGAAGAGCAGTGGTTAAGGACATCAAATGGCCTGAGGGAGATAAAAGCCTGAACCACAGACAAGGGACAGTGATTTACCGAAGACGACTCAAATGAATCAAATCTAACGGGAAAAATAGATCATCCCGTGTATGTCACCGTTTCGTTACCAGCACAGAAAGAAAATTGCACTTCTTCTCTCCTCAGTAATTCTAAAAGGAGTTGATATGCCTTAAAATATTCAATTTGCAGGCTCCCCAGGTAAAATCCATTAAAGCCAGCCAGTAATGTCAATTGAATTAGGGCCGCCTCGTATAAAGCATGGATTCCCTGTTCTTTCAGCAGAATGGCTGTGCTGGCACCTTGTTTGTAACCACAAGGCAAATGGGATTAGAAGGAGACGCCGGCAGCTAATGTAACGACACAACTTTTCAAATCATGCAAAACCACAGAGAGCCACTAACGCCCTAATACAACACAGAGGAGAAGACATTGCAGTCGAACAAAGATTTTCTTTCGACTGCACTGACACCTTAACTGCTGTGAGGGAAATCAACACAAAACTTTAGAAATGCTGCAATGGTTTTATTATGAGTTCTGTTTGCATCTGCAGGATTTGTATATTGTATATAAGTAACATACAGACTCTTGGGACACACCGGAGGCGGAAATGCCACGAAATACCGTCCGCTTCCTTTCCACACCCATGTTAATCAATTGGGCTGTTCCCCGGCTCGCGATCTGCAGCAATGGTTTCGGCGTCTGTTCTATTTTTTCTGCTCGCTGCGAGTGAATCGGGCCAGAAAACACACCGAAAATCGATTTGAAACGATATAAAAGATATATTATATGTGATATAAACGATCAAATATGCATCCCATACTTTTGATTTTCCTGCTGTTCTCATGGAGTTTCAATTTCCCCGATTTTTCCCCCCACATGATGAAATTTCCCCATCTGCCGATCCACTGTAATGGTTTTTTGTACTTATTCCACACATTTGTCAGTTGTGTCTAAACAGACAGACACACACAAGCACACAAGCAGACAGACAGAGACAGAGAGAGAGGAGGTGTGGGGGCTAAAGGATTATGTAGGTCAGTCCCTTGTGTGAAGACCATCATCATTTACCCTAGAACCCCTACATTGAACGGAGCATACAACAACCATCCCGGTGTGAACAGCCAGGCGGCTGCTTGCACGAGAATTGACGCTTCACGACGCTTCTGCCTCCGGTGTGTCCCTAGCGTTATCGCTATTCATTGATGCTTCAGACAAATTAATTTGCCTTCACTCTTTACAATAAAGGAAATACATGGTGAGTAAAGATAATCAAGCTTGTAAGTTCATTTCTGAATTTGCAGTAGTTTAACAAAATAATCTTGAAGCACAGTTAAAGCTTTATCTGTTATTGCTAACTTTGTCTGTTGTTGAGTTTTCTGCATGGTTCAGTGGGTCTAACAGAAGTTTTGTAATAAAAACAGCTGTCCAGGCTGAAAATGATGTTGGTGACAGCCATGAAACTGCAACAGTAAAACCAAAGCAATGAGTTCAACAGACTGCAGAGTTGGGTAATAACGAGCAAACCCCGGCTTTTAGTCATATGTATAATGATTAGTGCAGCTGTAGTCTGTGCAATTTAATTTAATATTTTATTTATATTTATATGTTTCCTTGTGTGTTGTATTCGATTCTAAATTATTCTAAAATAATACATTATTTATGTTATTATTATTTATATTCTATTATTATTATTTGTTATTGCATAGCAAATTTCATCATAGTGGGACTTACATTTTTTTTACATTTCATCAACCAGTTCCTTTCCTCCTCTGATGCTTTTAATCACATCTTGTGTTCTTTATCGCTGAATACTTTCTTAGTTGTCATGGAGATGGTAAAATGTGACTTGCATATGGAAATTTCAGTTAACTTCAGGAAAAGCTAGTTTGTCCACGCTGACTAATTTATCAAAGTAATGACAATGACACCAGCCAGTAGTGTGGTTGTGGGTCTGTTTGTAGACGTGAGGGAGCATATAGAAAAACCAAACTAGCCTTAAGTGATCTGGAAATGAATCAAATAAGTGACTTTGATTGTGTCACCTCCTTCACTGAGGAGGATATCTGTGACGGCAGAACTAACAGCAGCACGCTTACATCAGGAACCCCCATTTCACCCCCTATATTTTATACATACAGTTTACTGCATACATAAAATGATGCAAAGTTAGTTTGAGGCTCCAATAAAACGTGGACACCATAGAGACCAATAATATCTTATGTGACACAATCTCAGTAACGTCAGCTGCTTGTGGAAGACTGCGATTCACAGTTCCAATGTTGTTTATGCAGTGTTTGATCCTGACTCTGCAGGTATTTTCAAATTTGACTTCCAAACTGTGGTTGTTACCTACACAACAGGATGACCTTTTCCTAATAAGAAGTGATGGAGCACTACCCCACTCCCCTCAATGCTGCCTGGAAACATATATGTCATTTTAATCACACTGCTCCTCGTGGAAGATAATGATTATCTAATGCCAGAGTTACAGTGGGAGTGTGCTGACCCCTGTCGCATGACTCAAAGGTCTTCGGCACAGTTAATTTTCACCATGGCTGGTGGTGCCCTTGGCCCCTGCACTTGACAATACATTACTGGGCTCGGATTGACAGGTGACACATTCCATGAAAGGCTAGGTGACACTGTATTGAAGTGGGCAGCAGAAGATGTGTCCTTGTCCTGTATCTGTGGCCAAAGCGGAGAACAGCTGATAGAATCGCCTGTCAGAGCAGCGGCTCTGCAGCTCAAAAAGCACAAGGCTCTTTTCCATCCCACCAGGGACAAGTGTCCTTCAGGTTCCTGGCGCTAACAACACCCCCTGACAAACACATAAACACTGCAGTGCCGTCGTAAAAGAAAGGAGATGTGGCAGCTCGTGTGTGTTTTTCACCTGCATGTGCACGATTTTCACTTCTGCAGACATGCATCAACACTCGATGTGTTGAAGAGGCATGACATCACAAGTCTTAAAAAAGCAGCTGAGATAAAGGCAGTCACTGCTCCCACGTTTCAGAATATCTTTAAAGGAAACATCTTCTTTCAAGTTCTCACAATCACAGACGTTTTACATAAAAGCCCGGCAGAATCAAAGAGCAAGGCTACAGAGAGAATTCCACCATGAAAGAGGGAAAGACAGATGTGGACCACTTTCTCCTCCAACAGCAGCAGCTTGAGACTCATTGACTCTTCAGGAAGGTGCACAGGCTTCTCTTTAATAGGATTAGATGCTTACTGCGAGGCATTTTGGTAGGAAAACAATGACCGTGCGACAGCAGACAAATCATCTTGACAGATAATAAGTAGACTGCATAAAAGTACCGAAGATAGAGGACATACATCTTAAAACTGCAGGGACCAACACTGCTACATAATAAAGTCAAGTGAAATCAAACGAAGCTACACTTTCAATGACGAACCCTCAGGTCATTATCACCTCAGCCCCGTGGAGTCTTTCAGCATCTTTTGGTCGACTCTTTTGGTTTTATGCCCAAAAGCTGTGTCACTCTCAGGGCTCTTATTAGCATTGTTTCCAGATGCAGCAACAAGCCCAAAACAATTTACTTTCACCTACTTAAACGAGCAAGAAACTGCACACAGTCAAAGTAGAAGCTTGGTAATGTTATGCTGGCTAGGCTGAGTAGTAAACATATAGACATGGATGATGTATCCACACTTTACACCCACTATCTAGAAATGAAACCACAATATCCTGAACACAAACACTGCCGTCTTGTTGATTTGGAACCGGAGTCTGCACAGCAACAATCAGGGGATGGAGCCGCGGTTGCAAGGTCCCATCACTATATCTGTTTTTTAAATCATCTAATTTAAATCTTACCTTTGCTTATCAGAACAATTTTCAAACACTTGAACATACATCAGTACGATTAGAACTACCTGAAATGAAAAAAAACATCTTCGAGAAACATATATTTGATGTGTACTTTCACTGTTAAGTTTGGTCCATGTCCAATCCACTAACACGAAGGAGGCGGGATTTATGAACTATACTGGAGTCGGCCACCAGGTGGTAATCGAGATGCTTGGATTCACTTTTGGGAGCTGTTATGTCCTCCATCCTTATGAAGTCTATGAGTAAAACACTGTTGAGCTGTGGACATGCTTGCCACCAAGGAACATGTTAGCTAACAAGCTTTTTATTTTGGTTTTTGATGATTAAAGTCATAAATCTTGTTTGTTATACAAGCTATATCAAATGTAAGTGTAAAAACAACACACTGTACTTTGAATAGACTTGTGTGTTTTCGAAAATCGTTTATTACGCTACTATTATTTTACTGTTATTTTACTATCTCACTACATAAAATTCGACGCACGCACTAGGCCCAGAAAAGAGATTTAATATTAAGATTAAAAACTTATGCTATGTTCATCTACATTTTAGTAAAGCTATTAAGGGCTCCTTCCCTTTTTTCACGACAATACATTAAGTAGCGACACAATGTTAACCACAGAATTAGATTAAATCTGTGGCAGTAGCTCGGGGAAGCAACTAAAGCAGAAACAACCATTGCTGTGATTACTTCTGCCTGCCTGACGAGGACTGTAAACAATGTACAGGTGTTTTCAGAGACCACTGACATGGCAGGGTTTAGGCAGTGACAGTGCTGCAAAAGAAGAACTGAAGCAAAAGCAAAAAACACTAAGTAAGCGATATTTGATGTTATGAGGAAAAAATCGGATCATTATAAATCTATGGACAAATTATAACTATGGCAGCCTGCCCCTTTTAGGTAACTAATGAAAAGCACTGTTGTATAACAGGCTACATTATGATTGTTCAGTCCTTTCACTGAGCCGGTGTTAAAGACGTAATCTGTAGTCTGATGTGGCTGAGGGAAGAGAACCACAACACATTGTAATAGTACTATTTGCAGACTTATATCAATTATATATTATATATATATATTGTACCTGTATACTCACACCTTCAGACATAGGTTCAGACATATTTACTACAGACAGCTACATGCTGAACTCACCATAGTGTCTCCTCTAACATAGCCTACAACTCAGCCATTCATTGTTCCCCAGTCATCCGTCTCATGCCACGCTGTATGTAACAGGAGCTGTTAATGCCTGTGGCAGTCGGCAGTATCTAATAATAAGTGGGTGTCATGTTCTATGTGAATTAAGGACATGCACATTAACTGATGCTTATTTCATGGCTAGTTATTTCATTGACAGGAGTGTGTTAATAAAAACGGTTGATTTATGACGATCTGTCTCTGAAAACTTAGTGTCCTGAACACGGCTGAGGAGGAAAGGGGAAAGGAAATAAAGGAGAGGAAAGGAATGGTAAGCAAACGGAAAGGAATTAGAATACTGTTATAATAAGTGTTGGGTTTCCATTTCCTTCTCTCTGTTCCTTTGTTTTTCTTTATTCATTATCACCTTTTTCTCTGCATCATTCACTTGTCATTTTCACTTGTCTGCTCTGCAACCTTGAGCCAATTCATTGTAGGTATAAGCAAGAAAAGCTAACACACACACACACACACACACACACACACACACACACACACACACACACACACACACACACACACACACACACACACACACACACACACACACACACACACACACACCCTCTTACTCACTGTTTGGTGCACATAATTTGCAGTATGCTTCATTTCACCTTAGCTAAGGCTGTTTACTCAGTACACACAGTGAGTTAATGAGTCTGTGACAATTAATAGCACTTGTTTGCAAAGTGCCAATGTTGTGGCTGCTGAAAAGTCTGAGATAAAGCTCTTTAGAGTGGAAAAAGCGAACTCTCTAGGCAGGCTACAGTGGCAATGTCTGTAAATAACAGCACAAAACAGATAAAGGTACGTCTACAGAGGAGACTGTTGCAGGAACATTTGCAGTGAGCCAACTCAAGGTGTTTGCCCCATGTCTAATAAATGCAGCAGGTCCACATTACAATCTCTATAGCTGCAGGATAGTGACCTGCCCTTCTTGTATGATATCTAAAGGTGGCAAGGTGCCCTGCATAATGCCTGTGTGTTATTACAAAACATATGAATACACCACCATCCTTTTGCCTTTTAGAGACTTGCTTTGTTTGATTTTTACTCTTGCAGTAAAATGAAGCTTGAAATCACCTCCCCACAATGTTTGCACAGGATACCCCTGCTATCTGTCTGCAGCAAGTAAACAGCACAACTCAAGGTTTTTCCCTGAGGTGCCATCAGCTTAAAAGACGTACGTGCAAACAATGTCAGGGCCTTAAACATCAGAGATCCGAGAGCGAGCTTCTCGTAGCCACGCTGGTCTCCGTGCTTCGCAGTGTGAGGGGAACTGCTGCAGTTTGTGCAGCGGGATATTGTGGCATTTTACCAAGACTCAGGAGGATGGATATAGCTGACACCCGCATCCTCTGCTCAGCAGCAAGGAGATGGGGACGTCACACAGTAAATTGCCGACAGAACAGGAAAGCTGAATCCTGTGAAATTTGCATTTTAACAGCCACAGTACACAAAAGTGTCAAGAGCCACTTCCATGCAAGATGATGCACTGAAAACCAGGAAAGGGTGAGGGGGAGAATATGTGAAGTTATTCTGGTGAAAACCGATGGGTGGCAGAAACCACACGAGGGAAACTTATCTCTGAGGTTTTACACCTACTCCACCAAACTGTACCCTCGGAAGTTCCTTAAAGAGTTATGACGAGCTATGGCAACTGCAAAACCATTAAAATACACAGGGTCAGAAACACAGACTTCAAACTTCAGGTTTATAAAAATTCTGATAATTTTTTCTAAATCATTCTCGCTTGGGACTCAATTTGAAAGTACTTTTTACACTGAATATTCTGTCACAGACCCTTCACTTACACAACAAATGGTAAAATGTTTTGTTGTCCAGTTTTTATCATGATTTTAAATAGATTTCCTACTTAAATTGTTTCATTTGTATGACCCTTAAGATCTATCGGAGTGGCCGAGTTAACATATCAAAGATGCAACCAGTATTAAAATGCTAAGTTCAGTTCTTTTCAGTAGTCTGTTATTGGTTTTTTTCCTAGTTGCACATTTTACATCGCTGTTAAATGTGAAAATGTTTAGACATTTTTGGAGGCCACAAAGGTGATGACCAGTAAATTTATTTTATATATGAGACATCATGATTGACAGCTGAGACTGACTCAGGACTCATCGGGTGCGTGTATCCACGGGACCTGATACTGCAGCTCTACTCCCTCATCACTACTGTGCAGACTCCGGCTCCAGATGATCTCAACAGCCCAAGCTAGCGGTGTCCACATCTTGGATTTTTTGACTTAATTTTACATAGTGGGAGGAAGTGGCGATGTGTCACATCTTTTTATACAGTCACTGCTCAGAAAAAAGAGCAGGTTGAAAGCTGGGGCAAGTCGAATTGTACATCTGAAAATATTTTGCTAGTTCTTTAAATAATGAACACAAAACTGCTCTCAAACTGAAATTGAAAGGGAACAGACCTGCTTTCATTTCCAATAACTATACATACACATGGGCAATAACTATTCACACACACTCCATACAGTTAAAATTCAAGCACCTTTGAATGTATATAGTCTTAGTTTTGCATTGTTTAGTCTTTTTTATAGTACCTCTTTTTACCTTGCTTTTATTTTTATTTAAGTATTGCACTGCTGAGCTGACGATTTCTTCTTGTCCAACACCTTTGAAATAAAAACTTGAATACCGGCCAACACAACATATTGAAAAGGATTACACTGCCTGTCTAAAAAGTTTTTCTCAGGAATACTTATTTAGTTTTTTGTGTAGAACATTTATTTATTCAGAACATTCGGTTAGTATATGTACTGTAATGCAGTTGTAAGCTGATATAGTGTTTTATTAATTAATCCTCTGAAGACATGTTCTATGTTATTACAACTGTGATTTAGTTCATTGTCATGTCTGTTTATAAACCAGTCTCCACTTATAAGTTCTCACAGGAATTAAACATTGATAAATACATTTTAAAAACACTATAATAATCAAATGTTTGTATGGGTAGGCGGAGTGACTATAGTTTCTGTTTTTCTTACCACAAACACTGAAGCCGCTCTGAGACTGTTGCTTGTGTGTGTGTGTGTGTGTGTGTGTGTGTGTGTGTGTGTGTGTGTTGATAATTATGCAAAAAGGTTCCTGTGAAGCCTCCACGCTGGAAGAAAAACAGCTGAACCTTCACCCTGTTTTATGAAAACCATTATGTCTTTCAGGGTCACATTGAGACAGAATGCTCTAATCTACTTACATAAGCGTCAGTGCTAATCATGATGTGACCATCACTCTTGGCTTTGTCCGTCAGTCATTTTATTCTCCTTCATCTGTTTTCATGTTGCATAATGACATGAGCACATCATTAAGAAGTAAAGAAAAATGCTGATTAGCTCAGGACGTGTTGTTTGAATGTTGTCTGAGAGCACTGATTGTAAGCATCGTCTTGTTTGAGTGTGAGCACAGCCCGTGGTGTCATCCTGACCCTGACAGACACGCTCCGCTCTGCTTCAATCTGTGGATGAGAACGGCTGCTGAACACTGACTGCTCCTAAAGGCATGCAGAAGCCCCGTCCCTGTCCCTGTCCTCAGCCAGCTGGTGCCCTCTCCCCCACCCCCCACTCCTCCCACCAGTGTGGGACAGCTATCTCCCAGTATCAGCTGGAAATGTGATGGATGACATGTGGAGGGAGAGAGAACAGGGCTCCTCAGAGCCCGTCAGGCTCGCTCCCACTACTCATTAGTCTTCCATTTAGCCCAGCGCTGGGCCAGCCACCCCGATCGCACACACACTCGCTGGAATTTTCTGGTCAATGATGAATCCCTAACCTTCCCGCTGCTGGACCGGCCCACCGTCTCCTATCACAGCAGAGAGAGAGAGGCCACCATGGTTCATCTCTCTCAGTCTTTAGCCCATCAGATGAACCGCTTTGCTCCACTTCTCCTTCCCCACTGTCAGATAGTAGCCTAATGCTACAGGAGGAGCTGTCATGTTCTCAGCGTCTGTCTACGGTGGATACATCCTGCAGAGGAGAAGCCTGCTCTGCTTACGTTCGGAGCATTTTTATCTGACAGTGAGAAACTTGGGGGTCAGCTGTTTTACTTATTTTGCTTTGGTGCCAATGGGCTTGTCAAATAGTCCTTGTTGTGCGCCAGCACATCTCAACCACAGAACCGCTGGAACTGTAATTCTGCCGCCTGTTGGGTAAACCCTAGGTGCATTGATCAGTTCAGGGGGATAGAGGAGGTGGAGGCAGGCAGAAAAGATCACAGAGGGCATGCTAAGAATTGATGTTTGGTGCTGATCAGCACCTTCTGCAGCTCTAACAAGGCCCAGACCTCTGACATCTGCCACCGAAAAACTCATGTTGGACACTGAGACATTGACATCGAAGGCACCAAATGAACAAGCAAAGGTTGGGACCTTTGGAAATGCCAAAGGATGAATAACATAACCAAATCTGGAAGTGCATGTGAAATGTCAGTTTGCATTTAGATTGGTCAAATCCTGAGGCGTCGGGGTGAGTGCGTGAGTTATTGTTATTCCATTTGTAGTCCGGGCACATGTTAGCATTATCAAGATATGTTTCAATCAAAGTGAGCTTCCATATCTCCATCAAATTGGCCATTGAAACAAGAAGAAGAAGCCCGAGTGCACGCCAGACATTACATTACCCCACTGCAACTTCCTGGCATTAAATCTCATCTTTAAGTCATTTCACGTTCTGTCTCCATATTGCTTTTACGAGAACAGGGTCTCCTCAGGTTAATAACAGTTTCCTCCAAAGATTAGTACAGGAACAAGAGAATGAAATGTAAAGAAGGGAGTTTGCATTTTGATAATGCGGCGCTCTGCTCCATTTCCCTCCGGGGACAGGCTGAATGTGGAAACCGTCATTAAAATGGTGTACTTAACAAAAGAGAAATGGATATATCTTACACTCAGACTCGCACACACACTCACATAGTACCATACACCCTCATTGTTAAAGCTTCATACAAACAGATTGAGAAAATGTGGAAATTTGCTTAAAATGATTATTCCACTTTTAAGTATTTGTTGCTTAGAGATGTGCAATGTTTAGGCCCTTTCTGACACTCTCCTGCAAATATGTACTAAACTATGTGGTGGTTATATTTGAAACTATGACAGAGTATTCCAGCCATATGGAAAATAAATCGGAGCTTTTGAGAATAATTCTGTGATACCAATTTCATTCTTACTTGAGAAACTAAACCTCTTTGAACATCAAACAGATGTAACCAACGATAATCCTGCAGTCGACCACTACCAAACATGTCCTCCTCCAAATGAGTCAATTTTCTCTAAATCTGTGTGGTTCTTTCTTCAGAACAGATGGACAATCTATTCAAAGTCCTGATACTTGTGACGATGTGGTGCCACAGATTCCTCATTTTTACAGAGATGACTTTATTCTGGTGATATCACGATTTTATTAAATTAATATAACAGTATTCAATTATACTATACTTCTCGTAATCTCAAATTTTTTAGTGGCCTAATACTCCATCGTATGAAACAGTCCAGAGTTTTGTTTGGTTGGGGTTTTTTTTCCTTGTAATGCAGGATAAGGTTGAAAATGTAACTTTCCCTACATGATTATCATGAATAATCATCAAATATAAGAAAGTCTAATCAACTTTAGTAAACATTTTTACAAGAACTGTACAAGTGGCTTGTGTGCAAAATTATAAGTGCAAAATCTAATAATTTTTATACACCAGAAAAGTTGCTGTGAAAATTGCAATTTATTGTGGAATGCTTACATGTGGGGTTATTGAAGCCTGGGCAAGCCAAGCCTCCCCCTGCTATAGTTGGACAGCAATCAAGCTGTGAGAGTAAAGACTTTTTCATTTTAATCACCGAGGCAGCCTGTGTGAATGCTCTTTGTCCTGGATGACATTATTTCCCAAGCCACTGCCGTTCTCCATCAGCGCTGCCACTGTTTTGAGGAGAAAAGAAAAGGGCTATAGACTTCCTTTGTCGTGCAAGTGGTGTGGCTCTATCAGCAGCAGCCCTGTCATGCCACGTCATGTTGCTTCAGCATGGAGATTTCCAGGGTGCTATGTTTGAGAGCCAAAAATACGTTTTCACAATGTGCGAAAAGGAAAATGCAGCATAACGTAGAGACACAGTGATGAATAAAATGATTGAACATAGGACACACACACACACACACAGTCCAACAGAGAGAGAGAGAGAGAGATAGGAGGCTGATGTGTTGAGCTGCATCAATACAACAGCACAAGGGAGGATGTACTGTATTGGAGCAATGTAAATCTATACTGGGATCAGATCTCTGAGGAAAAAACCTGAAAGTAAAATCAATTAAATCTGGATGTATACATATGTATAAATCCTAAATGAAAACAATGTAAATTTGTTGATGCAATCATTTTCCCAGTGTGCCTTACTTTTTAATTAAAGGCCATTTTCCAAAACACCTGTCACCTGTCTGTGTGCTTATTCTATTCATCTGAAGTGGGTCCAAAACTTTGCCTCCATCGATAACGGGGCAGGTGGAATCATTTCGGGCCATCACACAGTGGAGGTGCAGCTCCAGGGATGTCACTGTCACTCTGTTGATTCGCCAGAAGGTCCACTGCTATGGTCCAAACCAAAAGTTTGGACCCAGTGAATACTGGATGGGCTGCCATGAAATCTGGTGCACACATTCATGATCTGCTAAGGATGAGTGTCCGGTAATCCAATGACCTTTCATCATCACGTCACAAAACCTAATTTGTTCAAAACTAATGCTATGTTTTTTTAACTCGCAATTAACACGCTAATATGCTAAACTAAGGTGCTAAACACTTACACATATTGCAAATGCGTAACATATCTGCAAACAAAAGCATATAGCATAGTCATTGTGAACATGTTAGCAAAATGGTGTTACTATTAACAACAGTCAGTTTCTTTCTCCTCAGCATCATAGTCAACTACAGTACATGACGTTCAGATGGTATCATGCACCTGCTAAAAATGTTTTCTGTTTAAAGAATAAATATGGTAAATGATAGAAGTCTTTTTCACACTAGTAGCAATTTAACATACACTTTGAAACTCATTCATAATTATGAAGAAGAAGAATTAATTCCTTCAGCCTAAACTATCATATAGGCAGGGGCATTGCAACAGGGTAGGCAAAGCAGGAGGACAGTGAGCTGATAGGGGGCCTCGTCCAAAGCAATGACAATTTTGTCTTAACCCCCTTAAATTCCATAATCTACTATATACAGGAGACTCCATTGACACTAATCAATGGAAACATCCTTACGAGGCCCTGTGCCTCTGTCTTTCTGCCAAAAGCTTTCTAATTTTTGAGGTTTGGTTGAAGACTAGAACGTCTCAATGTTTAATATTCATGTGTCTGCAAAGTCTGCACTTTGTTCAAGATTTTGAAAATAAAAGAATCGTTTCAAGGTTGGAATGATGTGGTTTGATTGATTTGTTTCTCCGATTTACCTGGGGACCACAAATACCCTTGAAATGCTCCTACATAGGCACTTCAGACCTTGAGCATTTTTGTCACAATAATAAACATGTGGTTCCAACAGTCATGGAAACAAACATATACATTTGTAATGGGAGGACAGTCTCTGTCAGTCACAAGATAAATCAATGGGTGGGAAGAACCTATAGTAGCTGATGTCATGAACGCAGGTGGCATAGTTTTTTATTAACCGTGCATATACTCGCAGAATGACTCATCCTCTATCTTTGCGCCTACAATAATCAAATTCAAATGTGTGTACACACATAATGCTTTTTCTCCCCCCTCCCTAGTCCATGTCTATAGCTCTGTGTACCGATTACTCTGTTAACAAATAATTGAAATCACTACCCGGCCTCAACCTAAGACTTGTGATCTGTTCGTATTATGCTGAATGCAGAATAATCCCTCACTGATCTGGTTTGAAGGTCAAGGAGCAGTACTCCACATACATTGCCACACTGTCGACACATGACCGGTGGTTGAGTGCTTCCTGTTGGGTCATGGAAAGGTCAGTGCCAAGAACTCATCGTATAATACCATTACAGAACTGCTAATATTAGTACGAGGGAAAGCCGATACAGATGTACTACAAAAATAAACAGATTATATCCCCGACATCTCAAAGACACTTTCCCCTTTAGCTTCTTTCTCAGCTGTAATCTGATTGTGCTTTAAAAAGATCGAGGGCAAACAGGGATATCATTCAAATAATGTGATGATTGAGCAGAGACATGGAGGGCATTGTCTCGTGTAAACACAAAGTAACACTGAACCACAACATTCATCGCACTCTCACACCTTTTAGTCCACAGCTATTATGTTGAGAGACAGATACATACTTTATGATATAATTTATCCTTAAAATTGTTAGGATAAGCATAACAGCCCAACATTATCCACCTCATATTACTAAAACAATAACATGCGGCACACACATTAATGATAATGCTGATAATTAGTGATAATAATGTAACAATGATTAACATAAAAATCCCAGGGGGCATTTTTCTGTATCACATACTTATAATAATGATAACAATACATACTTATTATAAACTACCTTAGTATCATTCAATGCAGGACTTTTACTTGCATAGTAGTATTTGATTCGGAGTAGGGCTGGACATAAAAACAATATCAATAATCATCCCAATATAACAACAGCAATGTAAAAAACTTATATCAATATAATTCTAATGCGATGTGTAAGCATAGAGAGGATGTATAACACATAATTCATCTACCTCAGATTTGTAAAATAATAATGTGACATTATTGCAATAACTATCAATATCGACTGAGATGAACATTTTCATCTTAATAAAGGTTTTGGCCATATCGACCAGCCCTAAGTCTTATAACTTCTTTTTCATAAGGTTGTTCTAAACATTCCTCCATTACTGGTGATTTTAGAAAGCATGAGTAGTGAGTCGAGTTCATCTTAACACAAAGGGGTTTCCTGCATATATACTGTACATCTGTGCTGTAGAAAATATTAGGACTTGAGTGTCATACATTCGAGGTATATGCTTGTTACCACCACTGCACAGCAACAAGGCCGGTCAGAGAGAGGGAAATGTCTGCCTACTGTATGGAGGTATAATGGCGCTCTGCCTGACACTATTGATTTGATGTGGGTGGGGAGCGGGACTGCGCTGGGAGACTGTGATCACAGGGGGCTGTAGCTCTGTTGCTATAGGTACATGTTGTACTGTCAGACACATGTACACTAATTGACACACAAGCTGGGGATGAACCTGGTAAATCCTACATTTGAAGGGGCCTCCACCAGGGTCTCACTCAGAGGACATCAGAATCAGGACAGAGATTATGAGTTAAGTGTTGCGATTGGTAAGGCAACATGTAGGCCAAAGAAATCCAACCTGAGAGAGTAACGAGGGCACAGCAGCTCTGAACACCACACCGCTCGCTGTGTGAGCGAGATAAAACTAGGTGAGTCATGCAAATTGTTCAACAAAACGTAATGGTGAACAAAACAGTGCAATATGCTGGCTGCTCTGTCACAGTAATAGAGTAATCAACACGGTGAGGTAAGTCAGGCAAAACAAATGTAAAGCGTCCCTCTCTGCCTTTTGGCTGGACTTCCCGTTCTTTCTTTGAATTTAAAATCAGGTGAGAAACAGGGCACTGATTACGTTAGTCCCAGCAGAGCGTGTGTCCTTGGGCTTCTCACACACCGCACAACGCCGTGCCTCCTGAAAGGCCAAATCCCTATTTTAAATAGCACAAGAGCCGTGAAAAGGTAAAGTACAAGCTGCAATTGGAAATGTTTGTCTTTTTAGGGCTGACTGGTGTTGAGCATGCGACTTTAAGTATGGACATGATGTATAGTTTGGAAACTTTGGATTGTCAGTTGCACAGTTGAGTGCGTGATCTGTGTCTGACTTCCATTACGAAGCCAGGGGCCATCAGCGATGTTTCCGTGGAAAGGACAAGAGGACAACACAATGTAAAATGTACTTCATATTGTGCACGAACAGATGGATAATAATCAAATGTGCAACATTTATTGTTTTGATTATTAAAACTGACAACATTTACAAGCAGCTGTTCCTCACCAGTTACATTCTTATTGACAAATGATTAGTTAAGGGCCAAAGTCAAATGGGCTGTCCTTAAACAATTTGAACTGCACCTGCTCGTTTTCGTGTTGAATGTTCAACGAGAAGATCGATACCATTCTCATGTCTGTAAATTACTCATTAAAACCAAACTTATGAGAAAAATGGCCAGTCCAACAGACATCAGTGTAATAGGAACTACCAAACTTTACAGAAAGCATCTTTGAGAAAAATGTGTATGACATGTACTTTGACTTTTTAGTTTGGTCCATGTCCCATCCATAAACACGGAGGAGACTGGGTTTATGACCTTTACTGCAGCCAAGACAATTTGGCTTCACTTTTGTCCTCCCTTTGTATATGTTGTATAGAGTTGAAACAAGTAGAAGCAGCTAGCCTGGCTTCAAAGGTAACAACTCTCTGATAAAGAAAAAGGATCTATATAACCGGCTAAATAAAATATTGTTAAAAAGCATTTGGATACAAAGATATGTTCTCATGTCTTCCAGATTTTAATCTACTAATCATATCATGAATTTGATTATGGTTTTATGTGGTAAAATAATATTTTCATGTGTGCCTCTCCTTATGTGAATGGCAGAAAAGTACAGTTATGACCAGATTTCTAACTACACTTTTTTTTTTTTTTTAATCCATCACATAACAGCAAGGGCAAAGCTAACCGAGACAATTAGCTGCTGCGAGCGAACAAGTGGCTGCAACTATCAGGGAAGATATAATACAACCAGTTACGATGCCAATTGCAGAGTTTTAAAGGCACATTAAAGTCCATGAAAACGAATAACGAAACCATTCAATTTAGTCCTTTGTGTTGCCTCCAAGAAACAGCAGTAAATCATACCTCTGTACTTTCTGACTATTCAAGGTCTAATGGACGACGTAATCAAACTGAGCCAGAGAGTGGAGGTTTAGTGAAGTCTGTGTGCCATGCTGTATTTCTAGAGGCAACATGAGGGTGATGGATGGTTGTTTTAGTACATTGAAAAAAAATCTAATTAGTCTCTGTGCCATACATCTGCTTTTCCACTGATTGTGTTCTGTAATGCATGCGTGCATTAAGCAAAATCTAAACTATTATTTCTTTATTAAAAATGATCATCTATGATAATAAATAGCAATTCATTAGAAAAGACATCTCTATACCAACATAAAAAAAATAATAGACAACTGTTGTTATAAGCCTGGAAGAATCCATAAAATACTGACCCTAAATTAAACATGAAGCTACAGGATAACAGGGTCTAGCTTAGAGACTGTAATTAATAATAAGAAACCCGCTTTGATCGTGTTTATGCTTAGAAGGGAATAAAATTGTGAGGGGCAAAAGAAAAATGTAAGTAAAAGACTGGGGACTGAATAAGCTGACTCATTAATTAGCGCTGAATAACAGATAGAATGAATTTCTGTAATTTAATTCAGTCATCCTACAAAGAAATAATTACTGCTGCATGTATAATGTAGAGTGCAGGAGATACATTTTGATCTGTGAGGCTCTGTTCCTGTCGATATATGCATCAGTGGTGAGAGCGTGGCCTCTATTAACCTTCCAGTCTGGTATTTTGACTGTCAGGTTCGGATAAGTTAATATTCACCAACATTTAATTAGCGCGCTAAATGTACGTGTAACAGAGGGTTGGGCCGGTTTCAAACCTAATCAGACCATCAAACCGAAAGATAAAATATCTGTAATCAATTCTGGATGACTGGCAGCGAAGAAAACCTTGGGAGCAGCTACTGAAATCAAGGGATTGTTCACTTTTCTTGTTCACCGTGGAGTCTATGGATTGAATTGTGAGCATAGGGACATTAATAACATTATTCTTATGCAGATATTAGCAGATGTGTAAATGCATGTATTGACCATGGAATAGGTTTGTGTTTGCTTGAATTTAACAATTCTTTTCATAAGAATAATAACAGAAGGTGGTCAAAATATATTACATAAAAACGGAGGCAAAACTATCATTCCATACATTTGCTGTATAATTTTGAAACACAAGAACATTAAAACCCACCTCACTTAGGACGTCTATCAATCAATAAATCATATTGTAAAAATTCACAAATCACAATTTGCCTCATAGATCTTAACAGGGTGTAACATCCTCTGCCCTTAATCCTGCACCAGAGTGAGGAAAAAGAACCAAACATTAACACTTAACAGTGAGAAACAAGTGGAAACCTCAGAGTGAGGGATCCTTCTCCCTGGACAGACACAATGTCGCTTAACGTCATTTAACAGCATATCGACAAAATAACAATATTTAAAACATTCACGAGAAAAGAGTCTAGCTGCTCTAATTCATTAGTAATTCATTAGTAATGCCTGCTGTTGACAATTGGCTATTTTTTATTATTCAATACTCACAAAGGATAACAACATACAATAAATAGTACAAAAATAAAAATATACAAAAAAAAGAATAAAGTAAAGAATACATTTAGATTCTAGGGGGATAACTAAAGTAAAGTTTTGACAGCTTTTTTGTTTTCTTTACTGTAAATTTATTTTTCTCTCCTGCTAAACTAATTTTATCATGCATTAAAAGTGTGGGGGGAAAGAAAAACAGACTGCTACCTGTTAATGTCATGCTCATCGACACAAGATCATGTGACGTGTTGTCTGCTAAACACATCCCATCATGCACGCAGAAATGAGACAGCGATTACAGTGCCATTCACTCTGCTTGTAGACATCGAAGAAAGAACAGCCTCCTATGTAAAGGGTGGATCAACAGTAAATCTTTATCTGTGTCGCTGTCTTATAAATGATTATATGAATGATATACCTGTGTGTAAAATACTGTATTTTCACTGAGAGCACAACTAGAGGGATGCGAGGCAGATGATAAGACCCCCCATGGAGCAGTGTGGGAGCGACGGGGCTATAGACGTGGGAACTGTGCACTGCTCGGCTCTATTACAGCACCGCCACCTCTCTGTGTACCCAGGATTTGGCAGCAGTGTTTGTTAACAGGGCCTCAGCGACTCAGCACGCACACACACACACACACACACACATAAACTACGAGCTAACACAAATGGAACACACGGTGGGACGACTCTGAATCTGCAAGCTCAACACAAGTTGTTGTTTGATGCCTTGCAGCCGCCGCCATGCTGCCCAAATGAAAATGTGAGACTCTTTACAACATAAAAACAAAATAGCTCTTCAAATTGTACAAGTGCTGTTTGTTGGCTTTTCGTTATCGTTTTTTTTTTTCCTTTACGAGAAGGCATATCATTGCAACCACAAGGACTCCACACACACACTTGTGCTAACACTGATAGCCTCTTTTACAGGAAGGGTAACAGTATGATTTGGAGACGCACAAGCAATCGGCTGCAGGTTGCTACATCACAATGAAACCTGTCACAGACTAAATCTGAAACTACAAAGAAATGATTCATAATGACTAGAAGGCAACTGACAAGATTTATTTAATGAAGGCCTGAAGCCAGTCTCACACGTTTAGTCTCGATCATCTATATCCGGAGTGCTTCTTTCTTCCTTCTTTCAAATGAGAGAAGCTGCTTTAGGAAAACGGCTTCAATGGCTGCCAATAATTGACAAGACGTTTTCTTACTCTTTCATCGCATATTTACACTCCAGTGGTTCTGCTCGTTCAGAGCCTGTTTACAGCTGCAGATGATGGCTTTCAAATGAGATTGTACCGTAATGAATCAGAAAGGAGTGTGTTAGCACTGAGTTGATCTGTATGTTGTGGTCTTATCTGAAGACAAGGAGGGGTCTCGCACTTTGGCTTAAGCCAGCAAACCATTTATGGTCTGGTCCATTTCTCTAGCAGAGCAGTTAATCATTTGTTTCTATGAATTATTGGTCTTACTGGGACTTAAGTCTCGAGCCATTATTGGTCTGCAGCTACAAACTTAGCATTGAAAGAACATGTTCAGAGCCAACTTCACTTAGTACTGTGTCAGCCTGTAGGTCTGAGTCTATCTACATGTGAGTCTCTACACAAAGTGACGGAGGAGCAACTATTCCTGAAGATGACAGAACTTGCCCTTTGCTGCATTTGATATATTTCAGACTGAATTGTCTTGTATGCATGTGTGAACAACTGAATCACTTGAGCCAGGAGTATTGATTATAATACAAAACTATTTTTGTTTTTATCAAGTAAATTTAGGCTATATCAATTTTTTTTTAAATTGTAAATTGAATATGTTTAAGTTATTGATATTTTCCTGTCATAGTGTAAAACACTGAAAGTATTTTGAAAGAGACTCAACAGGGATGAGAAGTCCACATTCGAGTCTCAAAGCCAAAATGCCCCAAAATCCCAATCTCCATCCAAATTTACATTAGTAAACTCAACGTGTGTGGGTTTCAGACTGTTGGTCGGATTGGTCACGAAGTTTAACGATATCATCTTGGACTTGGATCAATATTGATGGACAGTTATACATTGTAATGATTCCACGTTGTTATCAACCCTGTGCCATAGAAATTAAATTGAGCCTTGATATTTTACAGTTTAACAATAACCTTTATTTAAAAAAAAAGTTATCTGCCAACTGAACTGGTTGGGTTCTAATCATTTTTAAAGACTAGCATTTAATTAGGAATAATTAAATGGAAAAATAATTGCAAGTTGCAGCCCTTGTATATTTGTCCCCGTCATGCACTGGGTTTTTGGTGACAGTCCATGCAGGTATCAGGATGTATCCCTCCTTCACAGGGGGTTAGGGTTAGGGTTAGACTGTGTGTGGGAATAAAACAACCACGTAACACCAACTTAATTTATTCACAGTCAACTCACACCACTGGAGCCTTATATTAGCTCATATCAGAGAAACTTTAAAATCCATTTTAGATTTTATCCCATCTCCTACATTGGTTTCCTACAGAGAATACATCACTTCAGGACCAGTATGGTGACGAGGGATGCTTGAATCAGCCTGTTCCTCTGGTAATTTACAAATGGTAAATGCAGTGAAGGGCAATGTAATATAGTGTATTACATTTTTACGCTTGAAAAGAGTATCCTGAAAGTAAACAAAATCGACGAAATGTTCAATATAAGGCTCAACGATAGAGACAAAAACATTGTTTGTATTCATTAGTTGATATCCATAACTATCAGGAAGAATGTAAATAAATCATTATTTCTCCACTGTGGTTTAAAAGTCATTTCAAAAACTCACTATGGTGAAACAGTTCACAAATTTTCTGAGACTCAGACTGTGAAGGAGTTTTAACCTTTTCACGGAGAATTATTCTATTTTGGATTCCCCTCCACTGATATTTTAGGTCATTGCCTCTTGCATACATTAGTCCCTGTTGTCCATCAGCACACATAATGAAGCGTAATGGTAGATAATTTATTCAGTGAACACTTCCTCCTGCTCATATGGTACTTTTGGTGTTCACAGTGAGAGCATAGCACGATGCTCAGACATGTCAGCACACATGCACTTCTGTTTACACACTCATAAAACACACGCAGACACACACATGCATACACAGGGCTGACACTTTTATTAAAATCTGTTTGCAAACAAATGTTTGGTGGAATGTTCTCTTTATTGAACAAACTGCACGCACAGGACCAGCAATGTTTATCTGACTGGCCATGTAACACACAGACATTGAAGAGAACACATGAAACACCTGCATCTGCCACTTCAGCATCTCACACACACACACACACACACACACACACACACACACACACACACACACACACACACACACACACACACACACACACACACACACACACACACACACACACACACACACACACACACACACACACACACACACACACACACACACACACAACCAATAGTTGAAGGTACGAAAGCAATAATAGTTGTTATCTCCACACTGATGACAACACAGAATTTTGTGTCATTGCAACCAATTTTGTTCCAATCTTTGTCATTTCAGCCGCTGTTAAAGCCAAAGCAAAGGACAAGAGGAGCAAGATCAAACACAGAAAAGCTTGTAGGAGCTTAAAGTCAGTGCCCAGTCCAAGCACTTTATACCAGTTTAACAAAGTGTTGACTGCACAAAAATCCTTAATCTGATATTGATATACTACGGTGTGCATGAAAGGTTTCTATTCTAAATTTTCTTTTTGTTTGGGTGAGGATAGTCTGACATTTTTGAAGGAGCAGGGATCGGCTTCTTTTTTTTCACACCGAGTTTTTGTTTTATTTAGCTTCAATAGTAAGATGAGTCAGTTTTGAGAAACACATACGCCGAACTTTAGAATTATTAGTTAATAGAAATTTGACTAGCAATGATGCACACATCACTACACTGTATTCTGCATCATAACAGAAAGCAGAACTACAGTGAAGTCTAATTTATCTATTTATTAGTTCATTTATAGTGCATATTTTACATGTATATATTTTTGAATATTTTCTATAAGTCAGGCATTATGTTATATCATTTATGATAATGGAAGCAATGTGAAAGGTTTTGCTCAGCTAGTATATTAGAATTTAGAGAAGGGTCTTATATAACAATGTGGGATAGATGCTGCCGTTTTCACATCTGAAAGTCCAGGGTCCAAACCAAGGTTCACGTCTTTGTTGTTTGAAAGAACAATGCATGACATATTTATGTCCTGTCACCATCACCTACGAGGACTGTATCTATACTTGATAGTGATTGGTTGTCGCCAAAACAGTAGGAAACAGTTGTTAATTCTGTTTCATCTTACTATTTGCATCACCAACTTCAGGTGCAGAACTCCACATTATTTTGAATGCACCACATAAACATCCTCCTATACAATGATAACAATATAATGTAATAATCGTTCAAACATCCAATAATATAATGATTGAATGATTATTACATTATATTATTAGACTGAAATCCTGCCAACCGCTTCCACTTTGTATTCCTCTATTGTTTGTTGCTGTCGATTGGTCCAAAGTATCCAAAAAAACAGTTTGATCCAGTCCGAGATCGGATTAAATTGGTGTCTGTTGTTACGAAACTAGGTCCTAAGACCAAATTCACACCTGTTGTTGTGGTTCGTACTAAACTAAAAAGCTCGAAGGTCCAGACCAAACAAGGTAGATGTAAAAGTGCCCTCTGTTAACAGGAGGTTTTAAAGAAATTGTTGAAGCGGAGCTAATTTTACATACCAGTCTGTTTACAGGTCAAAGAGAGAACTATTGCATAAAATGAGGCTTTCATTGCTCCAGAGGGAGCTCTGTGAAATCTGATAATCTGCCTCAAGTGATGTGACATGAGTCATTGTCAGTTGAGTCTGAGGACTACAAATTACCAGATTAAAAAATCTGAGGGTGTAAAAAAATGGTGATCCAGACCCCTCTAGTGCTCGAGATTACATTTGCCACTAGTAGCATAACACACCCAAGTTTCTGACTGTCAGCAGTTGATTTGTACTGCGGGTGATATAGTTGGTAGATATTGACAAAGAAAGAAGAAAAAATGCTGCTTGCGGTATTGATTTAGATCATTTTTGCTACTGTCCATTGAGAGTCTGACAATAAGACAGAATTGCTCTTCTAATAACACCACAGAGAGACCTGCTTTCATAATGGTTACAAACAATTTTCATACAATCCCTAACAGGTCTCCAATCGGTCACTTCTGCTCAACTGTTACTACACAACAACCGGTAGTGAACTTTTTATCAGCAAAGTCATGTACATGTAGAAAGAAGTGAGAAATGCACTACACCATGGACAATGTCTGCTCCCACTAATCTATCTGTTGAAATGATGGCTGAGTACATTCAGGGAGGACAATGCCCATGTAATGACCCTGCCTGTACAGAGACTCTTACGGCAGCACTGTACCAACATAAAAAAAAAACCCATAGAAAATAGAGCAATTCCTTTTGTGCTCTGGGGTTTTTCTTCCACTGGGGATCGCATGGGGAAAACACGCTTTAAATCATTTCCTTCATTGCATTTGATTTGCATATGAACCATCTAATACGGAGGGATAATAATGAATTATCAATGACATATAAAAATCTAGAATGCTCGTGCAGCGATACCAGAAAACACATTATGATAATGACTACAGCTTATACTTTACTTGCATATTAAATGTAATGGTTTTAAAGTCCTAAGTGCCTTTTCAGTGTCTCTTCCTACAATCGACTCCCCCCTGCAACTGTTCAGAATGTGCTGCTGTGCAGAAATGTTTTTATTCTTTGAAGACATTACAGGGAGGAACTCTTCTTGGTGATGAAACAGCTCAGGCTATTATGTGATAGCTACTGTTTCACATCCAGCACAACAGAGCAGGGGCATATCCAAGCAGGAACGCAGCAAAGGAATACGCAGCAGTCAATGAGTTAATCTGGACTAATCCAGCTTTGTTCATAACATTTATACACTCATGACGTCCTTTGACACTGACACGACATTCTAAAAAGAATATTAAGATGTTTTATTTATATATGAAATATTTAGTCAACCGCCATTAGATTTATATCACCTGCATGGTAGCGACGTGCCTGCAGGATGAAAATGTCATGAAATGTCTTGATGTAATTAACTTTGTTGATAGTAATGGCATATAGCAATACATTAGCTTTAGAGTTCTGACAATTTGCTAATAGACGAGCAGTCACATCTATAACAGTTTCTTTGTTGTACAGGGCTTCACCATTCAGCTGAGGTCAAACTTATCTCTCAGTTGTCATGTTTCTACAATACTACAAATTTCAGCCACTAATTTCTTTTGACATATACATTTGGATGGGAATGTAACTGCTGCCTGCTATGTTCAATGGAACTGTCCGGCTGAGGAAATGCAAGACTTTGACACAGGACAGCTGGGTTCACATCCTCAGTCCCACATGTGATTAGGTTTAGGCAATGAAAGCAAATTGAGGTTAAAGAAAGAGTGCAGTTTCATTTAAGTGGTAGAAACATATCTTGCTGCATGCTTTAAATCAGTGTTTTTAGTTGTAAAACAAAACCGTGATCTTTCCCTGACCTTTGTGCCACATACACAAACATAACCACAAGAAATCTCAAACTGCAGAAAAACAAATGAAACACGTTATTAGCGAACATTTTAGACATATCTATACCTGGGTGGTCAGTTTGGAACTTAGCAACAATAAAAAGTTATAAGTTATAATTTTTGGTGAAAGGAATGAATATTTGTAGTATACGAGTTCAGGTCAGCCTGGGTCCTGACACATCTTGTCCTGAAATCAATCTCTTTTATAAATCATGTCTATGCCCACACGGCATTTGCTCTGTGAAATAGCACCGCTGCTCGTTTGGTTGAACATTAATGATTTATTTCATAAAGGTATATACAGTTATATGATGTTAATAGTCTTTGATTCTGGCAACATGGCACAACTCTGCTTTAAAGCCTCAGGAAACCCTGTATAGAAGCAAATTACAGCATTTTAATCTCAGCCATGAAAATTTTTTTGCTGAATGTGTTTAGTGTTGAATTTAAACACAACTGAATTTATAGCATCGGAATATTTTACTTTGACATCAGTGTGTCTGAACTAATGTGGTTTAAACACACTTTCTAAAAATCTTTGTAGTTGTATTAGTAGTTATGTGTTCAACTTCAAGTTTTTCATGTTGACTTTCGTTTACTTTAAGGGTCCAGTGTGTAAGATTTAAGTGAAAGGGATCTATTGGCAGAGATTAGATATAAAATAATCCTAGTGATGTTTTCACGAGTGTGTTTCATCTAAATTGTACAAATTGTTGTTTTCTTTATCTTAGAATGGGCCCTTTATATTTAAATACTTTATATTTATATCAGGAGTGGGTCCTCTCTACGGACCGCCATGTTTTTTACAGTAGCCCAGACTGGACAAAACCTTTTGAGTTTTTATGACAACTGAAGGCTACCACAGGTTCTCTTTCATGCTTGGAAGGGGAGGGTGAGGTGAGGGGTGTTCTGCTGCAACATGACACTTCACCACTAGATGTCACTAAATTCTACACACTGAACCTTTAAATAATCCCCTTTTAGTGACTTTGTTTTTCACCCAATTAAATTCTTAAATCAGAATTGCCTGAGTGCACCTGAGCTGCTGAAGTATTTTGAAAAAATAGCACCAAACCCCATCAATCTTACCTTTATCTAACCCTAACCTGAACCTAATTCTAACACCAGTAGCATCCATCTGTTTTTACTCATATGTGTGTGTTTGAATGTATTGTACCCTAACCTAACCCTACATTGAACCCTAAAACCAAGCCCTAACCCATAATCACCCCGGTGGCCGTGTGTCGGAATGCAAGGACCAGACAAAATTTCCTCACTTTCTCAAAAATGTCCTCACTTTGTGCAGTCTAATTAACTGGTCCTCACAAGGATAGAAGTACATGTATACACACACACACACAACCGCACACACAATAAAAATGGGGACACTTACATTATAATTATAAACTGAGAGGGTAATGTAACCTAAATTAAACAGGCTAATAAAATATTTCAGTGCTATACACAGTGGTATTTACATTTCCACATTAAATACTCAGTAGTGGTTACATTTCACAATTCAGCTGCTCATAAAATTCCAATTATAATTATTAATATTTGTCAATATCATTATTACATCCTTCCTTAAAGATGTGGCAAATACTTTGGATTAATAGTCACAGGTTGTTAAACCACTTATAGTCGTTTTTTCTTTATTAATACTGCATCATCAGTTGTTATTGCAGAGTATAATGAAAACAGGTGTTAGTAATGTGTAGACTTTGAAGATATGATATAAATATATGGAGCTGAGAATGATCTCATTACAGGACGCTGTGGAGAACAAACCTTAGGAGGATGTAATTAAACAGGTTTAAAATATATCATAATGTTTTATATCCCTTATTATGTCTCTTCTTTCTCTCTACACTGAGGAACGAGCAAGCTATTATCATATGCTACTATAAACTAAGCCTCATATGGCTGCACAACTTTCACAAACATGTTAACAATCATTGATTAGACTGTCCAACTTCCTCGAATGGATTTTCATTCAGCAGGAAATTACAACATAAGGTAACAGGATAATGCGTATGTTTAGAAAGATTGCAGCAAGGCTAAAATAAGAGCTGGTCTACATCATCACATTAGAATAAGACATCTGGTGAGGGCTGCTCTGCACAATGCTATTCTACAATACCTTACACTAGCATACTGTATTCTTAAACAAGGGTGCCTCATCTTGGCATAGGTGTAATACAGTTCAGACAAATAATGCATTTAAAATAATATACAAAAATATATATTTTTTAATATTATATATAATATAATAAAATAAACACAATCATTTAGACAGTTATACCAGTAGTTACAGTACTTTCTTCTTTAATTCACATCCAAACCATGTTTCCACACGGCTTATCTAACGCTCTACACAGAAAATCACTCTAAATCATTTCTGTGTCTGAGTGACAGCCTATTAACACAGAGCAGGTCAAATCAGAGCCGATCAAATTAAAAGTAGCATGTCAAGACAGAAATACTCCAGCAAGGCACATACGCTCCATGCTGGGTGTCCACTGTATGATCAGCTATTAAATATGTGTGACAATGGCTTTAATTGCATAACAGCTATCCCAGTATGAGCCTTTCAGCATAATGGACGAGACAAAGTTGAAAAATGAAGCAGAGAGAAGGAAAGACATACTGAAGAGCTCAGTGGCCATTTAAATTTTCTTTTAAATGTACCATTTTTCATGCATATGGAGATAACTGAGGATTTCTGTTGCCTGTAGATGTTGATTACACATTCTAATGCAGAGTGAGGCATAAAATGCAGAAATTGGATATGAAGGATGGATTTTTAGCATAAAATATAGAAAACTCAGGATCTAATAAACATGTAAAACTAAAGTATCAGGAGGCCTGTTTGACAGATTGCACAGGATCATAAGCTCTTCCTGCACTCGCGCTGCACAGCTAACAATGGCTGACACAGAAGTGTGTAGTACACAGATGATAATGATGTTGTGAATATAGAGATCAAAGTCTTTTTTCCCGCTCTGGTGATTAAGCGTCCTAACAAATGCGCGCACGAGGACAGCCTTATCACCTAGGACCACACAGAGGCCTTTTCCATATCTGTGGCTCTCAGATGGCCAACCTGCGCCTGCCATGCACTATACGCTGCCAAATAAAAACACCACAGGCGCTGCCTCTGTGGCACAGCCTGGCCTGTTCATTTGACTGATGAAAGGAATCATTCAGAGTTCCTCAAATTAGGGGAAAAGAAAAACTTTGCAGTGCTTTATCACCTCAGGACAACTAGTTGGTAATTAAATGTAGCATGGGAGGGACACGCGTCTGGAGAATTGGTTTGGTTTGTTAAAACTTCACAGCTATTGTGAACTTTTTTTTCTTAACCTAAACTCAAATTTTAAGCCTAAAGCGCACACTGTGTATCTTTCTTTTTGTTAGCTTGGAAAAGTATCTTCATTAGTAAACAACTAGAAAAAGAAAATAAGCATGTAATAGCTTAATATATATTCATTAATATATGTTTATTTTAGAATTGCTTCTGTTCTTCTGGCCTTGCCTGAGCAGAAAACACTTCCATTCAGCATGTTGCTTGTTTTCATGTTGACAAACTGACTGGACCGCTTGTTGCAGCCAAGCTGAAGGTTTATAAATGTTTTCAGACTGTGTGATTAAGATCTGCTCCAGTCATTACACTAATGGACATCCATTTTAATTAATGACATCCTCATTGCATTGCATGATATGTATCTAAATCATTTTGTCTCATCTGTTCACTGTAATTAGAACCTATCAACAGCTTCACTGAATCACACTACAACCCTGCTTGTTCTTTATTTCACTAAGGAGGAAACGGTTGCTTACAGGGCAAAGCAGGCAATTGACTTGGGCCCAGAGCTCGGAGGGGGCCACCCAAGATTGGCTGATTACGTTAGTCCACAGCAACAACAATTTTTATGAGAACCTACTTAAATTCTGTTAAAGTTATGAACTTGTTCTGAATCTGTAACCTCACCATGGTTGGAAACTCCCTAACAAGGCCCCATGCCATGAGCGTTCTGTCAAGATCTTCGTAATTTTAGAGGTTTGGTTGAAGATTAGAACAGTAATTTGATACGAAAAGAATAATTTGTAGATTCTCATGCACGACAAAGGTCAGCTGAATGAGGAGTAATTATTAAATCAAGTGTGTAATTGTGTTACTTGATTCACCACTTGTCTTATTTACTTATCTGAATGTAAGTGATCATGATAATAATCCATTTTCCAATATAAAAACACTACTTGCTGTTTGTTGTCATTAGCCCGTGTTTATATTTATGCTGTCAGGCGACCTCACTAGATCAATAATGATTTGATGGATTATCTTGGTGCAGACGTACAGCAAATACTGTTCACGTTAAGTGAACAGTAGTGAGTTTAGTGTTTCAGTGTTTAAGCCTTGAGAAAGAAAATAAAGCTGCATAATTCTACAGTATGAGACTAACAGAGAAAGTCTGCAGTCAGACACTTCTAAGGAGAAGAAAAACAAACGCACTCTTACCTGAGAGTAAAGATTGCCACAGGAGAGTAGGCCGACACCATGATAAAAGCAGAGACCGTTTCCCTCTGTCTCATGGGCGTAGCTGGAACCATGACCATAAAGTTATTATCCAGCCTTTGTTCGGCGAGAGGAGGAGGAGCGGGGTTCTGGTAGAGCTTCACACCGCCGATCCTCCTGAGAGGCGTGGACGTGAAGGAGCCGTACAGCCCTTCCTGGCTGGAGCGGATGAAGCTGTCCTTCCTGGACTCCTCCGAGTGGCACTCTCCTGCCTCAGTGGACTGCAGCGTGTAGTAGAGCTCCACCGGAGTGCCCTCTGTTACTTCGACGTTCCTCTGGCGTCCAGGCACTACACTTGGAGGGCTGAACCAGCTGGCCAGCGGCTCCAGCTCAGCCACGCACAGCCCCAGCTCCCCTTTCAGCTGGCAAGTGCCGTGCACCTCCTGGGTCTCGTGGAAAGCAAACATGTGCACGCAGGGCAGCTTGTCGATGGCACTGTAGTCGTCCCAGTCCCGCCCTGCGATATAGAACAGAACCTGGACTTTGGGCTTGGCCAGGTGAATCCTGGTATCCATGAGGAATGTCTGCACCTTCCAGTTGAAGGTGAAGACAGAGGAGGCGGGAAAAGTCCCCGGGCTCTGAAGGAGCTCTAAAGGGACGGGCTGCTCCACAGACAGAGGACCATAGCTCGCATTCAGGGAGGGCAAACTTCGAGCCTGGTAGATGAAGAAAGGCTCAGTCCGCGACATCAGGCTAGAGTTCCGCATGAAATCCTGATTGGCCTCCTTCAGGAAGAAGGCCAAGTCAGCGTTGAGCAGCTGGTAGTTGACAGGCAGGTACGTTGGGATGGAGGAATATCTCTGCAGTCCCTCTAAGACTCGACAGTCTGCTGCTGCAAGAGACACAGGAGAAGAGGTGTGTCAAAATAAGCTCAGCACAGTAAAGTTGTTGGTGTGAGAAGCAGTTGTTAAAACTAGCAGCTAGTTAGTGGTTTAAAGTTTACATTTAAACCACTAAAATGTAATTTCTCAATTACATTTCTTTGTCATGAGGGTTTGATCGCAACATTTTAGGAAACATTGCCAAAAATCTTTTTATATATACAATCAGCCGCTGTATCTGTATTAGAAATGCTTTACTCTCTATGCATTATGGCTCTAATTCACAAAACAAAGTCGAATGCCTCACAAACAATAGATTAAGTGAGTTGCGAGGCAGTAACATAATGTAAAAACTGAAAAAAATGCATAGATTAAAAAAACATGAGTTGTTCATATATTCACTTATACTCAAGTTACTTCCCATCCTGTGCAACAACACTATAAGCAGAATATCCCTGGGCCCCATCGGGAAAATAACCATCGAAATTGATCAATAACGTTTGTTAGTTTGTGATAACTTGATAAGAATTTATTTAATATTCCCCATGTCAGCAGAATATCAACTAAAGAAGATAAATGTCTCAGAACTACTTTTTTATACCGAGGGTCTGTATTTAAGATGTAGTCAAGTCACAATCAAATTACTGATATCCACTGAGATGCAATGAAAGTGGCCTGTTGTGAATCCAGCTTTAGACAAACTTGAGTAACTCTTCAGTTATGACTAAAATGTGTCCGCACCAACTATCTAAAAGAATTAAAAGTTAGAATCGGAGGCCTGGTGAGATCCATAAAGAGATCCTATTCTTTCAACTAAACAGCTCCCAATTGAAAACATTACCTTGCCAATTTTATTTCAGTTAGGCAGTGTGCCTTTGTGACTGCTGGTGTTTGTGAAACACTTAACCATTGAGACCATTTGTTTCTTTTGAGAAACTAAAATGAGTTTTTGGAGAAAAATATTTCTTTACTAGAAAATAAGCTGTGCAAATGAGTGTAGTTTTATAATTAATATTGTTTTGATTATGGCACCAACACTCATATTCAACAATGCCTGGTGCTAGTCAGACCGGGCCTCATACTCCGAATTACCAATGTTACATACTTTGTAAAAGAGGAAATGTTACTTTCCAACAGGTATGGCCGCTCATCATAGCCACTAATGACATAATCATAATTAAAATGAGGCCCTCGATGTGCAGTGTCACAGTCGAAGAACAAGCTAATAGTACACGCCCCTTTGTTGTCACCTGTGGCCCCTCTGTTAGAGGAGCAGCACGGCGCACACAATAAAAATAAAGGCTTTGACCTTCTACTCAAGAGCAACCTACTGTGTGATTACACTCCCTCAGCACACTCCCATCTTCATACTAACGGCCAGAGAATTTCTTTCCTCCGATCGTCCGCGTAAATCAACAACACGACAGTTTACAAATCAGTCAGGAATTTGTGATTCATGGTGCTCCTCTTGACCTAAGCGCTGCTGTCCTGTCCAACTGAGGGACACCTTTGTGCACACGGGCTCCGACTGTCAACCCCCGTGCACCAGCGGTCCTACGCTGAAACCACCAGCTTCCTTGTGTGCGCACCTTCTGAGCACCACAGAGCAATTTGTATTTTCCCTGAACAAGCCGCTTAGAGTCATTTGTTGGCAAGTTGTATACATGCCATTACCCCGCTCCCGAATGAAAAGCTTGATAGTCCAGCAAGACACAACAGTCGGGAACAAAGTCATCCTCTGGTCCCTGTGCACCAACGCTGTTCTCACTCTCATGTCTGAGTCGTCGTGTCTCAGGTAGAGTGAAAGCAAAGAGCTCTCTCCAGGGGACTGCGCCGCTCACTCTGCAGAAATGTAATCTCCTCCTCACAGCTGATATAAAGAATTCAAATGTGCCCACATCTCTGCTTATACACAAGCTGGAAAACATAGGATTCCACGCATAAATCACCGCCCACTGCTCATTAATAAACCATGAAAAAATGCATGTTAAACAACTGATTGTGAACGGGAGCCAACATTGTTCTGGTTAACTGACTAACAAACTACACATTTTGCGGCAGAAAGAGGCTGTTGGATTTTTTGGGAAATATGAAATAATTACATTTCAGAGAAAAAAGATTAAATAAAAATCAAAGGCTGTTCTACATTTGAATATTTGTTCAATCTCTGCAAGGCTGCTCTGTTCATATTTGATCCAAGCAAATTAGATAAAACGAGGCACCGATCAAATGAATGAATCTTCTATTGTTTACAAGAGCAACACAAGAGCAAGAAGAAGAGCTTCAGAATAAAAACGTGAAGGCAGACCTTGTTAAAAAGACACACTGAGCAGACATATCCACAGAATTATTTCATGGGCGCATTTAGTGTACAAACAAAACCTAAAAGTGTAGTCATCGTCATATCTATGCCAAGGCCCAACAGTCCTCTTATGAAACCACATTTAAATTCCCTAGATTTCTTAGATTTTTTGGGGATCTGCATCAAATTGCACAGACTCATAAACATTATAAATTTGTTTTTAATAAGATCCATAAATTATTCTCTGAGAAAATGAAAGCGACATCAAAATCCTGGATCTGCCCACTGATCTAGATCCACTCCTTGGGTCTTGCCCCACCCCTCCACAAAATTTCATGGAAATGGATTGAGTAGTTTTTGCGTAATTCTGTGAACTTACAGATGGAGAAAATATTTTGGATAATATACAATCTTTTACATTTTGAGAATTAAAAAAAAAAAAAGTATTTGTAATGTTTTGCTCGGTCCTGCCTGCCCCACCATGCACCTTTAATTACTTTGTTTAACAGAGAGGTGACAGTAACATTAGCACCAGTGTGACTACTGGACAGGAATACAAGGTGTGTGTGTGTGTGTGTGTGTGTGTGTGTGTGTGTGTGTGTGTGTGTGTGTGTGTGTGTGTGTGTTTGTCTGTTTGCGTGTAGCTGTTTGTGCTGTCAGTGAAGGGGGTAAATATTTGGCTAAATATATTTCAGTGTCCTTCATATTCCACTTTAAAGACATGGCTAAAGTCATACCTGATCTAATCCATAATGTATTTGTCTTTTTTCACTTGTGTATCGTATTTGTATGTGTTTATTGATACCTGTTATGGTTTTGTTTTATATTACCTGTCTTGGGACTACAGATGTAAATTAGCATTCTTACTACGTGCATTGTCCAAATCAAATAAACAAAGTTAAACAGTTAAGTCCAGTTTCAGCACGAGCATGCAGACCTTGTTTACTGTCGGACTAAAAAACTGAGTGCCTGAAAACTGACACTGAATTTATGCATTACAAAATAATTATATCTAGAGCCAAAGAAAGCCTGGAACTCTCCAGACTTAAATCCAACATAAATGAACAACAAGAATCAGCAAGCCTGTGTTATGGTTTGGAATTAATAAATTGTACAAAGCTTTTTTCAAGATGAATTATTCTCTCCTTTGTTCTGTCAGAAGAAAAACATTGAAATGCACTGAGATACTACAACCAACCCCGTCATGAAGTCTTAAATATTCATTACGTGCTACAATTTCATTAAATGTTAAAGCATCGAAAGTCAGAACTTTAAGCACATATGAATGTTATTAGACAAATTGTTTTGTTATAATTGTTGAATTATTATTAATTGAAAATTGATTTAAGAAGCATGCAGACCAGAAAAAAAAATAATACATTGATATAAAATATGAGAAACATGATATTATAAGACCTGATGAGGGTAATGCATTTTTTCTGTGGGAAATTTGTGTGGTGTAGCTTTAAAAAAAAAAAAAAATTATGAAAGAACATGTAACCACAGACAGCAATACACAGGTTCTAACCCCTTTGCACTCAACAGAGGGAAGCTGGCATTAATTAAATCTGCAAGCAGCGATGAGTGAGATTTAGGTTTGAGAAAACTGAACAAAGTCGCTTCAACCCGTTAAATTCTGTTTAAAGATGGTGTAAGACCGATCACACACTTATTTCATCTTGAAAATGTATCTAGCATTTCAGTCATTTTGCACTCAATGTTCAGTCGTCAGTGTCTTCTTCATCAGTTGTGAAGGAATCTCAGTGTGTGTTCAGGAGACAAGTTGAGTTAAAAGGAAAGATGTAATAGGCCACACCCACTTGCACTAATCAATACAGCACCTCAGAATACACACACACATACTGTGTATGACATAATATGTACCAGACAAACAACGACAGCAGGTTTGACAGTCTACTCTACTGAGAGCTGCACGCTGATTGCAGCAACCAATACAGTGAAAGCGTTACCCAACGATCTTAGTGACGGTATCAGGTTTAACAACTGACCCTGCTCATTTATAACAGAACTTTGTATCTCAGTCCCCCATGGCTGCATACCAGGTTTGGTCCTAATCCAAAGGGTCCTATTCATTTTACTGTTTGCATTTGGCTAAAACTCGTACCCAAGCTGTGACCTTGACCTTGATAGTGCGGGTCCTTACCCCACCACCAACAAAGTTGCCAAGTTTAATCCAAAAACTGCCCACATTATCACTGTGATAGCATTTAGTGCAAGTGTACAAATACTAACCCCCCAAAAGCTCAATGTTTTTCTGTGCAGCAGTTGTGTGGTTAAGATATGAGGACCCCTGAGAGAATAGTCATTTAGGAACTATTGTTTGATCTGTCAGGGCCCTTTACAGCTTCAACAGCTTTGGGCTCTCTCTTGTATTTCACTACCCCAAAGGACCCAAAGGACCCAACAGACCCAAAGAACCCAGCGGACCCCAACGACCCACTAGTTGGATCAACAAAATTCAAATTTAACTCAAAAAATAGGTAACAACCCACAAAGTTTAAATACCTGAAACCTCATCAGTTATAACTGAAAAAGCCTGCAGGACTTGAAAGACTGAGAATCTTCACATTCAATTAGTTACACACGCTTAATAGCATTTGAGAAATATAGGCATTGTTTGCTGTCCCAGGTAGTTAAATAGAGTTAGTAGCCATCACTTAATCTTGTTGGTTTTACACTCGGCTTTGCTAGTCATGACTTGTGATGCATAGCACCTTATCTAACATTAAAGGAGAGCAGTGAGAATCGTATGGCACCACTATCACAGGTTATAGTTAGCAGTTTAGATTGATATCTCCAGTTCAAGATGCACAAATATCTCACCATACTTAAAAAAACAACAGAAACCCCCAAACCTGTCCTCAGTCAGGAGGTCGACAGTGCCAGAGCTGGGTGATGTAAGATGAGATTTATAGAGCAATAAGCTGTTTTTCCTTCAGGGAAATGTATGCAGATTTAATTATTATTGCCCACCCACCCCTCTATCGCTCTCTCCGTCTCTCTATGCAGTTACAAGAGTGTGTGTGGGTGTGGTCACAAGTTATATGTAGTTAGGCTAGTGGTGATGATGGATCGCTCAAGAAGGCAGAGCAGTTTGGATAATACGTTACTCCTGCTCAGTCTGCGCTTTTATTGGCAATGGAGCAGACAGTGCTATGTAATGTCAAAACAGTCCCATCTGTACTCATGCTGCTTCCTATGTATAGTGTTTGAAAATACAGCTATAAGCATGTTGGGAGGTTTATTTCTTATCATTTCCATACTGTTTATACCATTTATACAATTTAGAGAAGTTTAAATACTTCATACATCATTAAATGTAAACATACAAAGTTAATGAGTTAAAATGCAAACAAGACATTAAACTAAGTCAAAATAAGGCTGGAATGTAGGTCTATAGGCAAAACTGCAGACATAACGGAAAAGATGTAATCCATTAATTATCATATCAACGACGTCATTGTGTCAACCGGTTCCAGCTTTTTCTCTGTTTGCTTTTCTTCTGTTCTCTGTGCTCACAGTATTATAAAACAGCTGAATCCCCACTAAAGCTGTTCTCATTTCAATGGTTTTCTGTTATATTAAATCATTCATGTACAATTTCTGTATATCTGCAAAAATGACTATTAAATTAAAAATGCCTGACTTCCTGTTGGGTTTAGGCTGAGATTCCAAGCGGCTTATTTGTACATTTGGGTATGATACATATGCCAACCAATTTTTGTGCATGTAGGTAAGATATGCAGCGGGGACTGGTGTTAAAGACTCATTCTCATCAGAAACCATAACAGATGAAAAAAATTCCTTGCGTAGTTCAGTTCAGTGCCCAAATGTCACTGTATAAACTGTAATAACTGCAACTGACAATTGTCTTGACACCGAGCAACTTAGAAAAGTACTTGTGCTGACTGTAGTTGTACTAATTGTCTTAACAAGAAATCTTAGAGGATCCCAAATATGGTAATTATATGTATTCACAAAAAAGGGGGGGGGGGGGTGCACATCTTTAATCTGGCATAGAAATGCAAAGATAAAAGAAAAATAATGATAATTCAACTGAAAGAAATGTCTACTTCAGCATACACGTTATGTTCCACATCATTTATAATTAAAGTTCCCTATTGTGTGGCATTAAAGTGTAAAAGGATAGACAGCATTATGCTGAGCCAGATACATTCTAATGTTTAACTCTCTTCACTTCCAGTTTTTAATATACAGGCATATTTCTCTCTCCTCTCTTTATGGAAAGAGTGTTGAGGCTGAGTTTTCCTCATGGAGCAGCCTTCAGGATCTCTCGCTGATGGGACCTCTAGGATTTCAGATTCTGAACAAATAGAGGATGGGTGCTTCACAAAGTGAATGGGCATTATGGAAGCAGTGTATGTCTGCACACAAGCAGTGTGTCATTCTTACCTTTGCAGCTAGCTGTGAAGATTAGTGGACGGAAAAAATCTGTTGGTCCAGAGTGAAACCACTCAACAACTTTTATTTGATTTGTCACAAAATTCTGTGCAGATATTAATGGTCCACAACAGACGCATTGCAATGACTGGTGATCATCTAACTTTTTCCTCTACTGCTAAAATGTCTAGTAGCTATTGATATTGATCTTGTACAAATAGACATCGATCCCACAGAAACTATTCTTATAACTTTGATAACCCCCTTCTTTGCGTCTAGCACCACAAGCAGGTCAACGTTTTCACTCATCCAGTGAGGTATTCCCACATCCACTTGATTGCTTGAACGCTTTCATGGTTCCCATTCATACTGAATACAATGTACAAAAATGAAGCTTTACTATCCTGGACGAGGTTGCTGCAATCTTGCACTTATTGCAAGGTAATCGTTGTGTGGAGCCAAAGTATCAAGCTCCCGCCGACTATCGACCAATTGACCCCTCTTTTACAGCATCAAATAACTCATTTAAACCAAACTTGCCAGAAAAATGAACACTTAAACATACACCTGTGATGAAAACTTTATAAAATGACAGAGACTGGATGAGGGCTGGGTTTAAAATCCAGCATGACACCAGGGGGCGATCAAGATGATTTGGTTTCACTTTTGAGGAGCAGTTGTGTTGTCAGTCTTAAAATACAGTCTATGTTCCCAGATGACGTATGCTAATGAGTTTCAGGGTCTACTCTCTTTTCTTATTTTTTGTAAACTCTGGCAATTCCTTAATTTTTTATTTGGCCCCATCATCAGGATACAATTTTATTTTGATTTATGATCTGAAAAACTAAAAACAGTTGTACTTTGTTTTTAGTGTGAACTTGCTGACAGGCTAAAGTCAATCAATGAACATGATCAAGATTACACCTCAGAAACATGCACATGCTGTCACTTTCATTGACTCAAACTTGTTCAGATACAGATTTCCTCTTACTTGCAGATGTAGGATAACAACAGCAGCCTGAACAGCTTTCGGATGATGAAGTCACACTAGGACTTAACAAGCACAGATTTCAGCTCTGATTATGGCACAGTTAAGTGGAAGAAAATCTTTATGTCTCATTGAGGAAATAGATTTTTCAGTCTCTGTCAGTACTGCTCTACTTTCTGTGTAAGCTAGTTTCTCTCACAGTACACATACAGCCTGTAATTGCCTAATAACTGTTTTGGTTCTGATTAATTCAGTTGTCACTTATAAATATCTGATGCCACTTAGAGTCACATAGTCAATTTTAGCTTCCCAGTTTCGAAGGTGACCAGTCAGAGGTTTTACTGTCAGACACTAGTGCAGAGGAGAAAGGAAGGTACCAGATGAGTGCTAACAAGTCAAGCAGTACCCCTCCTATTCCCAGCCTCACACAGGCTCACTCATCCTATCACTGGGGCTCCACGCTAGGATATGTAGAGCCAGAATAGGACTGGTGGAGCGAAGAGCAGCCTTCACACTCACAGTGGTTGAGTAAATGAAGAGCAACAATAGAGGACACCAGGGAAGGAGAGGCCACAGTTCATGCTGCCCGCTCCTGGCTGTAACATTGTAGGTGGACAGAGAAGTAAACGCCTGGATGGGGTGTCGGGTGCCCGTCTTTCCGCTTCAACACACAAGTCAAGAGAGACAGAATATGGGACAAGGGCAGACAGCTCAACAGGAAGTGGCAAAAGTAGATGAGCAAGAATGAACAAAATAGCGAGAGAAAACGTGAGAAAAAGTAATCGCACCATGATACCTGGATTTTCTAAAAGGTCCGGTGTGGAGGATTTAGTACGATCTACCAGCATTCTGTTTTCAGTATTGTATAGTCACCGGAAATTAAAAATCTTTGTGTTTTGGTGCCTTGGAATGAGCCCTTTAAAGAACCTTTAAAAGTGATTCAGTTTATAATATTCTCCCGTACACACCCGGTATCAACATGTGGTTTTTGCGATCTGAACACAAGTGGACAGCTCTAAGTACAAGTGTGAACACACTCAGATCGGATAGTGATCTGATCATGCCAGACTACATTCAGAGGTCGTCTGGGCCACGTGTCCACATTCTTTCAACATGTGCCACATATGAAGGACCGCCTACTCAGCTGAGTTCATTTTCACTTTGAACTGAACCTATTTTTCCTAATATCTGTGCCCATATGCTGATTTGTTTGTGGCCATTGCCAAAATATCAACACTGACCACGACATTGTGACTGATTGGTGAAATCTGCAGCTGCACAAGATTCATTCAGCGCCTCCTGACTCCTCTCCCTCTCTCATGCTGACACACAGACACACACAATCAGTGACATCAGACACATCTGTAAACTCAGACTGGGACAAAACAACATCATTTGGTGTTAACTAACACAAATGAGATATGTGCTCATTTGCATGTAGAGCGGGGAAGCGACGCATTTTAATGCCAGGTGTGAACACACGTACGCTGGCCAGTTGTGATTGGATCTCTCAGGACAGATGTAAACAGCAGGTGTGTACTAGGTTTACATACAGGGGGATTATCCTGCATTCATAAAGTAAACATGGTTTTCTTTGAACAGAAAACAGTGAAACATATTTCAAAGCTGACAGGGAAACACTCTTCGTCAAGCTTTACAATTACAGTCCCTTTGACCCTCATCTTGACCCCGGATCATTCTGGACTTAGCTATGAATGCCAAGCAGGACAGTCTTAAACATGAGGGATGATACAAAGCGCTCTAGTCCCATTGGAGTACGCACATCATTTTTCTCACCATGTTCAATTAATAAGGACTATTGAATTTGTGACCATGCATCAAGAATAATAAATACTTATTTCCTTCAAGGATCATTGCAGATGATTTATGCTTTTGAGCCACCAAGAAATTCAGGAAAGAGGAACTGGGAAAAGAATCAATACATGACACAGTATGGTATTACTTCATGCCAGCCTCCATAGAGGAGAAATCATTCAGGCAGATAGAGGTCTGTGGTGTATGTCTGGCCGTTAAGTAAGACTCATGGAGGAGAGAGGTTGGGCCACAAAACAATCTTTTGAAATCTTCAAAGGGACCAAGCTATATTTTTGGTAAGAGTAAATTTCAACACACAATAATTGTCCTTGATGAAGGGTCTGATTTAAATTTGCATGTGTGTGTGTGTGCTGGCAGGCTACTGAGAGACCTGCTGGGGATGTTTGTTGCTTTGCCTCTAATGGATGGCCACATTTAAGATGCTAAGAGCTAATAAAGAGTAATGGGCCTGTGGCTTCTCCGGGGGAGGAGGAAGACCTATTTTGAGTTCATGAGAGAAAGCATTATCTCGGGGATTAAAGAGTATCGACCGATGAAAAGTAAACACTGCAATGCTGTGCCACTGGCCTACTTGGTAAAGCTGAGGATGGAAAAGACGGTCCCAAATAGTCGCCACTGTTAGCGGCTGGGAGGGTCAATTGGGATGTCATTAAGGGATGTGGAGAAGCGCCAACAGGTGCTGCGAGGGGAGGCCTAATATGTCTGAAACAGTGTTAACGCAGCAGGAGACTGAAGACTGGAAGGCAAGTGCCCTGGACATCCTGGGCATCCCACAGGCAGAGAACAGCATCTCCTTTGTGCCAACCAGTGCACATGGCTGGAGGGAAAAGGGTTGGGAGCCTTTGGCTTAGGTTGGAGGGGGATGAGACAAAAACACATCTGTGTGCCAATCAGTATTCCCATAGCCCCTCCGGACTTTTCTAAAACATAAACTAGACCCCGCTAATGAATCTCTTCCCCTCACACCGGCCATTATTGCAAAAAGGGTATCATAAATCAGACTAAATACAGAGGCATTCACAGGGAGAGTCAGATAGCCCCTTTGTGGGTGCACAGGGACATTTAATGGTGAGTGCACTCTGTTAGGACAGTGCACACAAACCCAACAAGGACAGTAGGCCACCTACAGAGGAAAGCGTTAGGTTAGAAATGGTACAACAATTACACAAATAGGATGATATCACTGACTATTGCTAACAATCACTGTATCAGGGGCACAATTAGAGTGGGGTGCATGGGGGTCCTTCCCCAGAAAAAAGATAAATTATTATGCAATTTTCTGCTATATATATACAGTATATTGAAGGATTTAGGGTATATTTAACCTATAACCAACCCCCCATCGACAGAACTACAAAGAGAGAAGGAAAAATAGACTATCTCAATAAATGTTATCTGTGATTACCTACCTCTGACACTGTCAGGCAGGTCTGGTGCTTTCTGTCGTTCTTTTAAAAGAATTAGGAGATTTTCCTGCTTCCTGACCTGGAAATATCCCATTTATTTAAGGTGTTACTCACTTTGACCTGTGATTGTGTTGGCTCACTGCCATGAGATTGACACAGCTATCCCTTAATATTTAATAGGATACTATCATCACAATGAACTAGTGAGCCAGAGCTTTACAACTGGATTGAGTGGTGGCCAGTAAACTTCAGTTAGTACAAGCTAACCATCTTCCAAAGCAGTTCAGCGTGTATAACCAATTGTTTTTTCATTTTTACACATTTGAACGAGTGACTGTGTAAATGATCTGTACTGTATCTGCTGTATGGCATTATCCACTCCTTAGTTCTACACAAAATAATAAAACGATTACTACTGACCACTGCAGCAAAACACTGTCAGGGTGTAGCCTGCATCCTCTCCAGCACTGATACACACAGATCAAGGATTCATCATTTCAGCCAACACCACAAGGAAAGGAGGTGTGTGACTTTATGTCCTATGATCAATTACTTTATATAAAGATGGACGACATGACGGCTCCTCACAAGTGAGCCGAATCATCTCAATCAGCCCCTGGTGGCTGACTTTAGTATATGTCATACACCTCTCCTCCTCCATGTTGACAGATGGGGCATAGACCAAACTAAAAAGTCAAAGTACGTGCCAGTCGTTTCATTTTTAGTCGTTCTTATCACACTGATTTATGTTCAAGTGTTTTTTTTTTTTGTGGTAAGTTTGGTAATAATTAGTTATTTGATGCTCTAAAAACAGGGTAAAACATCATGATTGAGAGCTAAGGCTGACTTGTGATTGGTCAAGCGCATGTATCGGTGGGACCCCATCCCCCAATTATTAGACTCTGGCTCCAAATTATGTCATTGGTACAAGATGTCAGTGTTTGTACCTGGAATACTTCTGAATAGAGGGAGGAAGAGGAGCCACGTCATTCATCTTTAAACACTATGGGTTTAATCTATGACATGAATACATTTGACTATAAACTGATCAATGCTACATCTTATAAAAAATGTTAATATGATTAAATACCATTACTGGCACATGCACCCCTAAGCTTGAATGGTTATTGTGCATCTGCGGGGCATCATTTTAAAATAGACATTACTGTCACTATAATTTACTTTTCTTTGTTTTCCAACTCATGGTTCCTCATTTAAAGTGTGCTCACCAGGAAATCACATTAACACTGCACCAAATCAAGGAACCAACAGAAATCAAATGAGGACATTATTCAGCACAAGCAAAGCAGATTTATTATGGATGGTGAAGCCTGTCTGTGATTTTTGCAGCTTGAAGATGAAGTACTGTGACTCTCTGATGAGTGTGAGGCAGCCTCTGATAATGAAAGTGGGCGTAAATCAAGCCGCAACATGTTCCTCTCCTCCTCCTCGAGTCAAGGCGAATTAATAACAAACTTTTATAAACCCAGCAAATTCAGAGTTCAAACATGGTCAAGTCAGAAAGTCTCACAATGAAGTGTTGTTACTTACTATTTGTTCAAGCCAATATCGTGAGGCTTTAGGGTGTTTGCTCAGGAGCCAGTGGATGATAGCAGTAAAATCTGCAAGTTAATTAAATCCGTTTATTTCGTCTGTACAGAGCGAAAATGCTTCTCCCAGATCCCTTTATTTATAGCAAGGTGTTAAAAAAAGCTAGTAAATGAAAGAGTTCTGTAGCGCAGAGTCTCTGCATGCTTAAGTGCCTCCGTATCCAACCCTGCCCCCAAATCTACTGGTAAACCTCTCCCCAAGGTCAGCCACATATAGGATGATAAATTCTGCCTTGAGCTCTCCTGACAAGTCTGGATTCCTATAAATGCAGCCAAACTGCGATGAATGTTGGCGACGCATCGCTTATGAGGTTTTTTTTCTGGGCTTCCTCTTCAATGTTGTGCTTCACCCGACTATAGGGTTATTGCTAAATAATTGAACAATAATTATGCTGATATTACCTCGCAGTACTTATAGGAAAATGCTTAATATTGATGTCTGGATCACTGAACGGCTCCTTCAGTGTAATTGCCAAGCAAAATTTCGAGGCGGTTGCGCACACGTTCAAAGTCAATAGAAAGACGTGCGCTATGAGAAACAGGTGCGGGTTCACTCTGGGCTGTGAAAAGATTTGTCTACTTAATTTGAAAATGTTTCAACTTGCGGAGCGAGAAATTCAAAGCGATCCCAGGTCGCATGATTGCACTTCATCAATGTGGCAGAGAAGAAGTGTGCTCTGGTGCTGAATAAGTGATACTACTGAAGAATTCCTGGGATGTTTTAAATTTCCGTCTCCGCTGTCAGTAAAACAGATCCACAGATGCATTCGGTGTGTGTTCTTTCATAACAGCTGTTGCGGGTTTGCAGCTAATAGACATTGGACTTAAATCCACGCAAATGCAGAAAGACGAAAATGTACTTTAGTTTGTATCCGCATGTCCACATGGAACCATGGATTGCTTTGAACCATCTGTCTTACTGGTAGATCCAAGTGCTTGTGTGAAGCCCCATCATCTGAGAGTTGACAGCTGGTAGCCAAATAACAAGACAACCAGAATGCATCTAATTCGGAGTGTTTACGTTCTGAATATTTACCAGTGCATACGAGCTTTGCTTCATTTCTGGCTGTGGTCTTCTCATAAACTGCACTGCTTCTCTCACGAGTCAAATCTCAAAACACTGACATCGCATATTTCAAATTCACTGCGAATTACGCTGCCCGAGGACGTCATTATTATGTATGTATGAATTATGTATCAAAGTAATCCAGTGTAAATTGTCTGTACATTCAAGGGTAAATTGCTAACAGGAACTGCTAATAGCTAATTTGGCACATTTAAAATGAGTCTGTCAAAATGGCAGATGAATGGTGGTTATCTTTGTCATCTTGATTTTGTCAGACCTATGGAGTCATACTTTGAAAACCCCTGCTGTACAGAGCAGATATGAGATAAAGCTATTGGGGGCACAAATACATCTTTTTTTTTTATCCAGTCAAACATGATGCACACACACACAGTAACCAAGCCTGGACATGAAGGAATGTGAGCTTGTTAGCATCTCGCATTATAAAGGTCAGTGTCCAGCAACCACCTATCCAGCCTGGGCCAGTGGAGCATTTGGCAGCTTCTAGGCTGTGTGTGTGCAAGTGAGTATGTGTGTGATCCGGTTGTGGTGTATGGATACCTGTAGTTTTACTCCCTGTTGGAGGGAGGGTGGATGTTTGTTTTATGAGTAGTTGTCTAAAACTGTAGATACAGATCTGCTTCACTTTGCTCGAAGTGTAGTTTTCTGTTGACTTTTGTGATATTGTTGAATTTAACTTTTAAACAGTTTGTTATTATTGTTTGTATTTTTCTGCTTAGCCTAAACTATGTTTCTCTGAAATGTTTTTCTTTGGTTAACCACGCTGCACTCCAGCATAGCCGAAAACAGAATGTTGTTTTCACCTCTGTCTATGTGAGTGTGTCTGTGTGTGTGTGTGTGTGTGTGTGTGTGTGTGTGTGTGTGTGTGTGTGTCTCAACAACTCATGGACAGATTTTCATCAGACTATTACTTGGGAGTGTATCATTAATTTTGGAACTGATTGGTCAAAGGTCAAGGTCAACAAAAACATGGTCTGAAAAACACACTTTCCAAGATAGCTCTGCAATTAATAGGGCTAGAGAGACACTCTGTATCTTATTTTGATCAGAAAATTATTCCCCATCATATGATATCATATGAAAAGTGAAAATTACCTAATGCATAGTCTTTGGTAATGCATTTTTCTTAGCAGCTCTGCATCTTATGGCTATAGACCTGACGTAAAATCTATAGAATAATAGTAAATCATGATCATATGGTAGGAGTGAGGGCGGAACGGTGGACAGTGGTTTGCAATGGAGCCTCACAACGATCCCAGTTTGGGAGTTTGCATGTTCTCCCCGTGTCTATTCTTTCCCCAAAGAAATGCAGATTAGGGTAAGGTTGATTAGAGGGTCAGATGTATCATAGGTGTGAATGTGAGTGTGATTGGGTGTTTGCCTCTTTGTTTTTGTATGTTGGCCCTGTGATAGGCTTCTGACCTGTGCAGTGTGTACCCCGCCTCTCACCCAATGTCAGCTGGGATTGGCTAAAGCCCCCCACGACCTTTAAAAGGATAAAGCAGTAAGGATGGATGGATGGAGTGAAATCACCATAACAGTCAGAAGTCAGACTTGGACTTGCAATTAACCAATCATTCGTCATTATATGGAATGAATGATGTCATGATGATGTAATTATGAAATGTCTTATTTATGAAATTATTGACTGATTGGGATATACACACAGAACTCACATGGAGGGTATGTGTCTCTGATGCTTTTCATTTATTGAATTTCTGACCTGATCCACTGGGAACAAAACAGGTCAAGGTCCCTGCTCTAACTCTGCTGCACATTCACAAAGCATCAATGTAGATAAAAACCCAGCATCTCTAAATTAATTTGAACGACAAGATATTATGGTAGGTATCAGTTTTATGCTTTGGACCTATAAAAACGAGCTTCTCTTCCCCTCTGTAGAAACAGTGTCCGGTCTCCCCACACTGAAAGGAGCCTTTATTGCGGCTCCAGATGGACTAGCTTTAAATCTGCAGTTTAACCCAAAACCTGTCAAAGTGACGACTAACTCCAGGGAAGTGTGGCTCTATTTTTGGCCAGCGAAAGAAAGCCATTAAAGCAAAGGGAGAGAAATGTTTCTATTTCAGACCAGATCAGAAAGAAACAGCAGTGTGCTTTCACGCTCCTGACAAAATCTGTTAGGTTTAAAGAATTTTTTCCCATCTAGCAACATTTTGTTTTCAAAGCCTTCCTGTCCGGCTGCCAGGCTGAACTTTATTTCCGTGATTGACAGCAAACGAGTGTATAGGAAATCCAAGAAGACGAGAAGGTTCCTCTTGAGGGAATACAGACGCTTTCTAATGTGTTGAAAAAAAAAATAGGTTACGAAACAGAAGCTAATTAGAATTTTAGTTCTACAAACATTTCTTAGATGCGGAGCAGCTCTGCAGGCGGGAGCAGTAGAAAAATCATTGTTTGAGTTAATCCTCAATAGGCCAACCTCAAGCACCACGGTTTCTCCTGGCTGAGTAAAGTTAGATTGAAGCCCTATGAAAAGCAGAGGAGGAAATGGTGCAGTAATTATTGTGAAGTCTCATTCTGTGGCTGTGAAAGTAAGGAGAGGAGAAGTAAGGTAGTCTTGACATGTATCAACCTTATGAACCATTGCACCTAAAGCTCACCTGTCATGTTCACTCGAGCTTATATCTTGCTGCTAATTACCAGGTATTGACGATGATGAATGCTGTAGTCAGGAAGAGTAATTAACCCAAAACATAAACTCACTTTTTCATCTGTATTTATCATTCATGTTATTATGAGGATAATAGCATACATTTCTGTTATTAGGAAAAGTGTCAAAACACTATGAAACTGTATGGAGACAAATGAGACTACGGCAGCTGCCACAGTTATTAATGGGAAACACTGTGTAGGCCTGTTGAGCTGCTTTCAGACATGCACTGATCTCCACATAGATTTGGAACTGAAATGATCTGGAAATGTCCAAATCATCCGAGTCACTTGTGATCCTCATGTTCTATTGTTTTTCTACCCTTTGCATTTAAAAAATGTCCCCATATTGTTATGTTTTTTTTTGTATCTGTCACAGTCACTCTTCTTTATCAGAACATTTTGATCTTGTCGGTTGATTATTAATGGTCAGTTAGCATCAGCAACTGGTTTGAAGAAAAAATCACGATGAAACAAAAACTAAATACATTATTACGGCTGAGAACAAAAATCCATGGCCCTCTGGAATGTGTCAACCCAATATTCCACAGAACTCTGTCGTTATACAGGAAAACAGTGAACACTCAGGTGAGAGTTTTGCGTTATCACCTGATTGTTATCAACTTTACTCAGCTCCAGTGGAGTTGTTCAGCCGCTATAAGACAGTTGAGGTTATTGTGCTTCCAGGTGTAAAATATTACTATCTGTAACTTTGACACAACGGCTTCCTTTCATAAATCTGGTAACACACTAAAAAACCTGCTATAAAAACATCATCATGTTGACAGCTCTGCCAAAAACCTGTCTGCCTGGCGAGCACAACAGAAGACTGGGATATCTTCTTAAAAGTCTCCCTGAAAGATGATATATACGAGGGGTCGAACATGAGCTCGACTGCCAAGAACATTTTTCTTTAGGTTTATGCTAAATCTGAACAGCCGGTTTCCATGAAATTTGGTGGAGGGGACAGCGATGGCAGGAGGAATTAATACAATTTTGGAGCACATCCGGGTCAAAAGGTGGATCCAGGATATATTTTTTAAGCCATTAACATAGTGAGGATTTTTGCAGCTTTTGCGTGAATGTCTTGAAAGCTAATTACTTATCCCTTTCGAGAAAATGTTGAAAGGTGCAGCTATGGCAGAAAAACACATTGAATTATGGAGGGGATCCAGATCAAGGGGAAGATCAAGGAATTTGTTTCTTTAACTTTGCGAGATGGGACTTGAGAATGATTTCTTTTCTCAAGGCCAAATAATCTCAGCATTTACTTTCAGTAAATTTAGGCCTTGCACCTTCACATTTCTTAAATAATTCTTGTGACTTATTCTTAAACCTGTGAAAAAACCAAGACAAACCTTATTCAGACAGTTGATACCCAGTCATTCTACACTTACCGATTTGGTATGAACCACAATGAGCTAAAAAGTCGATGGTTGGATAACAAATACGCGGTATCAGGAAATCCTGTCACTGCTCCATGTTGCTCTCTATAAACTAATAATCACATCAGGGTTTGACTGGAAATCAAGCTCTGTGGTTTCATTATGGGTGTTTTATTCTCATCAGCAGTACAGAGAGTAAATTAATCTATAGGATAGTCGTTTTTTAATTTGTGTGATTTTATTCAGTTAAGAGCATAATTTTAAATTTGTGTCTAGGTAGATAAAATGAGACGAATGAAGAATTTTGCAACCACAGTGTGTACAACTGCGGCTCCACAGGTTGAGTCCAACCACAGCCATTAATATGATTAAACCCGGTTCCTGGTTCTCTGTGTATCGCCGCTGCCCACTTCTTACAGCACAGCTCTATTTCTTATAACATGAAGAGATACAGCAGAAATAAATCACAAGTTCACTTCCCAGTTTCCTCTGTGAAATTGCATGCGACTCCAGATCCCTTATCAAATAATGGACAGAATTCTCCTAGATCCCGCGCTTCCAGGTTTTATGCACTTTGTATGCTTTTGTGTGTGGCAGAGGATCTGAACTTGTGGTTTTAGTTTTTCTAAGCGTTTGCCTCAGTGGCAGGTTCATGGTTACTTATCAGAGAAGTCCTTCCTCACTTCTCCTCTGCCTTCAATCACTGGGGGCTGCTGTGTCATAAGCTGGTTTCACACATGAAACTTTGCCGTTCACGTATGAAGAACACAGCAGGAGATTGGCCGAATCAGACCTGTTCACAACAACAGGAAAATGTCGCGGACATTCAGGCGAGGGGCGGCGTAGAGCAGAGCATGCAGGAGGCAGGTCATCTGCTGCAGAAATCACATGTTTTCATTTACAGCAAATCAACACTGGTGTCGGTCTCTATCACCAAAATCCCTCGAATCGTGTCGTCTTTCCATGATAACCTTCGTCAGCATCTTCTGTGAATTTTCAGAAAGATTTCCTGCTGTACGCTCTCAAGAGCTAACTAGTGAAATTTACAAGGACGCTGACAAGAAAACTTCCATAAAATGGCCGGAGCAACTGACTCGGATATTTGCGTTCTCACATACAGCTGCTCCTGAAAATGTTACATGTCCGAGGTTCACGTCTGACAGCAGCGAGCATTTGCTACAGAATTAGGTCAATCTATGGTGGATGAACCACCCTGGCCTCCATCTCTGACACCAGACATCCTTAGTTGTTCTATAGATCCTTCAACCATATCATTGCTGTACTTTTTCCTCACTGCTTTTCCTGGCATGAATATTGTTGAGGCAGTCATGCTCTGGAACACAAGGTTGCACTGTTTGTGTGATATAATTCACATCGTATGCCAACGCGATATGTGCTTGTTTTTAGAAATGCAAACAGACATCCTATATGTGGGCTGATTTTGAAGAAAGAAATGGCAAACAGCTTGTAGTTTCTTCACTCTCACGGGCTAAATTAGACATCCTACACATGACATGTTCAATTAAGGATGGAGCACAGATTACATCACTCTGAATGTCAGTGGTTGCCACAGTCCCAGAACATCTAATTACCAGGCCTTCACACAACAAGGTCTTCAAGGTTCTCCGAGAACGCTAACAAACAGCATAGAGCAAGAGAGCAATAGTTATTGAATGCTGCCCCACAGGGCAAAGAAACACTTGGCAGCTGCTTGTTTGCACTTATCTCAAGCTTATACGAGGGAATGCCCTCTGAGCAAATCATATCAAGGCCTCCATCATTCGCAGTGCATCTGAGCCAGGAGTGGAGGAGGATGGAGTGAAATGTTAGAGGACAGCTGCTTTCCTCCGTCTTAACACAAATAATAATTTCCGTAAATCGAAATCTTGATGGAGGAGAGATAGCCGTATCACATAAGTGGAAAGTAGTTGTGTATCACTCTGTAAAATCTAATTCTGAGCTGGAACCCATTCAAATCGGAATATTGTTTTTGTCACGTTTCGTCTCCTTTAAGAACACAAACTGCCACATGACTCCTGTGAATGTATCATTATTCAAATCTATAAAACTCTTCACTGTCTCTAATGTAACGCTGCAGAAACAGCGCTGTCAGGCTTCTAATGAACGGAAAGCCAACCGGCACATTAACCTCCCTCCACTGCCTGCCAGAGAGGTTCAGAACTGGTCCCAAGGTTTTGCTCATTGCCGTCGACACAGCCCGCCTTTAGCTTACATTTCTGAACTTTCAACCCAGCATGCATACTGACAAACAGGAGTCAGTACGCAAACTTTAAGTCAGTACTGTTTTAAGAGTTCTCTTTGATTATACTCTCATTTTGTCTTGTGTTGTATTTTTATTAACTTTTGTAACCTCATTTAGAGAAAGTAGCAAAACTTCAGGATTTTACTTTGGCATTAATGCTTTGAGCTACAGGCTATATGCTAATATTCTGACAACAAGCTGATATTTAGAGGATATAATAAGTACAGCTAAGACAGGAATGATATGCGAACCTAAAGTAATGGACAAATACACATTTTGAAAGTGAAGGTTTCGCCACAGTTTCTTTCTGAGGGGCCCATGGATTTCTATACCAAATTCCATCACAATCCATCCCATCATTGACGTACGTCTCAGAATTTTAATGAGAGATGGGCCAACGTGGTGGACTGACCAAGAAACCATCCACAGACCCATTCCTCCAGCATGGCAAATAAAAAATGTAAAAAGAAACATTATAACTAACCAATATTCTAATTGTGAGAAGGTGGGAAATCCAGCATTGACATTTGCAATAACATCCTGATACAGTTATATTCCCAATTTGAATTTGACTGTAATATTATTTTAGGCTAATCCTTCGTTATCATTGGGGTCATTCTGCCTCAGCTTGGTGCGACTCGTTCCAATTTGAGTGAAATGAAAGGCCTCTGGGTTAAGGGGAGAATCTGCAGGCGCAGATAGCGGTCCAGAATGAGCTGCGGCAGGATGCGCTATGACTGCCAGCGCTGCCCCTCCTGGCCTGGGTGAGAGCACTGAGCACCACAGGGCCAGAGCCTCACACTACTGCCACACTGGCTACGTTTTGACCGGACATGGGGCGAACCAATCCTTGCTCGTCATCAGCTTACTGTCCCCGAGCAACGAGAGAAACAAAGCAGCCTGCAGCGCTCCAGGCTGCCAAAAACTGAAGGGTGGAGGCTTGTAGACAGCGAGGGTGAGATGACAGCATGAAACAGGACAAATAAATATCAGGACAAAGCTCCTTAGATCCTGGAAGTCAATGCTCACAAGAGGACTGTTGTGCTCGGCGAGTCCACTCAAAGGAGTTCATTAGGTTAGAGCTACTCCTGCCAAACTAACTTGTACACTGATTGTACTCGGAGGTGGCCATTACTTAGTCACACTGATTAGGAACCAGTGATTGTGTCAGGACTGATTGGGGACGCACTCGTACACTGGCATTCCAATTACACCAAGTACCATCTGGCCAATGGTCAAAGTGTACTTCAGGCTTTTTACATTTAACTGAGTTGTAGTAAATAAACAAGTGATTATTCTGTGAAGGCATTTCCATCGAGATCCAGCTTTAAAACTAAAGCAGCAAAGAAACATCACGTCAGTATGACAAAAGCTAGAAGTGATTTTAACTCTCCCTCTCCTCGGTTGGTCCAATTTGGATTGAAACTCTGTATTTAACAATCTGCTCCGTCCCTGACGAATACAAAAATAAATCAATGAATGTAGATTTAAAGAAAAGTGACGATGCCATGAACTCAGCAGGATATTTTACAAGCTTCAAAAGTGCTCATTAAACTACTGTCTCTATATACCTCAATCACATCTTTGGCATTTCTCCACTGCAACTTATTATTTATGAGCCAACATACTTTATGCACCAATAAATCAGCAACAAGCCAATATTGGCCAATATGCAGACAAGATCACTGCATTGCAGCAGCCAATGTAAACTAAATCATATTAAACTCTACAGTTCCATCGCCGTGTAAAATGTTATATGAAAATACAATATGTGATAATGACAATGTATGGTGTTTATGAATGGAATTACATCTGATGTGAACACACTTTAAGTAATTGTTTCCATTAATTTTAATGTTTTTTTTTTAACTTTTCATAATTAAATCTTTACATCAATTGATTTGAAGTTATTGGTGGCTGAAACTCCTGTGATAGTGCTTTATAGTGCTTTCAGTCGACGTATGTTTATTTACTGATACTTTGTATCTTTTATCTAATTGAAAAAACATTTACTTTATTACATTATATTAATGATATTAATATTAAAAAGAGTATAGCAACTGTAACTTCAGGATTTGTCATGTCATGTACAAATGACTGACCATAACTCCTGAAGATACCATGACCTGGATGAGAATCTTCACAGATATATAGTAACTGTAAATCGCTGCTGTAGATTGTAAAAAGCAGAGATAAGAAAATATGCATTTGTCTCATCATTCAGAGTAAAACTGTCAGTTTCAAACACAAACAAACCACAGTCCACAGATCTGAAATGTTAAATGTGATGTCAAGCTGCAGTAAAGCCCAGAGCTACTTCACTTACAATAAATATGTTAATTCCAGACAGTGATTTGCTGTTTTTATAAATCTAAAAGAGTTTTGCATTAGGTTAATGCTCTTTGTTTCACATTATAAAATGTGCTGTGTCAGAAGCACTTGTCCGTCAACCATAATTCATTCTTCACGCAGCTGTACGTTAGTTTGCCGTCACAGATGAGAGGGCACGACCGACTCTTCGGCCTTGTCCCAGCCACAGCAGACAACAGTGATTATTCAGAAACAGCTTGAGTGATAAAACTATTATATTTCAAAATTAAAATTCAATGGTAGTTTTTAGGGGCCACTGGTCAGCATTGTAATGCATGAGCAGGCCACTGTGAATCTAAAAAAGGGACACGGCTCTGGTTTTAACATAATGATTGTCGGATTTTCACGTAATCTCGCCAATCAATCAGCCAAGCCACAAAGAAGTCAATGGGCCTTGACAATATGTACCTGTCAGATCATTGCCTCTAACGCATTAAGCTCTGACGCCTCTGATAGACGCCGACAGCTCTGCACCCAACCAAGTGCTCCGCTCTCGCAGATGTAGTGACAGCCTTTTGTCCGGCCACCTGCCTGTGATTACTCAAATCCAAAATGCATAACCAAGTGGAGTTATAGACTCATCTCCGCTGACAGGAAGACAGCAATACCCGGCTGAGGAGCTGCTTTTAAGAAGCTTTAATGTAAATGGCAGGAGAAACAGTAAAAAAAATACACAGTAACTGTGATGCAAAAAGATTTTAAAGAGACGATGATTTCGAAGTATTCATGTTACTTTTCATATTTGTGCCTGCAGGGAAAATGAAATAAAGTTCCTGAGTGTATTAATGTTGTTTGAGCCGGAAAAATGTGGGATGTGTGGGATGCTCGCTTTGTTTCCAGAGAAAGCTCCCAGACAGACTAATGACGTTTTATTAATGCGCTGAAGTAATAAAAACATAATCCACTTCTTAATCTGGTGGGATTTTTATTTCTTTTTAATATCATGTGACTCAGTAGTTTTCATATTACAGTTAACAGTGAACATGCCCTTTCCTCCAACTCTGTCAAGCTGTTATAAAAAGCAGCACAAAAATGTGCAGTAAATAGGTTACACACAACAGTATAAATCTGTAAATACATAGGGGTTTAAGGGCCGTTATCTGCAGAAAATATCTACCATCATATCTCAGCACTATTTAGATGTCAATCATTTACCTGTGGTTGTGTCAAAAGCTCACAGAGAAAACTAAGTGTACACATCTTTTTGGTTAGTACACACTTGATCCTGCATCATGACAATACAGGAGGTGGTCACTGGAAGAGGTCATGTCAACCATAGAGCTGCTGCTGTGGCTTAACTTAAGTTTCAGAAAGCTTTCGAGTGTTAGGTATGAAAGTCAAAGTTAAAAAAGTTTTTTTCATTCTACCAGACATTTATCTCAGGAAACTTTAGTGCGATCTATTTAGTGACCTCTTAAAGCTGCTGTCAGGCCTGCACTGAACTCTTTCTCCGCCTGGCCCCCTAGTATAAAGTCTGCAGAATCCGGTGTGAGTGCACTGTAGGGGATCCCTCGCAGGATTCACCACAAGCGAGTTGGGAGGTGATGGCGCTTCTCACACAAGACAGACCTTTAAGACGCGTAGAAGACACTGACAAAGATGTCAAGAGAGTTTGTCGTGAAAAGACCCAACGCCTGTGCCGATGTGCTGTAAATGAAATCATGTAATCTCTGCAGCAGAATCAATAGGTTACTTCCTCTCTCTGCTGCACCATCCCTCACCTGCAGAGAATTTTTGCTGTTGAGAAGAGAACCCCCCGCATTGTTCATGTGTGAAAGGAAACCTCTGGAGAAAGTGGAGACCCAATCCCCCTCAGATCCTCCACAGGGCATGTCTGAAAATAGCTTTAGTTGAGAGTTTTAGCCACGCTAATGGTAGGGTGCTAGGGATGGCAACAGTGCTTAGGTCCAAGGAAACACTGTGCACACATTCATAGTGCCCAGAGGGTGAACCCTGTGATTTAGGCTTTTCCATGACTTTACCTCTAGTGCCACCATGAGGTTGACATTTTGAGTGAGATGTCTTGACAGCTACTGGAGGTGTTAGAAGGACATTTTGTAGAGATGTTCAGGGTCCTCAGAGGATGATTCTTCATGACTTTTATCTACCTCTAAATCATGTTCCCGCCTCTCCTCGACCTTGGCATTTCTTTCCGAGGCGTATAAGGACAAGTCATGAAATAATTGCCTAAAAATAATTCTTCTTCGGTGCTGCAAAGATATTGTACAATCCCAAGATGACCAACTTTCTCATCGGATCCCCAGAGTCATTGCTTTTGTGGATAGAGAGAATGATCTTGTCGTTACTGCAAAAGCTGTGCAACATTAAACATTGGCCATCCACTGTGTTTATAGCTCATTCCAACCATCCAGTGTCACACTGATAAACGTTCAATCAAAGTTGAAATTGTTTTCTTTTAATACAGTTTGTGCTACAAGTTAAAACCCATCCAAAAGTTAGGAACTTTGCGAATTTTCATTTTTATTGCAAGATTATACCAGATAGCCGAGGCTGGTTGCATTTGCATATATACTGTATATCAACTATGACTTTGTGTTTACTTTCTTCTCTGACTCAGACAAAATTAAAAGACTGCATCGGCCAAAGCTCAGCTGTGGGAGGGGGAGAGATACAGAACAGGAGGACGAGGAGACAGAGAGAAAAAGCAAGAGAGAAGGTGATGAGGATGAGAGAGGAAGAACAAGTAGAATAGAATAAGTGTAACATCCCTGAGCTGTTCATCACAAACAAAACCGGACCTGGTCACATTCAAACATTGTAGGTCTAATTACCACTGAGGCATATGTTCATTGATAATTACAGTGCAGCCTATAGGCTCAATGTAACAACACAAACCACCCTGCATAGTTCTAGTTGTTATTATATTATATTATCATTATACCAAGCCATGTTACATAAGATGTTATTATAGGGTTTAGGGCTATTGCTGTACCATGTTTTGCTTCCCAGCATCAACACGACCTTGAACTGAATTATGAGCTATGAGCTCTACACCTAATAAGTGAGTTTATGATTACCATGAATTAGTTTCTGTATATCAAAGTATGAGTTAGAAACAGTGCACAGCCTGATGTGAGCTGGTGGTTTTGGCTATTCTCCCCCTTACTGCACGGCATCAGACAGTCTGGCTGTGAACTCCCCCGACAGATTTATGAGGAGGAGGAGGCCCTCTGTTCAGACACAAAGTATCCACTGATGAGAGAATACCAAAAACACCGCATCAGCACGTTTGTCAATTATTACAATGACACCACCACCCCTACACACCACACACCACCCCAAGGCCCCCCCCCACACACACACATATCTCCACAGCCCCTCCCTGCAAAGCTTTTACACAGATTTCCTCTAGTCACCTTCCCCTAATCATGAAACTTGATTAAATTGAATGTGGGATCACGGCAGTTATAAAGAGCCAATTAACACAGTGCAGATGGGCTTCGTGGAAATATTATGGGATATTATGCTGATGATATATGAATTTATGGGGGCAAAAACCCTCTTTTGACTCAGTGATTGGAAAGCGACGATGCACGCCTCCCACACACACACTTTTAAGTGTAATGAGCTTGAAAGAGCAGTACAAGGGATTTAGATGAGGGTCCACCCACTCAGTGTGCTTCATATAATGGTCATTAAACAAACAAAAGTGCACAGTGTGACACATAAACACGTAGCGTGAAATATTTGTGATGGTTGGTAATTACACATCGGAGGAGTTAGAGCCCAGCGTGTGCCGTGCTCTTCTCCTTTCTCCTTCCATGAAGAGTAACTATATGGAAAAAACACGAGCGACACCAAATTGGATCTGAGGGGAGAAAAAAATCTGCCTCTTTTTATCAGCGTACTCCGTCACAAATCTCAGAAGTGCACCACAGCGCTCAAAGCTCCAAGCCACGGATTGCGTCTGTTCTTTTTCATGCTCTCAGACCCAGAAATCAACACCACAACTGAGTTATCACCACCAAAATGACATTACAGGTCTTTGTCCGGAGCAAACTCATTCAGGACGGAGGCTCGTTTTAAATTTTTGCGACCATATGATCCTGACACAATGACAACAGAGAAACGTGAAAAGCTTGAAGCAGAATTCTGAATTTTTACTTTTCAATTAGACCTCCTGGAATTCATTTAAGATCTTGCAGTGTAGAAATATGAGAAAAGAGTGTTGACGGAGTCAGTCCAGCTGATGGTTTTATTTTAATTAAGCATTGAATATCCATGCAACTATTTTCTGTCAGGGAGTAAACACTGTGCAACCTGAACCAAAGACAAATAGACATATTTCTCTATGGGTGCAAACAAACACGTTCTGCAACCAATTTATGAAGCAGAGCATGAAGACAAACATGATCAGTCTGCTCTCAGCTGCAAGGTAACATTTTGTTTTGCATATAACTGTGTTTCGCTCCATTGATTCGGGTTATATTTTCCTTTTTCTGTCAGTTTTCTAACAAGATGCAAGTATGTCACCCCTCTCTCTTGCTTCCTGGTCCTTGCTTGCTCAAGGACACGGGTTGCGATGCTTAAAGAACTGCCAGGGGAGAGGGAAGAGAAGCTGGATGTGTGCCACAGCACTGGGGGCGCAGGACCACAGCGGTAGGTCAATCTGAAGACGGTTACAGATGAAAACTCCACAGAGGAAGAGCCTAAGAATCTCTGCGTGATTAATAAAATGTTAGCATTTCAACGAAAAAAAAAAAGAATTAAATAGCCTACAGGACAAGCCGCATCCTTAGACTGGGATATAGAGGCATGAGGACAGACGCGTGGCAGAGAAGAGAGACAGCATGGGCTGTGTGCTTAGTACTTAAAGATGTAGACTGAAGGCTATCCTTGCTTGATCCCCTTTTGGATCTCGTTAAGCTCGAGGATAAGATGAAGCGAGGGAAGATTGGATATTCCTCTCAGGAATCCTACCTCATCAGAACACACCTTGTGGCTTCGCTTAATAGAGAGGACATGATTTTTAAAATATAAGGAAAAAAGGCCAGTTCTTTTGTTAACTTCCAGATCTTAAGGATTTATCTTCACTTAATCACAATGACATTTCATTCAGCAGATATTTTTGGCCATATTGCAACTCCCTGCCCTGCTAATATCTCGGCTTTTCTAAAAACAAGGGATGCAGTCGCAGTCACACTAGCACCACGAGATTTCCCTCCTTAATTATGGCCTCAATATGCTGTGCAGGCATTTTTCTGAGCGTGGATCTGATCCTCTCATTTCCTGGAGTGTGATATCAATTTCCATCACTATTCACAGTGAGAGGCTGTGTCCTGTAGCTTTATGACACACAATGCTCAATTAGGATCAGACTGTGTATGGTTACTGAGAAGGCCCTGGCATATGGCAAACATCATTACCGCACTCTTCCAGCCAATGAGTCAGCACTCATAACAGAGACGCTGTCAAACACGAGTCATCTTCCGAGCCCTGACAAAGCAGCCTCATCAAGGTGTGCGTGCACAGTGGACGCGTGAGATGCAGCCTGAGCGGGTTTGGTGGCAACTTTCTGAAAGAGCATTTCCTTCATTTTACAGGTGTTTCTTTTCATTGGACCATAACTGATCAATTATTGACTGTTGGCTTTTATATGAAAACAATCAATTGATTATCATTATTGGTATGAATGCAGAAAATGAGGTATGATCACTGAATTAGACAAATGCTTTGCGACTGATAAATCCACTAATCATGCAGCCTCAAAGCTCGATAGATAGATTTGAACTTTAATGGTGCACAGTGAAAAGTTCCCTCTGACAACAAAGACAGCGGCTAAAGTCAGGTATAATCTGGAGACAATATTAACAATCGTGGGCTGGAAACATTTCCCAAACACCATTCTGGTTTAAAACCCTTTTCCCACCAGACAGAGGGGGTTCATTAGCCGGACCCCCAGCTGCCCTCAGATCTGTGTATTGTGGCTGCAGGGCAGAGGAAGTTAATGCTGCTCTCCTCCATGTGACACTTAATGACTGATGCTACATCATGTGCACTGAAACTGAAAATTGCATCGTTTTAATTTTCAGGAGAGTCAGTAGGAAAGTTTTGTTTTGTAACATGTCATGTTGTGATTTCAGTTATGAGGATCTCTCACCACTGCAGGTCTGAGTGACTTTAACAATTAAATAATTATGAGCTTTAGGATGATTTTTTAAGTATTAATCCAAGAAGCCGTGCAGTGATGAAGCCCCAGTGCTTCTGTTGCACAAGTCAATCCATGTCACATTGACATGCTCCTGAGATTAATGATATTTAAGGTCAGAGCTGTTGAACCAGTGCAAAGCCACTGAGCACTGGGGACCGCAGTGGATTAACAAATAAAATATAACAGAACACATATAATATATAGTAATTCTCATGGAGCATAAGTAAATTACATGCATTCAGTATAACACTTAATGGCACTATATTCAATCCAGTAATTCAAATCACAGAAGACTGACACATAGCGGTGAGTGACAGCATGTTATTGCCTGGCCTCTCCTGTCTCTCAGGTAACCTACAGTTTATATAGGAATGCATCACGTCTGCCTGTATAGTGTTTGTTTGCATAAAGACAGAGAGGAAATAAAACTCATATTATTGGATTAAAGAGTGGACTAGAAGACGCATAGGCAAAAAGGCTGAAATGTGCTTACCTCCCAAAAGTAACAGCGCAGCCTGAAGCGCAAGGATATGCAACATGTTTCTTGGAGCCGGTGGGAAAACAAGGATCCCCCAAAAAACTAAACAAAATGTATGGAAGCCGAAGTGGCTTAATTCAAAGACAAAAATCCTAGTTGCTGCATCGTGGGTAAAAAATGAAAAAGAGTCTTTTTTCAGGTAAAAATCTCATGTCTCGTCCAGTCATTTGTGCCAATGCTAAAGGATCATAACGCGTGTGAACAAGAGTCTCTTTTCAGTAGTGTCTCATCAGCTGGGTTTCTACAGGAACATTGGAGATGTGTGCAGAAGGAACTTGCGCGCAGCTTTGCATCACTCTTTGGAGCATTACTGGAGGAGCAAGCGCTCATAGGCGGCTGCTGGAAACACAATGGCACGTCTGCTGCGATACATGTTCTCAAAGTTTTATCCCAAAACAACCAATCTGAAAATGCATCCAATCTTTTCCCCCGCAGTTGATCGGATTGTCTCGTGTGTATCCTCCACCTCAGGCTCAGCCGGCTCCCTAAGTTGGATGCTGCGTCGCGCCCACGGTCCAACAATTTGGCCCGAAAGGACGCAGCTCCCACTGCGGTGAAGACTGTGAAAATAAATAAAAGTAGACAACTTCAGCATATATCCACACCCAGGCGAGTTTAGGGTTTGGTGAAGTTCCGACAGAGCGCAACTCCGGCAGCAGCGGAACGCAGCGCACAGAGATCTGCTCCCGGAGCCAAAGGTTCCTCTACCTCCTCCGGTCAAGACTTTGGCATCAGGATTTAATATTCTGCTAAGAAAAGTCCGATATCAACCCTTCACCTGCCTTGTGCTTATGTAGACAAGCTGTAGGCTACAGGTTCAGTGGAGCTGGCGCAGAGTGAGTCCGTCCAATGCGCGTCGAGAGGCAGAGAAGGAGCGAGCCTGTAACTGTAGCTCTGGCACACAGCGGGGGGGAGTGGGGCGCACCGGGAGCGCACCATGCACCGCGGAGGGAGCTCAGGATGAACATAAACATTTAACAAACATCACATTAATCTAAATAAATTCACATTAAACCTAAACTCATCTCCCTCTAAGTCCTCAAACAGAAGAGCCACAGCGCCTTTTTTTTTTTTAAGCCAAAAGTCATATCTTCACATTTCTTCTGAATATGTTTCTCTCTCGACACCGTCACCCTCCTGTGCATGAAAAGAATGACAGTAAAACTTGTTACCGGACATCAGTTGATGTGCATGAATGCACCACTTGGTGGGCACTGGCGACCCCGTGTGGTAGGAGAGCGGAACTTAAAAAGAGACGCTTTGTGCAGCTCAGGTGTGGAGGAGGAGATCCGGAGGCAACACATCTGTCACTATAGAGATAAAATTAGAAGTCTGTAATTCAAGTGAATAACTAAAAAAAGACTCCAGCATTTATGGACTCTGTCATGTCATCAACACTACGGTGTGTTGAGTCATGTCTGTGTTGTAGAAACAGTGTCCTTGATGCATCAAAAGACTATTTCTATAGTCAGTCAGTCAATCTGTGCATTTTCAACACTTCTTTATATTCAAGGTCATCGGGACATGAGGTCTATACCAGCATGAATACATTCTTTCTTACATATGCATACAGCAGCCTTCTCTTATGACTCAACTCTACCGACTATATGAAAGATACGATAGGTGTAAGCAGGGTCTACATGGCTCTATCAGTTACAATGCAAACAGCTTACATGGCGATATACAGAAAGTGAAAATGGTATATTCTTTATTACAGTAATCTGGGAATTGAATAAACCATGAGCCAGGCAGCAGATCTAGTTTTTTCCCCTTGTGCACACTACATGTTGGTGTGGAGGAACGATAGAGAAAGTTCCATTAGAACCAAATACACAACGAGTCTCTCGACGTCTAATCATTCTCTTCCTGAGGATCTGTTTCTGCTCGTCTGCCTGTGCTGCGATCAGTGAACTGTAAGGACCTCACATTAGTTGGCTTTGCTTTTTGATTGAGAGCAAGAGAGTCACAATGTTTTCAGATGTAATTAATGTAATTCCTAATCAGTAAAAATGTATAAAAGAAGGCTATGCCAATTAATTGAAAATGACTCACAGTAAGGCATCGGATACTGTTGTGACTGCTTTCATAGTTAAAAGTGAAAAAGCATATGTTTACAAAATAATAAAGCATTATGTGGAGAAATAAATGCATGGTCTATGTATAAGAACAGCTCATTCTTACATCAAAAGCTTATAATTTCATTTATAGGAGTAGTATCACAACCTAGAAACTATGTGGTTCATACAACTTGAAGATATTTATTAGGTGCCTCAGCCAACCAGTCAAGATGCAGTTGACATCCATGTCCAGGAACACGTAATAAATGTAGTGAAGACTTTGAAGGGATTTAATACATTTTATAAATGATCATAAGAATTCTTCAGAGATGGACACAATTGTTACAGTGGTCACAGTAAATTTGACCTCTGACCACCAAGTTCATCTCTAAGTCCAAGTGAGTGTTTGAGTCAGGAGTTCCTGGTTCATGAGAAGAGGATAACATGAGGTCATAGTGATCTGGACCTTTAACCTTTCAAATCTGATCAGTGCAAATGAAAATTTGTGCCAAATAATATATATCCTTTTTTTTTTAAGGTGTTCCTCAGATATCGTGATGACTGACAGACAACCTGAAAACGTAAGATGCCTCTGTCCACGGATGTCGTCGGAGCGGAGGCATAAAAGGCTCTGGAAAAGTAAAAGAAAATCACCCTGAGACCTTTCATTCACACAGATAAAGTGCACGGATGTCACTACACTTTAGCTAGTTGTTGTGAAGATGTTTGCAAAGGTAATTGCGAGTCTGAAATCCTTTTGACCACTAAATCATAGCTCCATCCACTGCCTTAATTTCAAGGCATCCTTTCTCTTTGACTTCAAATTCCATTTTCTCCTTAAGGAGCCAGGCTTTACCCCCTCAACGAGCGCAATTTGATCCTGGAAACAAATTCACTCTTGTACAGCTGCAAAAAGCATTAGATTCGGGGGGGGGGGGTTGGGGGACAAAAGTGTAGAGCAGTCACTTCCGTGGGGTTTAATGGAAGGCTGGAACATCACTCACATGAAGGAAAAGGCTGGTCACCGTCCAAAAGTCGCTCATTCTAGAGCCCGACACTCAGTCAAATCCCCTGAAGCTCACGCTACACTGAGGTCCATTCAGCTGCTGGAAATCAGAGCGAGCACCAGACAGAGCCAGAGTGGCTTAGGTTTCACCGTCTGTGGCTGGGAGTCATTAAAGAGGCGGCTCTGAGTTCTGCATATGGAAAGTCCATTTCCCAGGTGAAGAAGTCGGCTGCTGTAAAACACTCACACACCATCCATCTTCCAACTGTGATGGGACACGTTAGATTCGGAAAGGTTTTAAAAACAGGTTCAGCAAGCAATCCTATAGGCACAGTTTGAAGGGGAGGCCAAAAAAAAAAAAGCGATTGTGTCTTGACAGACGTGACGTTTATAGATGTGCAGACCTCTCCGAGGACAGGCGTTGGAACTTTGATGTCTGCAGAAAGGTCTTGAGTCTTTGAAGTCCTGAAAAAGATCTGGAAGCTTTCATGACTTGAAAATAAGAGCAAAGACTCAAATGCCAGACACACGCACATACAGCACTCTGCATTTCCACACTCACACACCTATGGACACATTTTACGTCGGGAATGTTCGACAATTTATTTTCCTGTAAGGACGCAGAGTTTCTGTAAAGAATACTAACACTGACACCAACTGTGGGAATATAATAGCTTTTGTGGGACATTCAGATATTAAGAATAGGACTTGTAAGTGGAAACACACCAGAGGCAGTGTTTCTGAAGTTGCCCATTGTCACCCAGTAACCTTCAGTCACTTCCCTGGGACACATACCATCCTTTCCTTTATATTATTCATAATGAATCGTCCCCCTGTGTCTTCTTTGGGGTGGTATCCTTCATCCATGACCTTAACCAGCCTCAGTAGCTTGTCCTCCAGTCCAGTGGTTGACAGGAGGCCCCAAATTCATCACCACCTTTCATTCTCCTCCTCTGGCCTATCTGATCTATGATAGCATTAATAATAAGCGCTGCAGAGTGCCCCGTCGCCCTCTGTGCCTTGCCCACTCCCAGCCGGCACAGATTACCACCAGCCATTCACAGCCCCATTAAAACTGTATTTACTTATCAGCCTCACTGGGGCCGTCACTCTGTTTTCAAGACTGATGCCCAGAGGGAAGGCAAAGAGTGACCTTCCTGTGGCCTCCAGTACTGCAAGTCACTACAGTCCCAGAGGATTTGTCCTTTATTTTGCTGCCCAAACTCAACTGACAGCAGCGTCAGTGCCTGATGTCAACACTTTGATAACTTTGCAAATAGACTGAGAAATAAAGGATGATTTTTGCATGTGTTTATAACTGATAGTTTTGTAATAGAGGAATAATTAGATATTGTGAGAAATATTGTAGAATTCAGTGATATCTAGTGGTGGAGTTTCATGTTGGAGCTGAATACCCCGCACCTCACCCTCCACTTCAAAACATGAAAGTGAACCTAATGGTAGCCTTCAGTTGTCATAAAAACTCAAAAGGTGTTTAGTTTGTCCAGTCTGGGCCACTGTAAAAAACATGGTGGCCTCCGTAGAGAGGATCCACTCCTGATGTAAATATAAAGTATTTAAATATAAAGGGCCCATTTTAGGGTAGAGAAAATAACAAATTGTACAGTTTAGATTACTACACACTCGTGAAAACACCACTGAGATTATTTCTGCTAATAGATCCCTTTCACCAAGCTTACACACTGGACCTTTACCTTTCTGGTGAATTATTGAATTAAAGCAACTCTCATATATGTTCATTAGAATAAAGCTAAGTAGCAGCCAGTTAGCTTAGCTCAACTGTTAGCCTTGGCTGTGTTCGATAACACTCACTACTCACTATATAGTGCACTATACAGTGAATTCAACATTTTGTAGTGACTGAATGTTTGGGGAATTTTTTTAAACCCAACAATGTTTACCTGACTGCATTGTGAAAAGCAGTGTACAATCAATGGTCCCTAACCCAGCAATATATGCCATCATGCATCACGCTCTTGGCATTGAGGAGGGAAAATAGCAGCGAGAAGGAGGAGAGAGGGCAGCACCTCTTCGCCTTCCCTCTCTACTCCTTCTTATTCTTATCAAAAATATTTGAATGATCGTGAGGATGAAGACAGACAGGTTTAAATTTACCGGTATTTTCACACTATGATTTTAATAGCGTACGTCCTGAATATTTCCAATGGCGTAGTTGATCGGCAAAAGACAAATCTGAGTTGTGGTGGTAAAATTTGTTAAAAACTGTGGCAAGCAAGTTTATTTCTACATTTAAAAATGGTCATTAAAACAAATAAACGTTTAAAATTCACTGTGGGTTTTTCCATCGGCCAACACTTTTGTTGCTTAGTCATAATCCTGCAACAATGACGTAATTACGGCCCAGAGAAAAGTGTCAGAAAGCATTTTTCTCTTTTGCAGATGGTCTCACTATATAGTGCTCTACATTAAAGTCCCTATATAGTGAAGTAGGGGGTTAGTGGATGAGTGATTTGGGACACAGCCATTATTACCCCCCCCGCAAAGAGATTATGTTTCCCCCCAGTCCATTTGTTGGTTTGTTAGTTCGTATACTTGTTTGCAAGCAAGGTAACACTCAAACTACAGACCGGATTTTCGTGAAACCTGGTATAAGGGTGCAGAATGGCTCAGGGAGGAACCCATTCAATTTTGGAGCAGATCCAGGAATTCTTTTCACTTTCTTTAACATTGTGAGATAGGGCCTATTTCACACCTCTCAGTTTTCTCAGGGAACAATTCATAGTTCTCAACCAAGAAAAATCTGGAATTTAGTGGACTGATACCTATGAGTGTTTGGTGCAGCTTGATTGTTTGACGTATCCAGATCAGGATTTTTTGATCACTTTCTTAAACATTGCGAGAGAGGCAATGGCAATTCTTTTGTAAATCCCACTGTTTTCCCAGAGAATAATCCCTGGATCTTGCTGGACAAAATAAGGCATGTTTGAGGGACTTATTTATAAACATTATTTCTTGGTGCAGCTTGATTGAATTTAAGGGGCCTTGGTTGACTACTAACAACATTCTAGTTGTTTGTACGTCTGTAGGCAAGATTTTTTTTTTTAACTGAATGAATTTCCAGAAAACTTGATGGAAGTATGGGTCAGGAAAGAACCCATTAAATGTTCTCTTCTTTGTTTAACTTGAGCAAAAAACCAAAGTGTAGTTTATTCATTTTGCAGGAGTTTAAGTGCCACACATGAATCTACACTAGGTGACTATCTGCCCAAAGAGTCAAGCTGCTGCTTTACAATCAATCACATGACTTTATCACATCAAGGGCCATTTAAATGTTCTTTACAGCCTTCATGAGCCATAATAAAGGATTGACCCCATATGTCACACTCACCATGATGATGATGATGATGATGATAAAGTGGAAGAGCCATGCATGATTTGCAAAGTCAGGATTTCCTCCCTCATCAAACTCTGCATTTATCACATGGCCTGATGTTTCTCATGTTGTTTCAGTATCATGTTCCAGTGTCTTCTACTGCGTCTGGTTCCAGCTCCTCAGATTCTCCTTCTCATTTAGGTTCCAGCTTCAGATCCTGTCTGAGCATCAGTGTCTGTCAGATCCTTGCTCAGAGTTATTCATAACTTCATCCAGCAGCACGAGTCCTGATTACTCGTCCAGTTTAACAGCATGTTTCCTGCCGCCATGACACTTGACAGCAGCGTCAAGTACCAGATAGATTACCTGTGGGTTTTATTCCCCCTGGCGCGGCCTGACAGGCATAAAGCATAGATCACCTGCTCCTCCTGTATGAAGCCAAAACGTACTGATCTCCCCCTGGTGGCCGGCTGCAGTACAAGACGTTTTTATGCATTTTTGCATTTATGACATGACACCTGGAGGCCGGGACTTGTTAACCTATTACTATTTTTGACTTGAGGGTGGTGAAAAAGAAAAACAGCGTTGAGATAACAGCCCATCCATTCCTATAGCCCGCACAAGTAAATTGTATATGTATATGTATGTGTATGTAATTATATATGTATGTAGAATTTTTCTTTCAATCTTGAAATGTGATTTCAACACATCATTTCTACAGATGTGTCAGCAGTACAGTCGTGCTGCCAATCTCCCATTCTACCACCTACAAAGGTGTGATATTGGATTCAGAGCTGGTGACTGGGGAGGAGGTAGGACTCTGAAGTTCACTGATCACGTTGTCATGTTTATGGAACCAGTTTGAGTTTAATTTAAGATCAGGTGCATTATCATGTTGGAGGTACTCATGAGAGGAACTGTTTGCAATAAGGGATGGACAACAATGCTCAGATAGGCCGTGGCATTCAAACAGTGAGTGATTTGTGTTAAGGGACACAAAGTGTGGTAAGAAAGCCTTCCCCACACCATTACACCATCACCCCCACCAGCTTTGACACAAGGCAGGCTGGCTCCATGGGTTCCTGCTGTTGATGCCACATTTAGAGACTATCATCTACAGCCTGAGCAGAAATTCAGATCCATCACCGGGACAAGTTCTTCCAGTCCTTTTGGTGAGTCTGTGTCTCCTGCAGCCTCAGACTTCTGTTCTTGCATGAGAGGACACAGTCTTTTCCTGATGTGGCCCATGCATCCACCTTCAGGTTTGACGTGTTGCACATTCAGAGATGCTTTTTTTCTCACCAAAGTTGTAAAGAGTGGAATGTTAATGTTCCTCCGTATCTGCTGGATGTGTAAATAGAAAAATATTTTCTATAATGTTGGCAACTTCCTATCAACTTCAAACCTGATGATATATCAGTGTTTTCAGTTGTTTGTGCTGCCCAAAGGAGGACACAAATAAAGTTGTTTAATTCCCATTATCTCAGTAATTAACTTATTTTTTTACATATTATCTTGATGAAGTACCTAAAAGATACAGAGTCCACACTATTAGTACTTCAGTGCATTATTCTGTGCGCCTCACTGCAAGTTTCCTATTGTGATTGGGTTAAATGCATGTGTGTCACTATATTTGAGTGACAGCAGAGCAATCATGATAGCATACATGGGACAAGGTGAACTTTTCTCATTCTTCCTTACTCAGACAGTTATTTCTTATCAGCTCGAATGTGTCATGGTCTACTTTGGGTGTGCTTAACTTCCCCTGACCTTTAAAAGGCCTGATTATTTTCATCCGCAATCTTCACTCGGCAATATGCTGCCAGCACAAAAGGATATTAGGCCCTGACTTGCCGGTCTGATAATTCTAGCTCTCGGTTTGGAACTGAAGGGAAACCAAACCACAATGCCCCGCCACTCTATTATCATTTCACTGCCTCCACCTTCACCTTCGGTATTCTATCACCTTTCACCGCAGCGTGCAGCTTCTTCATGAGCCGCGCGTGTGCTCTGTTTTATTACATCTTAAAAGATGTGGCCATGGTAATTAACTTCTCCTTTATGCATCACCCTCCTGGGACAAATTACACAGCTTTGTGTACCCCAGAATACTTTGTAGCAAAGTAAATCTCCTCAGTGTTGCCCGACTCCCGAGCTTGAGCTCCCCTGGCAGCACCATTTGATAAAAAATAGAGGAAATCCAAAGGGGACCAACAGGTCTAAATGTTTAATAGATTCTTACTTTACTTGTGGTAATCTGGTAATCAGAGGTTCAGAGGGGGTCACATCTATCACCCGCAGAGCCAATAAAAGTCTTATTGTGTCTTGCTTCCTTTCACCTCAGGAGGAAATGTGAACCAGATAAATGATGGCCTTGTTTCCAGGGAGCCTCAATCTATTGCCAACGATTTGTGGCCAACAAAGTAATTCCGATATCGTTCTTTGTATTGATAGATGAGGCCTAAATTTAATAAAGAGCCAATTTACTTTTACAGGCTATAGGAATGGAAGGGCTGTTATCTCCCCGCTGTTTTCCTTTTTCACCACCCTCCTCCAATCCAAGTCAAAAATAGACGGCAGGGGAAAAAGACAAAACAGCACAAAGAGTGATGTTTTTGATCAAGCCTTGTTCTAAACTCCTACCATTGCTCTTCGATAACCTGTAATCCCAGTGAGGTGCTGCATGGCGCACAGCAAAGAGAGAGGTTACATGACTGTGGATCGATGTGAAATGTTTGTGACTTTGTGAGGTCGTTCTTTGTTAATGGGGTTGAATTTTAAGCTCAACAGAGGACTGAAGCAAAAGAAAAAAAAACCTTAACAAGCTCAGTGGTTTAAGTCATATTAAATTGTGCTTTTCCTCGGGGATAGTACAAATAATAGGAGCTGAGAGGATTTTTCAAAATCACTTTCAAACCTCACATTTTGATGACCGCAGGCACTTTGCTAACAATGCCTTGCTTTGTGGATGACACTGAGGTTCACGGTGCCATTGTGAGGTCTGCAAACTTCCTCTAAAACCTGCATTAATGCTGAGCCTGGGTCCTTGGAGGTGTGTGTGTGTGGGGGGGCTGCAGCTGAAACACCCTCTTTTTGTTCAGGGCCAAACACTGGATGTATCGTGCCACCTGCTGTTACTGTTGCCTGACAAGAAAAAGTCTGCTCCTGTCACCACATGGTGCTAAAGGTACAAATTAACCCCAGAGTGAGAGGAGAGATTGTCTGCTTCACTGGGGAAGCCCCGGCAGGTGTGTGCACAAAGATTTAAGGACTCATCACCGGCGGACTTTTAAACAAGAGAGTAGATTATTCATGAGCACACAGTTGGAAAACACACTTTGAAGTGAGTGCGGTTGGATAATAGCAAAAGAGACTTCAGCAACATTAGTGGGATTCTGTGCAAGCTGCCATCCGTTCAAGGAACAGCACTTTATTGATTGGATGTGAAAATAATGTTTGTCTTGAAAGTGGCAAAATTGAAATGAATCAAACCTTGTGTTCCACTCCAGAGGAGAAGCTGAGCTCTCAGTGTGCCAAATACACTCAGTGCTATTTGTTTGTTTGCCTACGTTTACATTATGGCCTATATGCTTGTTTCCATGCATGTGGAAAAACTGTGCACTTGTGCATGTGCTGTATTATAAGAAATGTGTACTGATATTGATTCCAGGCTGTGTGGTCTGTTTGCTTGTGCTGCTCTGCTGCCACCTAAAGACAGAGTTTGAATCAGCCATTATTTGGTCAGCTATCACACAGCAAACTGCACTTTATCAACATAACACACAGACAACTGCAGTCAGAGCATTCAAATGATAAAGTCATCCTATGTAATGTATTTAATCATTCATTTTATTCCATTTTATTCCACAGAATCTCTAGTTTTAAACCGGATAAGTTTATGGTATAGGTACAGCACAGTCTTTTATCAGCTTTCGTTTATCAGCTTTTTTCTTTGCACGCAAACTCATATTTGGCACTCAGTATACTGCAAACTCCATAAAGGCCAAACAGTCCCCTTATTGAACCACGTTGAAATTCACTAGATCCAGAATTTTATTTGGATCTGCACCAAATTGCACTCACCCATAAATATCAGTCCCCTAAACATTTCTGAAAATAAATCCTGGATCCGTTAACACATTAAAATGCACTGTAACCATCATAAGCAGCATTTCTAAACCAGACACAGTTGTGTTGAAAATGACATCTTTTGTGAGGGAGGAGTCCTCAGCAGCTTTTGAAAGCGAGCCATCTGTCACCAAACCCAGACACGGCAGGGGTTTGTTTGCTAAACAGGACAAAGGGGAGTGTTCGCAGCCAGATGCTGTCAGCATAATGGAGGAGTTGTCACAAAAAAAAGAAAAGAAATCTGAACGTTGCTGTCTTTTGTGCCATATGGACCAAACGGAAGTTGTTTGAATCCTGTGTTTCAACTGTTTGAGTTGGTGGCAAATTGTGTTGTTTGTCACATTTGTTTTAGTGACAGCATCAAATGACAAATGTCCAATTTCTGCTGACCAATTATATGTTTGCTGGAAGAAATGGACATAATGAGTAAGGAGTTTGTTGAATACATGACAGAACCTGAAAGATACAGTTTTGACGTGTGTAATTAGACATCTACAGTCTAACTTACAAGCGACGTAAGTTTGTTTGGTGTATACTCACAGTTTCCAATTGGGATTTATGTTTAAATTAAATATCTTTTATTTTAAACTGTGGTGTTTCAATAAATGTGATGCAAAAGTAAAAGCTTAGTGCCACAGTTTAAATGTTTTAAAGTTTTTAAATGTTAAAGCTGACATTATGGACCATCTGCCAGATGCTGTTGAATATTAAATGTCATAATAATGTAAGAACAGGTTGGTGTGTGCGGTGAAAAGACTCAAGTACTGCACTCTATACTTTACTTAAGTATATTCCCTTTGATTCTACTTTATACCTCTACTCCAGTACATTTCATGGTAGATATTGTACTTTGTACTCAATACATTTATCTGACAGCTATAGTTAATAGCTAATAAAATATTTTCTATACAAAACAAATATTAACCTTCTAAAACACACTTATATATTTAAACATTAGGCTAAACAGTATTCATTATATATCACAAAAAAACTTGTCATGATTTAGATTTAGTCTTAGAAGTTGAACCAAAAGACATATTGTTAAACTTTTCACTTGTTTTAATTTTAATGTCCAAACTGTTCAAATGATCCAATACTTAAAAAAAAAGATCTAATGTTCTTTAATTAATAATTTCCCAACTGATCATATTCACCTTTTGAGCCTTTGGATTGAGACAATGTGTTTTTATCATTTCTAAAGTTTATTGTTTCTTTATAAAATATCCACAAGGGGGAAAAAAATCCACATTATAAATATTTGATTGTGTTATTATAAAGAACGGAGCGTAAAGCGGACACTTTGTCATCGTTGCGTTTCAAGTGGGAATGAAAACACTGACGGACTGATGTAGGCGAGGGGGTAGCTTCCTGTTTAGAAGGAAAACGTCAGACGTGAGTATGTGTTTCTGCAAACTTCACTCATTCAAGTCATTTCAATTAGTGGTTAATTCATTAAGTCAGATGGTAGATGGAGTAAACCGAGCTAACAATGCTAGTGTTTACCTGCAAGCTGACAACACAACTTCTTTCTAAGAGCGTAAATACAGCGGTGAATTAACAAGTCGTCGTACGAGCAGGACACAGTTTTATATTTATATTATATATATATATATATTTATAATGTGATAATGTAATATCCCGTAAAGCGACACACAGTGTTTATGTTAGCTGGTTAGCCTCACGTGTTTTCCTGTGTCAGCGGAGCTCTGTAGATCAGATAAGGTTCAGAGAGGTTCCTCCTCGGTCCCTGAACTGTAACCTAACACACGTGCTCCTCTTCAGAGAGGTTCCTCCTCGGTCCCTGAACTGTAACCTAACACACGTGCTCCTCTTCAGAGAGGTTCCTCCTCGGTCCCTGAACTGTAACCTAACACACGTGCTCCTCTTCAGAGAGGTTCCTCCTCGGTCCCTGAACTGTAACCTAACACACGTGCTCCTCTTCAGAGAGGTTCCTCCTCGGTCCCTGAACTGTAACCTAACACACGTGCTCCTCTTCAGAGAGGTTCCTCCTCGGTCCCTGAACTGTAACCTAACACACGTGCTCCTCTTCAGAGAGGTTCCTCCTCGGTCCCTGAACTGTAACCTAACACACGTGCTCCTCTTCAGAGAGGTTCCTCCTCGGTCCCTGAACTGAACCTAACACACGTGCTCCTCTGCGGGCTCAGCCGCTGATTCCCTGACTGACCCACGGTGTTGTGAGGAGCGGAGGAGCCATGCCTTTCCTGCACGGCTTCAGAAGGATCATCTACGAGTACCAGCCGCTGGTAGATGCTGTGATGCGAGTTGTTGGACTGGAGGAAGGTGGAGGTGGAGGTGCTGAGGAGGAGGAGGAGGAGGAGGACAGGTGAAGACATGAATATTGTTTGATTGATTGTTTATCTTCTACTTTATCTGGTGTTCTCAAAGTTTTTATTTCATTCTTCCCGAGGACAAAGTTACTACTTGTAAATTGTGATGTGTATCCAAGTGAGTTTTAACCTAGTATTATTGCTGTATGAATGTACTTCCCTCCAAATACAACTATACAGAAATCTGAATATTTATATACTAGCCAATGGCATTCATATTGTTTAAAAAAGAGTCACATGCAGCATGTTGCATATTATTATGTATTATTAGTGTTTGAAGTGAAGATCTCATCATTTTTATTTTTTACCAGAGCCCAGTTTCTTATTGCTATGTAATATTGCTTAGAGCTGAGGTTTGTAGTACTCATTGTGTGCTCTAACTCACACTTTGACTGTAACAGTGTCTCTTTCTGCTGCTCTGTACAGAGTCAGAAGTCCTGAGGACGGGTCCGGTGGGCGTAGTTCTCTGGTGGAGCTTCTGGAGCGAGAGTCCCAGTCAGAAGTCTTTGTAGAAGGCATCAGCTACGCTCTGTATAAAGTGGCAGAGAGGGGACTTGGGTACGCAGCTGAAATCCTGCTGCGCTACGGAGCTTATCTAAACTTTGAAGGTGTGTTATGATTTGAGTGTGCAGTAAACATTGTAGTTGAATACATGTGTAAATATTGTAACCACAGTTTCATGCGTCAGACAGAAGTGGCGGACACTGGCAAAATAATGTGAATGATACCTGTGTGAGAAAGGAATATGTCACTTTGCAGTTGTTAATAATAGCTTTGATAAAAATATTAAGTGGTGTGAACCTCTTAGAGATGACAAACCTCAGGAGCCTTGCAATTATTATAAAGTGCTGTCTCTCGCGTTAATAATTTATTTAAAAGGGAAAATGTATTTTACTGTGTGGAAGGTAATTCGTTTTCTAGTGTTCAACTTTTTATGTGGGATGATGGTTCTCTGCTACACATAGTTATTTGTGCTCAATATTCATAAACATTTAATGACAGTTTTTACTTCAAGACATGCATGAACGTGCCATTTTCCGACTAACACAAGTAACTGCATGTGCATAATGAGTAAGTTGTCATCATATACACTTGAGAGATGAGTCTTCCTTTTGCAAAGTGCAGTGGAAACTCACCAGAGCTCAGTCACACTGTGCTATCGTGACGTCTGCTGGTTGTAGAAATGTGTTTCCCCTGCCAGAGGTTTCTTCATTCATCTTTCACATTTCTTGGATGCCTCTTTTTCAGAAATCAAAACTAACAAAGGCTCCTACATTGTGTACGAAATGCTTCTTCAAGAGTATGACCTCTTTATCTTCACATTAAAGAATATGTTTACTCATGTCAAGTATTAGACAGGCTCTGTGCCAAAGCAAGAGCATACACAGTTGGATCCAAACTGGAAAATCTCAAACATTTGGACCCCACTGTTTATTTGTGATGGTTACTGGTCATGTTAGGTGGCAGTCATTAATGCAGATGCTAACCATATACCATATATACATACAAGAGAATGTGTCAGTAGATGATTATAGACACAGGGAGCTGCAGGGAGACCACAGTCAGATACAGGTGCATCTCTGTTCAAATGTAGTGACCACCAGAGCATTGTCATGAGTCTCTGTCTAATTCATATTTCCTCCCTCTGATCCAGACTCAGTTTGAATAATATAAATATTAATTTTCTATTTTTCAGACCCAGTGTCATACTACAATCCTCTACATGTAGCAGTTATGCGGAACAGGCCAAATATGGTGAAGCTGCTGGTCGGGCATGGAGCAGACATTGAGAAGAGGGACAGGGTGAGGACGCTCCCTTAACTGGAATCAACACATATCTCTGTTATGTCTTGTTTTCATTGGACCCTGTCTGATTAAATTTTTATAATTTTTTTTCATTTGTAAAACCTCTATGCTGTGTGTTAATTGTTAGATCCATGAGAGCAGTCCATTGGATCTTGCCAGTGAGGAGTCGGAGAGACTCCCCTGTCTGCTCACTCTGCTCGACTTGGGCGCCGATGTGAATGCAAGCGATAAAAATGGTGAATTTAAATCTTAATTCTAGAGCCCGACCGATAAAATCTGAAAAAAATTGCTGATATAGAAAACTTAATTTCACAGGAAAAGAAATGCAGAAAAGAAATATTTATTTTCATCATTTTCAAGTTCGATGTATTTGTTTTGTGCTTTCTTTCAATTTATTTATAATAAGGATTATTATAAAGCTGTAAAATATCAGTCCTCAATTACATTTCTTTGTCAAAAAGTTTTGATGACAAGATCTATTATATTTATATATATATATATTGGTATTAAAACAGTTTTTCTCCCTAATATTGGTATCTGACTCCAAAGATCCATATCTTTAGGGCTCCACTTAATTCCATAACAATCATTCACTCCTTCATTCCTGGTGAAAACTGTCTTTGTCTCGACCCCAAAGGAAAAACCCCTCTGCTCCATGCCATGGCGAGCAGCGATGGACTCACAGTGAACAACACAGAGAGCATCCAGCTTCTTCTTCAGAGAGGTAGTGACAGGGAAACACACTCCATCCTCACTTTAACTTATTGTCCAAGTTTGGTCACAGTTAAATCCCTACATTCATAAACTTGTTATATCCATGTCCACATGTATATGTCTAAAATATGCAAATACACTTTTTTACCAGAAATTAGGGGTGTATCGGTAAACAAAAATCACGGTTCAGTGCGTTTTCGGTACAGAATAAACAAAGACCAGAAAATCTTAAACAGATTTTTTATTTATTTTTATTCAACCCTGGTTAACTATGGCTGTGTCTTTCTTACCCCAAGTAATTTTTACAAAGTTAAATAACTAAGAAAACTCTCTCATAAATATTATTATTATCAACACAATATTACACAATGCTCAGTCATCACACAGGAAAAAGAGTTTATCACCTGTTTGTTATCAACTTTAACACACAAATGAACAGGGGTGAAAACATAACCTACTTGGCTGAGGTAACGTACACTGTCTGAGACACGTGTTCTCTCTTGTGCACTCAACAGTAGCAAACTGTTTTAGATTTGATCTGATGATTATTCTGATGCTTTCTTCACTACAGGTGCTGACGCGAAGGCTGTCACTGCACACGGTGAAGCAGTCGAATCCTTGTTGGTGTTTCTGATTAAAGAGGCTCTGGACGCCAGCGCGGAGGACGCCGCAGAGATCGGTAAATTCTGCCTGAAAACCACACAGCTTTTGCTGACTCATGGTGTGGACCCCAGCTGCTGCATGAACGAGGATGGCGATCCCTCCCTGACACAGACGAGCCTGGAGCACTTTGACCATTTCTTCCCCCTGGCTGTGCTCTTGATGCAGAGCGGAGCTGCTTTGAAGTGCACCCATCATGGCGACTCCTGTTGGTCAGGCGAGAGCCTCCTTTTCGGGCGGCTCCAGGAAGCCCTGCAGCAGTGCTCTGATCAAAGTCACGCGTCCGAGCTCCTGGAGCAGGCCGAGGTGTTGCTCGACTTAGCGAGGGTAAATGTCCCCATGCTAAATCTGCCTTTCAGCTCGGAGCTTCCTGCACCTGGTCAGGACCCTCACCCTTATGCTCAGGCTCTGGTGGACCTGCAGAGGAGGGTGGTAGAGCATGACACCAGCCCCCCTGCTTTGCGCTGCCTCTGCAGGGCATTCATACGGACCCACCTGGAGCCCTGGCCACTGGAAGACAGAGTCAATGCCTTGCCATTACCAGACAGACTGAAAGACTTTCTTCTGCCTGAGCGCACATATACACCAAAACCTGGCTGGGACTGCTTCAAGCCCCAGCTTTCATAGCCAACACTGATGATACAAGCTACAGGCTGGTTTCTGTTCTACCCAAAATCTGAAAATAGATTTTTTTTTTTTAAACAGGCCTAAAGGAATATAACCAGAATGACACTCAGTAGAGTGCATACCTCCACCAAGGCCCAACCGTCTCTTGATGAAACCACATTTACATGAACTAGATCCAGATTTTTATTCAGAAACTCATACAAATCAGTTCCCTAAGCATGCCTAAATTATCTATCATCAATATCTATGAACTATTTTATGAGAAATCAATCTCAGAGCCCATCAGCTATCACCTGATGATAAATTAGCCTCTGAAAGCAACAGCCAATTATTTGGGGCTTCCAGTGTAAATTTTAAATGGTCTTTATTTATATAGAGCTCGTCTAGTCTTGATGACCACTCAAAGCGCTTTTACACTTTTGCCCTCCACCCATTCCTTTTCGTAGAAGGTGGATATCCGAGCAAAGACTGCATCTTTTATTCGCTGTACAGTATTTACTGAGTCACCATGTGAAAAAAGTGGAAAATCCTCCTATCCCACAATGTTAAAGAAAGTGAAATCAAATTCCTGGGTCTGTCCTCAGATCAGCTTCAAAATTCAATGAGTCATAGATCAAACACTGCCGCTCCAGAAAGTGGTTGAGTAGTTTTTACCTTATCCTGCTAACACACAAACAAACAGGTGAAAACATAATCTCCTTGGCAGAGGATACCTTTTACCTGGGCTCAGGTCCAAAACAATTTAAGCTAAACCTTAGAAACCACTGAGGCCTTTGTTGAATTCTCATTGTGTGTTGTCTTTGCCAAATTTACAGGCAAAACATTTGTATGTTTCCTTAATATACAAAGTTATGTATGTTCAAGCTGGCGTTTGAGCTGTTGCTAAGTTGTTTACATTGAACTGCCAAGTGAACAAACTGAAAGTGTCGAGGAAGTTGCAGTTCAGAATAAATGCCACAGGATGGCAATGTTGCTCCTGCAGATGGGAAGTAGCTCAGCTAGCAGGGTCAAAGATTTAGTTATTCTCAGTGCAGCCTATTAAAGTTGTTCTAGCGCAGTAGAGTCCATCTATATTTTATCTCCTCAACTTGATGGTGATGTGTTGTGGAATTTGTGTGTCATCTCGCTCCTTATGAAGACGGACCAATAAAACAGCAGTGTGCTTCACCACCTGTGTTCTGATTTGTTCATCCACTAATTAAATGTTGACATTATTTTGTGTTTGTCCACATATTCTGTTTTTAATTGAACAGGTAGTGGCAGTGCAGCGCACAATATGGCTCTTAACACTGACTGACTACATGTTAAAGGGGGGAAAATGAGTTGGAGAGCAGACACCAAACATCAGCAAAGAGCTCCTGCTAAAATAAAGAAACAGGAATACGATGCTACAACACTGCAGGAGTGCATGTCGATGTTTTGACGTGGTTTTACTGAGACATAACGTAAGCTGCAGTGGCTGCTGGCGTGGAAAGTTTTACTAAGCGTTCTAAATTCAGATGAGTTCAGAGCTCGCTCCTCCTTTTTAAAAAATCTGCACATCCCTGTCTTTGGGAATGAACAAACATTGCCTGGTAGAAGCATGTTATGATGGCACAGGAACATCATGGGCTACATATGTGTTTGCATCCATGTGTGTGTGATGAGCAAACTAAATAGGACATTGTGTTACACAACTAACCCCTTCCTGACATTGCTGAAGCTGGAGTGGCTCCAAGGCTTGCAGGCGCTCCAGCTCCTCTTGGTTATCTAGGTCACAGCCTCTGAGGAGAAGAGCCTCGGCAGCAGCAGCAGCAGCCCTGCATGACACACGCTTCACTCTCCTGTCTGTCTGAATCTCCCTGCACAGGCTTGACAAAACCTCAACGCTGGCCTTGGTCGAATGAGGGAGCGAGGGAGGGAGAGGGTTGCAGGAGGCAGTGAAGAAGAAGAAGAAGAAGAGGAAGGAGGGGAAAAAAACATTAAAGATACAGACGGCATATATGGAGTGGTTGTGGGAGCACTCGTGGAGGACACATGGAAATGGCAACGTTGGATTATATTTACGCAATACACTAGATGTAGGAACATAATCCATCCAACCAACCGTCACAATGCTGGGAGAGAGAGGGGGGTAAAAACTGCCTTTCTCCATAAAGAGTCCAATCCCTGCTTGTAGAAGGTGATAGAAAAGAGATAGAGGGGGAGGGCTAAGCCAGTATACTCTCCATCCAGCATTTATTGGAAAACAGTGCGAGTGAAGCTTGGTACTGAAATTAGTTATTGATCTATTCTCTCCCTGAAGCCCATGGGTCTTTCCCACCACACCTGCTCATTCTCTCACAGCCTTTTCTTTCACCACAGCCCATTGTATCTTTCAACCTTTTGCTTCGAGCTTCAGCGTTGATTCCTGCTGGTGCTGTAGCTCTTTTATTGTCTTTAAATCAAGTATGACACCCACTAATGTGACGTCCACTAGAAAGTTTCATATCAAGAGAATAAAGTCTGTATGGACTTTGGACAAAGCAAACAGCTGAAGACTGCTACAAAACAACATGTTTACAAGCTGAAACAAACAATTGTTCCATAACTTTCCTAGTGAATATGAAAAAAGAAAATAACCTTGTATGTTACATGCTTGTGTTGCCATCTGTATTTCAATGTTTGGATTACTTCTTTCCATTTTTAAACCATTTATTTGTTATTTTTAATTCTCAATTTTTCTCAGTATCAACTAGACCCTGACAATTTTTTTCTCATCATCCACACCACAGACTAAAGACTATGAATGCTTCATGTCATACTTAATAAAAACATAAAGTGTAGTACAAGGGCATTTAACAACACATTATAGAGTAGATGTCCCGAAGGATAAACCCACAAAACATTCATTAAAATTGATTGACTCAAACCAGAACTAATTTTATTGATAGAAATTCCAGAAATTTATTTTTTTACTTTCTTACAAAATAAGAATCTTACCGACTGTCTTGATCATTTTATTTTTTACTTTATTTTGTTCTCATCCATAATATTTTACTTATTATATTTTGAGATCCAATGTTGCCTAATGCTGATCTTCAAGTTGCTTTTAATAGTTTTCTATCATTTAAGTTCCTCTTTTTTAAACTTGTGCAGTTCCTTGTAACTATGTGAAAGATGCTATATAAGTAAAGTTTATTCTATTAGGCATTGTGCGAGCAAGATAAATATCCAAACCATGCACTCCTGTACATCACGTTGCCTGACAGGAGCCACGGGTCTAAAACCTGAAGAATAATTCTAGTTTTATTTTGAAAATGTACCTAAAAAATGACATGTATTTCATCCTGTTTGTTTGTTTACGTCTGTGCTTGTTGGCTGAGTTCCCTGATCCGGCCCCAACCTTTTCATTAAGCACCACGTCACCAACTGACAAGGCATTGTGGTGTGTTCCGGGGCCTTTTCTTCTATAGAGCAAGAGCCTGAGCAGAGTGAGCACATCTCCCTGTCTTTCACGAGACATTGTCTAGACACGGGATAATTGCAGACATCACTGAACACTCAGCTGCTGCCTCCAAGCCTCATGGGAGTCGAGGTGGACTTTGGAGGGAAATATGGCCGGCAGTCGGTGTGTGTATGGGGGTCACACGGCGAGCTCGCACCCCTTTAGATTTAGATTGAGAGTTTATGTGTTTGCCTGCACAGCTACAAACTGCACTGAATGTGTTGTGCTGCTGGTGGCGGTGTGAAGGCAAGCGTGGATTTGTCTCTGTGTGGGAGAGAGAAGGAGCGAAAGAGAGCGTAGACGTTGAGACACACAGTGCTCATAACCGCAGATGTGGTGACTTCATCCGAAAGAAATGTACCCCCGTCCTATTGCTCCGCCAGTGTTGATGGAGCTCACTGAAATTAATGGCTCTTAATGCTAAGACAAAAGAATAAGATCTCACTGGATGTCAACATATTCGGTTCTTTTCTATTCTATGTTGGCTTCTATACTTCTATATCAGATTGTTGTTGTTTGGCTTAGACTGTGTGGAGCTTTGACTGTGTGGAGCTTTGACTGTGTGGAGCTTTGACTGTGCGTGTGCGTGCGCGTGCGCGTGTGAGTGTGTGTGTGCGTGTGTGAGTGTGTGTGTGTGTGTGTGTGTTGGTCTCTGAGAGATGGTCGCAGGTCGCTGGGTTCACACAGGGCACAGGACTAATCTCAGTGGGGGTGGATTGGATGCAGGATAACTGAAGCCTGTTGGGGCAGGCCACCTTCTCATTCTGCTCCAGGTGCTGCTTCCTCCGGCTGCCTTCACCAATCTAAGGGCTTTTGTTTGCTATATATACTTTTTTGGGTATGCGTGGTAAGATTTAAATGTGTGACTTAGTTTTTGCACAATTTCAATACTTTTTGTCCACTTGTATAATGTTGTATAAGTCTCTTTGATGCTTTTTTTAAAGGTACCATTCCAAAATGTGTTTAACCACACGGTTGCAGTTTAATTTTGAATTTACGCGTCTGTGCTTTTCTTATCTCTTTGGCAGGAAAGGACAAAAAACTGCTCCAACAAGTCAAGTAACCTCACTGTTACACACACGCATTAACACAAGTCTCCTTTTGTTCTTGAAGGGGGGAAAATCATTTGAAAGTGTAGCGCACCAAAAAAGTTACGCTTTCCTCCTCCAACTCCTATTTTAGAAGCACACAAAATCCACCACCCTCTACATTTGTACAACTGACGCCATTTCACAGAAATTCCAGACAACTGGCGCCTGAGCTCTGCCTCCAAGAAGGACATGATGAATAGGACACACCCTTGGTATGCTAGTGAATGGTAGAATATATGGCACACTGCAGTGTTACAGCCTAGATTCATTACAGCCTCTCGTCCTCGCTCTTTTCAGTGGTGTTCTCTCCCTGCTTCTTCTCCCCCTCGCGTTTCATGCTGCTTGCCTATTTTTAAAAAAGCCTGAATTTGAGTGAAATGCACTGAGGCACCAGTAAGGCGAGCTACAGCTCTTTCCAGCACTGGTTCCTGATCCACCTCTTTGTTGTGGTCTATGCATGCCTGCTCTAGTCACATGACTGCGTTTCTATGGCAACTCGGGTTTGAGTAATCATTTGCGTTACGACCTTTATTCCCTTGAGGAAAGGGGAGGGGGAGGTTAGACTGAGCCTGTAGAAAGAGGGAGCAGGAGGAAAGAGAAAAGACAGGCAGAAGGGGAGCGGCAGAGAGGCACAGGGAAGGAAAATAGGCAAAAACAACGGCTGCAGAGGGAACATTTCTCCCTTTCTTGCCTTTTAACTTCCTATTTTATCTCTTTCTCTTCAAGCTGCGCACCAACCTCTGCCTCGCCGTATTCAGCAGTTCGGAAAAATACTTACAAAGCCTGATGTTCAAGTCTAAGGTTGTCTGCTTCAGTTTTTCACCATTATGTCTTTTAGTGCTGTGACTCACTGAGTGACTGGGGCAGGCGAGTCAGTTTTGTAGGAGAGGCAGCAGCAGGCATGTATGTTTCATAAGGGCCTACGCACACACACACACACACACACACACACACACACACACACACACACACACACACACACACACACACACACACACACACGCAGGCACACACGCCTCCCCTTCAATTTCTTCTCAGAGGAAAAGCAGCACTGTGCCACATGTGCAAGTCTCAGCAGAAACAGATTCTGTATGTTCCTGTTTCTTGCTCTCCCGGCTGCGTTGTCATGGTTACCGAGCTAGTCCACCAAGGCACGCAGCCTCTCTCCCTCTCCCTCTCTCTCTCGCCCTCTCTCTCTCTCTCTCTCTCGCTCTCTCTCTCTCTTTCTTTCTCTCTCTCCACCGTTGGGTGATTCAACCCATCAGTTGGGTTGTGTCATCTCCTAGATGGAGTTTCTAGCTCCCACATCTCCTAAATGGAGTATTTTCAGTTTGGTCCTTTCTACCAATTGGATTCTAGTTTGAGAAAATTGAATAATTGTGTGTATGTGTGTGTACGTGTGTCTGTGTGTGGGTGGGGTAAATGGGTGGGTTTTGTGGGTGTCTTTTATCAGCAGTGGGGGGATCCAGCATTGACAGGAGGTGGGCTCTACTGGGGGCTGGTGATAGACACTATGGGGGTTGTGGGGTGGTGCTGATGGTGCTGGCTGCTTCCAGGTGCCTGTGACTGGGGCTGAATATGAATGAGGGGCCCCGGTTCTCCAGAGATGGCGGCTGGGGAGAGAGCTGCTAAAACCAGAGACCAGTGGAGCCTAGCTGGCTGAGAGGCCCCCACAAGCTGCTGACAGGAGCTGCAGCTAGCCATCACGTTAATTAGCGTTTTTACTCTAGCAGCGGCAAATAGGGGGAGTGGGTTAGAGAGGGATGTGGGGGTGGTATATGACTCATAGACACAGTATGGTTTATTCATGATGGAGGAAGGGGATGTGTGTGTGTGTGTGTATGTGTGTGTAAGAGAGAGGGAGAGAAAGAGAGAGAGACAGAGTGTGTGTGTGTGTGTGTGTGTGTGTGTGTGTGTGTGTGTGTGTGTGTGTGTGTGTGTGTGTGTGTGTGAGTGTGAGAGAGAGAGAGAGAGAGAGAGACAGAGGAAACAGACATTTGATTTGCACACCGCTCTCTCTCTCTCTCTTGCTCTGTGCATGTGTGTGTATGCATGTGTGCGCGCGTGTGTGTGTTGCCTTAGTAGATCACTGATTGGCACCAAGCCAAGATATTATTACGTCTTGAACATAATATCAGGGATTCATTGTTCTTTTTTTCCATTTCCCCCCCCTCTAGGATTTTACGATACACATCTGAAATAAGTTCTTTTTATTTGAAACTAGATGTTTTTTTTTTGTTATACACACGTGTAACGGGATTAATTTTTTTCACAACACATGCTAAGATACAGATAATAAGCTCCACAGAGTAGGAAGCCTTATTTTTATTTCTGTTTCTGCTGTTACCGAGACATTATTGATCACAGGCTTTTGAGGCCTGTCTGGGAAGCATCAGACTGATGAAATGGGTTAAGGGTGCCTCTCTCATAGGTGACCTGACCTTGTCTCCTCCGTCTCAGCCCTTGACAGTGATCCTCACCCCCCGGAGGCGGAGGGATGCGGGGATCAATAGATTGGTCTTTTACCCGCACCAATCACGAGAACTCCCCATCCAGGTCGGGATATAGAACAATATATAGAACATTCCAGAAGAAACATGTCCTCCACAGTGGGATAGCTCACTGGAGCAGGGATACGAGGGCTTGTGTGTTTGGGAGTGTGTATAAGAGGTTGTAAGGGGGGGGTTACATTACAGCTATGCTATTGTCTAATTGTCTCCTCTTATCATTAGTGACAACCATGACCTCTGTTATTGGCATATCTGCATTCTGCCTGCACTGCAGAGCCTCCACCACACTACTCGCAGCATTTTCTCTCCCAAGAGCGGCAAGGCCCATGCCTCATAAATACAAACACAATCTCTCCTACACCTCCTGACTGCAGGACAGGACTCCACACATATCTGCCCGTGGAGCGCAGCCCATTTGCATACATATTAAAGTGACGCCTCAGAAAAAAGGAAGAGAGAGAAAGAGGGGGAAGAGGGAAGGGGATGGGGGGGGCGGTGGCGGTGGGGGGGGTGAGCGGGTATATGCAAACAAGGCTTTCATCTAATATGCAAGAACCGGCATTGCTCTGGCATAAATCTGCATCTGAGCTCAGGCAAAGAGAGCAGAGCCCATTTGACAGTAAATGGGCTAGGGATTGCTGTCAGATGCACAGGGGAACACTGCGTTACCCCACAGAGAACAGGGGCGATTGATCAGTATGGCATGTCACATATAGCAACAACTACAAGGTAACAATACTACATGCTAAAGAAAACCTATGGTTGGAATTAGAGGAGAAAGAAAACGAGGGATAGACGATCAAGTAATTCCAGAAAATATGGAATGCTTAAAGGAACAGTTCAACAATTTGGGCAATATGTTTTGTTGTTAGTTGTTTTCAACCAAACAAACAAGATACAACTTGATAATTAGGGAATTGTAGAGGTGCTGGTAGGCACAACATGTTATCTTTGGACAGAGCTAGCATTTAACAGTTGTTTACTGTGTTTATGCTTATAACCGGTTGTTGGCTCCAGCGTCATATTTACCACAAGTGAAAGTGGTATCTATCTTATCAATTCATCACCAGCAAGAAAGTAATAAAGCATCAAAATCTTAGCATGCTAGCTCACTACATTCAAAGTGTTTTCAGACATAAAATATCCAAAAAATATTGAAGAAGGCGGCAGACAATTTTCTGGGGCTCATTCCCAACAACAGGAAAAAGACCTGCACATCCAGGGGAGGGGTGGCACCTTGGTAGGAGGCTGTAAATAAAGTATATATTCCACTGCATACATTTTCTGGACATTAGGGGGCTGGCAGGAAAAGTTCCAGAAAATGCACAGAACAACTAACTTGAACATTTAGGCTCTCACATAAATCCCCTCCAGGAAATTTCAGGAAAATGTCCAGAGTGCATGTCTGAGAATTACTTTAAGCCCCAACAAGGGGCATTGATTTTGGCACCTCTGTGGACAAAGGCAGTATTGTTTCCACCACCTCCTGTCTGAAAACCTCAGCCTGGCCAGCATGTGCATTTGTTTTGGGAGGAGTGTGAAAAAGACACACAGCTGTTTGCAGGATGCATAGTGATAATGTAATAATCCTGCAATTCACATATAAATTGAATATAAGACATACCTGTTTAGGAGGAAGAAAAGCAATTCAGGATCGGTTTTGAATCCTTTCTGATCACGTAATTCTCTCCATCTGTTAGGGTTAGGGTAAGATGGGAATGCCCGACCAAGGTTGACTCTTCTTCTTCTTCTTCTTCTTCTTCTTCTTCTTCTTCTTCTTCTTCTTCTTCTTCTTCTTCTTCTTCTTCTGTCCTTTCTCTTCTTTTTGCTTTGTTGAGCCTGCCCCAGCATCAGCCATGACTACAAAATGCTAAATAAAAATCCAGCTTCCTTTCAACCAGCTAGCATGCTACTAACTGTGAAAGTTTGCAGGCAGAAATGCAAACATAGGCTATTCCAGCCTGACTGCCATAAATGGCTTTGTCTGACCTTGACGGTTTGACCTGAGCACAGACATTGAGAATAGTCTATAGAAAAAGTCAATTTTCTCCTTGATTTTCTCCTTTGCTGTTATAGCTCATAACTAGGCAGCAATACTAAAATAAGACCGTTTCATAACCAATTAAAAACTCCTTGTTGTATGAATAAGACTAAAGTATAAGGTGCGACTAAACTTTGATACAAACCTTGTATTTACTAAACATAGGCATGTTGGCATTGTAGCTGTGAGCGTTTGGTATCCTGATGTTGACTGTTAGCTTAAAAGAACTTAAGAGTCACTGCAAGCATACTCACAAACAATTATTCTGCTTGGAAAACGCCTCAATCCTAAATCCTTCTTAATAAATGAAACAGTGGAAGTGCGTTGGTGGAGTTCACAGGCCATTGAGGAGGGTGGAGGGGTGTGGTGTCAAGAGATTCAAGATTCAAGAGATTCAAGAGTTTTATTGTCATATGCACAACGATAACATTAAGCAGTCGCTTGCAATGAAATGCTTGGGTCACAGGCTCTCTTATAACAATGCTCAATCAAAATTTTAAATTTAAAATAAAATATACATATCTAAAATATATATATACACCTAAAGAAAAAAGAAAAACAATAGTGCAAGTGTGTGCAATAGTGCAAATATGCAATAGTGCAAATATGCTAAGGTGCAGAGTTATGACAGATTGGAGGAGTTTAAAAGTCTTATGGCCTGGGGGATGAAACTGCCTCTGAGCCTGGTGGTGCGGGCCCGGATGCTGCGGTACCGTCGGCCAGACGGCAGCAGGCAGAACAGTTTATGGCTGGGGTGATAGGGATCTTTAATGATCCGGTTGGCCTTCTTCCTACACCGCTGGGTGTAGAGGTCCATTCAAAACACCATTGCATTGTGTATCAAAAAATACTGAATCTGGTTCAGCCAGAGACTGTATGAAGATGGACGACATGACAGCTCCTATAAAGTGAAGCCAAATGATCCTGATCGCCCTCCTGGTGGCTGGCTGCGGCATTAGTCATAGACCTTGCAGTTGCATTGACAAAACTAAAAAGTAAAAGAACATGTTAAATAAGTTTTTCTCAAAGAGAGTTTCTGTCAGTTCTAATGCCACTGATGAAAGTTCAAGTATTAGTTTTTTCTATTAGGTTTGGTTTTAATTCGTTATTTAATGCTATAAAAAGGGTTGAAACGTCATGATTGACATCTAAAGCAGTTGCTCAAGCGTGTGTATCAGTGGGACATGAATACCGTGGGTCCGCATCATGATCACTGCAGCACAGACTCTGGCTCCAAATGACGTGGACGATGTAAGATGGCGGCACCCATATCTGGGATATTCTAGCTTAATTTTAGTAAAACGGGACGAAGTGAAGAGGGATCATCCTTCTTTATAAACATTCTATAGGTTCAGCCTGTAACACAAGTTTAGCTTTTGCTGCAATGCAACTGTCATCAGACAGGGCCCACATCCCTGATGGATAACTTTAAACATGAATGCTGTATTTCTGCCATTGACCTCAATGTTATCGCGAGACAAAACAGTTGCCGCTTTGAAAAGTAAAATCCTGTCTGTGAGTATTAAAAACTCTTGTGTTTTGGCATCTAACAAGTGTTTGAACACATTCATCTGTTCCAGCATTGTAAACAACGCGCCCTCACAAATACACCCCCTCCCATGCTGTTTAACTGTTGCAACCATGTTAGCATGTAGATGTATGTGTTTTAAAAAGGGGTAAACCCACTGGGAGAAATAGGCGACGGACTCCTTTCCCATTACCAGTAGATGAGTTTGACTTTCAGTTTTTTTTCTTCTTTTCTGGTGAGTCACGTACGTCTCAAATGTGCTGGAATACACAGGATTAGTGAACAGTAAAAGCAGCACTGAGGCCAGTGACTATGTTATGGCGGTTACTTAAAAGATATTATCTTCTACTTCTGTCTTTATAAACTCAACGACCGCTAAATGATATTTAATTCTCTTTCAATAGATACAGATGGAATTTGTGGCTGAGGTAGCAAAGAGTTGCAGAAGTTACCAATACTGCTTTCAGATTTGTCACTAAACTCTGCAGTTCCTCCATATTCTCTCCAGAGGAGGTGCATGTTTTAATGCAAATCTCAGGAGGGGGTGTTGATGACTCTTCTAAAGCAAAATAAAAAAGACTAAACAAAAAGTAAACAAATATCTTCCTTCGTGGTGATAACAGCAGTCACTGGTGTCTGTGTTGTCAAGGAAATCACACGACCTCCGCAGCAGAGTTAATACATCACTTCCTGCCTCTCTCTGCTGCACCCGGCTGTTCCACCTCTCGCCTAAATAATGCGGAGGATTTGTTGGTTGTGAACGTGTCCGTGCAAAAAACCTCCTGCTGAGTTGTGTATGCGTAAAAAAGGCTGGATTTTACCCGCAGGTCATGTCTGAAAACGTCTCAACAGAGGCCATAAGCTTAACTTGCCTCCATGATGTGCGTCATGCTATGATGTTATAGCGTGTCCACTCGGGTGTCACCTTTTTTTCACTGCCGATTGGAGCTGGAGCCTTTAAGTACCAAGTGTACCCTTTCCCACTATGGACAAAGCCAGATGTTAGTAGGTGGTAGCGTTTGCCCCTGTTTCTGGACTTTATGCTAAGCTAGGCTAACTGTTGTATAAATCTCATCTAACTTTTAGCAATACACATAAAAGTTATTCACCAAGATGTGAAAACGTTCCTGTAGCGAATGTAGTGAGGTTCTGTAGGTTTTGTCCCAGAACAGACAGATGTTCAACACCTCTAGAACATTTTTTGCACAAGCGAAAGTAGAGCACATGATGGCAGTGCTCAAACAAAAAAGTGAACTGGTGAAACTTCCCTTACTGTCTCCAGAAGCTGGAGCGCCGCCCTGAGCTCTGGGTTTCCCCTAACTCTGTGAGTATTTCATGTTAGACACCCTTGAACTCCCTTTCCTGTTTTCCTGCCCGAGCATGTCGCATTAAAGCACGCCACTCTGTCTGTACAGGTGATCTTACGCACAGGAAATGGAAACTCTGAATGTGCGTGTGCTGTGTTGCCTATAGGTGTGCTGTAAGTGTGTGTGTGTGTGTGTGTGTGCGGTACTAATGCGTGCGTTGCTGGAATAGTGTGTGGGGGGAGAAGGGGTTGCGTGGGGGTCGTAGGCAGATGGGGGTGGGGGGGGGGGGGGGGGTGTTGAAACAGGATATGTTGGGAATAACACAAAGCACAAAAAAAGTGTCACATGATCTGAAACACAGGGTAGATTTATTTGGCTTCAGAAAGAATCTGTTGCATGTGGTTTGGAGGAGAGAATGTTTTCCTTCTCTGCTCGCAGTGTGCTCAGACACAACACATGGAAACATTTTCGGAGAGGCCATGGGTCTGTGAAGGAAAAAAGAGAAGAAAAAAAAAAAAAGAACGCTCCAGACATTTTATTTCTTCTCCCTCTTTTCATAGCTCTTTAGGTCCCCTTTATTTTTTCCAACCGATTGAATTTCATTCTGTGCATCTGCTCGCCACATGTGGAAATATCTCCCTAATGAATATCCATCCTGCACCCGGGGATTGTGACATGTAATTAGAAGATATGTTAATACTGTATTTTGGTAAGATTCGACTGCGAGGGCGGTTTAGCCAGTGCTGGGCTCCTCACTGATTCCATGCGAGTGTGGCGCGGATGTATCAATGAACATCCTATTTACAGCCTCTATTTCAGTGTGTAATAAATACACCTCCACTCACACGAGACAGTTGCATGTCTGCTCTATTGTCTGCCATAAATATGCTGGAAGGGTTGGTTAAATATTGATAACACCAATTTTCTGCCCCCCCACCCACCCACCCACCCGCTCTCCATCACCAGCACACACACACAAACACTCTCACACACACACACACACGCACACACACACATACCAAACCCCTCCTTCTCGCTCTCCTTCTATCAGGCGGTTATTTCACCCTCACAGTAACCTTGCTTATGCATATTGCATATGTAAATAAAGCACCTCGCCTCTGAAGTAATTGTGTGCATCTTCTACGGAGCTGCATATCTCGGTGCTGCGTGTAAGAGGAAACACTATGGAAACACTGAATTTTCTTTGTTTGGCACTGATTCTGTTCCGTTTGGACTCAAACTCTAAAAGTAGATTCAGTGATAAGAAAGTCACTGCGAGTACAATCTTGCTTGTCTCTGTTTCAGATTCTTAGTTAAAAAGGAATTGGTTACTGTCGAGGTTCAGCCTGTGTGGAAGATTACACTGAAAGAGATCCTGATGTGTAATTTTTGAGCTGAATACTAATGGGACAACACAGTTTAAATGTAAAAATGGTTAGATGGGAGCAGCTGTGTTAATGAGGTTATTACATTTCTGAAATCATTTCAGTTCATAACAAGAAGGATCAGATGAATTTGTTGTATAAGTTAAAGTTGTAGTGATGTTTTTCTCCTAAAACTTTTAACTGAAATGTTCTTTTGAAGTTTTTTGAGTTTTCTCTTGTCATAAAATAAAATATCTGAATAAAGTAAATCTTTGCTACGGATAATTTTCTTCATTTATCAAAACTGCATAGCAACTTTTTCACTGAAACTCGGAGCAGAACTAATTTCATCATCCTACAAAAAGGTGCTTCAATAAAATGTAAAAGTTCAGATAGAGTCAACCTCACCAACAGATTAATCCATCAAATAATACACTGAACTCTATTCTACATCTCTAATGATACGGTTTGTAATGACCTGTAAAGTAGTAACACATGTGCAATGTAATTAAGATGTAGAATGATACCACAACGTTTTTGTTGAGATGTAATCTTGGGTTGTTTGTGTTTTATCCACACATAAATAATAAGAACATAACATAGTTAATCTTCCTAAATTTTACAGTGTGAATATAAAATTTTATAAAGAGCATTCTGCTTCTATACTATACTATGCTATGCTATGCTATAGTATACTATACTATAGATTTCCCCCAGAAAATGTATTAATATTTAATGTTAAACATAAACAACAGGCATTCTTAGTAGCAATTCTGATTATTTGATAGCTTTGATAGCTTTGTGCATTGTATATTTAAGACTTTTATGTGTAAATAACATGTTTTTAACAATCAACAATATACTGTACATAGTAATTTGACTGCAAAAAAAGCATTATTTATTTACATTGTTGTAGTAATTCTACAATCTTCGAAGGGACTTCTGAAGACACACAGTGACTTCAATATTTTACTGTAATGATATTACATTTGTATGTATAATACAATGTATTATACCGTACAGCATTTGACTTGAACACTTCACTATATTCTATAAACTATATTGCAAACATATACATATTGTTTTCTTGTTACTTGAATACAGTGGTTGTAGTATAATAGTGTTGTATAACAACATGAATATCAGGTTAAGAACATCATCAAATTTAGATACCATCAGGTTCAACTTACATATTTGTTTCAGTTATAATTAAATATTCCTGGTTTCTTAATGCTCTCTTATTTATATGTATAAACTGACTTAGCAGTTTATTAGGTGCAGTACCATGATGTTCTTTGATATGCAGTGCCACCATACTGCCCCACACTGCACCATGAAACATGATGTCAACCTGCTTACTGCTATTTCAACTAAATTCCTGAGAGGGCACACATGTCAGACTCCAATTTACACTATTACCAGAGCATGATAACCATAATAGTGGCTGTCCTCCTGATTCACCTATTTGGCAGGAAATCAAAGTCATATCCAGGTGTTGGGTATGATGTCAGCCATCTGTGTGTGTACACACAAACAGATGTGGGGCATGAATGACAGATAATCTCTCTACAAAGAGCTTTTACGTCACACATCTGAGAGGACTGGCAATATTTCTATTACCAGAGGCAATCCTCCTGATATCTTTGTCAGGATCAGACAGTACATTCAGACTTTACTGTATGTGTGTATTGTATTTTATAGTAATTTATAGTGTAATGTCACTATACACACATAGTACAGTTATGTATAGTCCAGTCCAGTCTAGGGTAGCATAGTATAGTAGCCTAAACATAAATGTAATTTCAATAGTGTTTTTATGTATGGTATACTCCACTATAATCTAGTATACTCTATCTATATACTATAATCTACTATGCTATGCTATACTGCACTATGCGATACTATACAATGCTATAATATGCTATATTATACTAACTTTACTATACTATACATAATGTAATGTTCATATACACACATGTATGTATACTATGGTATAGTGTATTTATATATTACAATATAGTGTATATATTATTATTATTACTATATATTATAGTATGGCATTGAATATCAGTGAATAATTCTCTCCTCTCCTCTGCTCTCCTGTTCATTGTGTTGCCTCTTGACGAAGCTGCTTTCAGAAGCTCTGGCCCTGCTTCAGTCTTCCAGAGCAGCAGAGCAGTGGAGCAGCAGAGGAAAGTGGAGAATTTTTTCAAATGTACTATCCAGATTTGCCTCTATTGTGCACCTGGTTTACCCTGGTTTCTTAAGTCTTCATTATTTATATTTATAAACCTATGTTGCAGTTCATTAGGTTCAACGAACAGGCAAAAATGAATGGAGTCCTGGAAAACAGTCCTGCAACACACCTACCTTCATGAAGTGTTTTAGAGAGGGGCTGATTAAACCATGTGGTCATTTTGCAGGATGTTGTGTTGTTGAAAGCTAAGCTGACAGCTGTTTCTATTTTTTGTTTCCACCTCATGTGCATCAACAAAAACATCTGTACATAACAGACCCACCTCTGTGTATAATACAACACAGCAGGACTGTTGTATTTAGACTGCATCCGTTTTAGTTAGGTGCTCCTAACGTGCTAACGTGCTCCTAACGTGTTTTCATTTCTCATTGCTCCAGTAAAATTCTGGAATTAATTCTTTATTCTTCAGATATGTTTTATCTTCTATTCTACCGTGTTTGATTATATCAATATCTGCTCTACTCTATTCTATTATATGACTCTGTTCTATTCAATTCTATGACTCTGTTCTATTCTATTACTCTCTGAGTCTAATGTATTCTATTACTATGTTCTATTATATTATATTATATTACTCTTAGTTCGGTTTTATTCTATTACACTCTTCCGTTTTGTTCTGTTCCACTCCATTTCTTTTCTATTACTCTTTATTCGGTTCTATTCTATTACTCTGTTCTATTACTTTATCTTCTCTTCTATGGCTATCTATTCTATTACTCTCTGTTCTGATCTATTATATTACCCTGCTCTATTGTATTCTATGACTCAGTTCTATTTTATTCTATTACTTACTGTTTTATTCAATTTAATTTTTCTTTTCTATTCTACTTTTTGTCCCTCTGTTCTAATCTATTCTATCACTCTATGTTCTATTTTATTCAATTATTCACTATTTTATTCTACTCTATTACTCTCTGAGTCTATTCTATTCTAATACGTTACTACATGTTCTATCCTTTTCTGCTACTCTCTGTTCTATTCTATGCTATTACTCGGTGTTCTATTCTATTACTATTTGTGCTGTTCTATTTTGTTACCCTGTTCTATTCTAATACTCTGTTCTATTCTATGTTATTACTCTGTGTTCTACTCTATTCTATTACCCAGTTATATTATATTGTATTGTATTGCTCTGTTCTAATCTATTACTCTCTATTATATGATGTTCTATTACCCCCTGTTCTATTCTATTACTCTGTTCTATTCTATTGTATTGTAATTTTTACCACATAAATCTTTTCTGGTCTACTCTGTGACCGTGTTCTATTATATTACTCCCTGATTCTGTTCTATTACTCTCTGTTCTGAACTATTATATTACCCTGCTCTATTGTATTCTTTTACTCAGTTCTTTTCTACTCTATTACTTACTGTTCTATTCAATTTAATTACTCTGTTCTGATCTATTCTATCACTCTATGTTCTATTCAATTACTCTCTGTTCTATTCTATTCAATTATTCTCTATTTTATTATACTCTATTACTCTCTGTTCTATTTTATTCTATTACTCTTTGTTCTATTCTATTCTATTACTCTTTGTTCTATTCTATTCTATTACTCTCTGTTCTATTCTATTCTATTACTCTGTGTTCTATTCTATTCTATCGCCATTTTCTATTCTATTACTATTTGTTCTGTTCTATTTTGGCACTCTGTTCGATTCTGTTACTCTGTTCTATTCTATTCTATTCTATTACCCAGTTATATTCTATTGTATTGTATTGCTCTTTTCTAATTTATTACTCTCTATTCCATTCTATTCCATTACACTGTTCTATTCTATGCTATTACTCTCTATTACTCAGTTCTATTCTAATGTATTGTAAATGGTAAATGGTTTGTAATTATTAATCGCTTTTCTAGTCTTGATGACCACTCAAAGCACTTTACAGTACAGTTTTACATTCACCCATTCACACACACATTCATACAGTGCATCTATGTGCAGCACTTTTCTCTATGAGAAGGGGCAATTAGGGGTTCAGTTTCTTGCCCAAGGACACTTTGACATGCTGAAAGGGGAAAACTGGGATCGAACCGCCACTCTGTGTTCTACTTTACCCCATTAATCTGTTCTAGTCTACTCTGTGACTCTGTGCTATTCTATTACTCAGTTATATTCTACTCTATTACTTACTGTTCATTGAATTTAATTACTCTGTTCTGTTCTGCTATGTTTTCTCTGTTCTAATCTCATTTATAACTCTATGTTCTATTAACTGCTCTATGTTCTATTCTATTACTCTCTATTCTATTCTATTCTATTACTCTCTATTCTATTCTATTCTATTACTCTGTTTTATTCAAATGTATTACTCTATGTTCAATTCTATTCTATCGCCATGTTCTATTCTATTACTATTGGTTATGTTCTATTTTGTTACCCTGTTCTATTATATTACTCTGTTCTATTCTATTTTATTACCCAGTTCTATTGTATTGTATTGTATTGCTCTGTTTTAATCTATTACTCACCATTCCATTATATTCTATTACCATCTCTTCTATTCTATTACCCTTTGTTCTATTCTAAGACTCTGTTCTATTCCATTCTATTACTCTCTGTTCCATTCTATTCTATGACTCCATTCTATTCTACTCTATTACTCTCTGTTCTATTCCATTCTGACTCTGTTCTATTCTACTCTATTACTCTCTGTTCCATTCTATTCTATGACTCTGTTATATTCTACTCTGTTACTCTCTGTTCTATTCCATTATATTACTCTCTGTTCTTTTGTATTATATTACTCTCTGTTCCATTCTATTCTATGACTCCATTCTATTCTACTCTATTACTCTCTGTTCTATTCCATTCGGACTCTGTGCTATTCTACTCTGTTACTCTCTGTTCCATTCTATTCTAAGACTCTGTTCTATTCCATTCTATTACTCTCTGTTCCATTCTATTCTATGACTCTGTTCTATTCTACTCTATTACTCTCTGTTCTATTCCATTCTGACTCTGTTCTATTCTACTCTATTACTCTCTGTTCTATTCCATTCTGACTCTGTTCTATTCTACTCTGTTACTCTCTGTTCTATTCTATTCTGACTCTGTTCTATTCTATTCTCTGCTATTACTCTCTGTTCTATTCCATTCTGACTCTGTTCTATTCTACTCTGTTACTCTCTGTTCTCTTCTACTCTGTTACTCTCTGTTCTCTTCTACTCTGTTACTCTCTGTTCTATTATACTCTGTTACTCTCTGTTCCATTCTATTATATGACTCTGTTCTATTCCATTATATTACTCTCTGTTCCATTCTATTCTATGACTCTGTTCTATTCTACTCTATTACTCTCTGTTCCATTCTATTCTATGACTCTGTTTTATTCTACTCTATTACTCTCTGTTCTATTCCATTCTGACTCTGTTCTATTCTACTCTATTACTCTCTGTTCTATTCCATTCTGACTCTGTTCTATTCTACTCTATTACTCTCTGTTCCATTCTATTATATGACTCTCTGTTCCATTCTATTCTATGACTCTGTTTTATTCTACTCTATTGCTCTATTCTACTCTATTACTCTCTGTTCTGTTCTATTCTATGACTCTGTTCTATTCCATTATATTACTCTCTGTTCCATTCTATTCTATGACTCCATTCTATTCTACTCTATTACTCTCTGTTCAATTCCATTCTGACTCTGTTCTATTCTACTCTGTTACTCTCTGTTCCATTCTATTCTAAGACTCTGTTCTATTCCATTCTATTACTCTCTGTTCTTTTGTATTCTATTACTCTCTGTTCCATTCTATTATATGACCCTGTTCTATTCTACTCTGTTACTCTCTGTTCTATTATATTCTATTACTCTCTGTTCTATTCCATTCGGACTCTGTTCTATTCTACTATGTTACTCTCTGTTCCGTTCTATTCTAAGACTCTGTTCTATTCCATTCTATTACTCTCTGTTCCATTCTATTCTATGACTCCATTCTATTCTACTCTATTACTCTCTGTTCTATTCCATTCTGACTCTGTTCTATTCTACTCTGTTACTCTCTGTTCCATTCTATTCTAAGACTCTGTTCTATTCCATTCTATTACTCTCTGTTCTTTTGTATTCTATTACTCTCTGTTCCATGCTATTATATGACCCTGTTCTATTCTACTCTGTTACTCTCTGTTCTATTATATTATATTACTCTCTGTTCTATTCCATTCGGACTCTGTTCTATTCTACTATGTTACTCTCTGTTCCGTTCTATTCTAAGACTCTATTCTATTCCATTCTATTACTCTCTGTTCCATTCTATTCTATGACTCTGTTCTATTCTACTCTATTACTCTCTGTTCTATTCCATTCTGACTCTGTTCTATTCTACTCTATTACTCTCTGTTCCATTCTATTCTATGCCTCTGTTTTATTCTACTCTATTACTCTCTATTCTATTCCATTCTGACTCTGTTCTATTCTACTATGTTACTCTCTGTTCCATTCTATTCTATGACTGTTCTATTCCATTCTGACTCTGTTCTATTCTACTCTATTACTCTCTGTTCTATTCCATTCTGACACTGTTCTATTCTACTCTATTACTCTCTGTTCCATTCTATTCTATGACTCTGTTCTATTCCATTCTATTACTCTCTGTTCTTTTGTTTTCTGTCACTCTCTGTTCCATTCTATTCTATGGCTCTGTTCTATTCTACTCTATTACTCTCTATTCTATTCCATTCTGACTCTGTTCTATTCTACTCTGTTACTCTCTGTTCCATTCTATTCTATGACTCTGTTCTATTCTACTCTATTACTGTCTGTTCCATTCTATTCTATGACTCTGTTCTATTCCATTCTATTACTGTCTGTTCCATTCTATTCTATGACTCTGTTCTATTCTACTCTATTACTCTCTGTTCTATTCCATTCGGACTCTGTTCTATTCTACTATGTTACTCTCTGTTCCATTCTATTCTAAGACTCTGTTCTATTCCATTCTATTACTCTCTGTTCCATTCTATTCTATGACTGTTCTATTCCATTCTGACTCTGTTCTATTCTACTCTATTACTCTCTGTTCTATTCCATTCTGACACTGTTCTATTCTACTCTATTACTCTCTGTTCCATTCTATTCTATGACTCTGTTCTATTCCATTCTATTACTCTCTGTTCTTTTGTTTTCTGTCACTCTCTGTTCCATTCTATTCTATGGCTCTGTTCTATTCTACTCTATTACTCTCTATTCTATTCCATTCTGACTCTGTTCTATTCTACTCTGTTACTCTCTGTTCCATTCTATTCTATGACTCTGTTCTATTCCATTCTATTACTGTCTGTTCCATTCTATTCTATGACTCTGTTCTATTCTACTCTATTACTCTCTGTTCTATTCCATTCTGACTCTGTTCTATTCTACTCTATTACTCTCTGTTCCATTCTATTATATGACTCTCTGTTCCATTCTATTCTATGACTCTGTTTTATTCTACTCTATTACTCTCTATTCTATTCTATTCCATTCTGACTCTGTTCTATTCTATTCTAAGACTCTGTTCTATTCCATTCTATTACTCTCTGTTCTTTTGTTTTCTGTCACTCTCTGTTCCATTCTATTCTATGACTCTGTTCTATTCTACTCTATTACTCTCTATTCTATTCCATTCTGACTCTGTTCTATTCTACTCTGTTACTCTCTGTTCCATTCTATTCTATGACTCTGTTCTATTCTACTCTATTACTCTCTGTTCCATTCTATTCTATGACTGCTCTATTCTACTCTATTACTGTCTGTTCCATTCTATTCTATGACTCTGTTCTATTCCATTCTATTACTCTCTGTTCTTTTGTATTCTATTACTCTCTGTTCTTTTGTTTTCTGTCACTCTGTTCCATTCTATTCTGTGACTCTGTCCTATTCTACTCTATTACTCTCTATTCTATTCCATTCTGACTCTGTCCTATTCTACTATATTACTGTCTGTTCCATTCTATTCTATGACTCTGTTCTATTCCATTCTATTACTCTCTGTTCTATTCCATTCTGACACTGTTATATTCTACTCTATTACTCTCTGTTCCATTCTATTCTATGACTCTGTTCTATTCCATTCTATTACTCTCTGTTCTATTCCATTCTGACACTGTTATATTCTACTCTATTACTCTCTGTTCTATTCCATTCTGACACTGTTCTATTCTAATCTATTACTCTCTGTTCTTTTGTATTCTATTACTCTCTGTTCCATTCTATTATATGACTCTGTTCTATTCTACTCTATTACTCTCTGTTCTATTCCATTCTGACTCTGTTCTATTCTACTCTGTTACTCTCTGTTCCATTCTATTCTAAGACTCTGTTCTATTCCATTCTATTACTCTCTGTTCTTTTGTATTCTATTACTCTCTGTTCCATTCTATTCTATGACTCTGTTCTATTCTACTCTATTACTCTCTGTTCCATTCTATTCTATGACTCTGTTCTATTCTACTCTGTTACTCTCTGTTCTATTCTACTCTGTTACTCTCTGTTCTATTATATTATATCACTCTCTGTTCTTTTATATTTTATTACTCTCGTATTTAGTTACTCTATGTTGTATTATTATTTTCCATCCTCTTCAATTACTCAGTTGTATTCAATTATATTACCCTCTGTTCTATTCTATTACTCTCTGTCCTGTTCTCTTCTCTTCTATTATTTTTCTATCCTGTGCAATTACTCTCTATTCTCTTCTATTCTATTACTTTCTGTTTTATTCTACTCTATTACTCTCTGTTATATTCTATTCCATTGCTCTGTTCTGTTTGGTTCTATTCTGTTAGTCTTTTTTATTCTATTCTGTTATTCTCTTGTTTATTCTATTACTATACTGAATTGTTCACTCGAGTATTTTCTTCTATTGTTAATACTGGCTATTGAAATCAAGTCTGTTCTTTTCAACCCCTCTATTTTTCTTGTCCTCTTTTCCTTCCATCTATTTCTCTCTTTTCTATTCTTCACTTTCTGTTCTATTATGTTAGTCTGCTCTCCTCTATTCTGTGACTCTCTATTTTACTGTACTACTATACTAAACGGCTCAGTCTATAACATTGTATGTGTTATTACTACCTACTCTATTCTATGTTTGTCCATGTCTCTGTTTTTCTTGTCCCCTCCACTTTATTCTATTCCACTCTACTTCTACGCGGACAGCGAAGTCTAATGATTTTTGTCCGCACTGAGATTTAAAAAGCCCAGGACATATTTAGTGAAATGCAGCATGCCCTCTCCTGCGTGCATCCTGAATGAGGCTCGTAGTGATATTTGCGTATAACAGAAGCACCGCCTCCCTCCCATTGGACAATGTCTACGTGAGGGCGTGGCAAGGAAAGATGAGAGTTGCAAGTCCATGCCCTTACTGGGAAGACATGGAGCGCTATGGACACAGTCTACACGAATCAAGTAGGAATCTCCACTAAACACATGAATATTTCTCCAGCGAGAAAACCCACGATTTGAGAGAGTTAGAGGAGAGATCGGGCGGCCCGGTTGAGGATGGAGTGTGCATTTGACGCACAGAATCTGATCTCCATTTCACTGAGGAAAATCCAAAGCTCCAGGACGCAGAGAGGAGGCATCAAGCTCCACAAGAACTTGCTGGTAACGTACGTACTGCGAAACGCCAGGCAGTTTTACATGAGCAAAAACTTGTCGCAGACGCAGAGGACGCAGCACTATGAGGACGTGGCCGCAGTCCGTGACAGGCAAGAATACCTCGAATTGACCGGGAGCTTTACGGAGTTGGCCGATGACTTCTACTGCAACTTTACTGGGGTTGAGTCGGACACTTGGCAATGCGGAGCGCACCAGCCCGGCGGCCAGCCTGCAGAGCTGGCGCACCAAGACGCATCAGCGTGCGCAATGGTTCCACCAAGCGACTCTGAGCTCATGGTTTCTGAAGCCTGTTGGAGTTGTGCGGACAAATCATCCTGGGACTTACCTGTCCCCAACACACAGGCCAACCAGAAGACGGTGCTGGACCTGGACACGCATGTGGTGACTACTGTCACCAATGGATACTTCCACTCAGACTGTTGCGCGCAGCCGAAACAGCCGCAGGGCGCGCACTGCTACGCCAAGAAGCGAAAGATGGACACAAGTTATCACATTGTTGATCCAGAGTTTTATTTACCAGACTTTGGGCAGGTGCCGTGTAAGAGAATGAGGAGTGACGATGACTCTTATTCAGACTCGGACAGCACGAACATCTCCAACCTGATCTCAGTGCTGGGCTCAGGTGGACTCTCTGACTTTGTGAGTTGGCAGCAGACGGACCTTGAGCAAATATTCGCCGCGCAAACAATCTGTATGAAACACACACTGTTGACAGGCAGCGGCTGGACCAGAGCAATCGAGGCGTTTTGATTTGTATGACTGATTTTTCTTTGTATCGCTTATTTTATTGCTTTCAAATAAACCATGACACGACTGCAATCCTCTCTCTCTCTGTCTTCTGTTATGGGAAGAAAATGATGATGTACAGAACAATCACAATCATTCTGAATGACTTTTACGCATTAACACTCCAAGTGTCCATTCATATGACTTCAGATTAAATGCACCTTTCATTTAAACTGATGTGTGTGGTGGGTAGTTGCAGGGGGCTGGAGGGAGTCTGTCTTTGGTTTGTACATTTCCTGAAGGAATGAGTTTGCCGCTGTTTCTCTGTAAATATGTTTGACGAGCGCCACCATGTGGCCGGTAGAGAGCTGTGCAGGCTCATGCACCAAACACAGATAATCATCAGTCTGTAAATGTATTCTTTTATCAGTCAATAAAAAATAACATAATTTAAAAACACTGCTGATTTGTTGGCTTTAATTTACAACATCCGATGAATTATTACAAGCCTATATTATTATTATGAATGGCTTTATAATAGATAGGTCACATGAATGGGGTTTATGGTGACCTTGCACTCTTATTTTGAAATTATCATTCTTACACGAATATAATATAAACTTTGTGAGTATGCAATAAGAAAAACTAATGAATGGTAGTTTATTAATAGTTTATTAATAGTTTCTATCAACAATGTGATGTATTATTTCCTCAGGGAAATGAAATGAGGCTTTTACACAGCAGGGACATGTTGTGATCGCCAGTTTAAATCAGCAGTCGCACATGTAGCAGACTCCACAGATGAAAGCGTGACTTTCAGAGGAGCTGTGTGTTAGCTCGGTGGGTCCGGGGGACAGTCCCTCTCAGCTGAGAATAGACGGTGACTGAGCTTGTCCTTGAGACATGTCAGCCCGAGGCTTCACCATCCACACACCCCGGGACAGTCCGAGACCTTAGCGCGTCTGTCCGCCAGCATGTGGACCGTGTTAGTCCGAGCCGGGGTGAGTGGGACGTTAGTGTTGAAATGTGTTGAAATGTGTTGTGTGCTTGTGTTTAGCTTCATGGTGGCACCAGGCTGAGTGAAGGGGGTGGGGCGCAGCAACAGGACAACAACAATATTACGATGTTTAGGTTCAAGTCAAACTAATGTTTCCACAGCTACAGGCTGTTCTTATGTTCGGTGCCATGTTAGCAAAGGCAGAGTTTTATTTGTTTTATTATCGAGTGTTTCTCTGCCTCTCTATGTGATATTTGACCTAATGTTAGCCTAGCCGTTAGCATAACGGTAGCTCAATGCGCATGCCTCTAAAGAGGACATCGGAAACTGTGCTACAGTGTTAGCAGTGTCGGCTCCACAGCTCCACTCGGATCTGTATTTGTTTTTATAGTAGTGATTGTGGCAAAAACATACTATTAACGCTGCAACGTACGGTTTAAATAATACTTTTATTTTTGAAAACGTGCACCGGAAGTTCTTTTATACCTGGAAACTTGACCAAAAATAAATACGCCCACTCATGTGAACCATTTGGAAATTAATTTCAACTCCCACTGTAACTCAGTTTATAAGTGTGAAATCCCTCTTGTTCCATTATAAAAATCTAATCATAATTCTACACATCTGTCTTGTGCTTTGATGTTGGTACGCAGCAGTGATCATGATAGCACAGAAATACTTCTGGCTTCATGTGTTTGTTGTAGTTGTCATTCCAAAGGTCCAACTGTGTCAACCTGCTATTTTTAAGATGGCACAGTCCACAGCAGTGTGTTCAAACCAACAGTACGACTGTGTCACGTTTCACCAGATCAACTCATCTTACTGCTAAATATTTAGTAAATAACTGAGTCCAGTCCTCACTTGAAGCCATTTGCTATTTGAGGCTTCGATCGTGTACAGTAAACATTTAACAACATGTCCCATTAAGTCCCATTAATCATCTGGCTCAACTCGAGCAGTTATCACTGAGATTATATTACACTTTTATATCAATGCACTGAGCCATGTTTTGCCAGGAAGTCAGTTACTATATTTAAGCAAAGAGTAGTTAATATTTTTAATGTAATCTGTAAGGGCAGAGGAGATAGGTTTTATTTCCAACATGTTTTAAATAAAGATACAAATATCTATATGAATAAGTAAGAAAAAGACGCAGCAAACAAGTGAACTTCAATAACAAACATTCAAAAGGAATAAAACATATCCGAGTGGAGTAGGAAGAAGTGAATACTTATCGAGTCCTGCCCTCTTTTTTCATATTACATCAAAACATTTAGTGAAATGCTGCAATATTCCAGCTTTCATCGAAAACAGCTCAATCACCATCAGCAAAACATTCACTACTCAGCGAGAGCAGATAATCAAAGTTAAAGCAGACAAAGCATTTACACATCCTTGTTCCGGTCTTACTGTACTACCACTCGACAGTCAGTATATAGGTTTTAAACATCTGTTTAAATTTTAGTTTAGAGTTTGTGCTCATCCAGTTTATGTGTTCCAGCTGCGGCCTGGTGTGGTGAAGCCGTGTCGCCTGCTCAGATCGGTGACACAGATCCCACAGAGGTCCCTGGTGCACCAGGAGAATTTACCCAAGCTGCCTGTGCCGCCCTTGAAGCAGACATGCGAGCAATACCTGGCCTCTCTGGAGCCCATTGTCAGCAAGGAGGAGCTGGAACACACCCAGGAGCTGGTGGCAGAGTTTCTGAAGGGTGGTGTGGGAGAGAGGCTGCAGAAAGGCCTGGAGCGACGGGCACGCAAGACAGAAAACTGGGTAGATATCTGGACTTATTTAGCATTTTTTATATAGTGGTTGGACACAGAGGGTAAAGGTTGTTTTTAATAAAGTATCTTTACTAAATACAACTAAAGCCTCCCTGCTGCTGAGTCAGGATAAAGATCCTGTGTATTTAAATGCACCCAGACTTTTCATTTTGCAGCGAGGTCTATGTGGCTGTGTATAGTCTGACTCATGCTTCCGTTACAGTTTTGTTAATGATGAGTTTGTGTAAACTCCTCTTAAGGAAGTAGTCTGTTGTGATAACAGACATCATAAATTCTACTTTCTTACCACTGCTGTGTTTATGTAGCTGTCAGAATGGTGGATGCAGTCGGCCTATCTGGACTGCCGTATGCCGGTGGCGGTCTACACCAGCCCCGGGGTTGTCCTGCCGCGCATGCGCTTCAGCGATCGCCAAGGACAGATGAGGTGAGAAAGCATCGTCCATATCGAGGACCAGCCACCACAGTTGCTAAGCTCTTACTAAACAAAACACAAAAAAAAAATACTTTTAAGGCATGCGGCCAATTTGTGGTGCTCCCTGAATATCGGTTTTACAGTGAAATCCAATGATAAGCACCGGTCGTTAAGTTGTTTCCAAAAGTATAAACAAGCTTATTTGAGGCTGGATATTGTAGCTGACCTTTGAACAGGCTTCCCTCCACATGCTGGCTATTTAAAGGGCTCTGGCTGCTCACACCGTGGCTCAGCTGTTTTTGACTTCTGTGACCTGTGGGATATGGTGAATACGTCGGCCTCATAGAGAAATACTGCAGTGAAGCCAAGGATTGAATTTGAAGTATGCAGGGTACAATAGACTCATCATTCTACTGACACAGTTTGAATATACTTGGTGAAATAAACAAGAGGAGATCAGGTGGTTGACAATGACAAATGTATATCTCTTCTGCAGATTTGCTGCCAGACTGATCACAGGAGTTCTGGACTTTAAAAAAATGATTGACACGTGAGTTTGTCTGAAACTAAAACAAACTGTTGTAACAGACAAATCTCCTTGTCATTGATGTATAAAAAACTACAAATGGATGATTTGCGGTGCTGTGTCACAGTGACACCCTGCCTGTGGAGTACCTGAGTGGGAAGCCGCTGTGTATGGACCAGTACTACCAGATATTGTCCTCCTGTCGTGTCCCCGGCCCAAAGAGAGACACTGTTGTAAACCACACCATCGGGAAAACACCGCCATCTCACATCACTGTGGTCCACAACTTCCAGGTACTCGAGATGGCAGATGGTCATCATAAGCTCATTTTATTATGTCATTATCATTGGTGCAGTGGTTAAAGAAATACTGGCTCTGTGGCTGCATGACCCTGACATTGCTATCGTCTCCCTCAGTTCTTTGTCTTGGACGTTTACAACAGCGATGGCACGGCACTGACAGTAGACCAGATCTACATGCAGCTGGAGAAGATCTGGAACTCGTCTTTGCAAACTAACAAAGAGCCGATTGGCATCCTTACGTCACAGCACCGCAACACCTGGGGCAAAGCCTACAACAACCTGATCAAGGGTGAGCAGAGGAGGGGTAAACCGTAAGCTGCTATCAGACATGAACTCTGGAACAACAGGAAAATGTCTGGAACGTTCTGACAAGGCGCCTGAGTAGAACATGCATGAGGCATTATGTATAAATTCTGCTGTGGAAATCACCTTTTTGTATACAGCACATCGACACCCACATTGGCCCTTATCACTGTGAGCTCTCAAATCTTGTTGTCTTTCCAATTCAACATTTTTGTCGGCATCTTCTTTGTGTATGGCTCCTCTTTTCCATCCTGAGATATTTGTATTCTTGTATCTTTAGTTTGGCCTCTGTCTAATAGGCTCACATTTTCCATTTATTTTACTTAGGGACTAACATAAAACTTTCTTAAAAATGTTCAGAGCACCTAACTCAAAAATGTATGTTCTGACATACAGCCTGTTTCTGAAAAGTTTTCTGGAAAATGTGCGAAGTTCAGTGCATGTCTTAAAGCAGCTCTAGTATCAGCTAGATGGATTTTCAAATTTTAAAGCACATTTCAGAGGAAATATTATTTAGATCTTTAAAGCCATTTTATTCACCCTCAGATAAGACAAATAAGGAGTCAGTGCGTGCCATCCAGAAAAGTATCTTCAACATTTGCTTGGACGCCCCAATGCCCCGTGTGTCCGATGAGCTGTATCAGAGCCGCGTGGCGGCGCAGATGCTACATGGAGGAGGAGCTCGCTGGAACAGCGGCAACCGCTGGTTTGATAAAACATTACAGGTCAGATTGAGACTTCAAATATAAAACCATGAACTGCAGTTTGGTGGTGGTTGAGAATTTAAAGGCACTTGCATCATCCACAGTTCATAGTTGGTGAAGACGGTACGTGTGGGCTGGTGTACGAACATGCACCCGCTGAGGGTCCGCCCATCGTGTTTCTCGTGGACTACGTTGTTAAATACATGTGAGTTTCAGTCAGTTTTTAGGTACACGTTTTGTCCCTTTACAAATGAACTCACCGTTTGACATTTTCTCAACAGGCAGAAGACTGAAATAGTCCGCTCCCCCATGGTTCCTCTGCAGATGCCTCAGAAGCTGCGTTTTAACATAACACCTGAAGTCAAGAGAGACATTGAGAATGCCAAACAAAATATGAACATGTATGTTTGGTGCCGTCATGATAATTGTTAGCATCTCAGCTTTTAGGATTTTGTGCAACTTGCTCATCTTTCTTTGTTTTACTAGAATGGTGCACGACTTGGATGTGAAGGTGCTTATGTTTTCTCATTTTGGAAAAAATGTGCCAAGGCAACATAAGCTGAGTCCAGATGCTTTTGTGCAAATGGCTCTTCAACTTGCCTACTTCAGGTAAGAAAGAAGTTTCTGCAGTTGAAAATTATCCTGACATGAAATAAACAGCTTATATATATCCTGTTATTTCTGAATTCCAGGATGTATAATATTTGCTGCTCCACATATGAGAGTGCATCGTTACGAATGTTCAAATATGGCCGAACAGATGCCATCCGTGCAACTACTATTGAGTCGTCAAAATTCGTCGAGGCAATGCAAGACCCAGCTAAACAGGTGCTGTTGAACCACTAGACTTTTCTCAATGAATGTAAAGTTAAAACCATGTACGCTCTGACTGAACAGTAAATACCTTGTCAACAGAGCACAGAGAGGCTGGAGCTGCTGCAGAAGGCCGTTCAGACGCACAAGGACAACACCTACAATGTGAGAGTTGGACTCCATCGATATAATGTTTGTTTTTTTCTGAAATCATCAGATTCATTTCAGTTCTACAAATTCAACCTTTCTTTTTTTAGGCGATTCATGGACAAGCCATAGAGCGACACCTCCTCGGGCTGAAGATCCAGGGTATTAATGACCTGACCTCCATGCCTGAGATATTCATGGATACATCTTTTGCTGTGGCTCAGCATTATAATCTCTCCACCAGCCAGGTAAATTTGCATCTAAGAAAACAAACAGTTTATTATTACTGAGCAAATGATTATCTGCCGTCAAATTAGTTTGTCGGAGTATTTGCCCTCATCTCTCTCCTGCCTGCGTGTCCAGGTTGGCTCCAAGACAGACTGCGTGATGTGCTTTGGTCCAGTGGTGCCAGATGGCTATGGAGTGTGTTACAATCCCATGGATGAGCACATCAACATCGCCATCACGGCCTTCAACAGCTGTGAGGAGACAAACGCTGCCAAGTTTGCCCAGGCTGTAGAGGAGGCTCTGTTGGACATGAGGGCACTCCTGGAAGACACGGCGAAAGCCGAGCAGTGATCCCGCACGGGATCCTTCCGTGGTGTTTGTGTCCCACTGCGGCGCACAGGAGCTGGAACTGAGTCGCTGGCAGAGCGCCGCACTGGCATCAACTCACAATGTACTGAGTGTGTTGGAGCTGGGGGGGAAACCTGTTAACGAAGGATTGTGGGAAGAGAGTGGGAATGTGTGACGGTTAATGCACTGCTTTTGAAAGGAGAAGTAAATCTCTATGATGGGAATTCTATATTTTAACATATTGTGTTATATCCATTTGAAATTTAAATGGACACAATTTGCTAAAGAGTATTGTTTTTTTTCTTCCTTTGTTTATACTTAACCAGTTTCTAGAATGACACTGTCCTCGCTTGACTGTTGAGTGTTTTGGTTTGTTTTGTTCATTTATTCATGTCAATATAATTATCACAGAAGTATGAAAATCAAGTTTTGAAGGATTTTGTTCTCTCAACATATAATTTAAATACATATTTTAAGCCACAGATATGTGAAACATAAAAATCAAAAGCTCCTCCAGGTATTTTTTATAAATTAATATCCAGGACTCATAAAGGAATATTCCGCTCTGAAGCTTCCTTTAGAATGAAGGTAGTCTCCATGAAACTCAATCTCTGCCATATTTCCAGAGGAATGCCACAGAAACAGCTGTTGACCTTTAAACACGTTGGTCTTTAAGATGTCCATGTCCCGGATCTGAACAACAGAAAAAGACAAAATATCCCTGTAGTTATTACACTTGCACCTTTTCCTTTGCACTGTGGAGCACACTGAAACAACAACACAAGTTAAAAAAGCTGGCCCGCACCATAATGTATGTAGACTGCGAGTTGGTGGCGTTGAATGCTAATCCAATGTGCAGGGCTTGGACTCTGATCTTCACAGAGGGAGGGGCGTTGATGAGCACTCGACAGGTGTGGTTGGTGCTGGAAGTCGTTGGGTTCTCAATGTCACCGCTGGGGGAGAACAGCTGAATATCACAGTCTGTGGGGTAAAGACCAGGTGTACTTAACCTTTGGTAAATGCAAACGTGTAAACAAAATACATATGAACACCTGTATTAGTATTATACGTAAAGATCAAAACATGAACCTTTCTGGAAACAGTATTAACAACAGATTCAGTTTTTATGGGGAGTTGTATTTTCAGCTTCACTGAGTGTTCAGGTTATTACATATATCTACCATCAGTTTTGAACCTTTTTGTTGCAGTGGGCTCCCACATTTGTTGCATTTTACTTATAGTAACATCCATTCTAATAGCCAGCGAAACATCTTCTTTCATTAAACATCTTCCTGTTTTTTGACATTACATCCTGGGTTTCTCTCTTTAGCGCAGCTCTGCACACAGAGAACAAACACGCTGTCTCACCCTGATGGTGGCTCCTCTTCAGGTTTTTCTGTGACGTGTAGCTGAACACAATTCCACTTCCAGGAGTGAGCATATTTTGACGAACCAGCAGGACGTTGGTTCTCGTGGTCAGCTCACTACCTGCAACCTGCTCACACTTCCTCACAAATGCCAATCGGTCAAAAAATGCCACATACTCCTCTGCAGGGACACATGCACAGAGGTACAGGCAGTTATTTTGGTGCAATAGTCATAGCACAGGAAGTAACATCCTTTGCATATTTAAAAAAAACATACTTTTTCTGCAATTCAAGGAGCTAGATTCCACTCTAATGTGAATAACCTCATCCAGAGGTCGACCTATGGAAACTGTGCAGCGGGTGGTTACGTTTTTCAAATCCACTGTGCCCGATTCCTCCAGGAGTAGCTGTCCACATGCACCTGGAAAAGAGCACACACCGTTAACCCTGCATCTGCAACCAACTCGCACTGCAAATGGGTCGGGAGTCAAAGAGCTTATGCCTCTAGGGGTTGGGGTGGCTGCTGTTGTGGTCTGTGGGAAAACAATGGCCTCTGTTGGACTTGTGGGAGACAGCAGAGGCCCATCTGTGAGGTCAACCATCGGGACAGCCTGCGTTGCAGCGGCGGTGGGCGACACTTCTACGCAGCTGCCCATGTTGCAGCCCTGGATGGTGATGGGTTTGGGCATATGCATGCAAAGCAGAGGGCTGAGGGGCTCTGGCTTGGAGGGGCCCAGGCAGGACACTGGTCTGGACTGGATCCCATATCCACAGGGTACTGAACACTGGTGGAGGAATGCAACATGGGAAGTAAGCTTGGGAAACCGTGTCAGCAAAATCATGCATCATATCACATAATAAGCAGTATTCAGGTGGACAGGTGGTATAGGGGTATTGACATTTTATCTTATCTAAGACTGCAACCAATGACGCCTTATGATACCTTGTGCAGACACAAAAGTTATATTTTCTTTGACCAATGGCTCAAAACACAAAGTTATTTAATCTAGAGTGATATAAAAAGCAGTACATCTCCCTATTTGAGAAGCAGGAACCACAGAATGATTAACAAGTGATTCACATTTTCAGTCAGTTGACTAAATCCAACAAATCATCTGAGCTTTTATCAGATCCATTCTAATCTAATTTAATCTTCAAATTTTTCGACCATTCTCTCTCCTGTTAAAAGTACCTGGCTCCACGACTTCACCTCCCACCTAAAGGTGCAGATTTGCACCAGGCAGGGCACCGTGGTGGCCGGTTTGACCACTTCATGGCAGTTTCCCACTGGCACCACACTCTCCTTGCCATGGACAAACTGGACACAGGACACAATCCTCTTGGCTACACCCAACCCGCAGGACACAGAGCAGGGTGACGTCCTGAACAACTTCCACCTGGATGAGTGAAAGTGGTGGTGAGATCATTTTTTGGGAGAGGTGTGTGTGTGTGTGTGTGTGTGTGTGTGTGTGTGTGTGTGTGTGTGTGTCTGTGTGTGTCTGTGTGTGTGTGTGTCTGTGTGTGTGTGTGTCTGTGTGTCTGTGTGTTTGTGTGTGATTCACCTTGCTGGGCAGATGTGGGTGTTACATGAAACCACTGCTGTGGGTTTGAGAGAGTCACTACACTCTGAATCCTCCACAACCTCCTCCTCCTCCTCCTCTCCTGCTTCCAGAGCACAGTACAGCACCCTGTTGGCCACCCCTCCTCCACACGTTACACTGCAGACTCCTTGCTTAGAGCGCCACCTGGTAGTTAGAAATATTTTACTGCTGGCATTTGTTAAATCCCTGTTTTCCCTTCCTCTAAATTCACATATAGAATAGTGTGGTGTACTACAGGTAAATATGAGCCTGGGGTTTCTCACATGGGAGGGCAGAGAGAGGGGCTGCAGAGCTCAGACTGGGGAGGAGGTTTGGAAGAAGCATCACAGCGGAAGTCCGGCACCCCCAGTCTGCTCTGGTGGTCCACACAGGAAAACCACACCTGCAGGGTTCCTGCATGATACCTTATCTGATGAGGACATGTAATCTCTAAATGAAAGCAATTATATATCATTTTCTCTTACCATTGCCACAGGTCTTTGAGCACTGGCTGACTAAAGGGCTCCAAACATACACCGGAAGTTGTCTGGAGCGGGGCAGCAAACCAGACTTCAGCATGGGCCGGGATTTGAAAAGTAAAGCCGTGTTTAGAGGTGATTCATTTTGGAATAAGAGTCAGATTTGAGTCATTTTTAACTTTACCTCTCCCTCAGCGTCCCACCCGATGGGACAAACGTCCACCACACATGGCGCCGAATCAGGAGGTTTGATATGCTTTGAACAGAAGCTGTGATCCACTTCAACATCCTGACCAGCTTCTGGACGGATGCATGACACAGTCAGGTTGGCTTCTCCTGGCCCGCACACTGCTGAACATTCCCCTGGTTCTGACACACGCCATCTGTCAACATGTGTGAGTGTTGTTGTTCAAACTGGGTAACACCTGAACCCCTTCATATTCTGTGGTCATGGAAAGTTATTTGACCCACTGCTCCCGATGATCAACACTACAGACTTCATACCTGGCAGGACAGTATTGTAGGTTACATCTTTCCACAGCAGGTGGCGCTGTGTCAGGTGAACATTCAGAATCTGGAACAGTCACCACATCAGCTCCTTGTTTCTGAACACATCTCACAGGACGCACCCTCTCTCCTCCACCACAGGCGGCACTACAGGGCCCATATTTTCTTGTTTCCCAACTGTGAAACAGGACATTTTCTGTCAACCTATTTGTGCTGAGCTGTAACTGTATGTCAGGCCAGATGAAAACAAACTGAAACGACATGAACGTACCTGGGGGGACAGGGTGAGAGCTGACAGATTGTTTGGAGTGGTACAGGCGACGTGGGTGTCTCACAGTTGTGTTCCTCCAAATGGCTGTTGCTATCTTCATCTGCACAGACATATACAAGTGTCTGTACACCTGCAAATAAAAGAATATGTGTAGGACAACTTCAATCGTACAATACATGATTTCTGTTCTAGGGCAGGTATTTACATTTCAGATTTCACGCAGCTTTATTAGAAACTTTTATAGGGTTAAGTTTACAAGACTGAATCACAATATTTTAAAATGGACTGGAATGGTTTTAAATTGCAGTGCAGGACATTTACAAGAGAGTATCATGTATGGCCAAGGAAATAAGAAAACAACATACAGCACATTAAACAACGGTTCAATTGTATTTGTTGTAGTGTGTGTGACCATTCAGTTAATCAGCTCAATAGACATTTGGTGTCATTTTCCTCCTGAAAACACCAGAGATCAGAACAATGGCAAAATATTCCACACTTCAGAGTCCTTGTAACAGATGGGCACTGAGTCTGGTATAGAAAACTGTTCAAAAAGGTAATTATTGTACACACTATTACACAAATCTTCTTCCTGGCAAAACCACTGACTCCTAAAACAAGAAAGCCAGTCTGTGAATTTAAAAAGGCACCGGCCACAGAAAATAGCCTGTGTGCTGTAACTTGTATATCCTTATTTAGTTTTATTCATTTTGACTTTTGATAAACAGTGACTTACCAGATCCACAGGAGACAGAGCAGGGTGTTGTAAAGACAACCCATTTGCCTTTAGGTGTGACGATTGTCGAGTAACTGTTTCTGGTGGGAAGATAGAACTGGTAACTAATGTTTGGATTTGTCCTCTCGCCATATTCTTTTCCATATTTGCGATAAACCTGAAAAGAGAAAAATCTGTATAAAAGTTGGGCACATGGGATTTTCCATTTCAGTTTTTGGAGTATGTTTTAACATCTGTTCACACTGTATAAGTGAGAGCTGCAACCTTTGCATTTTGATTTGTGTCATTTGTGTGTCCTGACCTGTACGATGATCTCCTGTTGCAGCGGTCCAGGAAGCAGCAGCTCCTCCATCGCAGGCAAAAAGTCAGGGGTCAGGTGAAGACGGTATTCTAGGTGGTTGTCATCAACTGGGGAGGGATGGGTCGTATTCAGCGCCATGCTGCCGGATCCGGACACAACGTACCGACTCCCAACCATTACAGCTGAGGACACAGACGTCAAAAAACAACTCCTAGTTTTAGTTTGTCCTGTGACACCTGTTGTAGAAACATAAACATTTTGTAAAGTGATGACGCTCACCCATGTGCGTGAAGAGAGGTGCCCTGTTTACAATATGAACCTGCGTGGCATTCACTGGCACAGAGAGGAAGGTGGTGTACCCTGAAACAGAAAGCACTGAATTATAACTCAGTGAAAACAGTACAGATATTAGAGCTGTAGCTATGATTATCAGTTAATTATTGATTAGTTTTGTAATGAACTGACTAAGTATTCTGTCGAGAAAATAGTTTTTAAAAAAGGTCTCAGATCACATGAGAAAACCTTGAAATTGCAGCCCAAAAGATAATAAATCAACATTAAGATAAAACTGAAACATTTGACAAGTAAGTTAAGGTGAGGTGAGGTAAGGTAAGAGAAGGTGAGGTAAGGTAAGGTGAGGTAAGGTATACTTCATTGTCCCATAGGGAAACTTGGGCTCCAGGCCACTGTATCATACTAAACGTTTCACATTTCAAATACACATAAATGCATAGAACCTACATGTATCACAATACACATACCCTCACACACAAGTACGCACATTCAGACGTGTGTAGAAAACGTGCAAACATTCATATGTCTGGTGTAAACCACTCGTTGGCAGTGGTGTCAGTGATAAGAGAATACCAGAGGACAGCAGTGAATTTAAAAACATAAATAGATAGAGATAAATACATCACAAAATACTCCTACTAGTTACTACTTTATTTTGATGGAAGATAGAATAAAGGGATTCTTGTACCGGTTCAATCTGCATTGTGGCATCCTGAACCATCATGAGGGCAACGTGTCTTATTCTACGTATGTGCCTCTCTAAGCAGAGATTTTTAATGTCATGACTGAAAATAGAACTGATCTCTTTTTCCTACGATCGTCACGGCCGTCTGAATGACCGTACAGGCTTAGACTTTAACTGTGCCGACAAATTACCAGACCATACTTTTATACCGTAGCAAATTACACTCTCTAATTTGATAGAACGGGAACATAAGATTGCAACCTAGAGAAATACATCCTCTGTTGTTAACAAGAGCAAAGATTTTCAACATGAACATGCCACGTAGGAGAGCTTTCAATGTGGACACAGAGGTATTTATATGAGGAGACCTGGTTTATGGGTGCGTTGTGAATGAGTACTGGACTATTTCCTCAGTTTTCTTCACGTTCACAAGAAGGTAGTGAGCATCACACCAGTCAACAAACTGTTTGAACAGGGATGTGTCTTGATCTGTATGCAGAGGATGTAATTTTGGGGGGGTTGTGCTCACACACCCTTTCGAGTATAATGTGAAGAGAACTAGGTAGGAATCAGAGCAACAGCGCCCTCTGCAGATGAAGTTGTTTTCATGTAGAGAAAAAGCTAAATCTATCAGTGTGTTGATCAGAGCTCTGACTGTCACTGAACTAAAACACAACAGTGGATATTACCCATGATCCCCGGCTTCTTGAACCAGAAGAGCTGCTGCTGTAACTAATCCACCAAACTCTATAATCGATAATCACTACCCCTTAAGACTTCTAAGTCTTTTTAACTGATCTGCATTCGGTATTACTCTTGAATTGTTGGGCCTGATTCTGACACTTTGAATTGTGACTCTATCAGTCAGTTCCACACTTCTCACATATCCTGCTCACTAAAGTTACATAGAGCAAGAACAGGCGTTCGGGGTGAGGAGGGGGGATGAAAGCAGCTCCATCCTCCTTACTTCAAGTCAGAATTATTCAGAAACTGCTATTTTAAAGTAAATAAGTTGCACAGTGTTGCTTTCAGTGATTTAAATCAGGTCATTTTCTGTGACTGAATGTGTTCGGGAATTACACACTGCGTTTACCTCTGGCCTGACCAGCAGTGTAGGAGTCAGAGGTCAAAGTGCAGGACGATCCATTTCCACCGCACACCCCACACTCATCCCACACTTTCCCAGAATGCAGCACACCGTCACAGCCAAACAGCTGATCAGAGACAAACAGTGAACAGAGACATTTTTTTTAAATAAGTGTGAAAGAGTAAAACTGCATCTGCTCTCCAGCATGTTTTGCTTAGTCATCGCTACCTGGCATTTCCCTCTCAGACAAGCAGCTGTAGAGCCGAAGGCAGGTGGACTGTCTGACTCACAGCGAGTCCCATCCGCAAACTGAGAGCCACGGCTCACCATGAAGTTCTCTCCCTCTGACTGGCACATGTATCTGCATTGCTCATCCCCTGGTTTTGACAATAAGGACAATTTACAGGGGGGGAAATGTAGCAGGTGTAGTTACTGTCATTTAACTCATAGAAATAAAAAGCTTTCTGCGGGCCCACCTTGTGCAAAGCCTACAGCAGGGATCCATGTGTAGAAGGAGGCAGTGTTTGGGAGCAGGTAGAGCGGCTGGAGGTCTGTCATCGAACACTGTTCTGCCATGAAATCTAGCTGGGTGCCCTTACATGGCTTCAGCAACAGCGGTGGTAAGAAGAACAAGCCATTTTTAGCTTTTCCAGCTTTTTAATTATTGTTAGATGTCAGGTTTGCCAAAAACCACTGAAGAGGCATTCAAAATACATTCCTCTTTATCTAAAATTGATTGGAAGCCCTCTTCAATTCTTAAACTCTTTGCCTCCTCAGTTATCTGAGTCATACCATCAATGCTTATATTTCTGGAGGCTTCAAACTGCTAAGAACAAATCATTAAAATGTGGGACGATGCACTCAGCAAACAGTACTGACCAACTGTATGGAGACTCACTGTAAACACAGCCAGTCAGAACTTACCTGCTGGTGACAAAGTTCAGCCTCGATATACAGACCCTGACAATCATTCCCTCCAAAAGCAGGCCTGAAAAAAACGACATCACAGATATTGGATTTTACAAGAATATTAAAGAATGATGGCCCTATGTTTGACTGATGCTTGCCACGCAGTTGTCACCTGGGGTTGTTGCATTGCCGTGTGCGATGAGTGACTCCCCCACCACATGTCCGTGAACAGCGGGAGAACTCTGACCAGCTGGACCAGGAGCCGTGCACCACCACAGAGGAGCTGAGCTCATCCGGGGACACACAGCGACCCTTCAGACACCACTGCAGGAGAGGATTGCACCTCATGAAAAAAACATACTTGTGCCTACTCCTGGTAGATGAACATACTTTGGGAGGAAAAAAAGAAAGCACACAAATGACTCAGTGATCACAGAGCAGTACCTGGTGTGGTGCACACTCTGTCCCGTCCAGCAGTGGGACCAGGAGACGTTTGCAGGAGCTGTCGTCGTCAGGGTTGATGTGACAGGACAGGACACGACAAGCTGGCTGATGGGAAAGATAGACAATTTTGGACACATGTATAGAAATGTGGTCACAATGTGTGTATTTGTCATGTGAAGCGACGCCTGGTGGTGCCATGCTGTTATTACAGGGGACTAACCAGGTCAGGGTTGGTGAAAGAGCAGGCTCTGGCAGTGCTACCAAAGGCTATTCTGCACTGGTCATCAACTCCATAGTACAGACCAGGCTTCCAGTCTTGTAGGGAGTCTGCCATTACAGGCAGGTCTGTCACACATGTAGCCTTCCCTTCACTGGGGATGGAAAACCAACGCACGTGACATCTCATTCACAAACTACTTGTTGCTGTTTATGGACAGTTGGATGTTAAGTGTATAGCATAAGAGTGGTGCGAAAAAAGCCACTAAAATATCTACAAGAAATCCTTTGTTCCTAGTGCAATTGAATTGTTGAATTATAAAGTATGAGCTACTTTAATTTATATAACCTTTGTAATAAGTCTGTTGAACTGTATTTTACTATGATTGAACTTTGAGCTCTGCAGATTTACAGTTTTTATTTGTTGTTGTTTTTCTGTAAAGTCAAAGACAATTTAACACATTGTGGACAGTAAAGTTTAAGCTTACCTAACCTAACTGATCTAACATAACCTGACCTAACCTGACCTAACCTATACTAATCCAAACAGACCTGTTCTAACCTATTCCAATCGAACCTGTTCTAATCTAACCTAATCTAACCTAACCTTAACTAACCTATTGTAATCCAAACAAACCTATTCTAATTTAATCTAACCTAACCTATTCTAATCTAATCTAACATAACCTAACTATTATTCATCATATAAAACAAACATAAATAAGTTTTATTTTTTTTAAGTAAATTTCTTACTAAAATCAGATCAAACGTCCTCGAAATGTGAAAACTTCCACCAGCCTAAGGTGAAAACTTTTAGCTGTGACTTATAGATTAAAGATCTGCTCAACAGATGAATGAGAGACATTTTCATGTGAACAGGTCGACCCACCTGAAGAACAAGAGCAGCTGCTGTCTGCTGCACGAAGACCAGGTCAGATCCACACTGTTGTAGCCTCCGTTAGAGGCCATCATGAAGCCACTCCTGCCGCAGGGGTTCCCCACTCCATCGTGGTTGATACCAAAACTGGGAGGAGTGACAAACGGAATTGTAGATACTAAGTTTGATAAATTGTAATGCACATTTTAAAATAGATTTTGGTCTAATATGTTTTTTTTTCAGTCTGTTTTACCTGTGGCCAATTTCATGAGCGATGGTTATGCCCAGGTCAAAGCCTGTATCTTCTGCAATCACACAGCTCCATTCACTGGAGCAAACCCCGCCCAGCTGTGCTACTCCTCTGACCAGCTTGTTCCCATCAGGCAACACCAGGTCATACCTGTTTATTGATGCAAGATCCACAGTAAAACATGGTTTGTTCATACATAAATAATGAAACATCTACTTGTAACACAGCCAGATAGATGCCCCCGACATGCCTAGTGATGTATAACAACAGGTCAGCATGAAGCGGGTCTGTGTCGTTGGAGGGGTTTATCCTCCTGCTCCAGTCGCACACACTTCTGAGAGATGACGTGATGTTGGTAGACATTTGGATCTCTGGCTAGAAGAAGGTGGACAGTTACAAGAGAGGAAATACTCCATACTCTCAAATCTTTGCACACACGTTAAGTCTGAATATCAAGATTTCACGTACAGCTATTGAACTTTTGGATTACAGCACAAACATACCACCATTACACTCTGCTCACTTGTGAACTTGACTCGAACGTGAACTCGAGATGTAACTTACCTCTGGCTCCGACAGGATGATCATGCGGACCAGGTGCACGCGCATGTTGGCGCCCAGGGTCATGTCTCGCAGCAGCTCTGACGCCTGCGTGGATATTGGTCCATAAGTCAGTTTAATATATTTCAGGATGTTCACAGTGTAATGGGACTATAGTGTTGCAGCACACTCTCTAGAGCTGGATATGAAAACATTTCAACGAACAAAAATCCAAACCGATTTTTCACTTAAACTTTAGTTGTTTTTCACTTTTCTTCATAATTTATTGAGAACACCTTCTTTTTGCCTTACAGTGTAGTAAATAGTGTTAAAGTCTGTTGTTTTAAAGAGCTGACATCGTAATCAATATAACAGAGGTTACTTCTCTTGCTCAGACTTACAATATTGAGATTGGTGAGGATGTATCTCTCTGTATCCTGCTTGTGGACCTGCTGGACATCAGGTCCCACCACCACCAGCAGCTCCAGGTGGGTGATATCAGGCATCGCGGCTGAACGAGGCAGCCGCACACCCTCTGGGAACAAGAACAGAACACAGTAGAAACATAAACCAGGACATTTCTCATGTATATTGTTACTTTTATCTAAGCAAACGATTTCAGCACTTTAAATATTCTTGATTGTATCTCATGTGTGTCTTCGTACTGCCATAGGAATACATACCAGAGGCATCAGGAGAAGAGTCATAAGAATAAACTGTGTCTCTTGGACTGGAGGGGTGATTAAACAGCTTCTGAAGGGAACAAACATTTTTAGCTACTGCATTATTTAGTTCCATCAAATCTGTAACTAAATTTAGATCCAAAAATACTGAATGAATACACAAAAAACAATTTGTTGTTGTACAGGTCATCATGTAACTACAGTCGAACACAGCTTTGACTCTCCAGGCCGTGGGCTTCCACAGGATGATAAACAGATTAAAGTGGGAGAGTTCAATGTACTTTGCAGAAGTCCCAGGCAGTGGAATCACTAACCGCTGTGCTCCTGTTCACCCGCAGCTTTCCACCTACCTCGTCCAATGGAGATCTCATTAGAGCGCTTAGGCCAGGCCGCAGTAACAGCAGACAGAGCAGGGTCGTAAAAAACATGCTTCCCCCTCTTCCTGTGTGTCTACCTGCTCTGCTGTAGGACAGCATGTGATCCTGCTACTCCGGCAGGACAGTTCCACTGAGGGGCATGTGTAACATGTGTTTATGTAAACAAGGGGGACAAAGTTGATGTGTGACACACGTATTTGCTGTTCTTTTTTTCAACATAGGGACCAAGAGGACATCTCTCATTGGCTCTTTTTTCGTTTCTTTTCTTAATGCTATGACTAATTTGTGTCAGTACCCGTCTTTCATCATTGAGCAATAAACAAGAGAGAGAAAGAAAGAGAGAGAGAGAGAGAGAGAGAGAGAGAGAGAGAGAGAGAGAGAGAGAGAGAGAGAGAGAGAGAGAGAGAGTCTGTGTCGACAGCTGCATGCTTTCATCAAAACCCACCTTTTGGGATTGTACCCATCATTTTTCATTTCGGTTTCTCACAGCTGCAGTCACTGCTGAATTAATCCTTATGATGATATACATAGGATTAAGTGCTGTTGCTTCATGTGGCCATTAGAGGGCAGACACAATCCTGAAAAAAACTGGGAGGGAGCAGATGCTCACACATTCCTCCACAAAAGAACGTCCTATATATATATATATATATATATATGATAGACATTACACATTGTCTAATGCTAAATGTCTTATTTGGAAGTTAAGATATTCCCTAGAAACAACACAACAATAACTGACAAACCTATTCCTGTGGATCATGGTTATAATAATTTTTCTATTACTACTTAAACTGGATCAGATAATCGACGTGTCTATCGTTTCAACGTTTAGCACTGATTTTATATATATATATATATATATATATATTTATTTATATAGATTATATATTAATATGGTAGAAAGCAATTTTACATATTTCCATATATGCTGATAATACAAATAGCATCAATCTTGGGCCCACAGATTGTGTCCTACTTCTAACCCAGCGTGGGTTTGCTCTATTGATTCATCTTTACTGCTTAATGGGCGACCTTTTACTCCTGCTATGATAATCACACAGATGTCCAGCAACAACAAGAATGTATTTCACTTATTGGATAAACTCTAAAGTGTCTCACCATACTGCAGACAGTGTTTAACAACAGCCCCCCGCCCCTGCCTTCCTCTCCTGAGGGGGGTATAGTTTATCTCCATAAAGCCAGGATTCAGGCCCATCTGCCATTAGTCTGCCAGATATCTGTCCGTTGTCAGTCTGAATTAATAGCTGAGTGTCACAGGCATTACAACAGCATCGCCACTCCACTAAAACCTCAATGCCCTGCTGGATTTACCAAGCACAACAGACTGTGATAAGTGTTGTTGGATCCTCGTGCCCATGTCTGTTGGGAAGCTGGTGGGGGATTGTATATTTATGATGTCTTAAATTATATATATGGAGTCATATGGGATACTCAAGTGGGCACAACAGATGACGCCTCGGGGAAAATGCTGCTTGCTTGCAGTTTCTGGAGAAGGAGGGAGTTGTTTGTGGAAGGAACAGAGTTAGACACAGAAAAGTCACAATCTCTGCTGTTCGGTTATAGATACAGTTTTGTCGTTCTGTTTCTTCTTATTTCATAGTTGTAATCTATAATTAAAATCCCCCTAAACCATTAACTTGTTCCTAGCTTCTGGAAAAACATTTGTTGAAGAAGATTTCCATACTGCAAAGCCCAATCTCTCAGCATGTAGAGGTGCTGTGGCTTGTGCATGAAAAGATTCCCGTCCATTTTCTCGTCATTCCGTCCATCTGTCACTGTAAAATATTCATGTCTGCAAAATATATAAATTCTTCACCTGCTTTTTTATGACAACTCATCACCTATAAAGATAACCATCATAGTTTATTATTATCAAGGATGTTAATTTCTGGAGCTGTGACATTGGAACCTTGCGTATTAAGCACAGACTTGAAACGCTGAGTGATAAAATAATTTAATCTTTTACCTTGACCGCGAATGTTTATTTTTATCATGCAGAATTATCAATTGTTATTATAACAAATGACAGCCGTGGTTAAATCCAGCGCACCTTTCATGTGTGACTCACTGAAGCTGCGTTTCTGTTTAAAGTTCGGTGCGTTCCTATTTATAAAACTGCCAGAGTGATGGATCAGCTGTTGAATCAAAGTTAGAGCCATGCATAAAATTATCACCACTAAATGGCCTCATAACATCCACTTTTCAAATATATGGCTGCTCCTCTCAATCATGCTGCTCTTTGTTTATGAGCAGCTCTGTCTTCAAGCTATAATGTAAGAAACTGAAGGATATTACCTCCTGCTGATGGAGTTCTTCTGCTAATTAAGACAAATATAGTGTTGATGGTAAATCGTCAGCTACAGACACTATGACTTTTTCAGCATGTAACGCAATACTGAAGGTGGTGAAAGTCAGAGGCAAGATTATATATATATTTTCCAGGTAGTTGTTTTCCTGTCAGTCGTCGCCCAGCTGTTTTTGCGTATGCCAGCAGATCACAGTGATGTGAAGACGCTACAGGGGCTTTTAATTGTGCCCCTGTGCTGACGATGATCGTCTAATGAGCGCCGTGTCAGGTTTCTCGTAAATGGACAAATATCTGGGAGTAATTAAACGGAATTGTTTTCAGGGGAGGTGTTTCTGTTCTGGGCCATTCAATGATGGGAAGGGAAAGGAGATTATTGTTATGATTATTATTGTGAGTGATTCATGCTCTGCCTCACTGGAAATGACTATCATGCACCAGGCAAAGACGAATGAGAGTTGGATGGTACTGTATATTTCAGTCGAGATAGCTCAAGTAGTGGGATTTAACAAAGTACATATACTTTAGTAAATGTATTTGTACTTTACATTTAGTTCCAGGTACCTTTCACTTTTACTTCACTAGGTATACTCGTTAATATCTCTACTTACTCCACTACATGTTAATCAATAACGAGAAGGGAATTGCTCCACTGGAGAGTGGGCAGGTAACATTAGACCCCGACCTCCTGCTGCAGAAGCACCTACTGCTGAGACAATGGTAAAGGCCATCGCTGAGACTCAGCCATAATGATGTAGTAGACCATTGCATTAAGGAATAGGCTTCACTCGCCAAGTATGTTTACTTTTCATAATAAAATGTTTGATTATCTCCTCCCCCACTGCTAGAAACACTCTGATACATATGAGTGGGTAAACTTAAAATGTGTTTCCCCTGTGACTTCTATCAGCCACACAGCTGTAAACAAAAAGGAATATAGATAATGTCCTGAGGTAACAATAATTAAAAAAACACAAACATAAAAATATATGCGGTGCAGTGGTTAGCACTGGTGGCTCAAAGCATGAAGGTACTTGATTTGAATCCTGGTTATTTCTCTGTTGAGTTTGCATAATCTCACCATGTTTGCGTGGGTTTTCTCAAGGTACTCCGGCTTCCTACCAGTCAAAGACATGCAGATGTCAGCCCTGCTATACGCTGGGGACCTGTCCAGGGATCGGCTCCAGCCCTCCTTGACTCTAGAAGGATAAGCGGCATAGATAATGGAGGGATAAATGTAAATGATATCAGAGAGCAGGCATAATTGATGACCTTTTCCAGATAAACCACCTCCAATCTTAACACTGACATAATCAGAATTGATGTACTTACAAACCATGTGGGACTAAATGTGTGGTTATAAACTGCACACTGCAGATAAGTTGGGTATCCTTAGTTTGGTTCACCCTCTCTGTCTTATAGAACTCAAGATAAATTATGTTTCTAAAAAGAATCAAACTCCATCTGCTCTCAGATCTACAGCATAAAAAGATGAGAAACCCTGCATTGATTTATTCCCTTTTACTTTGGCCCCTTTCTCCTGTGCCTTGCTCCCTCTTTTCCTACGAGACTACTGTAACTGCAGCTGACTGCATGAGGGACTGCAGGGAGGGACACTGAATACTAAGCTGGCCAAGTCAGACAGCCTATTTAGATACAAGCCTCCTGTGAATGGGCAGAAAGCTTCTATACCAGGCTTTAGGATGATGGTGCGGCGGTTGTTAATGGACACAACCTGTAAGTGAACAGATGCTGCTGGGAGCTGACTTTTAATAAGCTGCACACAGAAAAGTCTGACTGCAAAGTTTGCACTGGAGCAGGAGGATCATGAATAACACGCGCGAGCAACAAATGTGATAAATTGAGACTCATGGGAAAAATGACTCGTCCTTGCGTCTTACTTGTAGCCTTAATAAGCAATCAATATCTGTGAAGACTGCAGAACATTAATCTTATGCTCCAGAGCCATTTGAACTTCTGTCCTTCTCCTTTAGCAAATATGGTAACCATTTTCTTCATTCCCACACTGCATGGTTTCTCAGCTGGCCTTATGCTCTCCAAATCAGTAATTACAGGAGGCTATGTTTGGATAGACTTAACCTGATTTTTGCTGGCGCGCTCTCAGCTTGACATCCCACTCTCAGGCTTCTGGGTTTATTTTATAGTCTCAGACTGAGAGGTGGATCTTTTTTTTCTTTCTTTCTTTCTTTCTATAAAGAAACATCACAGCAACACTTTGAAATAACTTGGAATGACTTAGAAGGTCACTCTTTAATCCTAAACATGAAGATCACATTACTTGTTAAGTACTTTGTTATGTATGAGTTCTTCACAGTCTATATTAAAACAGCTGTATAATGTCTACTGTGCTTCTAAATGAAGCCATGAAAAGAAAATAGACCTGGAATGGATTTTGAGAGACATTGACATTTACTAGTCGGAGACAAATGAAAAGCAGCATTGCGTTGGATTATGGGAATGATAATATTTTTTTAACTTGGCACACATTAAGGAATAAAAACAAGCTGCATTCATTTTGAGTCTTATCTCCCCTAATTAAATAAAAGTGAAATACTAAATTGCTTCAAACTCCCTTTAATACCAACTTTTAAGCAATAAAAATGTATAAATACAATGAATATTATTTACTGTATTGTTATCAATTTTAATTATAGATAAAACACAATATTAAGCTCATTAATCAGCTATACCATCCTATATAACTGTCAGTTTGTCCATTAGCTCTGCAACATTAACTTTCATATTGACATAGTTTTCAAATATAGCATAAATTCATACATTAAATTCTGTTATGGCTTTGTCTTACCTCAACCAAGGAGGTTTTCGTTTTTGTCTGCATTTGTTTGTTTGCTTGTTAGCAGGTTTACCAAAAAACTACTAAACAGATCTTACATAACATGTTGTTTTGGGGTGGGTCAGGAGCCACTGATAAACTCATACAATTTTGGTACAGGCCAGGATCAGGGGGCTAATCCAGGATTTTGTTTTTAAATTATGCACAATAGGGCATTTTTCAACATTGTCTTTGATTTCTCAGAGAATAATCCATGGATCTTGATGAAAATGGCACATTAGGGGAATGATATTTATAAGTGTATACAGTTGGGTGCAGATCCAAATAAAACTCAGGAGGGAGAGATCTAAGATGTGGTTTGGTTGGGGGGGCTGCTGGGCTTTAGCAGAGGCATGGACTCTATCCAGTGCCATTCCAAGATTTTCAGGGGCCTCGTCTGGCCACCCCTGTTAAAAAAAAGTGTAGGGGCGCCACTGGCCACATAGACTAAAGATATAACCCAAGTAGAAAACTACAGACTTTAGATTGTTGCTTATAAAAAATATAAAAAGGTCAAGCACCAGATCTCTCTAGTGTTAACTTATAATGAGGCACACGCGCCTCGGAGTCAATCCTGAGGATGTGCGCGGGCTGCTCAGTGGATGCGACATGACCTCTTTATATACAGTCTATGGACGTGACACGTGTGAGCGCTCCGAAGCACAAAGAGTTAGTGTGCGAGCGGCGCGACGTCAGTGTCTCTGCGGCGCCGAGCGAGGGTTGGTCGGGACCGGCAGCAGCGGGAGCAACGTCACCGGCTGACGGCGGCATCAGAGCTCCGCACACGGGCTGACCGCGGAGCAGCGAGCCGCTCACTCCGGAACTCGGCGGAGGAAGACAAACAGTGGACAGCGGCTCCGGGAGCGACTCCCCTGTACTGCGACTGTCCGCCTCTGGAGCTCAGGTAAAACCCCCCGAAGAGGCTTCACACGGATACTTGTTCATTTGTTATAAACTCATACATTTCTAAGTGTTTTATTATCTTTTTATTTTCTTATATCAGTCAACCAGAAGAAGCAGCGTGGGTAACGTAGCTAGTTCCATGACTAGCAAAGCGGTAGCCACGGCACTGTAGCCATAAACTGTGTTGCTATGGTGCTGCCAGGCAACATCCCACACTGCTGAACCCAGTTCTCTCCTGTTCACCACCAATATAAGAAACAACACGCACTTTCATCAGTGTTTCTTCAGCCATTCATCCTTTAAAATGTGTCATCATGTGTTTGAGTTGGGTTGTTTTCTCTCAGCCACCTGTTTCCATAAAGACTGGACTGGACTTAACACTACAGTTCATTTGCTCAGATATGAAATAGTGCTGATGTACAGCCACGCCACTGACTAGCTGCTGCTCCACACTGTGTCCTGCTGCCTGCTGGCTGCACTCAGCAGCTCTGGCAGACAGGAGGAAAGGTCGTGTCTGTTGTGTGAGTGTTTTTCCAGTCAAGTGCTCATGCGTCTGTGGCTCTAGGTGACATCACGATCCATTTGCCCTGAACACATAGGCTGTGTCAAATATGTCAAAATGTCTGTCACTTCTTTTATAACCACTCTCTCGTCTGTTAATGTTCACAGAGTTGAAGTAACACACCCGGGACCACAAGGCTTGAGCAAACTATGGTGATCCCCAGCGTGCCACCTCTCAAAAGGACATCACAGGCCATGGACGTGAAGAACAGATGTTCCCAGTGAAGGTGCCCAGTGCGTACAGTAGTTTTCCTATTGTGTCCCTCAGACAGCTGCTGTGGTGAGGCATCAGTGCATGCCAATGCCAGGGCCTGTGATACAAAGAAATTCCATTATCTCCCATCTCCTGTCTGCTGTGACAGAGAGAAAGAGAGAGGGGGGGGGGGGGAGATCACCATACCACGCTGTCGTGAGGCCAGCAAGGAGGCAGCGCTATGAGTCAGAATGGGAGCAGAAAAGAAAACTGTCACTCTTCAAATCCACCCATGAGCTCGGTATACAGCACACACACACGCGCTTATTTTAAGAGCAGGACCAGATCCCCTTTTTTCTTTCGCTGTTCAGCTGGCATCGACAACTGTGGTGCTATGTCGAGACCTGGCTCCTTCTTGCTTTCCGTAAATTATTACTGAATCTTAATTTTTTTCTTAGACGGTTATGTCTGTATACATTCCACGGATTAGCGCGGACGCTTTGAGAGAGTGCAAAGTGCAGCGGGGTGCATCCAAGACGAGCTCTGTTCATTTGAGTTTACACATCTCCTTATCTCAGCTGTCAAGAGGGGGGATTCTTCTCTACAGTAACTTACCCTGAGCAATAGAGATAGTGGTGGGAAAGGAGGGGTGGGAGGAGTGAGAAGAACAGAGAATGACTGTGAGGGGAGTGAGCGTGCTTAACCCAGCCACTGAGTGACTCTTGTATCCAAGGATGAAGGTAGCAACGTATCTGAACGCCACTCCTCGCCCACGGACTGCTGTGAAGGAATGAGGTGGACACATAGGCGCTCAGTCGCACTCATATAGGCTCAACGACGTGCCGGCCTCTCTTCACGCAGGGCCCCCTGGGGTTTGACTCATCTGTCTGGAGTGTCAGGGTCGATGACTGAGCAGATCGTGGCCACAGCTAGAGTGAACTACGCAGGACGATAGACTTGTTTAGCTTGAATGGGATTTTTTTTTCTTCTTTCAAACCAAAACAAAAGTGTGTTTCTTTTACTCCACCGGTGTCACTGCACCTAAACCGGCCCACGTTTGTTGTATGCTTTTGGCAGAGGAGCAGACCGAGGAGGAGGTAGTGACAGGTGCTTCGTGCCAAGGTGGATTTGGAGGTGGGGAGGAGAGCTGAAGATCATGGGTAAATCAAACAGCAAGCTCAAGCCTGAGGTGGTGGAGGAGTTGACAAGGAAAACCTACTGTGAGTACCTTCAGCCCTTTTTTTGGCTTCTCATTAAAAAGGAAATTCTGCAAAAACTATTTTCAGTTAGAAGAATTCAGGGACATTCTGGCCATAGGTAAAACAATATACAGGAACTCCTAATATTTATTTTAATTTTACAGTTTTCAAATCATATTTGAATCATATTTATAAAGCCTGTATGGAACCCACTGTGTTCCATTCAGGCTTTATAAAAAGCCCTGCCTGTTGGGATGTATCGAGATGATGCTACATCATTCTCTCATTATCGATACAACAGAGCTACAAGCAAACGTCAGCTGGGAGTTAGCTCCCTGTTTGATTTAAATTTACATTTAAATGGTGTGTTGCAAATTGCAATTGGTTAAGGTCTGGCAAAAGTTGTAATCAGCAACTTTAAATCATGCTGAAGGGATTTATGAATATGGAGATGGCTGTTTGTATCGGCTGTATCAAGTTGGGATGGGGGGGTTCCGAGATGAGCATGTGGTTTAATATGTAGTCCATGCTCTATGTATGTAAATATTTGATAAATGCATACATAGACAGATAGATTGATTACATATAACTTGACTCCATGAATTCATGTATTGTCTTACATACCATAACTATAAGTGGAATTTCTGCATAGACACTTACATAAAAACCTGAAGCCTGACCACAACATTGCAAGTACATGGATTCTAGTTGTTTCTCAGGTCATTGCAGATTGGCAGCATTAGCTTCTCTCCCCATGCTGCAGCTTATTTATTTATTGATGATCTCCTGCTGGACAAATCATGTTTATAATCTTTCCACCACAGCTTCCATCAAATTTGAGCAGAGATCACATTTATAATCACCACAACCATGGCTGCTTGGAAGACACCATATTAATCACTGCATTGCTTATTTCTGGAGCACAGCGTGATTATTATTGTTGTTATTATTTGAGGAGTACAGTGTGCAGGTGTGGGTGGGAGTAGTCATCCATTGGCTGCTTAATGACAGTGTTTTCCGTGTGGCGAGTCTATCCACAGCAGAACCTTGGAAGGCTGTTGTGGCAGGAAATTACTGTGGAGGAAGATTGGGCTTCGTGCTGGGCTGGGCTGCTCGCTACTGTCCTTTACTCACTCCCTCTCTTTCTCTCTGTCTTTCTCCCTCGCTCTTTCTCTCTTACCCTTTCACCCTATCTCCCTCTGCTCTATTCCCTAATTGCCCTCTTTGAGCAGGGAATGGAATAGTATAATTAGGATCTTATCTGGTTAGCACTGCTGAGAGGGGCACAGAGCTTTCTCTCCCAGCGTGATCGTTCTCCCTCGGTCTGTTGTTTGCTTGACTTGAGACTCTATCATTTCTGCCTTCATCCTGTTGCCTCTTCCTCCTGCTCTCCCACGAGGAGCTTTGTCTGCCATTTTAGTCAACACTTTCCTTTGGTTCGTGACAGATTGGGGAGTTGGTAAGTTTCTCTACGCCTATGTGCCTTTATTTGTTTGAATGGTAGAAGGAGTGGGGTGTTTTCTCCCCCTGTAAATAATGCCCTGTGTGTTGACAAGCCACCAGCAAGGCCAGGACCAGAATTAAGGTCTGTTCAGTTTGTAAATGTGGACATATTCAAAAGAAAATTACTATGACCATATATTTTTAATTACACACTGTCATGGCCAAATTCGTGCAAAGGCTTCAGCTGGCCAGTGTTTTTCCTCTTCTGAGTGAAAACTGTGGAAAACGGTGGCAGCCTCACCTGTACTTTAGAGAGTGCTTTTCAACCCAGAACAGCGTGCCTAAATATCCACCCCGACATCACAGGGAGAGAGCAGCAGCCCTATTAAAATGTCTGCAGGCTGTAGGCTAAACCCATGTAATAACACAATGATTTTGTGAGTTGTCAAAACCATTAAGAGGCTCCCAGTGACAGAATACAAGCTGGATGTGTTCGAGGAGACCCTGCAGGGCAGAGAGGGCCCTGCAGTTGGCTGATTGCATTTATTGCCCATTGCCTCTGACTTAGTTATGTAATACATTTTTTTATTAAATCATAGCCATGGTAAATTGCCTCAATTTTTGACTACATTGACTTTTGAGGCCATTTTAATGGTGGCTTGGTCGAAAGTTGACCCTGGCCTCCTTATCAATTGCCTCCATATAATTCTGCTCCATTACTCTGACAACTGTGTAATTCTCATGGTAAAGTGTTCACCAAAATCCCTTTTTACCCCTTTGCGAAGTCTCTCAGAGTGTGAGAGTGTTGGATAATTGTAATAAGATTCAAACATCTAATTTATGGCAAGTGAATGCTTAAGCCTGAGGCTAAACTTTTACAACTACATTTATCTTTGAAAATGCATTAACTGCGCTATGGATTCGTCTGGTGTCCAGAAGAAGTTTAGAGACACTGCTGGCCAAGTTTTAGTTTGAAATTCCAGGGCTCCGTTTGAGTCTGGATGGGCAGAAACGTAGATGTTTGGAAACCATGACCTAGACACTCACAACCGCATGCTGATTGGGTCTTTTCGGTCACAACCTAGCCTTCGGAGATTAGTCAGGCTCCTATCACAGGACCTTCTTCTGGAAAGAAACAACCAGCTTGATCCTCAGATAGCAGTGTAGCTTGCAACATGGATAATTCATTAAAAGCGTTGCTGACCCTGTTTTCTTTGTTAATAGCAGTTAAATTCTGCATTTTACAATGATAAAACTGATTAGATGCACAGGAGAAAAGCAATTACTCGAGCAATTTCTATTTACAGAGCCATGCGCATGCCCACTGTGCATGAGTAGTTTTCAGGCATGTTAGTATGGACAGGGATTAGACCTAATATGGAGCCATAACACTCCTATGGACAGTCATTGTTTTCAGAAATGGTGTTTTCACACAAAAACATACTAGTATGGAGCCTGAAACACATTGTTTACTTTCTTTCCCTGGTTGTATATTTTCTAGTAACCATGGCAATGACTGCTCAAGGTTACACATTAGAGAAGGGGAAATCATCAATTAACTAACTAGCTATTTGCTGTATTTATAGGCCTCTTGCTTTGCCTCAGGCTCAACACAAGTTGAAGTAGATTGACATTTGTCTTTAGACGTAGAGCAGCATGAATTCTGAAAGTCTCTCTCATAGGACCGCCGGATTAAACTAATGCTATTGATTTCCAGCCCTTGTTTTCATTAGTAACCTCAGGGGCCAGGAGGCTGAAAATTGCGTAGGTTATTTGAGAGAAAATGAAGAGACAAGGGGAAGCCATGAAGGACTGGTTGATTAAATACTGGCAGACAAACGTGCTGGTGTGGGCATGATAACACATCCCACCTCCGAAACTGTTCTCGTTCTTAGATCTGCCGCTGACCTTCATTCCTTTAGCCTTGTTTGTCTTTTTGCGGCTCCCTGGGGTTAACTCCCACTCGACAGTGCTGACCAGATGAAATGATTATTCATCTCATAATGGGCTTAAACTAATGAATTCCACACTCTTGGCTAAATGTGGCTTTTTTCCGATAATTGCGTTGTTGACACAGTTGAATATTTTTGATCAAGTCAAAAGATATGTGTAAGAAATGAGTGGGCCAAGATGATGAATGATGCTACTACTTGGCTCCTGTGTTGTTTCTAACAGCAAGCTTCTTTTTTCAAGGACAACCATTTTTTTTTGACTAATGTGACTCTTTATTTATTTTACAGTTACGGAGAAAGAGGTGCAGCAATGGTAAGTGTGTTCTCTTATTCTTAATGTGAATGATGCAAGGACCCTATTGTTTCTTTTAATTTTTGTCTTTTGATTTATTTTTTGAGGGCTTAAACGTGCTCAAAAACTCTCAATACATTTACAGACAGGCGAAAAATTGTATATCTTATGGCACACACACATGGGCATGTTGAAATAGCTCGATTGCACGCCCTAGCAGTTTTAATAAAAAAAGCAAGATGTTTTAACTTTGCCCCATAAACTGTATATAAAGATGGACAACGTGGCAGCTCTCCATAAGTGAAGCCAACGTTTCTTGATTGCCACCTGGTGGCTGCCTACAGTCCCCTACAGCGCAGACTCTGGTTGCAAATGTGCAAGATGACAGTGTTCATATCTGTGATATATACAGGAAGTCCGCCATTTTTAATGCATTTTTTTTGTCTTTTCCAAGCCTCGTACAAACTCATCCTAGGGCATTGGACATTAGGTCAGTCTGATGTTAAGACAATGTTAGGTTCTGAATTGCAGCTCTTCGCGGTGACAGCACAGTATCTGCACTGCCCCTGACGTGCAGAAAGGTGCAAGGGCCCTTCAATGCTGCTTGCAGCTATAATTGCGTGTTTTCTGGTGGTGCTCACAGGAATCAGAGGGTCTGACCATCCATTTGCATAAGCCATACTAATATACTTTGCCCAGGATTGATTTTCGGAGTCTATAGTGTCTTTACAGTTGGTTTGATAGTTAATGTGTAGCCATCTCCATCACACTACCCTGAAGACAGAAGTGTTCTGAAAATAGAATGACTTTGAAACCCTACGGAGACTGAGTGACTTTGGACACTTATACAAACATTTCCATGATGCATTCCTCAACAACCCTATTAGTCTATTTGCAAAAAGGGACGTCTGATAACAGTAGAATGGTGGTGGCAGAAGGTTGTTTCAATTTCAGGCTCTTAATGACTACATGGCCTCACAGGCTCCACGAGGATGGCGATTAGTAAACCTTCCTGTCAGACTCTGTACCTATTAGTCAGCGTGACCTGCACCAGCATAATCTTGTAGAGCTGTAGCCTTTGTCTGCTCCCGGCCTGCACTCACAGCATTGTAACATGTTCTTACATACATCAAAATGAAACAAACACATGAAGGAGACTCCTTGGGCCAGGATAAGTCACAGTGCTGTGGTAAGAGTGATCATTACTGTTAAGGTGTGTTTTTCTGAGGGCACAATTTGATAGCTGCTGGCACACGGATAACAGAGAGTTCATCTTCATTACAGAGATGACTCAAGCAAGAGGGTAGTCATTGCTTTTGCTCGCTGCATGCTGCTGCTGGGCTTTTGTTTCTTTGGTAATGGAAAAAAAAGAAAGGAATAGTGTATGTCAGAAGAGGGAGCATTGTAATAAAGTGATCACTCTTCCGTGTTCACACTTGAGTTCTCCTGCTTCGGTTTTGCATTTCACGCCCTAATTCTGCATGCATGAAAAGAGCTCCTGCCTCCAGAGCCAGTCGATGTTTTAAGGGGGGAAGGAGCCATGGCACATTCACAGCCACACAGCCACACAGCAGCAACATTAGATATCACTGGGCATTGGCAGGTCCAGAGCCTCAGAGCTGGCCTGTCTCTAGGGCTGCTTGAGTGCAGTGGGGCGGAATACCCCCCCTCGCTCGTCCCTCTTAACCTTCCCCCACACCACCCCCTCCCGGCTGTGCAGCCAGATAGCTCACCATCACTCTCACTGTCGTTCACAGGAAAGTTTGCATGAGTCCTCACTTGAAGATCAGCAGCAATCAACACGGCTGAGTGTGAGGGATGAGAGGGAATTTTACCAGGGGAAATGCCAGATGGCGTGTAATTAGAGCACAGGCACAGACACAGAAGAATTAGCAGGGTTAGATAAATGCCAGTGTTGTGCATTAAATCCGTTCCCCCTTTTTAATTCTCCTCTAAGGGTACATCATTAGTATGCTTGAGGCTCACCTGAAATCAATAGCAAAAATGCCATAGCGCAGGGATGTTCCTGCCAGCCAGGCATGAGCAGGAGAAACATCCTGCACAACTCTTTAGCGAGCCACCACGCTAGATGCCAAGGATCAGGAGCCGGTGCCAGTGATAAATAAGGTATCTTCATGCTGACTCCCCAGTAGCGCCTGATGCACAATATCACGTCTTCTATGTCCCCGCAAGTACAGTGGGTGGTTGCATTATTACACCGCTTCAAGTACAGTCTGACAGTGTATGTGTCTTAGCACCAAGTGTCACCAACTCAGACTTCTCACACATGATGTGTTCTCAGCAAATGAGGGAGATTCTGATCATGACAGCTGAACAGCTGACACTACACAAACATGTATACACTGATACTTTATCTACTGTACCAGTGTACGTGTGTTGTGTTTATATAACCGCACTGGTAACCAGAACATTTATTCTTATTATGGGCAGTCCATGCCTCATAAAGTGACTATAGAAGAGGGAACATTTCAGCAACAGTAAGATTTTCACAAAAACATGTAACATAGTATAATAATTTAAGAATCCCTTAAATCCTTTAAAAAATATATTGAATTAAATAAGATTCATGACATTTTTGGGACGTTTTAGAGCTAAATTTTGATCTTAAAAAACATATCACGAAGAGCAAATAAAACAGTAAATTTGAAAATTAACTATAAATTAAATGACAATTAATAACAGCACATCCATCCATCCCACTAGAGGTGGGGTACAGCCTGGACAGGTCACCAGCATATTGCAGGTCAAATTAGAGTCTCCGAAGCTGCATGAAACATGCACTGAACACTGAATTATCTCTGAAATTCTCCGAAGGGGCTGTATGTGAGAATGTAAATGTCAGAGTCAGAGGCTGTGGACTTTCTGTCTACAGCCCCTTTGTAAAAACTCGGAATAATGTTCAAATGAGCAAATGTTCAAATGTTAGAATGAACCCGCACATTTACCGGAGGATTCACTGCGAGTGATTGGGCGCAATAATGACGATTCTAACATGCTACGGACTCAAAACTTCAAAAGAGAATTTTCTGTTGTTGCGAAACTGTCTGACCCAGACAATCTCCTGCTGTGTCTTTCATATGTGAAAGGCAAACTCCTAAAAATGTCTCGACCCAAATTTTCTGACAGTTCCTGTCTGAAAAAGGCTCAATTAACCTAACCCTCATCTGCATGTCTTTGGACTGTGCAGGAGTACAAAGAGAAAACCCATGCAGACACAGGAGAACATGGAAGCACCACACAGAAAGGAGCCGGGAGCCTCCCTGCTGTGAGGCGACAGTGCTAACCACTGTCCCACTGTGCCAAGAACATCACACATACAAAAACAATAAGATATTACTAGTAAATATAGTAATAATAAACGGTGGATGGAGTACCAATTGTCTTCACTGCCAAAACTAATCAAACAGTGGTTATTTGAGGGCATATACACTGTATAGAGATATAAGATATAAGTATATATGTTCTGCACCTACACATAAGCTATAGAGAATGGTACAGTATCATTCAGCCTTTTATATTAGTTTCCAGGTATTCCACAGTCACACATAAAAACTGATTGAAGAATTCAGGTGAAACGGGTCTGCTTTGGATTAGGATATGTATTGTGTTCTGCACTTTGAATACCAATTAGGTTGTATTCTGCATTATATGGAGCCAGGCTTTCATTTTCCTGCACATCTCCAGATAATTTAAATGTGAGAATTACATGCTTCTGCTCTTTTCTTTGCTTCCCTACTTGCTGAACCTTTTCCCAGCTGCTCCTCAAAGCTCCTCTCTCCGTCTCTTTGACGAGACGAAGCTGGCTTCATTATCTCCCAGGCAGATTAAAAATAAAGCATTTAAGAGGAGTGAGGAGCCAGAACGTCAGTGGAAAAGATCTTTGCCGACCTTCATTCTTCATCAGAACACACTCTCACTCTCTGGCCTTAATTACAGTCTTGCTTCATTTGGAGCAGCCTTAAATGAATCAGAGACGAACATGCAGTGCTCCCCTGTGAGAACTTGCGCCATTTTTTGCTGTTGATCGAGAGCAAAAGCTTTTTGCAATGCTTTTATAACCACCGTTATTATTTCCTCCTTCTCCGACTCTTTATCTGGCGTTTATTTTCGTAAAGGCTAACACTCTCCCTTGCTCCCTGACGTGTGACAGTGCAGTTGGTCTCTGAGGCTGCTGTGTTCCTTTACGAGGGCATGCAAGGAAACTACCTACCTTTGAGTGACTGCGCTTGAAATTGCTTATGAAATGCTTCTATATTTAGGCTAATAGAGATGTTAAGTCGCTCTCTAGATATGTCATTTCCAGGGGCAAGAGGAAGCTCTCAGACTTATCTATCAGCCACGCATAATATCAAAAGAGGACTAGAGAGTAATTTGATTAGAGCCAACCACTCTGGGCTTGCTATTGGATTAAGGCGATTGTCTTATCTGTGAACAAGACAAATAGCTTTGCACTTTACCTTTTGGATCTTTCAGACTGAGTGATGCCGGCTGTGTAACTGGGAATGTGGCCTCAGGCTATCATCATTATTGACACTTTAATATGTGTTTAACTCTTAACATAATCTCTATCTGTGCTTTATGTTTCAGGTACAAAGGCTTCATCAAAGATTGTCCCAGTGGGCAGCTCGACGCTCTGGGCTTTCAGAAGATATACAAGCAGTTCTTCCCTTTCGGAGACCCCACAAAGTTTGCCTCCTTTGTCTTCAATGTTTTTGATGAAAATAAGGTTTGTAATCAGATTGACATGTTCTGTTACCTCTTTTGCTTCAGAATGACAGATAAATAGTTTCCGACTGCATGTTTTTGTGGGGGAGTTTATGTTGAAGGCATCATGTGCTAGAGGGTAGAGCGAGGGGTCTTTATTGAGGTCAAGTCATTTTGTGAGAAGAGCAGTTGCTTCTCTCCGGCCAGCCAGGGGGTTGCACCGAATAAAAAGGGCAGCATGATGTGGAAATCATTTTCATTTTGCTGCTCCTATTCTTCCAGAGGCCTTTTCATTTGAACTGGAGGCTACAGATTCAAAAGATACAGAGAGCTACACATGTACATTCAAAGCTCTTTTAAATGAATGCTGTTTGATTTAGACATCTTATACAATTCTATGCCAAATAAATTCTATCTTCAGTGTACACTGCATACAAATGATTTATTGTATTCATGATTGATCTTTGTATCTCTTTAATGTTAGCACAAATAGAATTCTGATATATTTTTGCACAAAATGGAGGATTTTGATAACATAACTATATGCACCTTTTTCCAGTCAATATTGCAACAGTACAAATGATTCTGTCCTCAAAAGTACCCATTTTTGAAGACAGTATCATTGGCACTAATTTGTTAAGATCTAAGGAGAACTACGGTTGAAGCATCAATAGTAAAAAAAATTATTTGAACCCTTAGTTCAAATAAAATATTTTTTAAAACCGAGTGTAAGGGGCTGCGATATTGACAATCTAGATATCTTGTGGGATTTTGGCAATAATGATAAGTACATGATGTTTTGCATCAACGTCTTTTATTAGACTGGCTCCCTCTTGCTACGAGAATATTCATTGTTGCTTGTTGCAACAAAGTTTGGCGACATGGGTCTAACAGTTTAGGCCCAGATGGTTCACAGATGGTGTAACAAGTTAGTTGTCGAGCTGTCTTTATCGGCAAGCAATTTCTGACACTGTTTTTCGCTGTCGTTTAAGCTTGAGATTAAATCTAATGACGTCTACTGTGAGGCTGGTGGTGTCTCCTGATGCAGTGTTTTTCATTGATTTTTAACTTTAGTCGTGCATTTGCTGGCAGCTTTGCTAGTTTAAGTTGTGGTGCAGTGACCATGCATGTATACTGGCACTCTGCATGCAGATAAGTGCTATAGAAATAAAGCTTTATTGGTTTTATTATTATTATATTATTATTACTTGTAACCTAGCAGTCTATCCTACTAGATTATGTGACATAGTGAATACATTAGGGACATACTTTTTACACATTTTTTTTTTTCATAAGGTGTATATGTATTTTTTTTTCCTGAATAAAACTGTTGTACTAGTTACTAGTGTTATCCTCTAAGGATTTGGGACGGGGTGATAAAGTAAACTGTAATAAGCTGCATCTGTCTGAAGTAATCCACTTTATTGCAGCTGTACAAGATTATTCGCTTTGTGTTGAGGATGACAAACTGAGGATGAACAGCTCCTGGGATCTTGGTGAGCCCCGGGAGGTTTATTGACTTCAGTTAAGAGGCTTTGTGACGGGAAGATCAGAAAAACCCCTGTGTCTGATGTTTATCTGTGACCTTCATTAGCGTTCTGCACCCCACAGCTAAGAGAGTGCATTGATCTTAACAGTTTTTATGACTTATGCAATCAGCAATGCATGACTTGAGCAATGTCTGGCTGCTCAGATGTCTGATGGAGATAAAGTTTGCGGACCCTCGGGCTATGAAAAGTGTTTGTGTTTTCCTACTGACTGACTGACATGGCTGGACACAGAGGTTACAGGTAGGCAGCTGTTGTAGCAGGATGAGATGCAACATAATCCTCTTATAGCATCTGAGAATATGAATTGACCAAAGACCTGCAGGCTCCACTACCAGCCAATTTGTATGCAGTGCTTGTGGTCCACAACCTGTTGTTTTCACCTAGAATATGAATTGCATTTCTTTTATGCAGTGTGCAGCAGTTTGGTTTTAGTGAGTCTCATGCAGTCGCTGGAGGCGGGAGGTCATAACGTGACTATTTGGTCTGAATCATCGCCGTTTGAGCCACTCTGAGTTTTTCGTTTTATATTCGTCCGTGTTAGCAGACGTTTCTCTCCGCTGCACAAACTGTGGCCTCACAGACGAGCGCTGAAGGCCTCAGTTTTGGGAGGTTAATTGGATTTTTTGAGCCTGTGTGCTACAATCCAGTACATGGGACTCTAACAAAGCTTAAAAGAACCAAGTGTCACCGAGGAATAGTTTCTACCCCGTCAGACAGATTTATCTGCCCAAAAGGAGTGAAACATCTTTATCCTCAATATGCAGTGGTTGTATGTTTGTGGGCTATGACTGTTAAGACTATAAGCCAGTAGCATCCATCTTACTAATGACCTGAGGTGACATATTTCTGCCTCGAGAGAGAGAGCCAGGTGCAGGGCAGAACATAGCAGCCGACTTGGAGCAAACGTCTGGCCCCGTTTTCAGCAGAATGCAGGAAGGACATGATGAAAAGAAGAGTTCATGAAAGCACAGATACTGAAAGTGTGAAGTAGAATACTCATCTTTTCTCTGGCCCATGTCCACTATTTCTTCCTCTCTCCCTCTTTGGTCGCTCTGTAGGATGGACGCATCGAGTTCTCTGAGTTCATCCAGGCTTTGTCCGTGACTTCTCGGGGAACTCTGGATGAGAAGTTGAGATGTAAGATCGTGCACCCACCTTCCCTATTTCTTGACATTTAAATTGAAAGATTTAAGATTGATTGTCTTGTGTTGCATATGAAAGAGGACTGTTGGGTTCTGAGAGAATAGCAAATAAAAGATTATTAGCAAGATACAGCTGGCTTCTGCAAGAAGCTGTGGGTCGTGACTAAACCTTTTCTTAAGGATAAAACACACCAGAAAAACGTTTACATTTTTCAAAACTTTAAATTTAGCAGTAACCTTAACTTTTTAATCTACAACAAAGTATGATGATTATTTAGATCCAGATTCACCACTGTAGCCACCATGAAAGGCTGCAGTCTGCCTCCACTCTGTTGTCGCCGTTTTCAAAGGCATGAAAGACTATGTGCTTTGTAATCCATGAAAATATATATTTTATTCTAATCTTTTGTTTTACATTTTGAGGTGACAGCAGCTTTCAGATCTCAACATGAGCTCACCTACCTGAAACAGTTGTCAATCTTTCCCTGCTGCAGTAAAAATAACCATATATTTAAACATCTTTCTCCACAAAGGGGCTTTTAAATTATACGACCTCGATAACGACGGCTACATTACCCGTGATGAGATGTTGAACATCGTAGATGCCATATATAAGATGGTGGTAAGTGTCACGAAAGATTTAAACCTGTAATCTTTTGTTAGTTGTTTAAAGTGTAATGATTTTTATGTGTAATTATATTGCCGTTATCTTAGGGGAACACCGTGGAACTGCCAGAGGATGAAAACACACCAGAGAAACGAGTGGACCGTATCTTTGCGATGATGGACAAGGTTAGAAGTTTAATATAAAAAAAATGTGAAAAAAATATATTCTGATACAGCTGCTGGACCAGGGGTGCTGGAATCTGATTGGTCCCTGATGTGCCCCTGTCCTGTCAGAAGTCTTAAAAAAATATCACTTACTTACAATACTAACAACGAATATGACAGTTTGCTAAAGAATTCTTTCTTTCAAGTGTACAGTACAGAACTGTATGTACAGTACAGAGCTAACATCTAGTAAGGAATGACTTCATTGTGCACCTTACTGATCAGGGAATGTGCATGGATGTACATGATATAATTGGCCCCTCTGTGTAAATTGTGGCCCCTTTATGACCTCTTATTTAAAACGGTCCTAGAACTGCCACTGGAGTTGCAATAGCTATTGTATCATTTTACGTTACTTTCTGCAGTTTAACATCAAACCTGACCTGACATTTATACAAGTGCAGTTATGATTATTAGTTTACCATCGAGGCGACCGAGCCTTCCTTCCTCCCCTCCCTCAGGGCTCTGACATGTACACTGTTAAGTTTAGAGCCGTTAGCCGCAGCCATCACAGCGCTGCCCACAGTCTATAAACATCACATATACAGCAGTGTCCTCGACTGATAGCCCTCTGTGCTATGCCCACCCCCTCAGCCCCCAACACTCTCTCATCTGTAGTGAAAGATGAGACGCAGCCTGCACTGGGTGTTTGTCAGCCCGCCACTGCCAAGATCAGTCCATTGGTGTAGGTGGGCAGCACAGCAGCACTTCGTGATTTATATTGGCAGAGAGTGGCCACCATCCAAGTGCAATAAACCAAAGATCAGTCCAACAGCAAAGAAGGAGAGTAGCATGGCTTTAGCTTGAGAGACTCTTTTGCCCCCTTCTGGTCGCTCTGTGCTATAGCATCAACATCCTTCAGTTACATTGGGTCTCATGTTCTCGCCTCAGAATGCCGATGGGAAGCTGACGCTGCAGGAGTTTCAGGAGGGCTCGAAGGCCGACCCCTCTATTGTTCAGGCGTTGTCACTCTATGACGGACTTGTGTAGGGATGTAAGGTGAGTGGGGTATTAATGAGCTACTACCTGCAAACCTCTCTGCATGGGTGATTTTCAAATCCCAGGTCACACTTCAACTGCGCGATAAAACTGTTTAATTCCTTTTTCATCAGAGCGGAAAATAAAAGACAGGAAATGTAGTCCGTGGGCCGAGAGCGAAATGAAGAAGCTGCTCCCGGTTTGTTCTTATGAATTATTCAAATGGCCCACTTGTTTGCTGGCAATCAAATAGTCTTGCAGCGCTGAGTGAAGAGCGAGACAGCCTCTCCACTCGCTGCCTATTGTAATGCATCAGCCGCTGCCAATTGTTGCTGACATCCTGCTCAGCGTTTTGTCAACAGGGAAGGAGCTTGTGAAGACATATTTGAGTATCGCAGTAGCTCTGCTCACTGGTTATCTTGCATGCTCCGAACTCACCCAGGTGTTATGACGCCGCTTTATGTCTTCTATTCAAATGGAAATGTCTCTTCTAACCTCTCAGATGGATCCAACTCCGCATCCTCCTGCGCGTTACCACACACGCCAGTCCAGCACCATCACACCTGTAACAGGAGGATGCCACATCAAACTCCTTCACCCAGACGTGGACTGCAACCTTTTGTCGCACGGCCATATGGCATTTGTGTCAAGTAGCTGTTCGTCTCCATTTCCACCAAGTGTGAGGAAATATCTTCCGATGTGACGGACGATTATAAAAATATCAGCAAAACCCTCATTTATCTGTGTTTCTACAGCTATGTGTGGCACTGCGCGCACACTTGCGTGTTGTGGACCGTGTGCGAGCGTGTCTGCGAGCCACAGTGATGTGGTTTCCCCCACGGACAGTCCAAGGAACTGACTTTGCTCAGAGATGTCAGTTTGTGTCAAGGGGAGGCACGAGAAGTGCTCAGAGGAACTGTGCTGCTGCTATTTCAACACGCAGAGAGACTCCAAACCCGTGGAAATCTTGAAAAGTGTATTCCCCCAGCTTATAGTTACAAAGCAGTATAGTGTATATAATATAATGTAACTATAACTGTAATTTATTTTCTGCTTTGCTGCATTTATGGGAATTTATTCCTCATAAATATGGAATGAAGTTTTATTTTTATCAAAACGTGTTGAAATGTATTGCACTGTATTTTTTATTACTATTGTGGGATCGTTTCTTTTTTTGGTTTCTCACATTCGGAAGTTTTCTTTTCCTGAGAGAACGGTGTTTTTATTTGTGAAAGAGTGTTGGGAGAGGTGGGAGCTTTTATATGGATGATTTTACTATGTTTGCCAGTCTGTGCATCCCATTGTGCTTTCACCTCCCCGTGAGCACCAGCGTCTAGTGTTGCACAGCCACCACATCTTGAACGACTCGACCTAGCAACACAAGTGAATTCTCACAGCTTACATCTGAATTGAGGCTCATTATTTCTTTTGTGCGCGTCGCGGCCCGCCCTCGGCACACACAAAGCCCCGGTCGTTGAGAGGCACAAACACACATCAACTCTGGCTGTAAAGCTTTTTTGCGAGCTCTGTGGTTGCAGTCGTCCACTTTGTATTTGTCCTGTGTGAGGCCGGAGCATGTGATGATGATGATGATGATGCCTTTTCTTTTTCCATTCTCGGATGATTCTCGAGCAGTACGATGTTTTATCAGCTTCACTGATTTTATGCCTTATGCAAATGATGATTTACGAAATGATAAATGTCATTTATCTGTTGATTAGCAGTATAAGAGCACAGAATAAAATGCATTTAAGTGGCTGACTTTTCTATTGCTGTGTTTGTAGTCAAGGAAAATGTATTTCATTTTAAATTGACCCATTCTTTGGATAATTTAAGAAGGTGCTTTGTGGAATGACTGTCACTTATCCACAACTGCCTACGTCCTATTGCATGGAAATTTCAATCCAATATCGCACTGAGCCACTACAAGAAAACTGAAGAATTTCATGTGAAGCTTTAGTGCCTGTTATGCTTTGAAAGTGAATGGTAAATGCCTGCTTGCTCTGCGGTATAAGCCGGCACTGTGCACTTGTATAATGAACAAGGAAGTGTATAAAACTGTAATGTCTTGCTGTTGATGGGGGGGATTAATGAGACTCAGTGTGTGGAGGTTGCTGGCTCTGTGCATGTGCTCACATGTGTCTGCTCAGACCTGCTCTCCGTGTTCTCCTCATCAGCGACAGATGGAAGTAGGAGGACGGAAGGGCCCTGAGCTTTGACCGGAGACGGCTCAGTCCTTTGGGGTACATCTTCTGATTAGCTTTGTAATTTATATGGGTTTCAAATGTAGCATCTGCAACTAAGTGCAGCACAAAAGGCAGAGGATCAAAGTATAAACCCACACACTGTACTTTGGAAGAAGACACTGAATTATTTAGATTCATAAGATCTGGGGCTGGCTCACTCTGTGAGATCTTATCTCCTTAGACAAGATGTGTCATGGAGAAACTTCAAGTGCGTGAGACTAACGTTTAATGATCAATAACACTTGTATCCAGATCAGCAACAAAGTATAAAAGGGACAGTGACATTTCTGTGTGGCACGTCAGGTCACCAATGCACCCATTCATATGCCAAGGGGATATTTCTACGTGTAAAATTAGATTGGTGTCGGCTGAATATAAACGATGGCTATTTATAAGAACCGGGCTGTTACTGAGACAATGTTATCGCCGTGTCCGAAGTTCAGACCGCTCACTGGTAATGTGCGTAAAGCTGCTGAAAACCGCGTCTCCAGGGGCCCAAGTGGATTGAAAAAAAAGGGATTGAGTGAGAGGGGGAATGTTGGACAGGGTTAAAGTCTGGAAGTCACAGTGGGGTCGAGTTACACACACACACACACACACTCACAAAAAAATCAGGTTGGGTCTCGGGAACCTTTTAATACCCATCTCCGCCCCCGTTTGAAGCGTCAGAGCACCAGCTCTCCAGGGGCTTTCAAACGCGGAGCCAGTCCACACGCTCCTCCAAACTTTACGCACGGATGTTCTCCTGTGGACGGATTTTTCTCTGGATTCTGATGCGTTTCAGCTGAGGCGTCTTCTTCTGGAGATCTTTTCTGCCGATTGGAACAATCACAGAGTTTTTTCCACCCCTTTGAAATCTTAAAAAAAAACTTTCTTATAGTTTAAAAGCCGCACTCCAGCAGACAGATGCAGTAAATCTAAAGACAAGTTGAAAACATGAGCGGTGTGTTGAAGTGCCTGGTGTTGGCGCTCTGTATCAGCGCGCACAGGCTCTTGGCAGTGCCCCGGGTTGAGGAGGATGATGGATCCGGTGATAGTGCCTCGACTCTGGCCTTTGTGTTCGATGTTACCGGCTCCATGTACGACGATCTGAAACAGGTGATAGAGGGCGCCTCGCGGATCCTGGAGAAGACGCTGAGCCGGAGGACGAGACCCATCAAAAACTTTGTGCTGGTCCCCTTCCATGACCCAGGTACTGGTTCATCAAACACACTTTGAAGTAATCTGCCTCTGTGACAGTGGTTGTCTCGAAATCTTGAACATTTTCACTGAATTGTTGTGCGTAATTAAAATCCATTGCAACATTTAACAGCTCCAAAGCCAAAGTTTGCACCGACTTCGTGAGACCCAGGCACACACGACAGTAATGTAGTGTTAAGTGCCCTCATGTGATTTGAGTTTTCTCTCATTTGCAAAATTTTACTGGCAAAGATCACACAAACAGCAGAGTGCAAACACATTTCAGAACCTGCAGCACATGGTGCAGCTCATATAGCTGCTTCATTAAAAGTCCACTGATACGGGACGGCACCAAGTCAGGCTGATACAAGCAATCCCAGCAGGACCATGTGAGTGTATGGAGTGGGAGTGGGACAGGTAAGGGTCCTCACTCACCTCCTGCATCTCTCCTGCTATCCGGGAAAGCTGCTGCTTGAAAATAAGAGTGCTCTATGGGGGGAGGGTGTGTGAGCACTGATGAGAAGCATATGCTGTCTGCTTGTGTGTAATTACCCCAATCACCCTCCCTCACTCACTCACCCCTCCTCACCCCACCCTGCTCCTCCTTCTCCTCCATCTGAGCCTCCGGAAAAACCCTCACACACCCCAGTTTCAGCCAGCCAGGGGGGGTGGGTCGGGGTGAGGCGGTGGTGGGTCTTCACTAACACCACACATTTTGTCTTGTGTTTAATGTGCCCTGCCCCTGGGGACCTTGTAAACTTCCAAGACTGCAAAGAGGCCACAGTGGCTGACAAAGAGGCGTGACAGTGCTGTCAGTGTTTTACAGGAGAGGGGGGCGACTTGAAAGCTTCGGCTGTTGGGAAATAGATTGAAAATGAGTCAGAAATGTCATGAGCTGACGCATGTCTGCAAGAGCCCTGTATCATTAGTCCCACAAAGATACTTCAAAAAGTGATATCTGACAGTTGGAATAACAAGCAGGGGCACAGAGATCACGAGGCTCCACCCTACGTGATGATGAGGGGCCCTCTGAAATAACTATAAGGAAAAAGCTCAAGTTTGTGCACAGCAGTGTTCTACAGCAAAAACAATACGTTCTCTGTGTATTGCCTAATGTTTATTGTTCCATCGTTTGGTCCCAGTAGGCGTCCAACTAAGTGTCCCTTATCCATCATGCAGGGGTCTGCGGCTCCTGGAGACCCGAGGAGGTCACGGCAGCTGCAAAAAATAATTGTTCCGTCATCATCCAAACTCTGAGCAGATTTCAGCGATTTGTGCAAAACAAAAGCGTAACAATTTAATTTAGTCAGTGAACCAGTCTAACCTCCCTTGTGTTGTGTGCGAATGATTTTCATGTCTTGCACAAAAGCTACAGAACGTCACTCTGGTTCTGATGCTACAGATGCTTTTTCTTTCGTTCACAGAGGCTGAGAGAGAACAACTAAATCTCTTGTGTGGATAAACTTGTTCTGTTTGAGTTTGAAGAAGAATCAAACTTTAACATATATATATGTTTAAGTATATATATATATATATACACTACCGTTCAAAAGTTTGGGGTCACTTAGAAATTTCCTTATTTTTCAAAGAAAAGCACTGTTTTTTTCAATGAAGATAACATTAAATTAATCAGAAATACACTCTATACATTGTTAATGTGGTAAATGACTATTCTAGGTGGAAACGTCTGGTTTTTAATGAAATATCTACATAGGTGTATAGAGGCCCATTTCCAGCAACTATCACTCCAGTGTTCTATTGGTACATTGTGTTTGCTAATCGCCTTAGAAGACTAATGGATGATTAGAAAACCCTTGAAAACCCTTGTGCAATTATGTTAGCACAGCTGAAAACTGTTTTGCTGGTGAGAGAAGCTATAAAACTGGCCTTCCTTTGAGCTAGTTGAGTATCTGGAGCATCACATTTGTGGGTTCGATTATACTCTCAAAATGGCCAGAAAAAGAGAACTTTCATGTGAAACTCGCCAGTCTATTCTTGTTCTTAGAAATGAAGGCTATTCCAATGTGAGAAATTGCGAAGAAACTGAAAATTTCCTACAACGGTGTGTACTACTCCCTTCAGAGAACAGCACAAACGGGCTCTAACCAGAGTAGAAAGAGAAGTGGGAGGCCCCGGTGCACAACTCAGCAAGAAGACAAGTATATTAGAGTCTCTAGTTTGAGAAATAGACGCCTCACAGGTCCTCAACTGGCAGCTTCTTTAAATGGTACCCGCAAAACGCCAGAGTCAACGTCTACAGTGAAGAGGCGACTCCGGGATGCTGGCCTTCTAGGCAGAGTGGCAAAGAAAAAGCCATATCTGAGACTGGCCAATAAAAAGAAAAGATTGATATGGGCAAAAGAACACAGACATTGGACAGAGGAAGATTGGAAAAAAGTGTTATGGACAGACGAATCAAAGTTTGAGGTGTTTGGATCACACAGAAGAACATTTGTGAGACGCAGAACAGGTGAAAAGATGCTGGAAGAGTGCCTGACGCCATCTGTCAAGCATGGTGGAGGTAATGTGATAGATTTGTACAAGGTAAAAGGGATTTTAAATAAGGAAGGCTATCACTCCATTTTGCAACGCCATGCCGTACCCTGTGGACAGCGCTTGATTGGAGCCAATTTCCTCCTACAACAGGACAATGACCCAAAGCACACCTCCAAATTATGCAAGAACTATTTAGGGAAGAAGCAGGCAGCTGGTATGCTGTCTGTAATGGAGTGGCCAGCGCAGTCACCAGATCTCAACCCCATTGAGCTGTTGTGGGAGCAGCTTGACCGTATGGTACGCAAGAAGTGCCCATCAAGCCAATCCAACTTGTGGGAGGTGCTTCAGGAAGCGTGGGGTGAAATTTCTACAGATTACCTCAACAAATTAACAGCTAGAATGCCAAAGGTCTGCAATGCTGTAATTGCTGCAAATGGAGCATTCTTTGACGAAAGCAAAGTTTGAAGAACAAAATTAATATTTCAAATAAAAATCATTATTTCTAACCTTGTCAATGTCTTGACTATATTTTCTATTCATTTTGCAACTCATTTGATAAATAAAAGTGTGAGTTTTCATGGAAAATTGTCTGGGTGACACCAAACTTTTGAACGGTAGTGTATATATTAAAAACAAGAACACCTCTTATTAAACTGTTCACTTTAGAAGTCTCAGTTTGGGATTTGACAATTCTGCCTTTGTAAACCTGCAGAGATCGGCCCAGTGTCCATCACCACCGACCCAAAGAAGTTCCAGCAAGATCTACAAGAGCTGTTTGTCCAGGTGGGAACTAGGACACGTGGGATGATTCTTCTATAAGAGAGGAACCGCTGTATTGTTACCTCCACCAAGGAGGTTATGTTTTCATCAACATTTGTTTGTTTAGTTAGTAAGCAGGATTGCTCAAAAACTATTCTACCAATTTCCATCACAGTTTGTGGAGGGGTGGGGCATGACTTAGAAAAGAACCCATGAAATGTTGGTGCAGATCTGGATCAGGGGGTGGGATCCAGGAATTCTTTGTGAGATTGGACCCTTATCAACATTTTCTTTGATTTCTCAGAGAATAATTCATGGCTCTTGATTCAGAAATCCATATCCATGAGTTTGTGGCATTTGGTGTAGATCCAAATAAAAATCTGGATCTAGTAAATTTAAATGTAGTTTAGTGTTGGCAGAGGTATGCACTCTACTGAGTGCCATTCTAGTTCCATATAAATTCAATCATTTCCATGTGGGCTGCTGCTGCGTGAAACTATCGTGTTTAATTTTTACCGAGCAGCAGCCACTGTAGCCACAAGGGCTGATTATGTGATAATGGTCTACACTATTATGTAGTGTAACAGTAGAGAAGAAGTAGAGTCAGCAAACTGACTCAGGAATGTGTTATAATGGCGAGTCCTATACTGAATTAAACAAGCTTTTATGTACGAGTTCAATGTTTCTTAATTTTCAAAAGGTGTATTGTTTTATTACCTCTCTAAAAATGACAGTGACTTTAATGAGTATTATGTTTTTTATATTTCCTGTTCAATATTTTCTTTAGCCGTTTCATTATATTTTAAATTATATTCTAAAATGGTAGAATTATGCTTGAGTTATTCAAGAGTAGAAAACAGTCTGAGTGAAGTGTAAGACGAGATATTTAGAGTTTATTTCGTCCATCTGTGTTTGATCGTGTGTGATTCTGTCACTAAGGGAGGGGGCGACTGCCCTGAGATGAGTATCGGAGCCATAAAGAAAGCCTTGGAGGTGTCTCTGCCTGGATCCTTCATTTATGTCTTCACTGATGCCAGAGCCAAAGACTTCCGCCTGAAAAGAGATGTTCTGCAGCTGGTGCAGCTCCGTCAGTCACAGGTACACTCAGGGGACCTCACAAATCAGGGCTAGAGTCACACAGTATGACGGCCTTTTAAGGCCATAAATCAGAGTCATTCAAATTGTACGATGGAGGTTCCTCCTCAGTCATATATACATCATGTTAAAAATGTTACAATAAGCATTTCGTTCCTCTCTTATCTGATGTTAGCAGGAAATCGGTTAGATTGAAAGTCCAGAGTTGAGAGTATCTTTGCCTTTATCACATGCTGCAGTTAAAGGAATACAGTGGCATGCTGTGAAAGATCTACATTCCAATGAAGTTCCCCCAACGGTCAGCTGAGTCTCTTCAATAGTTACTCGGTCTCAGCCCCTACGTTAAGCATGACAATGAGCATTAGCGTCACTTTGGAGCGAAACTGAGAGTGATTCCGTGGAAAGCAAACACGACACAGTGGTAATCCTCTTAACTCTCCTGCCCCCTCCATTCCCAGGTGGTGTTTGTGTTGACCGGGGACTGCGGGGACCGCTCCCAGCCCGGCTACAGGGTTTACGAGGAGATCGCGGCCACCTCCTCCGGACAAATCTTTCACCTGGACAAGCAGCAGGTTAACGAGGTGAGAGCACAAGAGTCTCACTGCAGTGCCACTGAGAACACGGCAATGATGAGAAAGTTACATTCACCGACTTTGTAATAAACCAGTAGAACTCAGTGGTGTGTGTGGATATGAAAAGGGTTATATCCCCTAATAAAGAGGAGCAGCAGGAGCTGGAGAGAGATCACACTGTCTGACCCACTGATGTAATAACAGCGATTTCATTTAGTGTAATCAAATAATTCCAACGCCGATATTAAACTTGCTGGTCACATGATACGGGTGAGCGACTCTTTTATAACGGAAGCAGTGTGTAACAGGAGCCGTGTCTGAGAAGCCAAAGACGGTGGGGGCTCACTTCCCAGGCAGACGTAAAAAAGAAGCCAGAGTTTCCTCTGGAAGAGACACTGGTATCCTGCATGTCAACACAGGAGATGCAGGCCGGGCAGCACCAGGCTGGAGCCAGCAGCTCTGTGCACTGGTGGCCCACTGAACCTCTGAACTCTGATACGTTTGTGTGGAGGGCAGGGGGGTCTGTTTTGTGTCAAGTCATGCTTAAACAGATGATGGCTGTGTGTGTGGCAGCTCAGTTCATTATCACTCCATAATCCTTAGAGCTGTTTAAAGAGAGTTTGAATGTAATTCTGTTTTTGCTGTATAAAGGGAATAAGAAACTCACTCTAGCCGTCGCACCTCGACCCCAGATGGCTTTGTGCTAAAGTAGCCTGGGGTATTTCGACGTATTCGTGGTGTACGGTTACATGTAAACATGTGCATACTTATGGACAAAAAAATGTCTTGGATCCACATTGAATTACTGTGTGTCAGTCATTTTTAGACCTGTGTGATTATAGCTCTTGGGTGGCGTGCTTTTACCAAATTAATGCAAATCCTTTAATCCTTAAAAACCTCAGAAGCACTACAGATCTAACCAAAAATATTCCCCCTTAATAGCAGTTTAATAAAGTGGGGCCAAATCAAATATACAAAGTCTTTCTGTAGTGTCCAGGGGGAGAGCGGAGAGAAAACAGACTGCTTATTTTACTCTCTAATCCCAGGATATGATCTGTCATGGCTTCCCTCCTTCCAACACAGCTGCCCTGTGGTGTTTGGCTCCAAGGCCTCACACAACAGTTCATTGTGACCTTGACGTATCGCACTCTTTACACTCTTCATATGTTTGACTGGCTCTGATTAACCAGGGAGGCTGCTAACGAGAAGAGAAAACCACTTTTATGTGCTCTCGAACTTGGAATATGATCTGTGCTCTTCACAGCACTGATGCCATCCGTCATCGGTAGCCTGAAGTGCTGATCAGAAATAAGGGCTGTAATGTTTTAGCCTTCAGATGATGTCCGCTTACTGACAGAAACATGCTTTTAGAGCAGCATGTAAATGAAAATGCAGTTCTGCATTGTGGGCTCTCGGCCAGTTGTTCTGTGCCTTGAAGAGTCGTTTATGACATCGTCCTCATGCTTTCCTCATTATCTGGATGCAGTTGTGAGTTCAGGGGCTGGTAAAGCTTGTCAGACATAAAATGAAACACAGGTAACATTTATCTTCAGTTGTCTTCCTGAGTGTGTTAAACAAAAGGCACCGTTCGAAGTGTAGGACCCTATTTCAAATACAGACCAAAATGTGACAGGAAAAGCTTCGACAGGTGTCTCCCAACTCTCACCGAGAAGCAGCAGGGCCTCCATCTGTGACTGATTTGCTCTAACAACCTTGATTTGTAGTGGGATCTTCCTGCAAAGGCCAGCGGTTGCAGTGTTAAAACCCGGGCAAGGACTAAGCTGACCCTGCCCACCGGGAGATCTGGAGTCAAGCTGTTCTGCTTAACCGCAGACCATCTATTTGTTCTGCTGGCGACGTACCTGGGCCAGTGAGGGAGAACACAGCATCACCTCAGCCCCATGCTTTCTCTGGCCCATCTGTCATGCATGCTTCTATAAATAGCAAAGGGGGCTCTTTCCTATAGCAGCCCTGTGAGCCCGTCGAGCTAAGACCCGCCGGATGATGTTTCACAGGACTTAAAATCCTCTGCATTCCCTGTGGTTGAGCAAAGGAGTGGCTGCAGAACTCAGCGTGCTCCTGGAGACCCACCGTAGCCCGGACAGCTCATCGTCCCCACCTCTGTGCTCCACTTCCTTTTATCTGAGGTCTAAGGGCAGAGCGATGCCCGCTGCTCTCCGCTCTCTTGCTTAAGTAGACACTGTCCTGAGGCAGATGTAGGTCACTCCTGAGCAGTTTCCTGCCCTGCTGGTGATGGCTGCACATGTGGCAGACATTACAGCTGTTTCCAGTTGTAAAAAAAAAAAAAAAAAGACAGGGCGAAGGGAACCAGCTGCTCTCAGCGCCCAGCGGACCTGATAGACAAAAAGCTATCAAAGGCTTACCTCCTTTCAGTTTTTCGTAAATGTCTTAAAACGTGTTGCCGTTGGCTCGATCTCCTAGCGCCCGCTGCAGAAATGTTTCATTGCAGACGCAGCTCTGCTTTAATGCCTCTCCACACAAGGTCAAAAAAATACTAGACAGCAGTTGCTTGTTAAGCGTTTGGAAGATGGAAGACATTTGGTCCATTGTGGCCACTGAAATGATACTGTGAAATGCCAATAGCTTTTGCTGCTTCTGTTTCATTTTAGAGGAGACAAAAGGAAAACTGTGCTCTCAGTCAAAAGTATGATGATGATAATACCCAGAGGGTGAAGCACCTGTCAAGACTGAAATTCTATCGCGTCTGATATTTCTCTGGAAAACTACCAGGGTATATACTATGGTCTAAGTTAGGTTTGGTTTTACCATTATATATAATCAAACTGTCCAACATTATTTTATATTTCAGACGTGGTGAAGGGACTCATTTAAGATGAAAGCCTCCCACATCCCTAATGTGTTGCTATCTGACCTCATCTGGCTTCTGAATCTTAACCGATTCAGCAGAAAAGTGGGGAAACAGCCACTTCTGTCCAAAACTGATCCTAAAATTAGTCAGGTTGATTCTGTGGAATATGAACTTTTACGGGTATTTCCAAAACAAAGGCACATCTTCCCGCATTCACCACTGCTTTCTACTCCGAGGAACAAGCCTCATGATTCATGAAAGCTGTGCGGGAGGGGGATGGCTGGCTGACAGACTTCCACTGCGAGAGACACTCTTCTGGGAATACATGCTTGAGAGTGCAGAAAACTGTATGTTATCAGTTTGACAGTTGAGCTGTTTCACTTTTCCTTTGTTTAGGCAAAATCCCTCTGAGGGATACTTCTGCAATGAAAGAATAGTCCGAAGACAAAGAGCAGCCTGCTGTTTGGGCAGGGAAGGGGGTGACAGGGGTTCAGTCAAAGGTCTTAACGGCATCCTTCCTGTGCTTGTTCCGTCTTTCTAAGTTGAAAGAGGATCCCTGAAAGTTTGAGTTTGAAAGATTCCAGTCTCAGCCACCGACAAATGTGTTTTCCATCAGCATGACATTTCTCCTTTACGGGTTGTGATGGCCTTTTTCCCCCCTCCTTCCAGGTTTTAAAGTGGGTTGAGGAGACAATTCAGGCATCGAAGGTCCACCTGCTGTCCTCCAACCATGAAAGTGCACAAGAGAACAAGTGGGAAGTGCCCTTTGACCCCAGCCTCAGAGAGGTCACCGTGTCACTAAGTGGACCAGCACCACAAATCGAGCTCAGCGATCCATTTGGTAGACACCACATTTATATCCTTTTCCCAAAATTAATTTACATTGCCCTAAAATAAGTGAAGACATATTTCACACTGAAATCTTCCTGTTCCTCTAGGTCGTGTAGTTGGAGTGGAGCAGGGCCTTAAAGAGCTGTTGAACATTCCCAACTCCGCACGTATTGTCAACCTGAAGTTTCCCAGACCTGGAGCCTGGAAACTGAAGGTACCTTTTTGGTGAATCATTCGTAAATCTTGTATCTTTGACAGTTTTATGACGGTTGTCTAATTGAATACTTTTGCTCTATTTCTAAAGGTGAGCTGCAGCGGGCGTCATACTCTGAGGGTCACAGGAGTCAGCAATCTTGACTTCCGGGCTGGCTTTTCCAGTGTACCAGTTTCTGAATTCAACCACACCAGGGAAAGGCCAGTAAAAGGTGCCTGGCATATTTATTTTAGCTTCTTGAGGCTTATTTCACTGGGAATACTCACAGCAGATGACCTCATGGTGATCTTTCTTCATCTCCCCCAGGACTTCCAGCCCACGTTTTACTGAAATGTACTGGCCTGAAGCCTCCAGGTCAGCTGAGCCACGTGGAGCTGATGTCAGGCTCAGGACGCTCGTTGCGCACAATCCCCGTCCCACTGCCCTCTGACCTTGGCCGACAAGGACTGTGGAGTCTCCCGGAGTTCCGCACTCCCTCTCAGAGCTTCTTCATCAAGGTGACAGGCAAAGACGAGGAGAGCTACCGCTTCCAGAGGCTGTCTAGTGTCTCTTACACCAACATCGTTCCAGGCAAGACAACCCCCCCCCACCACCACCTCCCTGCAGACACATCTTACCAAAGCCACTCCACAGTGTCTCTCACACCTCATCAATCTCTCCTATGACCTTTAACCTTTCCTTCCTCTCCTGTAGATCCCCCAGCTGTGAGCATGCCTGATGTGGTGAAGGGTTTCTACATGCAGCCCACTGTGATCGCCTGCTCCGTGGAGAGTGACGTTCCCTACAGGCTAAGATTTAGCAGAAGTGGGATTACACTGGGAGAGGAGAAGTTCTTTCAGTGAGTTTTTCGCTCTTCTTCAGATTCCACCAGATGCTGCAGCTTCATGAGCCCATTACCTGCAGTAAAAACACTAATTAGGTCAGTTAGCACGTCTGTAGAGCATTAGTGCTGCTTGACTCAAGCTTTATTGACTCATCTGTCAGGAAACAGGTATACAAAGTACAGTTTGTGAACATTACATGTTCGGTTGTGTCATCTCCAAAATTAACAAAGTGCCTATTCTTTCGTGGCTCTGACACTGCTTTGAATTACATTCATGAAATTAAGCTGACGTGCAGTGAAAACTATTTCCAGCGTGTGAGTGCCAGATAAACTAATTGAATGTGATGTAAAATGGGCTCATGTTGCGATTGTCATACTCCAGCCAACGAACCAAGCATGTCTTTGTAACAGGAACTCTGCCATAGCATCATGGGAGATTGCCCACGCCTCAGCCGAGGATGAGGGCCTGTATGAGTGCATTGCGCAAAGCAGCGCAGGACAGGGACGTGCCTTAACCCAGTTGACTGTTCGAGGTATAACACTCTTACACTAATGCACACACACACACACACACACACACACACACACACACACACGCACACACACAAAGACAGCATTTTGCACAAATGTATCACAGTTGCAGCAAAGCTTTGAAATCAGTTCCAAACATTTTTCTTAAATTCATGGCTAAAACATCAAGGTGATACAAAGCAGGCCAGTACAAACATTTGGATGCAAAGTAAACTTCATCCGTACTGTTTGTATCACGGCTGATAACACATGTTTTGGTTGTGTTTCAAACAGAGCCTCCTCCGGTCCTGAAGCCGGCAGTCAATGTGACTGCCGTGGTGGGAGGCGTCGCTGTGCTGTCCTGCCAGGTAGAGGGATCCATGCGCTACAACTTGACCTGGCATCACATGGGTCGTACCATTCGAGCCCGCGCAGGAAGAGTGAAGCTCCTGCCGGACTCGTCCCTGCAGGTCAATGGGGTGCAGACTCAGGATGCTGGGGAGTACCACTGTGTGGCCACCAACGCCCACGGAGATAGCAGAATCAATGTGTGGCTTCTCGTCCCAGGTACGGTAGGACGATACCCCGCAGGCCATCTGCTTAAACGCTTAACACGCTGAGGGCCTCATGGCTCCTCTCAGGCGGCTGTCATCTGTTTTCCATTATATGCTCAACCTCCTCGCAGTCAGATCGAGCCACTTCCTCATCAGAAAATGTTTCTCATCAGAACCAAGTGATGCATGTTGAAAAGAGTGGCTTCATTTCAAAAATAACCAAATACATGTGAAACTTGTCCTCACTATGATCCAGGAGTCATAATGTCAGACATGAAGTGCTTGGTAATTGCATTGAAGCGCACATCATTAGGAGCTTAACGCTTGATGGGGAAGTTGTAAATGACATCATGCAGCACTGACGAGACCCTGAGTCACTTGCCTCTGTTTGACTCCACTTGTAGAGGCTCCTTCTGTGGTGGTTCACCCACAGAGCCAGGCGTTCTCCCGAGGGGACGAGATCCGCCTCGTCTGCTCGGCGTCCGGCTCCCCCCCTCCCCAGCTGTTCTGGAGCCATGGAAACATGCTCCTCACTAATCGGCCGAGGTAAGGGAACTCTCAGCCCACTCAACACCTCCGGCGCAGCGGAGTCAGAGAGTCATTATATTCAACTTCAACAACATCGACTTCCACATCTTGTTTGCATCACTTTGTAAATTCACATCTACTGATCTGAAGTCTTTTTTTATTCCTCCAAACCACAAGTGTTATATGTCTCAATGTGTAAAAGTTGATGTATTCAAAAAACACGTCTCCCATGATATCCAAGAATTGAATTGAAACAAACGGGAGTTCTCACGATTGTATAATACAGGCTGAGTATAAACCAGTATGGAGTTCTGACCATTGGAGGGGCCCTCCCAGAGGATGCTGGGAACTACACTTGTCTGGCAACCAATGAGGTTGGAACTGCTTCCCAATCCATGTCACTTACTTTTGCAGGTAAGTCAACATTATTGCTGTAGATGTCACATGGTGCCTGTGATATGACCTGCTTTTGTTGAAATTAACAGTTTGGAATCTCATTTATTTAGATTTCTGTCCTGAATACTATTTTTTTGTCTGTGTTGTTGACTATTCCTTAGCAACATTTGTCCTGAATTAATCCCTGAATAGTATCCATTGTGAGTCGAGCTCTGGCTTTGAGTAGAGCACAAGCGACTTGTGGCCACACGCTGCCTTGTCTCACACAATAGGATATTTCTCTCCTTGCTTTGTGAGGGCTGACAGTTGTAAGCCTGAAGTTTCAGTCATGGCTGTCAGTAAGTGGTTGACAGAAACTTCAACACTGATGGACTGTGGCAGCCTCTTCCTGGGGCATGCTGGTTTTATACACACTTTTGTCTCTGTCATTTTTAACAACATTAATCTTCCAAGGCAGCGAGAGCCTTGTAAAATAGATAATTCCATTCTCGCGGCTCTGCTGTCTACCTTTTCCAAAAGCATCTATCCCTGCTCTGTTGACACAAAATGTGTAAGTAATGTAAGTTTTCACATTACTGGGGTCTATCTTAACACTGCAGGAAATTATAGAAATATAAATTAAGAATCCTTCACGCTAGATTTCCTTTTTTTTTTTTTTACTCCAGAGGTGCCGAGGATAACAGTGACACAGCAGATTGTACTTGTGTCTGTCGGCGGCGATGCGACTCTAGAGTGTCAAGCCACGGGCGTTCCCTCTCCCCTCGTGCACTGGTTCAAAGGTTAGTTGAGGTCAAAGAGAGTGTGCACACATCAACATGACTGTGGGAATGTCCATGTTAGAGACCAACAGGCTTGTTCTGTTTGCGTTTCCAGGTGAGCTTGAGGTGGGCTCTGCTCCTTTCGTTGAGCAGGACATTCACCAGGGCACCCTGCACATTCGAGGGGTGCAGGAGGTCGACGCCGGCCAGTACGGCTGTGTGGCCAGCAGCTCTGCTGGAAGCTCTGCTGGCACTGTCACTCTGGAGGTTGGAGGTTAGACCACATGTCAATGTTACTCATGAAGCTTATTTTTCTCTCAAATATACGCAAAGGAAAATCCATCTTCCACCGCCTTTCCCTCCACAGCGGAGCCATTGTTCTCTGAGGCACCGGCCGACGTGGCAGCTAGCGTAGGAGAGAATATCACTCTCCCCTGCGTTGCCCGAGGTTTCCCGCAGCCAACAGTGACCTGGCACAGAGAGGACGGCAGACAGATCGTCACGAGGACGGACAGCCACAGCAGAACCATGCAGCTGGAGAACGGCCATCTTTTAATCCAGAGTGAGTTATCCATGAAAAACCGCCCCAGCGAACAAGTTCAGTCTAATACAGCTTAATGGTTGCATTGAACTGACATAACTGACACACTCTGAGTGGTTGAATATGGAGGTGGTGCAAACTATTTTTTTTTATAAAAAAGGGTGTGTGTGTGGGGGGGTATTTGTTAATCAAAACATTAAATATCCATCCTGCTAACAGCCCCACATCTACTCTGCACAAGACTAAAATGTCACATGGCTTTCGGGATATGAATCATTCTGCAGGAACAGCTTAGTGTCCCTTCCTCCATTTGAGTGTCCTTCAGTGTGAGATTTGAATCTCATCTGTGCAAGTTGTGAACTGCGAGGCTGCTCAGCCTGCATATGACTAATGTCGGCTGCTGAAGGTGATCCTTTGTGCTCCTGAGACTAAATGTTTACACAGGGTGTAACATTATATAGGAGAGTAACAGACCTGTTTCCATTTGTGGCTGCCGTCTGACCCAATTAGCTTAATCTGCTGCAGATGGCGTTATTATTAGAATTTTTTTTTTTTACCTGCCATTGTTTAAGACAATGTCTCCGCAAATATTTTTTCTACTTTAATGCTTAATGTCACCACCTCTTTAAACATCTGTCCGGCTATCAAAACACACAAACTGAATGATGTGTACATCCTCCAACATGTGATCTCCTGGGGAATTCACAGAGTGGGACATTTGTGTCGGCAGGCCGGCAGCTGAGCCAAACCCATTAATCCCCCTTTTTTTCCCTTCTATTTTTAACTCTTAATTATAGCCAAGTCAAACCAATAATACCACTTATTATTGAGCAGAGGACTTAACTGCCATTAGCATGGATTTTTTTGGGAGATTAAGTGTTTTCTTTGTCAGTGAGTGAAGACGTGCTGTCAGATCTGTAGAGAGTGATGTTGAAGTAAGGGCTGTTTCACTGTGTTTGACTGCAGGTGTCTGGCTGGATGATGAGGGGCTCTACATCTGTGAGGCCAAGAACCAGTTTGGAACCAGCAGAACTGAGGCCAGAGTTACTGTCACTGGACTGGGTATGCTTAAAGGCTCTCTTCTATTTTACAAACAGTGGCATTAACTACAAATCCACCTTTAAATACTTTCCTGCTCTTGTTTACTACTTACATATGTCTTTACACTCGCTTTTCATGCAGAGCCCCCGGTCTTGGCTCATGGTGCACCAATCATTACCACTGGTGTTGGTCAGTCCCTGAGTATTCCCTGCATGCTGCTGGATGGAATACCTCTTCCAGAAAGACATTGGTCCCAAAATGGAAAACCTGTAAGACTAATATTTAACTTAACTGTGCATCACACAGAGAATCTTTGTCTTCCTGTGTGACAGAAAGTCTTTTTACCTTTCTGCACAGGTTCAGCTAAATGGGAGGATGTTCCTGAGGAGCGATGGCAGTCTATACATTGAAAGAACCACCCCAGAGGATACTGGGACGTACGTCTGCACTGCTGTGAATGTAGCAGGCTCCATGAACATCACAGTCACCCTGGAGGTCCACGGTAAGACAAGATGTTAAAGGAATAGACAAGACATTTTGGAAGCCTATACGCTTTCTTGCCGAGAGTGAGAGTGACGTCAAACACCGGGAGAAAAAAAACTGAATGGTAAACTCCTCCACTGGTGGTAGGAAAGTTTACCCTTGTTTGAAGAGCCTGTGTATATCTGCTAATTTTGTTGTAAAAGGTATTAGTGAACTTGAGAGGTTTTGATGGATCTGCTGCTCCACTCAGTATTCACTGCTTCAGAACTACCAAGGTACAATGCTAATGTTGCGAGCAGCAGATTGGTACATTTCACTGAGACTCTGTGATACAAATCAGCTGCATTTACATGCTTATATTTCAGCAAGCAGATATATTTTTTGCCTGCTCTTAATATGTGGCTAATTGTGGATAAAAGCTTATTATAAATATTGTGGAAATTCAAAACCATAAGTGATTCTCGTACATCTTTCCACTGAAGCACTTTGGCTGCACCCACATGTCATCACAGCTTGGGGTTTGACAACGTTTGACGAATTTGAACACAGGCAGCCGCGCACAGCTGTCGCAACACACCACAAACACAATAATGAGAAGACACATGCAAAAGCTCTGATTATGTGAATGAGCCTTTAGTCTTCACACTGACATAAAAGTGGTCTCTCTTCTTATCTAACATCTAAATAGGATTATAAATAAAACAAGAATGGCACCAAGTACAGCACAAACACTGCCAAGGCACAACAGTCAAATGTTAATGTCAAAAACACGCTCTAAAATGAAAGTGAAAAAAGTTTTTAGCAGGTCTACAATGGAATTTAATGGGTTCTTCCTTTGTCCATGTCCCATCCCTCTCCCGGTTTTGTCGAAATCTGTTCAATAGTTTTTAAATAATCCTGCTGATAACAAACCAACATACAAACAGACAAGCAAACAAAAGGACAGGGGTGAAAACATAACCTCCTTCAGGTAAAACATCAAGCTATTCCTAAAGTTTCCATTCTGAATACAGCTCCTCCATGTAAGAGACACTGGCAGGGTTGGACCACAGCTATGGACAGTCAGGCAACTATGTGCTGACTCAGCTTGGAAACAACAATATGCCAATGATTTGACCACCTGCTGTCATCACAGTGAGAGGGTTCTTTTAATGCACGCTTTGATGAAAGGGCCATTTTGTTCATAGACACGTAATGACAGACGGGCCAGATTATAGTTATCATCAGGTTTGTAATGAAGAAATGCCTCGAGCGCCAATACTGCCGGCCGGCTGTGGCCAGTGATAATGTCGTGAGACCGCTTATTCATGACCAGTCAGACAGCTGTGTGCTTTGTGATCTACTTCTTCCACAGTGCCCCCCGAGATCAACGCCGGTCCGTACCACTACATAGCCAACGAAGGCGTGGACATCACACTGTCGTGCGAGGCCAGTGGCGTTCCCAAGCCAAATGTTGTCTGGTCCAAGGTAGGATGTTACACTTGCAGTGCAAATCATCATTTAAATGATTTAAATGATCTATTTTTGGCTGCATCCCAGACACTCATGCATGACTAAATGGGTAGTTCTGATTCCCACAGCATTAGAGAGGAACACATTTGGCATCTGTTCATCTTAACATGAATCATCATTACGATTTTGTAAATAGCTGCTGAGATAAAAGCCATGTTAAGCATGTTACAGTCAAACAAAAGCTAAGATCAATGTCCAGGACTGTACTGGTGAGGGGATGTAGATTTAAGTTAACTATTAACGTTATGAGCATGTGTATATTCATAGTGATGATATTAGTAATGATAATCTTGGTGTATCGGTGGGAAATCAACACCTCCGCTCAATTTAACGTTCAGTACTATGAAGAATCTGGCTCCAAAAGACATCAAGAGATGGCAGATGGATATTCTGGCTTCATTTTTGTACAGAGAGACGAAATGGAGACATGTCATCCGTCTTTATTTAAAGTCTAGCACCAAGACCCTCTGTTTATATATGACATCTTTGTGTTGGCAAATGGGCAAATTAGGTTGCAAAATTGCATTAAGATAATAACGTTAATGTTGAAGCATGAAAATGGCTGATGAAAATTAACTCCAATATCTTTTAATTCTAAGTGCATTTGAAGGCTCTAATCACTATCTTTGCATTCCACTTTTATCAAACACTTGTAGCACGTAACACTTTGAATACAATTATTTACATGACTATTGGCACATTAATATAACAAGTTTTTCCTCCCACCCTTATCTTTCTCAGATTTCAGAAAACAACAATAACAGTTGCAATCAGGACTTGATTAAACTGAACATGAACGGGTGTAACCATGGCAACGTTACTTTATTGTTGCCTGACTGTGAGAAATCACAGTGTTTCATTGTACCTTAGAAATCTATTTAAAACCTTTCTCGCAGCACCTTCCAGTACAAGACTTGAGTGAAAAATGTCATATCAGAAGAAACTCAAAAAAAGGCAAACTGGCGACCAGATAACCAGTAATATGATCATTCTCTGCAAGCAGCTGTTTCCAAATGGTCATATATAGATAACTATATAATAAATTTAGGCACTGCAATCATTAACAGGAGTGATATGATTTTTCCAGAAAGAAATAAACAGCACACTACCCTGTTACATTACATCACACTGCTGTTGTAGATTTTTTTCTTCCTTGCTTTTCCCCCAACATTTTCATAGTGATGCTCCAGAGTCAAGTTCATTTCTTTTCTTGTCATGAAATTTGTCATGAAATGAAAGCTATTTCATGTTCACAGCAAGTGCGTGTGCATCAGACTGCGTTCTCATGTGCACGTAAACAGGGATACAGAGTGGTGCTCAGTTATTACATTAGACATAAAAGGGTCGGGCTGTAAACCTTAAACTAAACTTGGTGTGCCTCCGCTATTGTATAAACAGCTTTTATCGGCAGTATAATGTTTCTGCTGTTCCTCTACAGGGGAGGCAGCCTGTGCTCAGGGACCGCTCCTCGCTTCAGTATGATTCTGATGGATACCTCCACATCCCCCACCCCACCATCGACGATGTAGGTATCTACATCTGCACCGCCACCAGTCCCGTGGGCTACGCCAGCCGTGAGATCCAGCTCAGTATCAACAGTAAGGACGAATAAATGTTTTTCACCGTCACCCAAACATAGCAGGGCTTGACCTCTGTCTATTAATATTCACAGACCAAAAAATCCTGTTTGGAGAAACAAAGCAGTTTGATGAATGCGCCTTTTGTGGTTTTCTTACAACTTCTTGCCCTCTTCCCCAGCCATGCCCAAGATAATGGGTGCGAGCGACCATGACAACACAGTGAAGATGACAGCAGAGGTGGGAACAGAGGTTGTTCTTCCGTGCGAGGCCCAGGGGAGTCCATCCCCACTCGTCACATGGAGCAGAAACGGGCATCCCATCCCCCCCGTCACAGCTGGGTAAGAGGAAGTCTTACGTCAGTCTGGCGACGATGCCGTAAAATGAGTGAAACATCATGTAACAACAGACTGTCACCGTCAACGTCTGACTCAGCTTTTACAAGAGCCTCTGACTGAAGCTGGCTGCAAGTCAGAGCTGCTGCTCATGTTTGGAGTTTATTTGCTGATGCCTCGTGAAGGCCAGTTAGACAGAGGCAGCTACAGTCTGTCGCTGAGCTGTGTGCAGCCTTAACTGAGCAGGAACATCTGGTCCCTCATGGTTCACTGACTCTCAGCTTTCATGTGTGGTCACTGTGGGTGCAGACAGGCTGCCTGAGTCGAGACACAGAGGATGGATGACAGACACACGTTTTAGGGCAGACACCAGACTGAATGGTTTTGGGTTGATAGAAGAAAGACGAGGTGGGGGGGCTGATACAAGCATTACTAGTGCAGGGCCAGCAAAAAGGAAAAGGTGGGGGGGGATTGCCAGGAAGAGGGGAGGAAAACGAACTGACAGAGGAAGAGATACAAGCCCCGTCTGCCTGATGTTTGGAATCCCTGGGGTGCTCCAGTAGTAAAACAACATGCTGACTCTTTACTGGTCCTGTCTGATGAGAATAACACATCTCTGTGAACAACTCCCACATAAGCCCCTTGCTTTGCATTAGCAGGATGGGCGGATACAGGCAGGCCGTGTAAAGGGAGATTCATTCTCTCCAGCTACACTCAGAGGGGTGTGGGTCAGAGGAAGTGACCAGAGGGCAGTGATTGTTGAAATAACTGACATCAGTGGGTGGTGAGGTTTCTGTCATCGTCATGCATTTAAACCCAGACATAGCAAAAAGAAACCGAGCTTGGGTCACTTCAGGCTTAATCCTGATGAGGCCAATTTGTCCCTGTTAGTCTTTGTGTCAGACTGTGTACACAGATGACTTGACACCAGAGTGGGGAGTGATGGATGGCTAAGAGGGGGGGTTTACGTCTCGTGTGCTCGAGCTTGTTGTGTTGGTCTTCACCGTGGAGTAGCGGCGTCGCAGGCGGACCGCTGCAGAGGCAGTCGTTTGGTTTCGGTGTTGAATGTTGCTGCCTCTCCTAAGACTTGTTTGAGGAAGCGGGGGAGCGACATTACACCACATGTGCGGCTGAAATAGAGAGCTCTTTGTGCTTCTAGCTCATTTCCACTCACACAAACAGGTTATTGTTATAATTCGGTTACTTAGCAGACACGCTTATCTAAGATAAATCATAGAGGCGTGTTTATATCTGTGCATATTATTAATTTACACAGCTGGATAGCCTCTGGTACAATTCAGGCTACCAAGCAGGCCTCGAACATTGACCTACATTTAAATACTTTACCCTACTTGTAACTGCTGTTTCTGGAGACGACAGCCGTGCATGTGATGGCCATATCTACGTCTGTTCACTTGTCCCTGTCTGTGCCAAACTTATAGAGTTACAAATGTCTGGTTTTGCATTAACTGTTTTCCTCTGCGACACAATCAGGCAGGTGCTCTGATCCAAAGTTCCTTAGTGATAAATATGTAGTTTCTGCAAACATCAATGTTCCCAACAGGACAACACACATTGATTTTTCTGGGCCTATGACCTTTCCCACACTGACAACAGGCCACACTCTGGCTGCCCTTTTACTCTATAATTACCTCGGACAATAGTGATTGTTAAAGTAAAAACTCACTGGAGAGATTTCGAGTCACTGGCTAAGGTCCAGATTCCACTTAGTGTTGTTAACAACTTTCATCCATCACAGATCCATTTTATTTTAATGCCAACAAACAAAACAAATAAAAAAAATACTATCAAGAGCTTTGTAATATATTTCCACTCATGAACTGATGTCATAAAACACATTTGGCAGTGTAGAATTGTGCCCCAATTCTTTTGAGAAATGCTCAAATTTTCTAGAAATTATTTTATATATCAATTACTCCCTTCATTAACGACTCTTAGGCAACATATTCTACTGATATTCCTGTTTCATAAACTCATCTTCTACCACAAATAGTAACGGAAACAAAACTGCATTTGGAAATTCATCCTCATAGTCAGGGTTGATATAACAATGCACATCAGTGACACATACACATTAATAACGGCTGCCCGGTACCGTAAACACTGGACAGCCTTTGTAAATATTTCACTCTTTGTTCTCTCATATAGAGGTAAACATGCTTCACCATGTAAATAGCAGACTAGAGGAAAATATTTCTTGGAAACAGATCTTCAGTGACTCATGACTTGTATTTTCTCCATCTCTTTGCCCTTGCCCCCGAACCACTCCCCAGGTTCACTGTTTTGCCTTCAGGCTCTCTGAAGATCTCTGACGTGCGCCTGATTGATAGTAAACTCTACACGTGCACTGCAGAAAACCCAGCGGGCAACGTGTCCGTAAGCTACAATTTACACATTCAAGGTAACTCTGCAGGGCTTTATTACAAACTTTAAACTTTTAAAAAACATTAAAACTTCAAAAGGATGTAATGTTGCTCGACTCCACGTGAATACATCCCTTCTAACATGTTAAATATGTGAGATATGTATGTAGGCTTGTAACAGATGTGGGGAGAGGTGCATTTACAATGTTTGTTTTTTGTCCTCAGCTAAGCCCAGGATTCAGCCGGCGCCCTCACTCCTGAAAGCCCTGATTGGCCAGACAGTGACTCTGCCATGTGTGGTCCAGGGAGTGCCGAGGCCTGAGGTAACTTGGTTTCATGATGGGCTTCCTGTTGGGGTCAACACGACGCCCCTCAGGATCCAGCAGGTCAAACTCGCTGACCAGGGCACCTACCAGTGTATGGCCAGGAACAGTGCAGGAGAGGAGACCCTGGAGATCAAGCTGGAAATTCTTGGTGAATATCAGCAATTCTGCTCTTCAAATCGTGGTTGTTCCCTTTAAGAATAAGCAGAACAAACCTTTGCAGTATATACAGTATGTTGTGAATCATGATTTGTATCATCTATTTGGATAACCATTATCTAGCACTGCCCATATGAACATGTATATTCACTTACAGTGTCCCAGTTTTAGGAGTCACAGTTCTCTGTGAGGAGAGGAGTATTCTCTGGAGGTACAGTAGCTCCATGCTGCAAGAGGATAAAGGCCTGTTATACCAGAAAATAATTGTTTGTTCTGACAGCCACAAAGGAAAGCAGATGTGATACTGTGTCAAAACAGAGATAGTGACCCACATTTTCAGACAGTCTCTTCTGGAAGACATTCAAGCTGAACAAAAAAGGACAATTTTTTCAACAAAAAGTATCAGAAATAGTTTGGACAGGGAGTGACAAAAGGGAGCTAGAGAGTGTTCAAAGTTCAAACCCCTTGCGGCTTCCTCACCTTCGCAAATCTGGTAAACCACAGTGTGAAATGGGGGGGAATCTCACTTTCAGTTTAGGGAGGTTAAAGAAGTGTTCGGCCACCATGGGAGGAGACATTGTCCAAAGCTATTTGACCATCTGATAAGCAGTTTCCTCCTGAAGCTGCACTTAAAGCCTCAACTACAAGCTGTATAATCTGTATAAGAGACAGTTGTGTCCAGCTGTGCTGAATCAAACCTTCACATCAGTTATGGGATGCTGCAGGACTCTATTCTTGGTCCATTAATATTTACACTATACAAACTGTAAATAACATTATTCTTACTAATCAGTACTTCAACATCCACTTTTGTAGAAATGATAAACATATGCAGCTCTGGTATCCCAGACCGTCTCTGGTTCTTTCCTGTTGTTCATACTTCATCATAAAGTTGTTTTACATCAGATCAAATACATTTGTACTTAAATGAAGATTTCAAATGTTTTCCACCAGATGTTTTTTATCACTTTGATTTATTCCATTATCCTCCGTTTTCCGTCGGAGGGAAGGAGATCTTGATCTAAAAAACAGTAACTAATTAGACATCAGCCTGACTGTTAGTCTTAGAGGTTGATTTAGGTTCTCTCTTGTTGTCAGAGGTTATCATGGCTTTATGGTCAAGGATTTGATTTTAGCAAGTCTGACTTCTGAATCAGAGATTTGAGGCAGAACAGTGTGAAACCAACATACATTTTCTGAGGATGGATAAGAATGATTTCCCCTAATCACAAAAATGATCTGTTTCACTCATGCTTAGCCTCAGGCTGATATTAACTGATTTTGAATTGTACCTGTGAGAAGTCTTTAATCTGACACCCACAACAGACCCTCACACCCTGAGCTCTTATACTTACAGTAAATACCCACACTGGAACGTTAATAACTGATACTCATTATACTTTCAATTTACTGCTGCTGTGTGTTTCGACTGCCCTCGCTCTTTGAACCAGCATTTAGCATGGTTTTTTTATGTCCTCACAGAGGCCCCATCGTTTGCAGAACCTGGAGATGCCGTCATGGAGAAAGTAGCCAACAGCAAGGTCATCATCCTCTGTCCTGCCGAAGGTAAGAAATGATTCATAGATGAGTCAGCCTCAGTCAAACTGAAAAGAACAGGGCAATGGAAGGTCTGGTGTTTAGAAAAGGTGCAATTTACCCAGTGTGACTATTTTTTAGTTTTAAGAACAGCCAGAAAGGGATGTGTCTTTTTATAGGTTTGTTTTCATGACACAGCAAAAGAAAATTCCATCTAAAATGTAGGACGGAGGTGTATTTGTGCACCATCAAAGAAATGTTTTCTGTCACCGCAAACTTTAAGTTGTCGAAAGGGGAAAAAACATCCTTGCCATCTTTAAAGGATGAGCCTCTTTTGATCGCAGCACCTAGAGATATGCTGTTGTCTATCTATTTTAACATCTGAGTGCAAACACGGTGGCATCCTGGAGGGTTGTTGAGGACTCGTTGTTTTATCAGAACACAGTGAGCACTGATGTGTGTCTGTACATGCACCGATGGATACCCTCAGAAAGCCTGTGCATACAGGTATGTTTGTGTGGAGCCGTGCCATGGTAACGAGCTTGGCGAGAGAAGGTGAAGACTGTGTCTAATGTGGAGCAACAGCTGGAACATCAGTCCGCCTGCTGCCTCAGTGAGCCACATCTGCTTTCCTCTGCGTCAGGGCCTGCTGGGAGAGGAATCCTAATTACAGGCTGCTGCTGGCAGATAAAGGACAGAGATGTCTAAGGTGTACCATGAAGCACAGGAAGTGGAAGATGAAGCTGCACGAGCCCTCCTTCCATCCAAGTCACACCGACAGGCAGGCAGGCTGTACCAGACCTCAGAGGTCGCCACGTAGAAATGCAGGACACTCTCCATGCTGTAGAGATGCAGCTTGCACCAGAAAACAAGGACCCCCTCATTGTTCTCTCAAGATCTGTCTGTATGCAGGAGATAAAGCGCAGTCTCTGCCAGAAGGATATTATTAATTCACCAACGAGCGCAATGCATTTGATAGAGCTAATTATTTGAGTAACACACAGAGATAATCTCCCACTTTGTGAGCCCCGGAAAATAAATTAAAAGTCTGCTAATGAGATCTGTTAACATCCAAATCACAACATCTGTCCATATTTCCTCCCTGAAATGAGATAATGAATTTTCGTCAGAGCTTCTTAACTCTGAACATGTGTTCAGAGACTCAACAGAGGATACCCTCACCTTTGGTTGCGCTGCATCTCCTGTAGTTTTAGTGTTTTTTGGATTGGGGGATGGGTGCTGTGTTCGATTCTCCTACCCCCTTTGGTGTTTCTGTTAGTCACACCTCTGTAAATACACAGACAGTGGTGACCTTGACATGTTAGGTAACAACATCCTCCACCTTCTGCCCCCATTCCACCTTTCCCTTCTCCACCAGCTCTCGTCCACCCAGTAATCCACAGCACACATCTGTTTCAGGCTCCTGAGCACCAGTGTCTTTGAACTGCTCCGTCAACCACTCCCATTCTTAACACTCAAGACTCTCACCTGAGTGTTTGCTAATAAATCTTGATGGCAGTATTTTAAATATTGTATCTCTGAGGCATTCTGTGAACTACTTTCTATGCGATTCTGACCTTGGAATCTTGAGCTCCCAGGTTACATGGACTCTAACCGTTTTGGCAGGGTCCTGCCTGCTGTCCCACAGATAAATGTAGAGCTGGCTTTTTCTCGTCTTGGCCGCCTGCCCATTAGGTTCTACTGTAGCAAGGCACCGAGATGGGAGTAACTTTTTCTTTCTGTCAGACGTGATCAATAAGGTTCCTTTTACACTTGCTCAGAATTACTTTTTCCTGTCGTCTCACCTGCAGGTTCACCTCGCCCCAAAGTGCGCTGGTTCAAGAACGGCCTGGAGATACATCCGGAACAATCAGAGTTTTCTGTGGCGAGGGATGGAGCGCTTGTAATTAGCACAGCATCTGCCAGCCACAGCGGGGATTTCAAGTGCATGGCAACCAATGAGGCAGGCTCTGTGGAGAGAAAGACGAGGCTGAAAGTAAATGGTAAGAATTGTGGTGTTTTCTGTTGTGTTAACCAATTACATAGCAGCATCGTGACAACACAATTCATGCCTGTTATTTTTCCTGTACTGTTTTAGTTCCCCCAGAGATCCAAAACGATAACCAGCCGCTGAACCTCACTGTCACCTTGAAGCAGCCTCTCACGCTGGGCTGTGATGTCTTCGGGATCCCCTCCCCAACCATCACCTGGACTAAAGATGGTCATCCTGTGAGTTTGTTGTTCCAAATTCATATTAACAGTAACACAGTACAGTCTATCTTGTTGAAATCTAGCTATATAATGCCACCAAGTGGTTGTCATTGTAATTACAATATGACTGCTTTCTGTACTTGCAGGTGAACAGTCCTGGGGTGTATCTGCAGAATGGAAACAGGATGCTCAGAATCTACAGAGTTCAGCCTGATCATGCAGGACAGTTTGCCTGCACGGCTCAAAACTCAGCAGGAGAGGCCAGGAGAGAGTATAATATAGTGGTGCAAGGTGAGCTCATCAAACAGCTTTCAAACTGGCGTTTGAACGACACAAGAACCGAGAGGAGGAAAAGACAGATGCAAGAATACTTACCACATTAAGTAGAGAATTAAAAGGGATATTTGTCTTGTCATCAGTGGATTTGAAATCTCCTGGAACAGCAGTTTAAAGCTCCCAAAGAGCTTAAACTCTCTGGTTAAACTTTAATACTCGATGTAGCAAACATTCCTAAGGTTGACATCCCAAATCTGCTAACACTACCCATTAATGCCAGTCCTCATGTCCTCATTAAATCGCTAAACTGATGTGAGATTCTTTTCCTCACAACAGTAATAATGAATTTAAATTGATCTGTATTTCATTCAGTATTTTGAGTATTGTCATAAATTTCTTGATGTAAACCACACACACACACACACACACACACACACACACACACACACACACACACACACACACACACACACACGCATCTGTGGTATAGTTCCACCTTTCTTCTTCTTGACCAGTTCCATCTTTTCTTCCCAGCTCCACCAGTGATTTCAGGAACGTCCCGACTACAGGAGTTAACCGTGGTGCTCGGACAGGAGGTGGATTTTCAGTGCAGAGTCAGCGGACAACCACCACCCAGAGTGGAATGGAGCCGCGATGGAGAGTAAGCATCAATTGAACACTTATTGATTCATCGGTACACAGAGGATGGACAATGCGTGGCAGTGATTTGATCTTCCATTCCTTCCTCTCTCTCCAGGGTCCTGTCCCGTGACGGAGACCCCCACGTGGAGTTTCTGGAAGATGGCCAGTTGCTGAAGGTGAAGTCAGTCAGACTGAGGGACCAGGGGCTTTACCAGTGTCTGGCCAGTAACAACGCAGGAACTCAGATGCGCCAGTTCAGACTCACAGTGCAAGGTCTCTGCTTTTCTCCTGACTTTATCTAAGACACATAACGCATATTCAACCACTCTGACCTGAATTCAGCTTGTAGACTTTTTTGTTTTCTTTCTACTGAAGAAAGAAAAAGAAAGAAATAGACCTGAAAATCCAAGGTTATCTGCATATTGACTTGATTTAATTTCCAACGGTCTTGTAGACAATGTTCAGACCTGGTATCAACATCTGTCCTGAGTGATCCGATCACAAGTGGTCAGGTCTGAACCCACCCAAATGTGATAATGGTTTCTGAGGTGTGATCATTCAAACCACATTGGGAGGTCTTGGATGCATGTGGCCACATTCCTTTGACGTCTGACACATCTGTAAACTCACACTGGGTAACAACAACAACGGGTAACAACAACAACCTTTGGTCTTTGCAAACACAAATGACGTATTTATTTGCATATATAGTGGGTGAGTGAGATCTGGTCACAAGAGACACATTCAGGACTCATTTTAATACCAGGTGTGAACAAACGTACTCAATACTGGCCACTTGTGATCTCAGGATATATGTTAATTCCACGTCTGAACGGGGCGTAGGAGCAGTGATCTTTTCAGAATAAAATGACTGGACATCACATTTAATTCATGTTGAGACTTAGCATCTACAGCATGACACACTGCCTGGCGCATGAGCACATACTGAATTCCATTTGTGCAGGCCAGTGGGGATTTGTGTCAGCGAAAGAGTGTCTGCTCCAAGCTCCCAAACTAGTGCACACTGCATTTCTGTTTTAGAAATTCTCCTGCACAAACAGGTCAATCCCCAGAAGATCTGTTCATTCTGTGCTACAAGCCAGTGAAAATCTAACTAGCTGTTAAACATACATGTATTGTCTGCGTTTCTCCTCAGCTCCCCCGACCATCAAGGGCCCCAGTGAGACCTTGGAGGTGTCAGTGGTGCTGGGTTTCCCCACAGTCCTCCCCTGTGATGTTGAGGGCTCACCAACGCCCAGCATCACCTGGCTAAAGGACAACCAGCCCATAGTATCCAGTCCCCAGCAGACGTACACCCGCAGTGGGCAGGCCCTGCGACTGGGCTCGGCACAGGGAGACAGCACGGGACTCTACACCTGCAGGGCCACGAATCCGGCGGGCACAGCCATCAAGCACTATTCTGTCAGTGTTCTGGGTAAGAGACATCAGCACCACTCACACAGTAAAGTGGCTGAGACAGAACTTTTAATAATTATGTTTTTCTTTTATTCAGTCCCACCACAGATAGAGGGCGGCTCCACATCTTTGAAGTTCGGTGGTCAGGAGGAGAAAGTCCGGATCAACGGGAGCTTAACTCTCTCCTGCTTGGCCAAAGGTTTCCCTGAGCCCAAGGTCAATTGGTTCAAAGATGGACAGGTTGGTTTTCTTGTCTCTATTAGCCTCTACTGGCAACTAGTGCAAATTACATCAAGCTTAACAGATTTTACATCCTCTTGCACAAGCCACCTCCACTCTCTCTGATTAAACATCATGATGTAATAATACTGTAATAATGCTACTTTGTTTTAACAGCTTCTTGTGTCTGAGCTACTGTATCAGTCTGAGCACCTTCATTTGTATATGTGCAGTATGTATGAGTGCATGATGAAAATAAGGTGTCATAAATTCAGACATTTAAATCACCACTGATACCAATAGACACAAAGTAAGGAAATCATTATGCATAATGTGGAGGTAGTGCTTTCTACACACAGTATTTCACCTTGTATCTGTTGTATTTTGTTTGTCTTAAGTTGCTGAATGGAAACGTCCATGCTGGCATCCAGGAGAGCGGCCATTTCCTCCACATAGACAACGCCCTGCTGTCCCATGAGGGCCAGTACACCTGTGTGGTCACCAACTCTGCAGGGGAGGACAAGAGAGACTTTCATGTCACCATTCAGGGTGTGTTCGGTTAAATAAGAGTTTAATCAGGAGAGACTTTGATTCAATGTTTTAACATTTATTGACATGCACACAGAAAGTAATGTTATAGTCTTTAGGCATTTTAGACCCCTATGGGATTTCATCGGGATTAGGAGGGGGTGAAGCAGAATGTAGTAGAGGAATTCCCCCCGGGGTCTAGCCACTGGTGGGATGAGTTGATGATGATTCTGCTGAAGACTGGAGGAGATTGGGGTGGAGGTAGGTCATGCGCTTCACTGAATGTTTGACAGCAGCCGAATGATTGGCTGGAAAGACTGCAGCAGAATCTGATTGGCCATTTAGAAACGCCCACAATCAGCTGATCAATAAGCAGGTAAAGTCCTGACTGAACTTACTCTGAGCTTCATCAGTTATTTCCATCACCCAGGTTGGGGAAATTCTACTCAATGCAAATGTATTCTTGATTCAGTTACTTTAAGATTTGATGTTAATATTTGTATTCTTAACAAAAGAATCTTGTGAATCAATAGAAAGCAAGCTGACTCAAACATTCCATTGTCTTGCCAGTTCCTCCGGTCTTCCACCGGTTGACTAACAGAGAAGCAGCCTGGGCTCTGGGACATGAGGATGACAATGACAACGAGGACATGGTAGAGAAGCGGGAGGTGGTCCTGGGTCATCCGATCAGCTTGTCCTGTGAGAGCAATGCAATCCCCCCACCAAAGCTCAGCTGGTATAAAGATGGAAGAAAACTCACCTCTGCAGATGGGGTGGTGCTACTTCCAGGTAGAGTCTCATTCCTGTGTTAAAGCCTGTGGCTGTGATGTACGAGTGAGGAGTCATATTCACGGATGAATCTGCTGATGTATGCATGGGTTTGTCCTGTCAGGTGGACAGGTGCTACAAATCCCCCGAGTGCTGAGAGAAGATTCTGGAAAATACACATGTCAGGCTGTGAATGAGGCAGGAGAGGACCACATGCACTTTGAACTGGAGATTCTGGGTAAGAAAGTGCATCAATACATCAGACTTCATTTGTGGAGCACTTTTCATACAAACAATGAAAGACAAAGTGCTTTACAGAACCAACCATCCACTTGCAGTGCAAGACAATATTAACAGGCGCTGAGGAACAACAATCGTAAATCTCATAAATATGAAATGTGGAAATACCAAAGGCTGTTCAAAGGGGGATACTAGAGGTATAAATAAAACCAGAGATAAAAAGTACAATATTAAAGTGAAAACATTTAATATGTAAATAATTTAAATAGAATAAAAGGATATATTGTATCTGTAAAACTGTCTAAGATTTGATAAGCAGAGAGATAAATATGTTGATTTTCTTGGTAATTAAATTTTACACTGGTGGAAATTAATTTAATTTCTGAAGAGATCTCTTATGTTTTGCCTCCTCAGTCCCTCCTGTGATCACGGGAGCATTGGAGGAGTTCATGGAGGAGATGGGAGCAGTGGTCAACAGCACTGTGGTCCTCCACTGTGACGCTGCTGGACACCCTGCTCCAGTCATCTCCTGGCTGAAAGATGGACAGCCGCTGCACACAGACCAACAGCACCACATCAGTGAGGATGGGACTCAGCTCCAGGTCAGTTGTTGTTCACTTGTACACAATCACCAGTAAACAGATCCAACTGTGACGTGTAACCTCGAAGAATAACACTCAAATCCCATCTGACAGCTCCTCAGTGTCCAGGTTTCCGACATGGCCGGGTATTTGTGTATCGCTGAGAACAAGATTGGAACAGTTGAGAAGTTGTTCAGTCTGACAGTGCAAGGTAAGAAAAGAGCTTTACCCCACATTTGGAAGTGGTCTGGGACGCATGTGGACACATTCTCTTACACATTCAAATGTGTCCTTGGTCACATATGTGGGACCTCCCAACTCAGCTGATGGCCACCGACCAACCACAGTTTCACAATGAATCAAGCATGTTTACTCTTCTCTGTGCTCATACGCTGATTTGTTTGTGGCCACTCCCCCAATATCAACAATGATCACTACATAATGATTGATACGTCTCTTAAATTGGTAAAATCTTACTTCACAGCAACACAGCTGCAAGAAATTCATTCAGCCCCTCCTGACTCCCCTCTGTCTATACCGCTCTCTCTCGTAACGACACAAACACAGTGACAACGGACACATCTGTACACTCAGACTGTGTAAAAAAAAACACGTCAGGAACACAAATGATGTATGTGATTATTTGCATATAGAGCGAGGAAGTGACAAGTGAGGAACACTCAGGACAGGATTTCAATGCCAGGTGTGAACAGACAAACTTAACGCTGACCACTTGTGATCTCTCAGGATGGATTTTAATACCAGATCTGGACATGACCAGACAAACAACCATTCACACTCACATTACCTCATACAAACCATTTAGAGGCTCCCATTACCTAAGCAGTAGGTCTTTGGACTGTGGGAGGAAGCAGAAGTACACAACTCCTGCCCTCTACTTGTACCACATAACTGTTTCATTCTCTTCCAGTGCCTCCGAGAATAATTGGCAGCAAGGAAGAGGAAGTTGGTGTGATCGAAGGCCACATGGTGTCTTTGCTGTGTGACGTCCAAGCGTACCCTCCTCCAGAGATCACCTGGACCAGAGACGGAGAGGTCCACTTGATTGGCAACGGCATCAACGTCCTGCCAGGTCAGCACTCGGCCACGTGCAGACAAATAATTCTTATGTCAGGAGAATTTCCTTTGTTTGAATAAAAATCAAGCAGTGATATTAAATTCGATATCGTGCTTTCATGTGTCAGGCGGCCAGATGCTACAGTTGACCCGGGCGAGACTGGAGGATGCAGGGCAGTATGTCTGCACAGCCACCAACTCAGCAGGCCAAGACCAGAAGAATATTCTCCTGAGTGTTTACGGTGAGCAAACACATGGTGACACATCTGCACAATTTAGCTACATATATATACAGATGATCAAATCTCAAAACACTGTCTGGGCAAAAGATCTGTTTACCCCAGGCCAGCTGTGAGCATGCATAGTCCAGGAGTGACTCATACCAACTCTGAATGAATCAAACTGAGATCATGTCCTCTGTGTATCTGCCAACCAACAGTCCTGCCCACCCTGAAGCCCCGACTTGATGCTGAGTCAGACTTGGTTACCCCTCAGGTTGGCTCCTCTGTCACACTGAGATGCGAAGCCCATGGTGTTCCCGAGCCTGAGGTCACATGGTATAGGAACGGGCTGCAATTGGCTGCAGGGAACGGACTGAAGATGGATCGTCACCAGCTGGAGGTCACAGGAGTTCAGGTCGGGGAAAATGTTACATCATACACGTTTGAGGCAGCAAACAAAACAATAAAAATAGTTTTTGGGAGTGGCTTTCAACAGGGGTCACATTTGATTTCCAGCCTTTACTTGTGCAACAACATTGTGCAAAAGCCTGAAAATAATGTACCAATAACAAAAACTGAAACCTATCCTGTGTCAACAGCTGTAGCAGAGATATGGGGATCCTAAAATGCTTTTGCCAAGGAGATTTAGAGCTTTCAAACAAGTTGTCAAAGTTGTATGAATACGTGAGTCCAGTACAATAGTGAAATAGTGCTACCAGGGCCAAAGTGGCCCACAGGTGGAACAGTGTATTTTAAAGCATATTTAAAAAGAAAATACAGACTAGAAAAGACTGGGTGAGCAGGAGACACAGCTGCATATGTGACAAGACACAGCCCTCAAACTCTTTTTGACCGGATGCATTTGAACCCAGTTCTAAGTTAATTCACCTGATTCAATGGACGCACCAACGAGCACAGCAGCAAGGATCCATGTCCCTTCTATGCCTGTTCTCAAAATGCAGCATCCTTCACCAAAACAACTTTCTTCTTTGGCTTCTAGATGACAGATGGTGGCACCTACACTTGCAAAGTGTCCAACATGGCGGGACAGGTGGACAGGACATTCAGACTGACGGTTCATGGTGAGAATATCTTTGCTGTGTTCTCAAAATAAAAAAACTTTCTCTAAAAGGCAGTTGTTTTATCCTCCAAATATATTTCCACAGTTCCACCTGTCCTTGCTGGGCCTCTCCAGGAGTCTCTAAACTACACCCTGGGCTCCCATGTGGGGCTGATATGTGAGGCCACAGGGGTCCCCGTCCCCAGCATCACCTGGCTCAAAGATGGAGCACCTATTGGTAAGATAACAGATAAAAGATATACAGAATGGGAACAATAGAGACTTGTGCCTGACAGCTTGTGTTTGTGAATATGTTTGCTGTCCAGAGAGCAGTCTGCAGTGGCAGTGGTCTGTTCGAGGGAACCGACTGGAGCTGGGGCCTCTCACTTTGTCACATGCTGGAACATACACCTGCGTGGCAAAGAACAGCGAGGGCCGCACACAGAAGGACTACACACTCACAGTGCAGGGTAAAGAGCTCTCTGCAAAATAAGAGACACTTATCCTTGAGCTAACTGTACATGCTGTTGATAAAAGTGCCATTTAAGAGTAATCCTTGTCCTACCCAGTATCGCCCACCATCCTGGACTCTGACCACCCAGCTGACGTGAGTGCACCCATGGGAGAGGAGCTGACCCTGGAGTGCAGAGCAACTGGAACCCCCACGCCCCGCCTCAGCTGGCTGAAAGACGGAGTGACTTTAGAGGGATCGGACAGCCGTCACATCTCGTAAGTCATTAGCAGTTACTGCCAGCGCATGGAACAGTGTGAATTAATAGGTGTAATAATTGTTCTGCATCGATCGATCAACACCCACCCCTGCAGGTTTAGGAAATTACAATATTAATCATCAACGTCAAAGATAATGTGCATGACAGAGGGATATGTGGACAGATGGAGGCGTTTATAGTTCTTTGCCTAATTTCATCATGAGAAACATAAGAGCAGCTGCTTTACAGCTGTTCGGCAGCTTATTTGGTCATTTCAACCACAACAGCCAGAGACAACAAATGTCTGTGTGCCTGTGTATGTACATGTGCGTGTGTGACCGTGAGAAAAAACGTGGGATGATGATAATAATGATGGGAAAGTGATTCAGAGGTTGGGGTAGGCGCATAATCAATGCTGGGTGAAACAGGATGGCACATGGCAACACATGGCATTAATGTGAAAACATGATGCGTCTTTGTAACCCGACAGTGTAACCCCTGATGGCAGCACGCTAACATTACTGAGGCTGAGTCCCGAGGATTCTGGGACGTACACATGCTTGGCTTTCAGCCCGGCCGGACAGGAAAGCAAAATCTACACCCTCTTTGTTTTAGGTCAGTTGGAACTTTTACTTTTGTGCGTCTTTGTTAGTCCTGAGTGATTCCCTTTAATTCAATTTGACTTGCTGCAGTCCCTCCATCCATCTCTGGGGAGACCACTGTCCCCAAGGAGGTGCAGGTCACACAGGACAGCGCCGTGACTCTGGAGTGTCAGGCGGCAGGAAACCCTCCACCTCAAATCAGCTGGCTGAGGAACGGACGTCCGCTGCTCCTCTCTCCCCGTGCACGCCTCCTCTCTGGTGACTCTGTGCTGAGGTCAGTTTAGACAAAGAAAGCTGAAAGCAAACATGGTTGTTTTGCAAAGAGATTGCATGTTTATAAGTGAGGTAATGCTAAACGTCCCCTTTTCTTTATAAAATAGGATCTCTCCTGTGCAGCTGTCAGACTCTGGAGTTTACACATGTGTGGCACGCAGTCGAGCTGGACTAGCTGAGCTTAGCTATGACGTCCAGGTCCAAGGTACAGTCATAACATACCACCCAATGATTTCCACAAGAGCTTTTTCAGTTTAGCATTTTGGATCTGATGGTTTCCTACAGATGTTTCTGTGTATGTTCCACAGTGCCCCCAGGTGTTGATCATGTGGAACCAGTGGAGCCAGTTACAGTCGTCCAAGGATCCTTGGTCACGTTAACCTGCGAGGCACGTGGTGTTCCCCCTCCCACACTAACGTGGATGAAGGACAGCCAGCCGCTGTCCCTTCACCGCAACCTGCTGCTGGATGGACAGGAGACGCGGCTGCAGCTGCCCGACGTGGCACCCTCAGATGCTGGCCTCTACAGCTGCGTGGCCAGTAACCAGGCCGGAAGCAGCACAAAGAGCTTTAACCTCACTGTTCTTGGTAATTCCAAAAACAATCTCATATTTAATCTAAATCACAGTTTAAACTCCTTGTACAACTGACCCGACACATTAATTTCTCTAATCCAGAGCCTCCAAAGATTTCCAGCTCCAGCTCTCCAGAGCTGACCATAGCAGTGGACAGTCCACTGGAGCTGGAGTGCTCGGCTGTGGGCGTCCCACCCCCCACCCTCAGCTGGCTCAAAGATGGTCGCCCCTTAGAAGGAGCGGACATTGTTCAGCAGGATGGACACTTTGTCAGGATTAGCAAAGTTCAGGTAAATTACAAACTGACGGCATGTGATAATACTGCAAAGTTGTTCAAATAATTAGATAATTTGGTGAAACTTTGTGCCAAAGATAAACAATATAAAGATTACCTTGTTCAAAGAAAAGACAAAAAGACATTTATGCTTGATGCAGTTTACATTTGGGATTTAGATTATAGATAGAAAAATTTGAAGATGCTTAAAACGCACAAGCATTTGTCTGAATAGCCAGAATTTAGATGCTCTAACTAATGAAAGACTGAACTTTTTAACAGCATCAGTTCATGTTAATACAGCACAGTTATGCAAGACCCACTCAAACTGATTAATACCATGTGTTTATAGGTGCAGGATGCAGGTCTGTACACTTGCTTGGCCAGCAGCCTGGCTGGAGAGGATGGAAAAAACCACTGGGTCAGAGTCCAAGGTGACAGCAGCTGTTCTTTTCAATGTCATCATCACTTCTTCCCCCTGAGCTTCCCCCTGAACCACACCTGTGGTTTGATCTCTGCTTTCAGAAGTAAAAATCTGTGTTTGGACTAAAATAAAACAGTCTTGGTTTGGCAGCAAATTCCAGCTAAGGTGTTATCACACACATCATTTCTAGTTTGATTAATGCCAGAGTTAATATATTTTACATCATGCAGCCCCCTTGTTGCATGTCTGCACATTTGCTATGAATAAAATTTGACACAGTGGTGTTTAGACTTATTAAACTGCTGAGATTAATGCTCCACGTAAACTAAAGGGATTTGGGTAATGACGCTCATCTTTATAAATTCTGCATTCTATTTCTAAAGTTAAGAATTTAAGTTTATTTGTTCCACAAGGTGATATGTCTTCTTTAGAATCGATCATATATATATATATATATATATATATATATATATATATATATATATATATATATATATATATTATTTTTAATCACAATAATTCTGGTCTCACCTTAGAGAAGTTCATCACTTAATGTGTTTGTGTTTCAGTCCCCCCCACCCTCCATGGCTCTGGTGATGTGAGAACATTGACAGTGCCAGTTAATGGACACCTGACCTTGGAGTGCCTGGCAGACAGTGACCCCCCTCCTGATATAGAGTGGTACAAGGATGAGGCCAAGCTGCAGGTACAGAGTTGGTAAAAACACAGGTATTGAACTAAAAGCCATCTCCTGACTCACACTTTGTCTTCCTTCTTACCCTGCTCTCATGATATTAGCCAGGGGGTCGTATCCAGAGGCTGGCAGGGGGTCAGTACCTGGAGATACAGGAAGTCAAGCCAGACGACAGCGGCCAGTACAGCTGTGTGGTCACCAACATGGCTGGAAGCACCAGTCTGCTTTTCACAGTGGAGATTCTGTGTAAGTCTACCTGTCAGTAATCAATAGTCAGAAATATTTTAACTTGTTAAAGCCAGGTCAAACTACATGGATGTCACTTCCTACTCTTCTAGTGCCACCAGTAATAAGGGAGAGCAGTTCACTGGTGGCCACCCATGTGGGCCAGGATGCCCGTTTACCCTGTGAAGTTGAAGATGACTCTTCGCCCACAGTCGTATGGAGAAAAGATGGCTTCCCTGTGTCTCTAGATAACAAAAAGTATGTAAATTAACAACAGGTCAACCTGCCATATCAAAAGCAGACACAGCTTCAAACTTTGGTGCGTCTGTCCATCCATGCATCTTGTCATTGTGCGTTCGTTTCAGGTACACGATATCAGAAGGCTCATTGCGTGTACATGCGGCTCAGCTGAGTGATGCTGGTCGTTACTACTGTACCGTGTCCAACCAGGCGGGCTCAGATCACCGGGGGATTGATCTACGGGTGTTTGGTAAATGTAGCGAAGGAAAACAGTTACTCTATGTGGTGTTTCCTTTTTATGTTTATAGCACAGAGATATAGTTCTGTCCCTGTGTTAGATTTTAGCGTAGTTTGTCATGTTTAAACCCAGATATACTCTGTACAGCTGTAGCTAAAGCTGTCCTGTCTCCTGCAGTGGGTCCTTCAATCAGTCCTGGTCCATTCAACGTGACAGTGACCACAGGGATTAGAGCTGTGCTGAGCTGTGAGATTACAGGTATACCTCCACCTAAGGTGTCCTGGAAGAGGAACGGCACTCCACTTGATATCAGTCAGCTGCCAGGAGCGTACAGGTAAAGGCTATGGCTGGATCCACTGTGTATACACAGCATGCGTGCATCACAACTCACTCAGCTGTAAAAAGTGTAAAAACTGAGGCAGTATATCTTCTTTGTCCAGGAGTCTGTCCTCGGGGTCCCTTGTTCTTCTGTCACCGTCCAGTGAGGATGAAGGTTACTTTGAGTGCACTGCCGTCAACGATGTTGGGGAGGAGCGCCGGGTCATTGAGGTCATTGTACAAGGTATTGAATTGTGTACAATAAGCAGACTGTAGAAAAGAATCTCAGCTGGCTGAATTGATACATGTTCTATTTTCTCTTTTAGTCCCACCAACGATTGAAGACGATGTCACGACTGTGACGGCTGTGAAAATGTCTCCTGTGGTGCTGCCTTGTCACGTACAAGGACGTCCTCAGCCCACCATCACATGGACAAAGGGAGGCACCAAACTGGGCTCCAGAGGAGGAACTTACCGTGTCCTTCCCACGGGTAAGACAACATGTCTGAGCAGCTCTAGTCATCTTTTATAATTATACATCATGTTTGAATGTGCAAGGACTATATTCAACTGTGTATCTCTACTCTTCTATTCAGGAGTGCTGGAGATTACTGCTGCGGTTCCAAGTCATGCTGGCAGATACACATGCTCAGCCCGCAACCCAGCCGGCGTGGCACACAAACACATGTCTCTCACAGTGCAAGGTGGGCTCTTAGGGACCAGCCACAGGTCACTCTGTGAATGTTGTGTGTTGGAATTATTATAACAAAACATTGGAAAAGCCATATGGTAATGTAATTGTTCCTCCCTGCCCGTAGAGCCTCCAGAGATCAGGCCAATGGCAGAGGAAGTACAGGTGGTGTTGCATCATGGGACTGTTCTACCCTGTGAGGCTCAAGGCTTCCCCAGACCATCCATCAACTGGCAAAGAGAGGGAGTTCCCATAGCAGCAGGTAACAATATATAAAATATCAGAACAGCTTTCTACACTCCATATAAGATCTACTTTATCAAACTGATTAGTGAAGATACTGAAGTCAGACTGTCCCGCTCTTGCAACTTTATGTTTTATCTTAGGTCACAGACTGGCTGTTCTCTCAAATGGAGCCCTGAAGTTCTCTCGTGTCACGCTTGGTGATGCGGGGACTTACCAGTGCCTGGCAAAGAATGAGGCCGGCGTAGCTGTGGGCAGGACCAAGCTAGTCCTTCAAGGTAACATGGACAGATGTGAAGGAATTGGTGAAATTGTACATCACAGTAGTATGGGCACAGTAACAAAACTCCCATTTGCATTGAAATATTGTAACCAGTTGCTCCTAACTCCCTTCAAAGCCATTTTCGACATTTATAAATGAAATGAATAACTGTTCACCACATATTTCTCCAGTTCCACCGGTGTTGAGCGTTCCTCGTGTGGAGTACACTGCAGTGCTGGGCCAGCCAGTCAGTCTGGAGTGTGCAGCTGATGGGCAGCCGCAACCTGAAGTTACTTGGCACAAAGAGAGGAGGCCTGTGGTCGACAGCACACATATACGTATCTTTGCCAATGGAACTCTGGCAATTACTTCAACGCAGCGCAGTGATGCCGGCCTTTACACATGTACTGCCAAAAACCTCGCCGGCAGAACCAGCCAGGACATGAGACTAGTTATTCAAAGTGAGTGAAGGCTCTTCAAGATAGTTAAATTAAGTTATAGGAGTTATATCATTAAATTAATGATGTAATTTCATTTCAGTCCCGCCCCTGATTCCTCCTGCACAGACAGAGCTGTCAGTCATGCAGGGATTTCAGGCTCTGCTGCCGTGTGCTGCTCAGGGTTCACCAGAACCCAGAGTGTCATGGGAGAAGGATGGTGCAATCATGGCCAACCGTCCTGGCAAATTCACTGTCCTGCGATCAGGAGAGTTGATAATTGAGAGAGCTGAGGTATGAGCCATTATTCTTTACTGCATTAACAACTTCATCTCTGTCCAAGTCTGCGGTTTTAGAATAAGCAGTGATTACTTTCTTCACACAGCCAGGGGATGCTGGAGTGTTCACATGCGTGGCCACAAACGCAGCGGGCTCAGTGAGACAAGACATCCGTCTGTCCATCAACATGAGGCCTGCCTTCAAGGAGCTGCCCGGTGACGTAACCCTGAACAAAGGACAGAGTCTGGCCTTGTCCTGCCACGCCCAGGGAACACCTTCTCCTGTCATCTCCTGGACTGTTAACAACTCCCCCTACTCAGGTATTGCTTTTAAATTTGACACTTCTACAGCAACACGTCTTTAGTATTTTCATGTTCATAAAGCTTGGTGCTGAGGTACTTAAAGGGGAATTCCAGTATTTTTCAAACTGATCCCTATTTTTTAAATGTGTGACAGTCCAAGAAATGTCCACTAAAGGGGCTTTTTCCCCCAATAAAAAGGCTCAAAATGCTATTCTAGGTTTTTGCCAAGAGTCTGGCAGCATTAAACATGTCTCGCTCAACAAGAATATATTGTATTCAATATATGGAGACAATCTTACCACAGTAAAGTCAGTTAAGCGTCTCGTATAACAAAGGTTACATATTTCTTATATAGCATTTCTGGAAGCCAATAACTTCAAACCGATTGGTCTTAGTCTCTGATCACACACCATGCAGACTGTTGTCCAGGCGAGAGATTTTTGTAGCGAAAATGTGTTTCCTTGTATGGACACATGGTCAGTCTGAGACAAGTCACTTAACATATATCATGTTTTTGACACAGACGCCCCTTACTGGAATTTCTGACAACACCAGAGAAAGAGGATGTGTATTCATAGATCACTGTGAAATACATTTGGTTAAATGATAACTAATGTCAAAAAACACTTTCACGTCTACACTTCAACAACTTCAGAAAAATGTTGCTAAAGTTGTTTCTCTCAGTAAATCCAAACTGATTTCTTCAAATCTCACTCACCCATTTTCCTAGACTTGTTTACTTGTGTGAGCCAGAATATGGGACAAAGAGCTCCTACAAATTGAAGAGCGCTAACGAGGACAAAGAGACAGCGATGTCATGAGACTATAGAGTGAGACTTCTCATTGAGCAAGATATTTGTAAAGTTGCCAGACTCTTAAAGACCCAGAATAACAATTTGAGCCCGTCACTGGTTAAAAAAGTACTTTTAGTGAACATTTCGCTGAGTGTCACAGTTGCTTCATTAGATTACACTGTAGCCACTGCTGCCGTGTCACAGCTGCTGGTGGAGGCGATCTACCGGACTGATTTTGTTTTTGAAAGTACCCTTCATTTACACACCCACATTTATAAAGCAAGGGCCCACATTGAGAAGTACTGGCATTTTATGTAACCCAGGACTGTGGGGTTTTGTTTCCACTGAATTCAAATGTAACCACTCCTCTGACAGTAGTGATTGAAAATGTTCCAGGTGCCACTATAGATGAGGCCGGCAGGAGTTCCATCATAATCGACAATGTGACTACAAGTGATGCTGGGACCTATGTGTGCATTGCAGAAAACAGTGTGGGCTCAATCCGAGCGCTGTCATTTGTCCGCATTAGAGGTGAGCTTCTTGTCAAGGATCAGTCCAGGCTGCTCATTTAACTTTCAACAGATAATATCATCTTAATTATATGTTGAACTACTCTTACGTGCTATGTGCCTGCAGAGCCTCCGGTGCTGAAGGGTGAAGCCCACATGTCTCAGACAGTCGTACAGGGTGGCTCGGCCATGCTCGACTGTCCAGTCCACGGAAACCCCAGCCCTGTGCTACGCTGGCTGCGGGATGGAAAACCCTTGCGGCGTTCCCTCCGAATGCAGGCTCTTCTCAACGGATCCTTGGTCATTTACAGAATCACTGTAAATACAAAGTCTCCTTTCCTTCCTACATTATACAGCAGAGCTCAAGTGTTATTCAGCCAAGGCACTCAAGTTTGAATGATGAAGCCCCCCTGAGCCCACTACTCACACCGTTACTTTTCATGTCTCGGAGAACAATGGAGCAGCACTCATCCTTTCTGAGCTTCATCTGCAGTCCCCTCAGGCAGAGAAACAGCGTGTGACTGTCCTGCAGCGTCGCGCTTCCACCTAAATCAGATTCACTTCAGTCAGAGGCTAACCGCATTAGCAACAGAGGGAGGGGATGAACAGAAAGCTGGATGTTCCCAGACTCTGCTCCTCTTTCCTCGGCCTCTAACCTCGTTAGGTCTCTAACTGCTGCTGTAATTGCAGAGCCTGCAGCTGAGACTTTCTCACAGACAGATGACTGGCCTTCCCACAGAGCGCTCTAATGTGAAATTTCCTCTTCTTGCTCCAATAATATCTATTATGACAAACAGTTCAATGAAACTAAAGTCTCAACTGCCCTGTAGAAAATGTCAGGGTTTTTTGCTGTAATTTTAACTGTCTTTAAACATAAAACTACAGATGATCAAAGGTTTGTGTGTCTGTCAGAGAATATTCGCTCCTCAGAGTGAAAAATTAAGCCAAACTCTCGTCTTTCACTCGTGTGATCCACAGGCTGCAGATGAAGGGGAGTATCAGTGTGTGGCCGAGAGTGAAGCTGGAACAGTTGAGAGGACCATTACTCTCAAGGTTCAGAGTGAGTTCTGAGCTAATCTAAAAAAAAATACACACAAGTCGGTAGCTCTCAAAGAGTCTAAGAATGATTATGCTGTCTTCTCTATTCCACAGTCAATGGAGGCTACTCCAACTGGCAGGAGTGGAGTCCATGTAGCATCACCTGTGGACAAGGTTTCCAAGAACGAATCAGATTATGCAACAACCCGGAACCAGCCAATGGGGGCCGATCATGCAGCAGTCCCAGTGTCGATTCCAGGAAATGTCATGTTGGTCTCTGTCCAGGTGCAAATCATTTTTGTCTTTGTGTTCTTTAAATTGTGTATATACACAATTTCATTGCTTGTGTGTTTTAGAACTGATTAACTTCATAATATCATTTTATTATCAAGGTCATATCCATATCCTATAAGATCCTACTGAATGTTTTTGTGTGTATGGATGAAATAAGTCATGATGAAGTTTACCTTACAGACAGAATGTACACACTGAAGGCACATTACCCTATGTCAGCCATGGCTATTATTACTTCATATGTACCAGGTGTCTGCAGGTTTCAACAAGTTATATTTAGGATATTTGAACATCTTTTTAAGACCATAATAAATAAAATAACAAATAACAAAATATACAGGCCGCAATAACATTTCTCTTGAAAACACAACACAAGTAGCGTTAAATGAACGCTTACATGATTAAGACCTACCGAAACGTATAAGGCCCAGTATGTAGCCTAATATTTGAATTTATTGAAGACGTTTTACAGACTTTTAAGACTCCACAGAAACCCTGTTGTGAAGATATGTGGTAATTAAGACACATGTACTAAGCTAAACTTACTAAACTAGAAATAATTACATGACTGACTTCAGTGCCTGTAAACTCTGACTGACAGGAGAGACTCCTCGCAAGACCAGAGGCAGCCTGATCGGCATGGTGAATGAGAGGGAGTTTGGCGTGTCCTTCCTGGAGGCCAACATTTCAGACAATGTGGAAGAAGCCAGCAGTACTCTGCAGGCACGCCTCGACAACATACCTCCCAGCGTGGGTGAGTGATAGCACATTATAACCACTGGAGGTTGAAATCCTTCATTCTACATTTCCAGCTTTTTCCATTAGACGTGCAGTAAGGTAAAAGTTAAAGCATGTTTTGTTTCCACTTCTAAATTACTTCTATGGGTAGATGTGAGCAGCAGAGAGTTTAGGTTATAGATTTGACAAAAGAAGTAACAGCATATTCATGATGTATATTACATATATTTTGGGATATAATCCAGCTGTTGTTCAGTATGTCCATGAGCTGTAAAAGACCCTGAGCTGTTGTATTGCAGGTCCTTTGCTGGGGGTGCTGGTGTCTGTGTTCGCTCCCATCTACTGGACGACTGCGCTGCAGAGCGGAGCAGCCAGAAACGGCTACTCCTTCACTCAGGGCCAGTTCAGACAGGAGTCCCAGCTGGAGTTCGAGACTGGTGAGTTTTATACTTGTTTGCAATTTGCAAAATAACCAGCAGATGGCAGCACTCACTTCCCCTGATATGCATGAGTTGACACAAAGGCCATTGCCCCAGTTTCACCATGCTTCCCCTGCTTGTAAATCAGTGAGCTTTTTACTATTTTCTTTTTATCCCTTCAAACAGGTGAGATCCTCCGTCTGACCCACGTGGCCCGGGGGGTGGATTCTGAGGGAGTTCTACTAATCGACATTGTAGTTAATGGATTTGTTCCTCCTTCATTGTCGTCTTCTCATCTGAGCCTCCAGGTTTGTTCACTGCTCAAAGACCTGAGATATTTCTGAACGGAGAATTTGTTGACTTAATCCTTAATTCTCCGATTTTGTTCGTGTCCTGCAGGAATTTGATGAGTCATACGTGCAGACGGGCCAAGGGCAGCTGTACTCCTGGTCATCGCAGACCCACCAGAGAGGAGGAAACCCCATGGTGCTCCGCTGTAATCACACCATTATTTACGAGGACCAGGAGGAGCGCCAGGGCCCTCTGCTCCAGCTGCTCAAGGTCTCTGGGATGAACAGCGTCTATAACATGTTTACTCTCACTTTGGACTTCCACATCACTGCCAGCCTACTCATACCAGGTCTGTGGAACACATTAGAATCATTTAAAACTATGACCACATTACATGAGAGCCTGGATCTAAAACACTGACACGACTAACACTGAATGGACTCTGTGTTTGCAGATGGTTATGGAGACTCATGCCCTAAAGGTTTCACTCTTGACACAGCCTCCTACTGTGCTGGTATGTTGCTTTCCTTTCTTTAAAGCCTCATTTATCTTTGAACATTTGTCACTGTGCCACTTTTATTATGATCAAATGTTTTCTCATTAGATGAAGATGAGTGTGCACTGCAGACTCCCTGCTCTCATTCCTGTAACAACATCATGGGAGGTTTTACCTGCGCCTGTCCATCTGGTTTCACCATCTCTACAGAGACCAACACATGCCAAGGTGAGACCAAAAGACCTGTCTTTTGATAATTACCAGGTATTCTATGACACTGTCCCAGTTTCAGCTCTCGTCTTCATCTAATCCTCTACCTCCACATTTGACTTCTTGTTTCTATACCACCATGCAGATATCGATGAGTGTTCCCAGGGCTCACACATGTGTCACTACAACCAGCAGTGTGTCAACACAGTGGGCACGTATCGCTGTCAGGCCAAGTGTGGCCCAGGATTTAAGCCCAGCATCACAGGAACCAGCTGTGAAGGCAAGTCACTGTTAATCACCGTTAAACCGTCTGCTCAACACTGCATATGGAGGCACAACCACTTATCTCCGACTGTGGATGTTGTACACTGTCCCTTTCTCAGTTATTGCCCTATAATATTTGTAGAAAAATGTCACTTCTCATAACGTACCAGAGTAGATTTATTAAACCGGACGTGTGAATTGTATGTTTCAGATGTGGATGAGTGCCAGGAGTCTGCTCTCTCACCATGCCAGCATCAGTGCCTCAATACTCTGGGCTCCTTCCGCTGTATCTGCCACCCTGGATATCAGCTGTCAGGACATCGCTGCATTGGTCAGTCAGCTCAATATTCAAGCTTACACATGTCAACGAGATGTTACAAATGTCAGGGAAATGCAATTCAAACTTTTCAATCCACCCTTGTTCGATTAAGGAGTATGTTTTATCCAAACTGGAATATTATCCCTGACAACATAACTTAATTATTGGTTGCACTATTACAGATATCAATGAGTGCATGAGAAACATCTGCCCGGCTCACCAGCAGTGCCGTAACACAGAGGGAGGATACCAGTGTTTCGACAGCTGTCCGGCAGGCATGACCAAAGCAGACAATGGAGCCTGCAAGGGTAAGTGGCTGTCATACATCCACTTTGTTTTCATACAGGCTGCTAAATGTACTTTTCCACCAAACATAAACCATTTCTACATCCATCAGAGACATCAGCACCACACTCTGGAGCTCATAGAATTTGTTTTGACCTAAAAAAAATGCATGTTTTTTTCTTTCATTAACATAATCAGCAAAAGCCAACAAGACCGTTGGTGATTTAAACTGGAAGCTTCTAACAACCTCAAGCTGCATTTTAAGTTGCATAACACCAGATCAGATTTCACAGGATGGTTTAAGCACATGAAACAGCAAGAGGTCACTACTGATCCCCCACTAAGCTTTGAAAAGTCTGTTAGTTGTTAATGAGACAAAACTTCTGATGGAAGAAACAAAGATCCTCTTTATAACAGGAGGCAACACACTTAGGAGACTGTCGTCCTAACTGCACCACCGACATCTCAACAATGGTCTCAACTGCTTTTTTACAGAGATAAGAGAAATGCTGTTTTTTGTTGATTGGCTGATAAGTTGTTATTAACTACATATTTTTCAGATATTGATGAGTGCCAGGATGGAAGCCACATGTGTCGCTACACTCAGATCTGTCAGAACACAATCGGAGGTTACGGCTGTGCATGTTCCAGAGGTTATCGAACACAAGGAGTAGGACTTCCATGTCTGGGTACGATATCTGCTGCGTCTTTTTTTGTTATACAACTCAACAATGATGCTCTGATGAAGAGCACAATCAACATGAGTGTTTTTTTTTTACCTTCCAGACATTGACGAATGCCAGCAGACACCAAACCCTTGTGCCTTCCAGTGCCGCAATGTGCCTGGCAGCTTCAGGTGCCTGTGCCCACCCGGTACTGTGCTGCTTGGGGATGGACGCTCCTGTGCAGGGCTGGAGAGAGGGCAGACCTTCACCAATGGGACCAGAGTCAGGGCAAGAGTTCACCCGCAGCTAGTGTCGTCTCTGGGGAGGCCAATCCTCTCACGTTCTCACGGAGTGTCTCGCATCACCAGACAGAGCTGTCCTGCAGGGTACACCAACAGAGACGGAACGTGTGTTGGTGAGTGTGCATCCAAACTAGTTCCCATGTGCAGTATTCAAAACAAAGAACAGTATGTCCACATCATACTGTCAGCTTCATTGACCCCATACAGATGAGGTATTAACATCTGTCCCAAGTGATCCGATCAAAAGTGATCAGCGCTTAATGTGTGTGTGAACGCACCGATATGAGTCCTGAGATCCAAACACCCTGAGGTGGTCTGATTGATAAGGTTCCTAAACTGGTCAAATCTTTCTTCAGAGCAGCGCTGCATGAGATTAATCTAACCCAGCCTGACTTCTCTCTCTAATGCCGACACTCAAACGCGGCGACTTCTGACACATTTGTATACTCTTCACAAACACAAATGACAGTCGTGATTATTTGCATATAGTGCAGGGGAGTGAGATCCGATCAAAGGTGTTCACAGGAGACACATTTCAATACCAGGTGTGAACAGGCAAACTTCACACTGACCACTTGTGATCAAATCAGAACGGATGTTAATACTAAGTCTCATCACTCTCTGTGCAGATGTGGATGAGTGTCTGCTCAGGAAGCCATGCCAACACGAGTGTCGGAACACCATTGGCAGTTTCCAGTGCCTGTGTCCCCCAGGTTATCAGCTCTTACCCAATGGCAGGAGCTGTAAAGGTAAGAGCTTACTTAAACCCTTTACAAACCAAGTACTTAAGTTTCTTACTTTACATGATTACAGCTAACTTCTCCTCTGTGTCTACCGTTAGACATTGATGAGTGTGTAGAACAAGGCATCCAGTGTGGACACAATCAGATGTGTTTCAACACCAGAGGAGGATACCAGTGCCTGGATACACCCTGCCCTGCTTCCTTTCAGACTGGTGCCAGCCCTGGGTAAATTGCATGACTGCAGTGTATTGTAGAGTGTTTAAAAAACACTAGGAGCTGTGAGATATTTTAATCCTGACCTGGCAGTGACAACTTTCTCTTTCCTGTTGACTTTTTTAAAGGACATGTTACAGGCCCTGCTCTTTGGACTGTGCCACAGGCGGCTCTCCTCTGCTCCTGCAATACAAGCTGCTCACTGTGCCCTCTGGCATTCCAGCTAATCACAATGTGGTACGACTGTCGGCTTTCTCGGAGTCAGGCGTCCTGCAAGATCGCACGTCTTTCACCATACTTGAGCAACAAGCAGAGACGGGAGTGATGGGCCGGGTGTTTGGCATTAGAGACGAGTCCGGCAGGGGGATCATCTTCACCCTGCGGGCTCTGGACAGAGCGGGACTTGTGCGGCTGAAGGTGCAGGCCACCACCATCTCGCTGCAGGGCCGCATCACCTACCAGAGCATCTTCATCATTTACATCTCCATCTCATCGTACCCCTACTGAGCCTCTGTGCTGCTTTACAGATGACTCTGCCCCCCAGTGGCCCCTTGGTCACCTGTCACCCACAAGACAGTTCCCCAAGAAATCCCAGTGCCTTGGACACATTAGGCCACGCAAAGGAAGAAGAAACATAGAATAGGTGGACATAGTGGATTTCATGAAGATGAGTAACCCCCTGTTCTGTGACTTAAAAGTCAATGAAAAAAGTAAGAGAAAAGACCTTCCTTTTTTTTGCTTTCAGTGGGAAAAGTGAATAAATTATAGAGCAGGTCATTGTCAACTGAAGACATCGGAACTGACAAACATGCTGGATGAACATTTTTTTTGTTCATATTTTATTGACCATATGCTCCAACTGGGAAAATGCCAAGAGTGTATCTTTCTTCATCAATATCTGAAAATGCACAATACCCAAAAAATGTAATATCAACCAAGCACTGACGTTATTTAGTTTCCATCAGGTTTCTGCTATGTCATTTTGTATGTTAGTTTCAAATGTGGAATTAATAATTCTGGGGCAGATTCCTTCTCATATGAAAGTATGATCGCTGCCCACACTTGGAAATACAAGCCTATTATATTGCTTGGTGTTTCCCCTTTTGTTTTAATTTATTGAAGTCATTTGAACACAACACTGCCTCCTGACACAGACGGTGTGATCTTATAAGGATCTGCCAGACAACCCTTCAGTGGCACGTTGTAACAGTGGCTTGTAGCGGTCGAGTTAGCAACAGTGTTTAATCTATCATATGTGTTTTTGTACTATTTTCTAATGTTTTTTTTTTTATCATGTGGAAAAACTATTTTTAAAAAACTATTCTGAATGTACTCAACTGCTCTGAGTGGTGCTGGTGTTTCAAAGAGAACATGCAGTTAATAAGAAAAAACACTGTTGGACTGCACTAACAGATTCTGAAGGGCGGCTTCTCTGCATTCGTGGTGATACACATAACATTTGGAAGAGCTGCTGTTCAGTCATCAAACATGTGTCATCATTGTACAAATCTGAGAAGGGAAGTTATCTGAAAACCATGTCACGCTCACAGTTGCAGTTAAATTACTTTTGCAGATTAAACAAATATTCCTCTGTTGCTGTAAATGAGCGTCAAATATTTGTAGAAATAAAATGAACAACACTTTTGTTTTTGTCTGCTTTATTCTTATACAATAGTCTGGGTCAGTCTTGGGTATAACCTGACTAAACATTCATCAGCATTTTGCAGCTGACAATATCGCTGCCAACCTGATATATAACAAAGGGCGGGGGTGCACAAAGTTAGAGTGATGAACGGCTTTTTAACCCCAACCAGATGCTTTTAGATCATTTTTACCTTGGCGTACCTCGACACTAACCTTCAGTAAAACAGACTTCTTGTTGCACATCCAGTAAACTGTCACACAACTTAAAAGAGGATGTAGATGTATGCTATTTACACTATGTGGCTCTGTCAGGTCGCACTTTTCTGTTCGACCCCGAGAGAAAACGAACCAAACCCGAGCCAAAGGTCATTCTATTTGTTTATGTCCATATCTGATCAGAGCTCTGTGTTTTCCAGCAGTGTAAAAAAATCAAGGAGATGCGTCAGCAGATGTGACTGAACCCGATAATCGTTAAAAAATGTTTGTGCAAACCCGCCCCAACCCGTCAGGTCTTGGCAGGCTGGGTAGCGAGCTACACTCTGTACATAATGAAAAGTTCAGTAACTGCTGATGTCTCTCTGGCTAATCTGGTGAGTTCATGTGCGCAGACATTGTTCAGTGATGTCATCTTTTGAGGTTCTGTTCTTCCACTCAAATGTACCCTAAGGGTTTCTCATCAACGTAAGACAAGAAGTGATCCAAACACAAACAAACTGAAATATATTCATCACCCCTGTCTTACATCAGTACAAACCTGCTCTTTTGATATGAAGTGACAATGTGTTACTACAGTAAATGTGTTTCTACAGTAATCCTAGAACCGGACTGAGCCTCTGGTTTTGTGCATAAATCAAGTCTTAGACTCATCCTCACTCCCAAGACAGGACTTCATATCATCACCATGAATCGCTGGACTTTGTTTACTGTAGTAAAACTATGGTCTGGCTTTTAGGTTTTTCCTCCAGTGTTGTCATCACTGCAATGTGTTTGACTGCTGGTCGTAATAACTGTTGGACTTGAGGAGAAAAAACACAAACAATATTAAACAGCTCAATCTCTACAGGAGGGAATTCCAACATTCCCCACTTTTCTAAAGAGACACGTGGCTGCTGGAGAAGAGGTGAGCGGCTTCACGACAAAACTTCAAACCCCCTGAAACACTGTTCATTTCTTTAACTGACAAAAGCTGAAGAACTAAACTGTTTTGCATCTGTTATAAAAGTTAGATATTTGATCCTCGTTTCTCTTTAGTCAGTAATGGAGAAGGGTCAGGAGAGGGTGTCTGCTGATGCTTTAGGCTGCCTGGAGTTGTTTAGTTTTTTACTGTTTATGGAATATTAGCTCAGCCTGGATGTTATGAATTACTAGAGAATGTGAAAAAAACAGGTGATATCATTATTGTTATTAGTTAACAACTGTTGCTCAGATAATCTACAGTAGCATCCACATGCTCCACTGCTATCATGAGGCTAGATGGACAGACAGACAGACAAACAGACAGACAGTGAGACAGACAAACAGACACAGACATTTTCGAAGTAGCATTACACAGAAAGGATTCCAAAGCCACTTCCTAATGACTGTGTTTCTAAACATACAGCTATTAAACTGAATCCTTCTGGATGATGCTGCATGTGAAGTTAATAAAAAACACTCTGATCTACGTCTATAAAATCACTGCAATAATAAAAGCAGCTCTGATTTTAGGACTAAAACAGATGCAAGGATGTAAATGGCATAATCAGTGGCAACAAATAATAAAAAAATCGCATTAACAGAAGGGAAAAAGAAGCAAGTGTTACTTTCTGAGAAAAACAGCAGGACAGCTAACCACACTGGAGGCTCCTCATTCATTAACGTTTTATAAAGCTTCGCAGATTCTCTGCAACACGTGTGTGTTCTGTTAGACAGACTGGAGGCCTTCTCCTCTCTTCTATAAAACACTAAGTATTAGTGGGAATGAATGCTTACGGCTGCGTGATGGCTCCCACTACCATCTCCCCTACTGCTTTACACAGTTAGGATGTCAGGAGAAATGGGGACTCGCTGTGCTCCACTTACTAATGAGCACAACACTGTTGCCTATTAGTAAGTATAAGCAATGGAGCTCAGAGCAGAACAATCATTCACAAATTAAAACTGCAAACAAAAGAATTCTTCAATTCAAAGGCAAACATTTCCCTTTGTCCTCCAGTCTGTCTGAGATCTGTTGCCCTTCATGGGCCATATACACTTACAAAGGAAACATTTACAGCTGTGCTAAGCAACATTTTTATATGAAAACTGGAACTAATTATTTTATGCACCTCGAAAGGTGTCGCTCCTATTGATGAACTCACAGACAACTATCTCCAGATGTGAGGTTCCCTTCAACTCTGAGACCCGTAATTAATCTAAATACTTTGGTTTTCCAGCCTAAAAGTTTACTGTTCAGTCTCGTAGCTCCTGTAGCTCTTCAAAAGCTGAAGAGTGCTCAGTACCAAATGTCAAAGACACAGTTAGCAACTAGTTGGTAAAAGCAGTGATGTAGCCATATTTCTTCCTTAGGAAATAAGGAGAACAAAACTTGTATATCGGACATGTACCCCTTTCTTTTACAAGTCTAGGCAAATCCAGTCACAACCATGGTTAGGTGCATACAAAATGACAAAGTATTGACAAATTATGTGCCTACAAATCACAGCAGTGTAGGAAGTGGTGCTCCAAAAGCTGCGACATACTGTAACTCCAGACATCGTTCGGCAGCTGCAGGTTTGAATGCAAAGAGGAGCTGTTTTGAGTTTTTTGAATGACACAAGAAAAACATATTTAGCAAAAACAGCTGGAAATCGGTCAAATGGTATGATTACAAACCTGTTCTTCATCCGCGCTGAAGACATAATAACCAAGCAGCTTAACAGAACCCTGTAATGTATAACTTCCTGTGATGTCTAATTTCACAGTTCAGATGACAAATACCACACACATACCATGACTCTTTCTGTAACTGTCTTGGAAAGTCTGAATAAATCCATATCGAACATTGTCAAACTGTAAAAGAGCCAGATTTGTGTCATTCAAACAAGGTTGACTTTTGATTTAAAGACAACAATGACATGACTCGATGTGTGAAAAAAGCTTTACATTTATCAGGTCAGGTGACACCTGAGGTTTATCAAATTAGGTTAAAAAAATATATTTAACATGTAAAGTGTTCACAAATAATTTCAAACTTTGTAGCTGTTAATTTACTTATGTATCTGTGTAAAATGTAAAGTTTGCACATATTTATGAAAATATTGTATGTGTATGTACATTTTATTTGTTTTCATTATAAAAAAACTATTCGACCACAAATGGCCAAACAATTTACTAATGCGGCTTCAAACGTTAATGTCTAGTGTTGGTAACTGTATTAGAAAAGACATTTGTAAGTGATGTTGCAGATGAGATAATAGAGGATGAGAAAAGCTGAAAGTTATCATGGACAACCCCTTTTATCCTCTCTGTGCCGAGCTGAGGCAACACAGACACGTTCAGCTACAGACTCACCCAGTCACACGCCACAAAGAGCGCCTTCATGCCATTATCCATCAGACTGGACAATGTTACTTTAGTCCAAGTTGTAAAACCAAGAATCACAGTAAAATGACTGCTATGCACATATTGCATATATACAACAGAATCTGGATTTAAGGGACACTCAGTCATCCAGGTCAAGTGTATATAGAAAAGCGAGGAGGAAAGAAAGTCCAGTTGCTGATGTGCGCTTTTACAATTCCTCAAGATTGCACAAATACATTCTGTATTTCACTGACATAAAGCACATGTATAGAATAAGTATCTTGTTATTGTATATACTACTTCTATTATGATCTTATTTAGTTTGGATTCTGTTTCTATTCTTTTTTTATTTCTTACATTTCCCCCCAGGATACTCAATTTTAGTTCTACTGTATCAAATTGAATTTCACCTACAGGGGATCAATCAAGGTACACCGTTTTGAAAATCGAATTTAATCTTCAGTGTTTTGAACTTTACGTATCCGTCAAGTTGCGAAAGAGCAGATTCACTGATTTGCCAAGTTACATCACTAACATAACAACATGATATTAAAAAAAACTTTACATGAGATCATCCATCGCTCATCCAAAAAGCTGTATTAAATTTCGCAGAAAACTCTTTGACACTGCACAAACATGGAGTCACTGAGATGGAACAACACAAACTGGAATTCAAACCAGTAATGAATATGAGTAATGCTGCAGCTTCAGACGGTCATTACTCTACTGTCTGTAAATAAGTGTGGGGAGGTTGAGTAATTCTTTGATGTGGTGATGGTGAACTAATGAGGATGTGGAGAGCCTGTCAGGACTCCTTGAGTAAGGCAATAAGTAAATACTGGACACTGTTGTACAAATATAATTCATTGTTAGAAAAGTGTAGTGTTCTGAATCGTTTGGCACAGAATCAATAACTGAAGATAAGGAAGCTTTGAGTAATGGTTAGACTGACCCAATCACCTCAACCTTCCATGTGCTCCAGCAGGCCTGACCTCTACCTCCTTGTTAATTCAAACAAGATGAGGGTCCCCTCGTGCCAAAAATGCAAATGCAATCAGGCTGCACACTGGGGTGACTGTGTATGAATATAAAAGATGCTGGCAACATGTTTTAAAACCATTAACAGAATCTGCTAGCACACACTTCAACATCACACTCGAGGAATGGAGACGAATGTATGAAACAAGCGTATACTTTCCAGATGACACATCGAGTTTCCCTCTTCATCTGGCCGTGCCGCCAATAAATGTGACAATCAACATCCACGTGCAGTAAACTCTTACACAGAGCTTTACCCTGTGCCCTGCTGGAAATGACTTGTGCACAGATGAAAAGGGGTGTGATGATAATATTTACTTGTTGCCATAGTAGCAATGAAAACATACATATCTAAAAATCTGTAAAAAAAAAAAAAAGTAGGCCAGTGGAAAAAAAAGGGAAATGAGGAATAAGGTAAGCATGGCACACAGAAGATAATAGGGGGTACTTTGTGTATTAAAGAGCTGGTCATTTCTAATGCATGGGCTTTGACGTTTTACATTTGTGTTGCACTATTGCATTTGTGTTAAAATCTTTAAAAAAAAGCATCAATAGAGGCTGACACTTACAGTCGGAGGTTGCATGAGCTCATGGAGACTTGCATTACACACATCCGTACCAACACGAAGCGCTGCTAAAGCGGAGCACTCACAGCTATCACCACTCTCAGAGGGGCAATAAAAACACAAGCTCATTGTGTGGTATACTCCTTGACATCATTCCTCTCAGCTTGCTTGACAATATTTCCTGCACACATGAGGTTGCAGCTTGCCAAGAACATCAGTGAATGTTGGACTGATGTTTACCCTTTACAGACGTGTGTGAGGCTTCTTTTGGCCGCCTGTAGAATACGCAGCCGTTGATGACGTCACCGAGACAATCACACTCTGCCAACCACCCACGATGCTCCCTCATTAACATATCTGCCTCCAGGAAATGCAAAAGGACACCAGCTTTAACGATAATTCGTTCATGTGTTCGGAACATGTTGGCTGGAATGTGGCTGTTGTGGGAGTGCATGCGCCTGGTTGAGTATTTAATGTGGCCCAGACGCTGACTTCATCGGCACAACGCTTACCACAGTAGTTCCATCCATCCTGCTTCCCAATCTGCCAGCCAAACCTTGCTTCCTACCATTACACCCGGGGACTGCAGATGAGGAGGAGGAAAAAAAAAAAAAAAAAAGAGAGACTTGCATCAAATTCAAACATTTTGTAGCAAGGGATGGAAAGAGGTAAAACGACCACCACCTGCTGAAAAAAGAGGGAACGCACAAGGTTCTTTGGATCGATTCCACACAGAGTCTCAAAGCTACTGTTTTGGGTTCGGCTCTACAGTTTACATCATTCACATCAGTCCAGGCATTACAGCCTGACTACAGACGCCAGGTTTTCTTGTTCCTCACAGTCACATTTTTTCCAAGCACAGGGGCTCTCGAGGCTAAAATGAATAACAACTATTATATAAGCGTTCACAGCAAAGTTCCAAGCAAATTAAAATGAAATAATCAGGGCTCCATGTCAAGGTAAGTGGATTTTTTGCAAGACAAGTGAATGGAAAACATAAATTAAGTCATAAACAAATAAAAAATCATGTCTCCATGCTATGTGCCGCTCATCTCTCAGCTCTTCAGTTAAATGAATGTTATGTTGAGAATACTGATTTAAAACATATGCACTATGTCCCCATAATATATCCAACTGCTCCTTTTCGATCACTGCTTTGATTGAGTTGATCCAAATATTCCACTCACAATTTAAACATGTTACCTCAGAGGAACAGTGGCAGTGATCTTACTTATGGCTCCGGTAAAGTCAGAGAGAGCGTCAACTTCTCAGAAACTGCAGAGATGAATTTGTCTGAGTAAATTAGGAGGAAGAGGTGATGTTCTGCAGCATTACATTACATTTAGCTGACACTTTTATCCAAGGCGACTTAGAATAACTTCATTCAACTGTGAGGGTACAAACCCAGAACAACAAGAATCAAGTACATACGATTTGCTTCAAAAAAGCCAAACTACAAAGTGCTACATGTAAGTGCCATATAAATGCAACTAAACTGAATTTCTTTTCCTTCTCCTTAACCAAGGTGAAGTCGGAAGAGATGTGTCTTTCGTCTGCAGCGGAAGATTTGTAGACTTTCTGCTGTCCTGATGTCATTGGGGAGCTTGTTCCACTATTTAGGAGCCAGGACAGCAGACAGTCGTGATTCTGTTGAGTGGTAAGCTTGCAGTGAGGGAGCAGCAAGCCGATTGGACGATGCAGAGAGAGTGGACAGGCTGGGGTGTAAGGTTTGACCATGTCTTGGATGTAGACTGGACCCGATCCGTTCACGCAAGTACTAGTGTCTTGAAACAGATACGGGCAGCCACTGGTAACCAGTGAAGGGAGCGGAGGAGCGGTGTAGTGCGAGTGATTTGACCTGAGGCAACTTAGCTTTGGCAGCTGAGTAATTGACACTTTATACTACGCAACACTTTATTCTTCACCATATACTCAAAGAATAATGTGAGCTCAGCACCAATCTAAATAATTAGCTTTCACTGAATCATATGCATTGATGCAAAATGAAGGCTCAGTAGCGAAAGGTAGCTGTGGCACAATCCTCGAAACAAATTATCTTAACAAAGTAGGTTTTATAATAAGATCGCTCACCTTATATTTCACCTTATAGTTTTATACGTCCACCTCCTTTCACGCACAAATAACTCTTATAATCTGTGTACACCTGACAATCTGTAGTATGTGTGTGGTGCACACATTTCACTGCACATTCCTCTTTTATGAATACAGGCTCTGCATCTGGGGCCTGGTGTGCTGAGGTATTTTGTCCATAAATATCACACTCAACTTTTACATGTCTGAATTCTGTATTAACAAACACAATGAAAGTTGTGTTAGTTATTATTTATTTATACCTGGACAAATGACTTGTGCCTGGACTAGTGAAAAGGGAATTTAATTGCTTAAAGTGCTAAAAAATGTTAAGCTCTGACAATGATAGGATATTAATTATTAGCATAACATTCAAAATTTGATGATAAATAAAACTTTATATTAAAACTGCTATAATCAATGTTTTTAATGCCTGACATAAAAAGTGTAAAGTGTAGCTAATAGTGATGAACCTACAGACAATTATTAAAACTCTGCTGAAAGCATCTTTCAGCTCATTGTCCCTCTCACTGCATCATAGCACCAAACTGCAGAGACACTGTCTGCTGTCCTCACATGGCCACAAAGGAGCAGTTAAAGTAAATCAACAGTCTCCTGATAATTTGATGATGACATCAGCCCCTCCGCCACCACACTCAACATTTGTCTAAACAAGTTTGCTGCCCCCTCAGGACATTTTGCGTCTGCTCCATTAGCGCAGCCAAAGCCTCCATTTTCCAGACACAGTTGTTTCACTTCTCACTCTGCAGGGATTTACTGCCCCGTTGGACAGGTAATTGTCAATCCTGCTCCAGTCATTACACTCAGACACAACCCATACTGTGTAAGACGAGTGATAAAGAAGTACTTTCTCACGCCAGAGCTACTGTAGAGGCAGTAATGACGAGGTAAGAACCTGAGGGCATCAACAAAAATACCACTGAGGCAACAAGTTAGGTGCTGTACCACAAGGTAAAATGAAGCCCCACTTTGTAGCAGGTAAACTACATCTGAATATATAAAGTATTAGAATGCAAATCAAGGATAACTTGCCAGGTAACAGGGCGTAAACTGTTAAAATACTGAGCTAATACTTGTATTATACTTTATTTCAAAGTCTCCTTTACACTGCTTTAAAAGAACAGTCTTAGACCATGTGTGTGAAAAGAGTGAGAACAGTCAAACCAAACCACACTTGTTTTCCCTGTTTTCAACCAGATGCCCCATCAGCCCACGTCTGTAATCACACACATTGTAAAATAACTTTTTAAAGTTCAAGTTGTTCGCTTTAAGTGTTTTCGACAGCTGTTCTCCAATCCGCAGACGTTTGCGAGACTTGTGTTTCCCAACTTCAAGATAAGCTTAATTAATACGCAAATACATCAGATGCATCAGTACTATCGGCTGAGCACAACACTCCTTGCACTTATTCACAAGCCTGGAATGAGATGAGATGGAAATATCATGGTCATAAATACCTTTGCAGAAGGCAGAGGTAAAAGAGAAAGCCAAAAGCAGCCCCCCCTACAACAGTCCTGATCCTCCCACACACTGGCCCTGGACTAACTGCGTCAGAGCTTTGAATGAGATGTTGTAAAATAATCATGTCATTATCAGGAAGCGACTGTGGTCTTAATACAAACAAGGAAGAATCTGTTATTATTGGCAGGAATTAAGAGGTAATTAAAAAGTAACAACTGATATACATGTAGCAGCAGTTGAACCTTTAAACAGAGGCTTAGAAAACTGTTTCTAAAGCAACACAAAGTTATTGCAGCAACTGCTTATTCCAAGGCCCTGAGGAGACGTTCAACACTACACAGATCATTAAAAAAACAAAACTGTAAAGAGAACAGTGAGCAAATTGCAGGGTGACATCACTGCCCCCACCCCCACATGCACAACGGCAAACACAGAATTACCTCATGAGAAAGGAATTAGACTCAACAACGGGACACAAAAGAGTCCAATAAAGACATGTACTACCACTTCTAAGACTTATTCACTGCAGTATATTTTTTAGCAGAGGGTTTGGGGTGAAACCAGAAGACAGCGTCCCACGCTACGAGGCCCGTTTGTCTTGGCACAGTCATCATTTAGTTATCGGCACTCCAACATCCACACTTTCTGCTTTGGCTCCACTTGACAGTTTATGAGCGTCTAGGATGTATCGCATCAGAGTTTTTCTTCCTGGAACTGAGAGAGCTGGCGGTTGACTTCCAGGGGGACGCGACCTCCAGCGGTGTGACCCCAGGAAAATGGGGTGGTGCTGGAGGGGCTGACAGCCATCTATCACAGCTGGTGCCCTGGGACACGCTGTGGAGCACGGCTACACCGTGCTCTCTGGCTTTCCTCTCAGCACTGACCATTCCACTCTACTTGAAATCCAATACACGTGTATATTTAGCTTGTCCCCTTCACATTTTACAACACAGACTGTGCCAACAAATGCCCGAGATTTCAGTATGAAACTTAGACATTTGTGGCCGTTGTATGAAATATTACGGACCACATCAATAAACTATAACCGCTTTGCTCCTTTTTGGTGTTGCGAAGAACACGTAGCGCCCAGTGACCACAGAGATGAACAAATAAAATGAAATTATACGAATGAAATGAAAGTCAGCTGTGGATGATAAATCATGACACTTGGGCAATGATGTTGGAGGAGTTTCATACTTTTAAAGAACCAGTTAATATAGCTCAAGCCCAGAACCTTTCATCATCTATCATATTTCAAGGTCATTGCACCAGTTGCAAGCCCCAGAATATCTCTTGAAAACAGAGAAGCGCTCTGTTCTACAATGAGCATATGTATGTTCACACAAGGCATCTCTCCACTCTCTCATAGATGTGACTGTGCACATTCCCATCATATCCTTTCCTTTGCTTCTTCAGCAGACACTGAAGCAGCTGAAGATCAGACACTCTACAACAATAGCAGAACATTTGGTGTCTCCAGTGATTAATCTACCAGACTGTTCACATGTACTGATAAAATCCAAACTGTGACACATGGGTCAGTGGCATCACTCCACAACAGCAATTAACACAAATGTGCTGGTTTAGAACATAGTCTACATCCATGCTAATATTTTTTCATTTTGAAACGGCATCTTAAAACTAAAACAAGTCCACAAGGAGTTTAGCTCCGTATCAGGAATAATCCTCGTCCATACAACCTGAAAAAGCAAATCACATGACCATTCACATACACTGGGTATGTGTGTGCAGGTGTAACCGGGAAGCAGATTGTCAGCAATTATTGGTGACGGCGTCATCGTTTCCAAACATCTCCATTTTTGTCTGTCCATACTACTAAGCAGCACTGGAGATTTCAAACTAAAACAGGGCCTTTAGAAACTTCTCCTTGAAAACTCTGGATTACTGTGGACAGCTGGCATTAACGTAGCAACAGTAATGCATTTTAAAGCTAAACATAGTGTGGATGTGACCATGAAGTCAGTCACGGAGGGTATTACAGAGTTAGGTTTAGGGAAGCATTAAACCAACACAGTAAAACCAGCACCACAGTAAAATGAGAATGTTGTCACACATAGAAGACACAGGTCGAAATCCTTTTACACATGACTTGCTATACATAAATAGAGCTGGACTCGTGCTTTAACGTCATTCCAGAAGATTCTTTCTCACTTCAGAAAGTAAATAAGAGGATTTTGAGAAGGTATGCTCCCTTATAATACTTGGAACATTACACACACTTTAGACCAAGAATGCTGGTATAGTGCCAAGAAAAGGGGCCTTTTTTCTGCCCATGCATTATCATATACAGTCCTAGTCAATGATGGCCAACATATTCAGCTCAACATCGTCAGTGACATTTATCCAAAATACTTTGTATTAATATCAGACTCGTACTATAAACTCATCTCCAGAATGAGTATGAGTTTTAGTCTTTAACGATCAGGAAGGAGCATAAACATTCTGGAGGAACAATACCCCACAAAACATGCTCAAGAACTGTATCAATATTAATAACAGGTTGATTAACAGTAAACAAACACAACTCCAATGAGCACACACATTGTACCAAAACAAGCATGAACAGCAAAAGACCTGAAAAGGGCAAATAAGGGGAAAAGCTGTGTGAGATTCTGGATGTACGGGAACACACACACTCTTATCTTATCTTTATGAGAACGACTGGCAGCTCCGGCTTTTAGGAACATGAGATTTGAAACTTTACATATCACCCACGGTACAATTTTATCTGCCGACTGTCAACACCATCTGATCCCGACTGGAACAGATGGAGTCCAACTTGGTCCCAATAGATGTCATGCCAAACTCTGATTCAAAATTAGCTCAACAGTTGTCTTTAGCATGTATACTAGGATACTACGATATCACATCTGGCTCCTCTCATGGCAATAATCTGTATCTGTCCTTTTCACCATCTCTGATGAAAAAGGCTACAATTGAATTATGAGTTAAATTGACCTTAAAACCAAAACTGGACACACTGTCCAGAGTCTGTGAAAATATCCTTTGGAAAAAAGAAATTCCTTTAAACTTGCGGCTGGCTTATTTTGAACATCACTGGAACAGAAAACTGAAAGATATGTGAGCACTTGCTCAACTACTGTACAGCAGACTTCGCTTTGCTCAACCAGTTCAGCAAATGCAGTTTACGATTCATATGACGACACTTGTTTGACACAAGTGACACATTTTATTCACAACTGAGAAATAAACTAAGTTGTGAATTGCATCCAGAAGCAAAGTGGATGAGCACAAAGACAAAACATATGTAAATGAGAATCCTCAAGCCTTGGCAGATCAAATAAATCTGAGCTGTTGCAGCCAATGATACCATTTACTACAAATAATGACTCAATTTTATTGCTTTTCACTTTCGTAATGAAGGCTCCCACTGAGCTCTGTCTTCTCCAGTCATTTCACACACAACACGGGTGATCTCACAAGCTACGTTCTTGGTTAGTATTGAGTCCCAGATCCAGTTGAGCTGAGAGTGAAGAAATCCAAGCTGCTTTTCCGTATGTTTAAAGAAATGGAAAGTTTTGGGTGTAAGACTGAAAACAAACAGGTCAAGTACCCTGACCTGTCTTTTACTTCACTCTCTGGGACATTCCTGCAAAATGACCTCATAGGGGACAGCAGGCGTGGAAAGCAATAAAATCTGTTTCAGAGGAGATGGTTTTTCCATCAGTGGACCGGTTCATTTTTCGGGGCTGAGGTTCAAACCTGGAGTCTTGGACCCCCTGTGGCAGCTTCAAGGACAGGGGGGATAGGTTGTAACAACTTATATTATGTAGGTATAAACTCTCACACCGTTTCCTTTTATAATATTACAGTCACTATAAGACCGTTTTATAGGCTTTGGTTAGCTACTACACCCCAACCATCTCGGTGCTAGAGAGCCTTATAAGCAGATCGAAACAGTTACCTATTAAAAAAGAATATTGAGAAAGGAAATGCTGCAATCAGTCTCAGTAACAACCATTTTGACAACCATTTTCTTGTTTGCTTTTCATAAAAAAAAAAAAAGGGACAATATGTAATTATATATCTTTGAAAACAGAAGTTACAGATTATCGGTTTTGAAGTTATGTTAAAGATATGTTGCAAAGATTTCTTCTGAAGTTAGCATGCTAACTAACTATTGCTGGCTGTCCTATCGTGCAATATTGCTTTGTACTTCAAGAGGCAGTAGTGAGTCATTGTATCTTCCTGTTTGTCCTCAGTCCAACATGAGGATGAAGAAATACTAATTGCAAGCAGGATATAAATCATGTTGGAGTTGTCTTCTCTCTGCAACATTCCTCCACTCTTTTCTCAAGCTCAGCTACTGATGCTGCTCCAGCCACTCTCCCTTGTGTTCCATGACCTCCTGTTCCTCATCCTCTAACTGGGCAGACTGGGTATGAAATCTTCAGTAAAACTAAAACTAAAGAAAGCACCCTCCCAAGTTACAGGCTGCAATAAAACCTCACAGATATTATTTAATTTATATATATCCCACACTGATAGAGGACTAAAACAGACAAGACTAAAAGAGGTAAGTGATAAGTAATGCAATCGTCAGGAAAGGTTCCACTACATGTGTAAATCACAGGATAACTTTGCTCATTCAAGCAGCCCCCTCAGCGACTTCCTGACTCCAGCTCAACATGCTGAATTGGTTAAACAGCCAACGATAGTGTTGCCATCGAAAGCCAACAGTGCTGGACACACTGCAAAAACTACAAATGATCATCTGAAAAAGGAGGACCTGACTGTCAGCTTGGGATGTGTGGGTGCTTACCTTAAAAGACACAAAGGGGAAATGGGTGTTAGAGCATTTAAGAAATGAGGTTTCTGCAGAAAGCTGGAAATACCATTTTATTTAAGTGCCTATAAATACAGTGGTTTTGTGAGGCAGCTATAATACACACAGTGGATAATAATTTACGTCTGAATGTAGGACTTCATCGTGAGGTCTGATGTCCAACTATATCTGTGCAATACAGAGACATAAGCAGAGAGGACTTTGGATTTCATCCAGAGTAAGTACATTAACAAGAGTAGCCTTGAACCAAATCACACTAATGACAGAACGGATGCAAACATTGAAGGTTATACTATTGACATAACACTCAGCACTGTAACACACAGAGTTTACATCATCTGGGCATGTTGACTGGACAGGCAGACTAAAGTGTAATAATGTCTGTCTGGGTCTCTGGCCTTTTATGCCAATGCTTCTCTCGGCCAGTGGAAATAGCTGACTTAATGTTGGCTTTTAGTGCGTGGAAGTTATGACTAAGAAACATTAGGTAACAGTGGTTCTTCTCTTTTAATTTAAGGTATTTAGACAGAGTGGTAATACAATTCAAGTGTAGTGCTTGGAATTAAAAAAAATTTTGAGGCAACATGTCACTAGCTATTTTTTGTCGAAATGAATAACCCAGTAACTAATAAAGTCTTTATTCATTTTTTCAACAATTAGAGCTTTAATCAAGAATACTTTCACGACAAATAACTGTGCAAATGAGAGCTTAGGTTTGATTCAGTGTCTGACTAGAGCAATGCTCTAAACGTGCAGAACAATAAGTCTTTTGAGTGAACACTCAACAAATTGCTACCTTAAGATCATCTAGGCAGGAGTTCAAGAACACAGCTGTTGGAGAAGAATCTGCTGCACTGCTCTTGAGTAACAGTTAATGTTATGAAGGTTTACTTAGACAATTCAATCGACAGGCAACCTATTGTTCCAGAGGGAAAATGACAGCCAGCTTTGTAAAGGCGCACTTATAAAATGTTTCATCTGATTGCTGCAGCCACATGAATGTGACGTTTGAGTGCTTTCAGCAAAACTTTATGTCCCAATGTCAGGTCCTCAGCAACGACAAGTGACATTCAGAACGATCTGTCAAATGGACAATAATTATGACTGCGTGCTCCACCACATGGAGGAAGTTAAACACTTGACACTTTAAATGGTGCGCATCCATCTGCAGGGAGTCATTGGCACAGGAGTAGCATTTCACTGGTGAACAGTGCACACTTCATAATTCCCCTAAGCTTTACATTATGCTCTACACTGATGAGCTTCCATTTGTCTTGGGCTTCTACGGAAAAAGGTGGAGGGGGGGGACAATCAGGATACGTTTCCCAGGCCTTGATTCAAGTACAACCTGCCCGTTCACTTCAACCAAGTTTAACCAAATTAAAATCTGAAGGTCATATCATCCTCATAATCATGGCTGTAACCGAAGAAGAGGAAGAAATAATAGACTTGAGCTTATATGATCAGAAAAGTTTCCAAGGTAAATTTCCAAACTAAACACACAAAGGGTTGTGCAAGGCAGGAGTGCAGGATTGGTATTCTGTTGTCATCTGACCGTGCAGCACAAAGAGTCTGCAGACACTCAGCCAAATTATGAGCTCAACACTGGCCTCTGAGAGCAGCCTGCGTTGAGAGGATACTAAGTGTATGCATGTGTTTGTTCCGAAGTGTGGGGTTATTAAGCTTGTCTCTTTTCTGATGTGGTCCAGGAAATGCCTCACCGCTCCACTTAAGCCATGTTTAGGTTATAGCAGTAGTAAACATTTTGTAGCCAGATTTCTCCTTGCAATAAGACTCATGGTGTAAGACCCGTATAAAATCTTTTCCGAAGGCATGGGCTCGTTATTAACTATAAAATCACATCACGTCACTGCAAGCTGTAGAATCCTATAAACTATAGGAAGGATACCACCATTTCTCCATCAACTGCACATTTCTGAGAGCCTGATGATGTGAAACTATTAAGTCTCAATCATACTCTGGTTCTCTGTTAATAACGGACCTGTGAATATAATGCTCCAGTTTGGCTGCTGAATCCAGGCACAGAACCATTCAACACATTATCTCATGTGCAGTGGAAAAAGCGATTCCACCTCTGTGGTTGCTTTGGTTTTCTCCTGTGAAATTGGGGTCTGTCTTCGGAGTAGGGGCAAAGAGTGTATTTTAATCTGGAAAATATTACTGGGGGTGGAAGAACATGGGAAACAATAACACAAGAAGGATTCCTCTTTCATCCTCTGGGCTCTGTGATTTGGAGATATACTTGAGTCTGCAATTTTAGCTCACCACAACTACCCGCTTGGCCCGGTCCTTTGCTACTCTTTTTCCACCTCCCTCTAAAGTGGGCCTTTGTCTTGGCCAGCCCATGAAAACAGAATGGACGGAGAGCTCCGCTCAAGAAGAGCAGAAGATCCCTAAGGTTACATTTTGGGTAGAGTTGGCCTGAACTACAGTGACCTGTGTGTGGTGCAGATCTTTAAAAAGTTCATTCAACTTCAGGCTTTCATGTGACCATAGCATCCCCCTGCCAGCAGAGTTGTAATAGATGAGACTGGTGTGTTATGTGGTCTTGTTACCCTGCATGGAAACCTCCCTGTGTTCAGGGTAGGTCTTCCTCTTCACACATGGAGAAGCCATCAAAACGTGGAGGCAAATGGAGCAAGTAGGTCTTCCTTCAAAGCAGAATGATCCCCTTCTGTTTTTGACATTGAGGGAGCCGAAGCCTTCCGGCAACTGATTAACTACTGTTTTCACAGAGGAAACCATAACAAATGATTTGTAAGCTGTTGTCTAACAAAAGTCACCACAGGGACAGTAAACGGAAAATCTAATCTGCATTTACTTCCTGCTGGGATGAATTGTGGAAAATACCTCATAAAAAAGGTAAAGCTACAGAGAGAAGAGAATAAGTAGTAGAGAATAATTCAAAAGCAGACTCTCTTCTGCTTGATGTCCTAAGATTAATGACTGAATTGTTTGGATAATTGTGGAAATGGATAAAAAGTCGTTTGACAGAAGGGATTTGAGGGTTGTGTTAATACTCCCTGAAGCAGCCTTATTTTGAGAAGCTACCGTTCAATGAAATGTAGCGGCAAAGTCCTCAAACAACTTTAACTGCTTATTTGACTTAGAATGATCCAAGACAAACAGTCAGCGGCTTCACAGTATAGCTTTGCTAACTGTGTGGTCCATTTCCATCTATAAGGACTCTCTAATGTAAACTGAACACAAAGGCCAACAAGTCAAGAAATATGCCTATGTATAACTGGTGCAAATGCAGTATACAGACCATAGTATATATCCATTATATCAGAAATAGCCATTTTTACAAAGAGAGGACGTGAACAAACCTTTTCTAACTTGTTGCAGACTTTCAGTGAGTTGGGCACTGTGTCTGCACAGAAATATTATGGTCATTACTGAAGTCATAGAAACAGAAATATTCAGGGTTTCATGTTAACTACTGAGTCCAAGTAAGACCTTAACTGCAGTCCGGGCCAACTGTCAGGTTACACTTACTGTACATGTGGAAAGTCTGTGATTTCCAAACGAATCAGCAAAAAACCTTCCCTTACAGCAAATTTAACCAGGATGAGGATTTGTATTGCACATACAGGTCTAAAGAAAGGAAATACACTTAAATACATTATGGTAAGTAGTTACAGAAGAAAATAGATAGAAGTCCCATGTCTGTCTGGTAAATATGAAGCTACAACCAGAAGCCAGTTAACTTAACTTAGTATAAAAACAGGGGAAAACAGTCTGGCTCAGAGGAAAAGGAACAAAACTAGCACCTTGTATCTCATTTGTTTAACCTGTACAAAAACCAAGAAGTAAGATTAGAATAAACGTTCTTTCACACAATCCAACCTGGTGTTAATGATGGATGGCAGGCATGAAGTCCACTGTTTGTTATAGCCATCACCACACATGCTGTTACATCACTTAAAATGTACGATACGATAATGGAAATGTGCTTTTATTGTTTTAATTTACAAACACGTCTTTCTACAGTGTGATGTATTGTTTTTCTTGCACAAACAGTATCATAACATTATATTAAGTTGGTATCATGGAATTTGCCCACATTTACCACTGGTATTTAGCATTTTGCCAATGTTCCAAGGTCAATTATCCAGTTGTCAACATGGTAATTTCTGATTTCACGAGTTGTCAAGGCCCAACAAACGCACATTAGCCCTGGTCTCTGAGGAGGAAGAGACTCACAATGATGGTAAATTCTCTGAGGGCCTTTTTATTTAGGGATCAGAACAGCTGTTCTGGGGGCTTGTGGTGGTCCAACACCTTACTAAACACATTTTATTCATCTCAATGCTTCTCAGGCCTGGGGAAAAATTACAAAAGGAAATGTAACTGTTGATTTCAATTATTTTGGACCTCATTAGCGGAAAGATTTTCAAGCCAATATGGAGAAGCATATTCACAGCAGGCTTACTAATAATATAGTGGTCAAGCAAACACACATGCTTTGTTTAAACACAGGGATGGAGAAGGCCACACTGAATTTGGTCAAATAAAGTGGAGCGAGTAGTAACTTGGACTTTGATGTCAATGACTTTCACTTGGGAACCTATTCATTGAATGAAAACGTAAATTCAATTGATGGATAACATGGAGAACAGGACAGATTTGATTTATGTTTTTCCAACTTACAATTGTGGCCAAGATGAAATAAGATGATATACACACACCCTTCAACATCAGGGATGCTCCATGGAGAAGAGGAGGCTAAGACATTTAATTTAGTGGTTGGCCACAAAACAAACAACAGTAGTGTGCTGGACTGCCTGATCCACATATCATGCACATCTGTATTATGAGTATGAGGCCTTGTGGGGTTTGGTTGCAGAACAGATTCTGACTGCTGGTCCCAAATTTCCTCTAAGCAGTGTAATAAATATGGTTTTGACTTTTCCCTTATTCCTGCAGTAATGTTTTGATGTACTCGACTTAGATTTATGCACAGGTTACACATGTAAATGCACACGTAAACAAGTACTTTCAATAAAGTAAAGCTTCTCCAGCAAGTACGATATGTAATATTTAAAAAGTAACAAAATACAAATGCACAAATAATTTTTAAAAAACACACCAAACACATTTCAGGATATTATTATTGGAGGTATTATTTTAGCACTGCTGTACTTCATTTGAGTTTCCTCAGACAGGAAATTATCAAACAGAATTTCTCTAGCAGGCCATGGACCAAGATAAAGAACCAACATATTCTATAAAGAAATGAAATGTTCCCATAAACACCTTGAACCGTGATTTTATCCAGATACTGCTTCTCTGATGCTACTTACACTAGTTCAGTGTCAGGCACTATAGCGCAGCTGTATAGTAACAGTGTTTAAAGTTGGGCTGAGCCATCAGCCTGCTGCCACACTAACTCCATAAACAGCTGGGAAATGAGCTATGGTTTACCTTGAGCCAGGGTGCCGTCCAATCATTCCCCAGGCTGTTCTTTACCCAGGACATTGGTGATTAAAGCAGCCAGACCTGAACCTAAATACACAGCCACAGAATACACCTTGTTCTTTATAGTCCAGAGGCTGAAAGCAAACAGAAACAGGCTACAATCCCAGCATTTACAGTCACACCTGGCTTGGAGGCTGGCCTGTTCCACAATTATATTGTTGCCTTGTAAATGTCCAATAAGGTCTGAGACAGCCAAATAGATGACATTTAAAGAGTGATCACTACTGCTATAAAACAAAACGGTCACATAAATATATAAACTGAGATCCAAGATTCATGAATTTCTCTAAGTGTGACTGTCTGCAAACTCTCTTTGCTAAGCAGGCCCTTATGTGCTTGCCTGACAGAGTTGCAGAACAGAGAGTATTGTCTTGTATAATGCTTGACTTTCTACAATAGGACAGATTTGTAGGGACCGTTTTTGCATGTGCACAAGCAATGGTCATTGGTCCAAAAAAAGTAGGTCAAATACGCTGCAGCTGACATAATCCACACAGAGAGTCCCCAACTTCACTGAGAGCCGAGCTCTCTGACACCTGAACTCTACTACTGACAGTTTCCCCTGGTTACAGAGCTCTGTGTTTACCATCAAAACTCAGATTACAACTCTTTCCTCCTGAGTCTTTGACAGGTCATCATGTTGCCTCCTTGAAATCTACTCATACGTAATACCCATATAGAATAACTGCCATTGTCTATCACCACACACACACACACACGCCATTATGGTGATCCTCCAGACACAGGCCTTTATTTGTTGCTATGCTGCTTCCATGGATCCCAAACACCTGTTTAAAAAGTCTATTGAGCGTGTCACTTTGGATTCTTTCCAAATGATGTAAAGACGGCCCTCTTGTAAAACATGTCTGGAAACCATACGGTAAATGTTGAGCACTCATGACAAATAGGTATTGTGACCTTGAAGATGATGAGCTGGTTTAGGGATTAATGCTTGTAAGAAAGAGTCTGCATGAATCAACTCAAATAGTATGAGTCTAAACAAATGCTGCCTGATGTTATTTGCAGTTCCAGTTGTCGATTTTTTGTTCAATCACTGTTTGAAAGTCAGACAAGGCCACACGGGTTGCCCATGCTTTCAACATCACATTAATGAAGGCTGAAAGAAATCCTGTTCCTCTGAATTCTCACACGTTCCATTTTTACTGGTCTCCTTTGGTGGTTTCTGAAACAGTCAGGGTGAGCTTGACAAAATCCTGAGCCAGTCCCATTCTTTCCACTCAGATCATAAAACTCAATTTTCCTCCCAACAGAACGCTCCTTGTACGTCTACCCACCAAACACTGGGAGTCCTACGCAGCAAGGCCATGGAATAATTAAGCAGACTCTTTCCACGCTACATCACAGAGGAAAATATTAATATTTCTATATGATACATCTCTTACGGTAAATGCTTTTTCATATAGGGGCCACACAGAGCGGCAGAGGTAAATTATAATAACAATTTTAAAAAAGTGAATTCACAGTTGTAATAAGAGTGTCAATCAAACATGGATAACAACCAGCGAGCAACAGTGGGCCAGGGGTGACAGGGTCAACAGGTCACCAGAGAACCATCCATCATGGCTGGCAGACAGGGAGACACGCTGGTCTAGTATATGACCGTGTTTAAACAAAGGTCACTATGGTGGCCTCACACAGCAAGCCACTCATATTAGGTTCATCACACTGACAGCCAAACCTCGTCACATGTGATTCCGTTCATGAAAACTCACCACGTGGATTGAGTTAAATATTGTGGAACACATAATGCAAACACAAATTTCAGTAACATTGGTGGTTGATGTTATGCTAAGGACAAATGGGAACTAGGTTGTTTGACTTAAGTTGTACAGCTAACATGTATACAGTATGTCAATGTCAAGGTTGGAAGTAACGAAGTGCATTCATGTCTGTTAACTGGGTAGATTATTGGTTTATTTGTGGCTCTAAAATCACTTGAAACTGGACGACTAAAGCTAGAGCATTCAAAGTCAGTGATTAAGTGAACAAAAAAAAAAAAATACAATGGCACTCAGAGTGCATACCTTCGCCAAGGGCCAACAGTCCCCAAGCCCGACCATACTGCACACACTCATACATATCAGTCCTCTAAATATGCCTGATTTTTTAGGGGAAATTGGAAAAAAATAGCCCCATCTCACAATGATAAAAGAAATTCCTGGATCCACCCTTTTGTCCAGTTTCGTGACACAATTTAATGTTTTTTTTCTTGGCCAATTTCCCATCTCTTCACCAAGGTTTGTAGAAATCCGTTCTGTATCTTTTGCATAATCCTTCTGACAAACCACCAAACATGCAGTGGCTAGTTTAGTCTTACACAGAGGTATATGCATTTTACCTTGGGAAAACTGCACCTTTTTAACCTGTGTCGTTGTGCATTCTAATCGTTGACTGCGTAATCGAATCGAATTGTGAGGCTTGTGAAGACGGACACCTCTATAAATTTAAGGCTGGATTTCCAACCAAGCAGAGCAGACCACAGGGTAAACTGATTACTTACACATTTGTTAGGGAATTTACACCTAAATACCAAATTTAGTAGGATATTGAGCGATGCATTATAAAAGCATTGTGATCCTGTTTTCTACATCCCCTTTGTTAAAATTTAGCTCCAAAATTATTTTACTTTATATTGTGCATTTTCACTAATAAAGTGACTGTCACTACTTAGGTTAAACCTGTAATGTGTAATCACTATACATTCAAGTCTCGGCGAAGTTGAAATTTATGACAGTAGCCAATCTACTTAAAGATGTTCACCTTAGAAATCCATCTCCAAGGGTTAGGTTTAGTACTTATTGTATAATTTGTCAGATGACTTTATAGATCCATTTGCCTTGAAAGTGATAAAAACCATCATGGCTTTCCTTTCAGCTTTAATAGGAGGCACGTTGTGAAATATTAGCCAATGGAAAAACCTCTATGGAGGTGTATTTGTCATTCTAAAGCACTCCTAATTTCTCTGTAAACTGTTACATTTGTTTTTTTAGACACGGCAGTGCTTTTTCTGACCCCGGTTGTCATAATGAACAGAATCAACATGTGAACCGATCATGAGTTACAGGCTACACAGCTTTTGTTTTTCATATTTTAAGATATGAAACACCTGAAGAGTAATTTTAAAAAGCTGTGCTGATCTGAAAAAGCTGCGTTTGACACACAAAGAGCTGCAGGGTCATTACTCCTCCTTCACTTCCTCATATCTGTGAGAGCTTGTTTTCAAAACTGCGATGTAAGACCCTGTAAGAGGAGGAATAATTAATTTAGCGGCTGTTACTGACTATTATTTTGTAATTCACAAACAACCGCTAAATTCTCGAAACATGCTTCTTCAATCCTCAACCCAGAAACTCCTGTAAAACATTTCCAACATGGAGCCACTTTCCACAAACTCTCCAATGTGGTGCAGCTTTAAAATGCATAGATTTCAACGAGGTCGTCAGATTTTCCCCCTGACATTTTTATGATCCGATGTTCCTGAACCTGCTGAGGATTAGAGATGGAAAGAGAACTAATCACTGCGCCCACACCGTGGCTTTGGATGACACCCAGCGAGTCACTCAAAACACTCAAGATTGAAAAGCAGCTCAGCTTCCCGGCCACCGGGCAAGTTCACCACTTCACCACAAAGTCAGCTGCAGTTGTCATTTAGGAGGAAAAAGGAGGAGGAAACAATTGAATATTACTAGTCCAATAAAACACATTTGACTAGACTGGTAATATTCACTTGTTGCAGGAGAGCTTATATTTAGTCAGATTTTCTTTGATCAAAAATCTCTTTAAAAGGGATTAATTTGTCATATGTGTTACTGCTCCTTCTGTCTTAATCTCAGATGCTATGAAATGAATTTGTCCACGTCGTCCTGGTCCAACATCTTCTGCCAGGAACTTTGTCTCATGAAGCCAGGTGGACATTCTTGGTGTGTCATTAGTGGAATCATTTAGACGTTCCATTCACTGAAATTTGTGGAAAACAAAAAAAATCTAACTCTGTCTGCCTCTAAATACTGATCAACACATGATCTGAACTAAAAAAACACATACACAAACGTGATCCTCTATGTATATACACAATTTTACAATGTCTATGGTGATGGTGGGGTTCTGCACTGTATATAATTCAATATTTTAAACTACAGTAAGCCTTTCACTGTAGCTGGATGCAACTTCAGCACTTTGCCGTTTACAACATTTTCTTTCACTTACTATTAAATCAGGCCCCAGGGATATTACAGCAACTCACTTTAGAAAGGTTAATGCTACCCATTGTAAATAGCTTTCCAGTCTAACTACACTTGGTTAATAGTGCATGGGAACATTTCCCCAAAGTATGACGAGAGGATTCCTTGATAAAAAACACATGACAACACATGCACACTGTACGAGAGTCTGGATTTGACTGATGCAGTGAGGCAAATGTTTATCTATAGGCTCAAAAGGAATTGTACATAGATATTTTAAACAATATAATGGAAAACACTGATTGTACAGTATAAAATCAGTTGGAGCACCTGAATGATTGCAAACATAGTGGAAAACAAGAAATGTAGCCTGAACTTTGGCAACTTTTTCCTCATTGTTAATTTTTTTTTCGCTTTTCTATTTTATGCACATCGCAACACAACCAGTTTATAGTTGACGCACATAAAAGTTGGTCACCATCTGTAACATATTTCATGTTTATACTCGAGAAAGGAGAATCACACATCCTGTGCATTGTAAAACAAACTCCATGGCCATAAAAACACTAACAAACTTTATGAAACACAAAGCTACAATAAAACACTGAGGCAAATGTTCAATTAGCTGATCGTGAATGATTTACTGGCACTTGATAGGATGACTACTGTTAGGTGCAGGAATGATACCTAGTTAATATTTGCTAGAGGCTATAATCCAAATAAAAGTATCAAAAGCTGCCCATCTGGTGAGGGAGGTGTAAATTACTTTTTAAAAGCTGCTAGAAATGTGTCAACCCTTCCGTAATTGTGCATTTACAAAAATACAATTCTGAAGTTTCTCTTAACTTTCCCTTTAACTCTTAAATAATCGTAGCAGAAAGAGAAAATCCAGTCATAACAATAACTGGCTGGACAAAAGAAAGCGCATTAAAAAGATGAAAACAACAACATAACAGGAGACATCAGCCATAGCAACAGTATCCCAAATGCCAAGTCTTTGTATGAGACATTTATAGATCATTGGCAGGATGGTCCGCCCCGCAGGACACATTCATATCCTATTGTCCACCCACACATACATGGACACAAGTTCATACAGCTCTGCTTTTGAAGTTATTATGTGATTGTCCCCCAGCAAGATTTAGTTCAAGTGTGCTGCACTATACAGAGACCCTGCCTGTTTCTGACATCTAACCTCCAGGCTGTAAAAAGCAGGGTCGGCAGTCACTCATCCAGACCTGGTCTAAGTCAAACACCTGGATCTGCTTCCTATCTGTCAGCGTCTTTCCGTCTCTCAGGGCAAGTGTTCATTCACGCCCAATTAGGATCTGATCAGTGTAACATCACTGCTGTCCACCACCAGAAGAACCATGCAGTCCCAGGCCAGAAATAGTGCTGGTAGTGGTGAACCGGTGGCCAGGGGGCAGGGGGAAGGAAATTTGAGAAGTGCGTGCGTGTGTTCGTCTTGTGCATGCTTGTGGATCTCTTTTGTGCCATGGGGAGGAGGGGTGGAGAAAGAAGGCGGTTGCTTTAAACAAGAATGTGTTCATTTTAAGGGAGAGGGGGGAGGCTCTGAGCTCAATTTGTCTGCCTACTGAAACACTGCTAGAGGATTTCTCATCATTTAAAAGCACCAAGGAGGAGAGAGAGAGAGAGAGAGAGAGAGAGAGAGAGAGAGAGAGAGAGAGAGAGAGAGGTGCAGTTGAGAGAGACAGCCTCTTAGAGCTGTGAGGCAGAAGTGATGGATTCAACCCACAGAAAAGTGACAGTCTTCTCCTAACGGGCCACAGGCAGAACACAACCTGCCCCGGACTCACACCATTCATCAGGGAACTACCTCCACTGCCAGTTGTCTCTTGAAAGTGCTGCAACTTTTTCAAGTGGATTTTGAAACAATCTACTCAATGTTTACTGAAGAGTTGCCAGCAAGTTAAGCTTCTGTTGGGCTAATGACGGTCTTTTAATAATAGTCTTCACAGGTAAGCTACCTCTTCACTAGTGGAATGAACTGAGGTGACAAAGAGTGAGTAACTAGACAGAAGAGCACAGAGAACTTTGAGAAAAGGACACAGGCGTGCAGCTTTTACACTTGGGATGACTCTCAACCAGGAGCAGCTTCAATCATCTCAGGCAGGAGGACAAGGAAACTGAGGGAGCTTCATCAATATTCAACTGTTATCTCGTAAGTACTGTGTAACATTTGAATTATATTTATCTAATATATTGGTTACATTTATTAGAGACACTGCATGTCACATCAATTCACTGCATTAATCAATTGTCCACCATTGTAATATATTAACTAAGTGAAAATGATGACCCTTCTTGGTGAGACACAAGTTGTTGGTGAGCAAAGACTCAGTCAGCCAAGTGGCATTTTTAACATGATGGAAAAGCAATTATGTGGTCATTTCTTTTATCTGATGGAAGCCAGACTGTGACTGTTCTGTCTCAAACTGCTGCACTCTGCATTATTTTCTTTTAATCCTGAATTCAGCGGTTGTCATGCAGCATCTCTTGTCTGACTCACTGTTTGGTGCCAACGGGTAATTCTACTCTCTGATGACTAATCAGACTGATGACTGATGGACTCTGTTAAAGAGAGTTTACTACAGCGCATAGGGATGCTGGAGTGCAGGCTCTCGAGACTTAGCGCTTCTTCACTACTGATAAAACACTGTCAAAACACTGTCAAAACACAGGAACCTAAAAGTCTAGGACAAGGCACAAGGGCAGTGAAGCAGGTATCTAAAAGATGATATGATATAAAAGATTCATGATATCAAAAGATGCCACTTGCTTCTAAAAAAAGAATAAAAGATAAGTTTACTATGTCAAGCAGTGTGCAGCTTCAGGATGTTCCCCTGGGCTCAAGAGGACAGGGAAGCCGGGAAATGAATCCCGTCTTTGTTTTCTGTTGCCAGGCTAGTGTTTGGATAAGGCGGCTTTGAGGTAGCATGCTGGAACTTATCGAAACAATTTGCGAGACCCCCTGCTTCCCTGTCTGACTCAGATCACAACGGAGGTAAGGTAAGAGAGACAGGACCAAACCTAAATTCCAACAAAAACTTTACCTCTCCTGCGGAATGGAGAGTCAAAACAAACACTGAGCAGGTAGTTGAGATTAATTATGTTCCAAATGTCATGTTACATGCTTACAAGGATTACATGCTTGAGGAAAGAATGAGGTCACCCTCTAGGAAAGGTAATAAGGCTGATTACCATGAGCAAATTGAATTTGACTCTGATCTAACACATATTGGGTGTCAAGCAGGAGATTGCATGTTCTCAGTGGAGTTGGCACTAATTTAAACATGCAGCACAAAGCCGCCCAGCAAAGTGCCCACTTCTTTTTGGCTACTGACAAATTAGGTGCTTTGTAGTCCTGTTGTGATCTCCTGCTGTAGTTGATGATGTGATTATGAAGCATTCACATAGAAAGTAGGACATTGGGTTATGAATTGGGTCAGTAGATACAGTACGTCTTAAAAAGGTACTTATAGGTGGGAGAGAGTAATGGTCCGGTGTCTGAGGGGTGTAGCTCTCACCGTCTGCCACAACCACTGACTCTACATGTGTGTATGGTAGCTCACACTAATGAGGTGACAAAGAATGTGAGGAATGCCATGCTCATGCTGAAATGAGAGGGGCTGGGGAGCGAGACATCAGCCAGTCTGAGCAAGGCTGCCCACCTTCTAATTAATATGTGCTGAGCATGACCAAAAAGGCCGGAGCTGGTCGGACACACACTGACCTGCCTATCACACTTGATTTCACATTGAGTGAAATCCGCTAAGAGAAGTCGTGTAAACACAGACTTACCACCTGAAAACAGTAAAACCAAAACATTTTGGTGTGAAGCAGGCTTTAGGAAATTATCCATGGGGAGCTGCCAATCAAATGAAAACGAGAATGGCCCTTCCGCCTTTAGGTCCTTTTAGATTCAATGTCTTACGTGTTTCTGAGATAAAACATTGCACACATTCACAATTCCAAATTTAAAAAAAATTATAATAAAAGAATTAAGGTATTTTCCTGGTGAACCTTATTTAATCAAACTTTGTCTTATTCAGCAGCTGTACATAAAACTTTCTTTCTACAATTGAAACCTAATATTGTTCAAAAATAACTTTGCTTCTGAAAATTCTCATGAATTTGTTTGCTTTGGTTTCATCTTCTGTCCAGTTCATCCCAAACCAGTTCAATGAGGTTTAAGAGGAGACTGTGCTGCTCTTCATCATGTGAAGCTCCGTCTGTTTCTTTTCTTCTCATGCTCAAAGCTGCTATGGTTAATTAACTTCTTAATCCCTAAAAAAGGGATGTTAGCTGTAAAATTCACTCATATTTTTAGGTACAGTGATCAAAACTATCTTTTTATTTTGTATCTTGAGCAGTTCAGTGGTTACCTTTCTACCATCAGGTTATTCACTGTACCTGATCTGCTTAAAACAAGGAAAGAAAAATTGACCGGTTTTGACTGGTATCATATACAACACTTCAACACCAGTTAATCATTAAAGCTATTGGCCAGTCAATAGCAGCTTGTTAAAGGGAACTGATGTTGGGACAATGATGAGCTGTGGGGGCTGTTACCAGCGAAGACGGAGGAGGAGGCTTTCTGTTGTTCCCTCTGGCAGACTGTCGATGGGTTAATAACAGGCTGTCTCTGTTGGGGCAGATGGGACTCTCTCCGGTCCCTGGGAGACTGAGCCCAATGAGTGTTGTTGTTTAAACACACACATTAACCACAAAACTCTTTTACAGACGCACACATACCGCATGCGAGTGCACACAAACACATTTCATCACAAGCTGCAAACATTTTCCCCTCAGCTTTGAAGTGTAGTGAAGCCTAGAGCAGGAGATTCCAGGATAACAACATCCAACATGGGACTCCTCAGCAGCGGGGGCAAATCACACAGCATTTCTCAGAGACAGAGCTCATGTTCCAGGGGCAGAAACCACAGGAGCCACTAGCTAAATACAGTCATCAGCACATTACAAGGGACAGGCTATGACCGACTTGGTTATCTTGGTATGAGCTTGCATGCAGGATATTATTAGTGATTTCATTAAGATGAGTTCAGTGATGATAGTAGCTATCTATTTGAATGGTGTGAAAACTATTCAACATTATAGTTCCATCAATCGGCTTTTGCAGAGGTGATGTCATTTTTTAGCAGGATTAATAGTAAAAGATCTTACTGTGCTGACAGAAGACAGACTCGTGGTGAATCTGAAATGGAAACTATACTCTGAAGGATATTTTATTCATATTCCAGCAAATGACTTGGGTACTTTGTTAAGAAAATACAGACAAGAATCAGACTCAACATTCTTGTGCAGCGTATGGTGATTTTTTTTGGGCCTATTAAACAATAATATCCAAAAAGGCCAACAGGTTACATAATAGTAGTATACAAATTTGTTTCCAGTAAGAAAAAGTGTTTACACATTTTATTCAGATGAAGCCGAAGGGGTTGAATGTGCCAGGTTCATGTGCTTGGAAAGTGCTGCATTTCTCCTCTCCGTGTCTTCAACCTAATGTGCTGGCAGCATGCCCGGATTAACAAGACAAAAACATTTCAACTCTCTTCCCAATTTTCTTTCAGGACATCATTTGGAAGTTTATCTTTCACATAGAGATAAACTTTAACAAATGTATGAAGAAGCCCTTTTAAGATTGGAAATCCTTATGCAGCCCTTCAAGAATCAAGCCAGTATAGACCTCACTATATCGCTTTCTGATTAGACAGGCCCCCCCACTGACTCTGGGGAGGTGTTAAACAGTAGTCCACTGTAATCCAATATACAGCAGCTTTCAAACAAGGTGTCCCGGGAGTTCAAGGCCTTGTTTTCTTCACACAGGAGTTACATTCTCCTCAGCAATGAGTGGCATACCCTCCGCTAACTAATAACACCAAATTATCATTAAAAATTGCCTGCACTTATTTTTCTCTTAAATTGTATATGAATTCGTAATGAACCAGCTCACTCTCATTAGCTCTTGAGGAAGATTATGGGTTGTGCCACACGGTCCAATTAGGCAGAAAAGAAAATTTAGAAGCGATGGAAATCTAAACATGAATATATCTAAGATTTGATCAGAAGTGGACACAGACACAGGTAATGGTAATGTTATGTAAGATCTTTTTCTCAGCATTCTTGATGGTTAAAGTAAGCTTTTAGTTATATCAGAACCAGACATCTTCAAAGAGGATACACAACTTATGATTAATTCCCTATTAGTGTGTGCATGCAACGTATTTCCCTTACTGAGGACTGATGCAACACAATCAATATTTTAAACAGCTCCATGAATAGAATCATCTGGTGGTGCTTCAAATTTTCCATAAGCAAAGATGTCCAGGCCTGCAGAAGGGAGTAGCTGGGAGTGTTTCTTTGTGTCACGGACAGGCAGTGGCATTCGCCCAAAGAGAACCTGAGCCAGTACGGCAAGCTAAGCTAAACACAGTTCCCTAACAGCAATGTATCTGACTCGAAAGATCAGCACATCATTAGACAAAATAAATATTTTTCTTAGGGCCAGAGAGGGGATTAGTCACTTTCAAACAGCTTGTACAACATGGATCTGACAGAAGAAAGCTGATTTAAACAAACCAGGATCAAGGCCCTGTCATGGTGAATAACAGCAGCCAGTGAGGCACTCCGCAAGACGAGTCACCGATTTCCTCTCAGATCTAATCTTTTTTGGTAGCTCTTATTTTTGGGAGCTGTAATAACCTCCAGCTTTGCTTAATCTGAGATGTGTATGCATAGGACATTGGTGCCTAGTGGACCAGTGTATCCTGATGAACAGCCTTCTTCTGGTCTCAGTAAACATAGCTGTGAAGGACTCCATTGATGCCCTGTCACAATGCATACAACCCAATCCTGAGAGCTTTCAATCAGAGGCAGAACAGGTAGTGAGTAGGTACTCAATGATCGAGCTTCTGCTTACCAACAACAAACGTTTTTTCCCTACAATATAATCATGTTCTCAATTTTCCTACCCATTCTTCTCAGGCTTTGGTGATTTGGCCACACTCATGGAGACCCCTTCAATGGTCCTGCTGGGGCTCCTTATTTATGGACTAGCCGGTGGTGTTCAACAGACTCAGGGGAGTCCATCCGACAACAGCCGGGACAGGACCCAAGAATTTGGGAGCAGTGAAGACGGTTTTGAGAGAGAGTTTCTCTATGCCGGGAGAAGCAAACGTTCTCCAGCTGACCAGCAACAGGACAAATGCTCCTACACTTTTATAGTGCCGCAGCAAAAAGTGACTGGAGCCATCTGTGTCAACTCCAAGGAGCCAGAGGCTATGCTGGAGAATCGGGTCAACAAACAGGAGTTAGAGCTGCTAAATGTGGAGCTACAGAAACAAAAGAGGCAGATTGAGACCTTGCAACAATTGGTGGAGGTGGACGGGGGTATTGTCAATGAGGTCAAGCTTCTGAGGAAGGAGAGCCGAAACATGAACTCTAGAGTCACTCAGCTGTACATGCAGCTGCTCCATGAGATCATCAGAAAGAGAGACAATGCCCTGGAATTGGCCCAGATGGAGAACAAGATCTTGAACCAAACCTCTGAGATGCAGCATCTCACCAGTCGATACAAAGATCTCGAGCACAAGTACCAGCACTTAGCTTCTTTGGCCACTAACCAATCAACTCTGATTGTCCTGTTGGAGGAGCAGTGCCAGAGTCGCCCTTCCCCTCGTCATGTGCCCATCCCCCAGCCACGGCCTCAGCCCCCTCCACCATCCCAGCCCGTTAATAAGCCTTACCAGCCACCTGTCCTTCCACGAATCAACAACCCAATCAGCAACGAGATCCAGAGTGACCAAAAGTCACCGCCTCTTCCAACAATGCCGGCTGGCACACACAGCCCCTCCACCACTGACAAACCCTCTGGTGAGTCTAACAAAGTCCGATATAAACTTTTATTTTATGCATTCTTACCAGACGTACCAGATGCCATCATAAACAGTAATCACAAACAAAGGATTGTCTGTCTTAAACAAGACAAAATCAACCACTCATTCTTCATAGCCAATTTAAATGAATCCCACGTATTCCCACAACAAAAGGCCAAAGAGAGAACAGAAATTCTGTTGTCCACCGCCTTTTGAGATGCATATTATCTAATTGCCATGATACAACTCACACAAAGCACATTAGCAAGGTAAATACATGTGCCTAAATGGATAGCTGGATCTAAGCCCATGGGCCTCGGAAACCACAAGTTAATCGATGATAAAGCTTTAAATTTGACGAGAAGAGTGTTTTGTGGTATTTGTTGCACTAAAGAGCCTGTTGCTATCTTCAGAAAAAATGGTTTTATAATGGCGCATCAGGGGAACAAACCTGGGAGATTGTTCCATTCACATGTTGTGCTACTGCTTGCAATTTTCACTAAGCTGTATGTGAACGGGAGCCTTTGTATAGAATTTTTCAAAGGAGGCAAATAATTTCCTTCACGCAGCAACCAACACCCCAAAAGTTACATAAACCCTTAACACGAACAGAGCACAACACACAATGCAGGAAGGAGAGAACTGAGAGCGGAACACAGAGAAACAGAGGGATGGAGTCTATGAAAAGGGGGAGGGGGTAATGTAGGAACAGAAAGAGATACCGGCAGTTGGTGATGTCATTTGTTCCACCAGGCAAGAATCAGTCATATGTTCCACCAAATCAGCAGACTTTATCAGGCAGAACAGAGCAGGGCAGCGCTCTGGCTTGTATCTGCTCAGAGACATTCCTGAGAGTAAGTGGATGGCATGAAGTGGGCCAAGAGACAGATCATTCGCAGTGAATTCATTAAACCAATAGCTATCTTGTTATTGAGACAACTGGGTAGTCACTTTTGGTTCGGTCAGCTGAGCAGGACCTCATGACATATGTGTGTTGTTTCATCTTTCATACACCTCATGTCTTGCAAACTCCTGATGCCCCACCTCCCTCACCTCCAACATTTTGTGTGACCCCCTATTCTCGATTTGTTTGTTTCCATTGTATACAAACTCTGTAATCTGTTCCAGCTGGTAAACCATACACGTGTGACATCTTTATAACTTAAACTCTTTCACAGCCAATTGAAGCTAGGGAGCCAGTAGCCCCATTAGTGTTTTTCCACCTCTACTGGGTTTGGAATTTGGGATAAAATCATAAATGGCACACAGGCAAATTATGTTTAACTGTTTTGCACAATGAAATCCAGTAAAGTGGTACTGACTCTGCATGAAATCATCAAAACATTTGAAGCATGAATTCTAATGCTGCAGAATGATGTAGAGATGTAGTTTTTATAAATTAAAACAGAAAAACCATAGCGTAAATAAGTAGAATAATAATCCCAGTCTATAAAGCACAGATGATCGCATTTTTTTCTCCAGTTTCATCATCCAGTAGTCAGGATTCCCTTTGCCCTCATGCCTGTGTTTCTTTTGGCTGCACAGCCGGCAGCCATTTCCCTTATGAGAGGAGCAGCCAAAGTCAATTCTACTGTTAAAATTAAAGCGTCTGCTGAAAATTGGGGTTTTCTATGGCAGAGTATAACAACTCTTTGTGTCACTGACTTTTTCTCCATTTTCTTTTGTTAAGTTTTAATATAATATAAATACAAAATTCTACATGTTAATAGGGGTGTTATGAATTTCCAAATCCACGGTTTGGTTCAGACCCTCAGTTCAGTTCACTTGTGCTTACACCTGTGCTAACATTTAGCACAGCTGTAATCTCTATAGACAAAATATATAGGTGTGGGACAAGATTATGGTGCTAGAAGCCTTCTGGTTTCCATTTCAAGTTGGGCCAATCATGTTTGACCAGACTTTGGTTGCCTGCAAGTAAACATTTATTTATCTGCATTCATATGCAGATAGATGACACATCCTCTTGGGCACAATAATTGCTTATTTATATATGTTATTCTGTTACTTGTGAGATGATAAATTTGGTTCTTTTTAGTATTGTGATCAGAGGTAGCAGCAGGTTGGGGCTGAGGTAACATGGCTTCGTTAGCAAGTATCACAAAACACTATTGTGGATGTTTGTATCATGGATTCTGTCTCACTTTCAGAATGGTTGCTATAGATGTAATGTCATCTCTGTTCAGGTCCATTTAAGGATTGTACGCAGGCTCTGGAAGATGGCCACACTGCCAGCGGCATGTGCCTGGTAAAGCCAGAGAATGCCAACCGGCTTATGCAGGTGTGGTGTGACCAGAGACATGACCCAGGTGGCTGGACGGTGATCCAGAGGAGAGTGGACGGCTCTGTCAATTTCTTCAGGAACTGGGAGACATACAAGGTGCAGCAACCTCACACCAAATCAAGGGACTCATAGTTTGGAGGGAAGCTGGTGCCTCATGTAGGTTGTCTTGACACTAACCAGATGTGAACATGTAATGACTAGGTAATTGTTAAGCTTTCAAAGTGTCTGATATAATACCTACGTCAGTCACTGCTTGGCCTTATGACTCATAAGTCTGTTGGTCTTTATAAAATTACTGATAAAAATTGCTGGAATATTGGACTTTTTTTAAGCCTGTACCAGAAGTTATCTGAAAAAAAGGGCTATGGTATTTATTTAGTCTATCTTTTCTAAGAAAACCCCCCTCTCACAGGAAAAAGCAATTCATTGGTAAATAATTGTTTGCAGGCCAACAGTTAACAAGGGTCCTGATTAAATCTTAGCTGAAGGCAACAATGGAGACATTTCCATGACTTTTATAAAAAAAACCGTTTAACCACATGAGATCTGAAATTTCATTTGTAAACTCATCAGAAGGGGTGTTTCCATGACTCAAAGCATGTGCAGGGTGGGGGACACCACAAACCAACTTACAGTATGACCAGAGCCAGAATAAAGCAAGAGAAGAGTCCAGAACGTGGGATTTCATAATATATACGCACTTACGCACATCCTGTTGTGTTTTCAATCAACAAAATAACAGTGTAAATCTGGACACCCGATACAAGCTATAAACCAGACTCAGAGGGTCCATTTATAATCATGTTCCTTGACAATAAACAAACCCATAGAAGAGCTAAACTCATAATTACCTCCAGATCTCTGAGTGAAGACCCTGAATTATAGACATCCAAACTAACGGTTCAAAACTTTTTCAAAGAGCGTTTTACAAAAGATTTCTCAATCATACTGATAATATTTTTCCTATCACTGCACTTTACAGCAAGGTTTTGGCAATATTGACGGCGAGTACTGGCTGGGTCTGGAGAACATCTACTGGCTGACTAACCAGGGTAACTACAAACTGCTGGTCACGCTGGAAGACTGGTCTGGCAAGAAGGTGTTCGCGGAGTATGCCAGCTTCAGAGTGGAGCCTGAAGCCGACTTTTACAAGCTACGGGTGGGCCGTTACCATGGCAATGCTGGAGACTCCCTTACCTGGCATAACGGCAAACAGTTCACAACACTAGACAGAGACCATGATGCATATACAGGTAAAAACCTGAACGATACTTAATGTTAAACTGGATTAATCTGGGCAATCATAAAACAATTATTAACATGATTACAATGCATGTTGCCTGACTGTTTATTTATTTATTCATCTTTCTAGGCAACTGTGCCCACTACCAGAAGGGAGGATGGTGGTACAACTCTTGTGCCCATTCAAATTTGAATGGAGTTTGGTACAGGGGAGGACACTACCGCAGCCGCTACCAAGACGGAGTCTACTGGGCTGAGTTCAGAGGAGGGGCCTACTCACTAAAGAAAGTGGTCATGATGATCCGTCCAAACCCAAATACCTTCCACTAGGCATCCATGGAAAAGACACTGTACTGTAAAGAAAACTATCACATCTCCTAACATCCATGCAAACTGTATCTTTTGTCTAATGGAGTGGCACCAGTCTAAGCCGAGTACAAAGAATGATAACGTGGAAAGTACAATATCAAATTGTCAGGCTGATATACTGGTCCCTCAAGACAATTGATCAAATGTGTGTACTGTTATTCAGGTGTCTCTACAACTCAGGAGTTGTTTTAAAAACAGTGCGTTCATTTGATCTGAGTGAGAAATACCATGTGAACCTAATTTGACATGAAAAGACCAGATGAAAATCATTCAGTTAATATGGATCCTTAAATAAATATATATAAATAGTATGTATGTCAAGTTTTGTTTTTTCGCAGTTGGAAGAAAATGAGGACGACACAGGAAATGTATCCGGTGACTTAATTTCATTCAAAATACATTCTTCAAATTATAGGAACAGTATCATTTTCTGTGTAATGCAAAGGCCAGGTTCATCAATAACATTTTTCTAACAACAAATTGTTAATACAATAACAGAAGTTACCAATAACAAAAAATAAATTCTATCATAATTTGAGGAAGTACATTCTGTAATACTTGTTTTGAAATGACTTGAACAGGTATTCACCAATTTGCTTGTATAAACCAAGCACTGTATTTACTGTATAAATCTAGTGGTTTGTTGATGTCAATAGATCCAACACATTGCGTATGTACAGAAGATATTTGTAATATAATGTATTAAAACCTGTTATGTCACTAATAATTTGGAATAAAATATGTACAGCTTGTGTGCTTTTTGAGGTGACTTGGTATAAGCTACTACTAAAAAGTGAGAGAGAGAAAACATTTGAAAGGTTGTGCACAAGACCGTTACAACTACATTGTGGTTCTCAAGGCTTCCATTTAACTTAAATGACGTTCTTTAGCCAATGTCACTTAATAACAGCAGTCACTAATATTCATATAATATGAGACACATTTCTATTCAGAAGAGAGTGAAACCAAGATCTCAAATGTTCATGTGTTGACATATTTATCATTGTTAAGATCACAAACTAATGTTTGATTTTAATCCACAACTTCTTGGCTGTTATCTCCGTAAAAAAAAAAGTGTCATCATTCATTGCATCAACATTTTATGTGTCTGAATATATTAAAGCATGGAAGGAGAAAATGTATAAAATATGAACCCATGATATTAAAAGATTTTTTGATTAAGTGAAAGAATATAATTTTCAGCTTTAAGTAACAATGTGGAAAATGTGGTGTTTGTATTGTGAATAAAATAAGAATCTCAGTAAAACATTTAAAAATTAATTGTACAGTATAGATTATTATTATTATAAAATAAAATTCATTAATTTTGTATACTGCTTAACTTTTGAGGGGTTGTAGGGGAGCTGAGGCTAAAATTAACTTAAATTGACTAATTTTATTATTTTGTGAAATATTAATATCATCAATACTTTATTTTATGTGTACCAAAGATTACTGTTACTTTAAAACTGAACGCCGTCAACTTACAGTACATGCCTCTATTATGCAGCAACCATAGCTTTAAACAAATTGGATTTTAAATATGTCCTGCAGTGCAATACCTTGATTGTTGCTTTCATTTGCAATAAACTGAATTTTTGAAGCTCACTAACAAATAATGTTTAGTAATACCATTATGAAAAACTACATTCAATTTAACACATATACAGCTGAGTACATTATGAGATCTGATTGAATAAAAGCATGTCTCAAACATTATCACCACTGTCAGTGTTTGCAAACAAAGCCAGTACACAGAGGAATGACAAATGAAATGTGACAGGCTTGTAAAACTAATGCATCTACCAGGCCCCTCCACTGACAGCAGAAATCCCCTTTACCTCATTATGTGTCAATGACATTTCCAAAGACAGCTGGAAAATAAAACAAGGAGTTCGAACCGAAATAACCAAGCTCCATTACTGTCATTCCATGACTAGATTTGAGCCGAAGAAGGTTGAGACATTTTAAAGAGCATTGGAAATCAATTTAGTGTGAATTCCTGTGACTGACAATTTGAGATCGTCTGAAGGGGCCAATAATCAACAGAGCAAAAATGTTACGTGTTCCATTTAAATTCCTTCACTCCAAATAAACGTTAACATAGCATGTTAGCATTCTGTGCTGCCAAAGTGAAGATGGATGCTTATGTGATAGTAGCCAGAACACCTGTCCTACACTAAAACGACAAACATGGGCTGTTAAAACTGTCTCATAAGTCAAAAAGAGAAAAAGCTTCTTTCCTGTGATAGAGAGGCTTTGGATAGGACAAAAGTAGACATTCATCACTGGGACTGTCACTCTAGTCAGCTGTGTTTTAATTAAGGATGGATGGGACAGTAAAGTGCATCTTTTACCAAAGTCTGCTGTCTGGCAAGGCAGGTCAACACTTTCTAAAGAAATTACATAATAAACCAGTTACAGTCTGCTTTGTCAATTAACCAAATCGTGGTAAAGCAGAGGACGGTGTTTCATCGTCTCCATAAACAGAGACGACAGACTCTTTGGATGCCGAGTACGTCTGAGCACTCACCACGATGGAAAACCTTCAGTAAGGGAGGCCTGTGCAGCCCCCACTCCTCAACCAACATGGAAAACCATGAGCTGACACAGTGCTCACTCAGCACAAAGAGAACCGCATTTCCTGAGCATTCAAACCTGAACCTTCAAATTGGCGTGTATTGTTGTTTCACATCTGCAAAAGTCCATGTCCTTGAATTCTTTGAATGGAACCATTTTTAACTTTCCTGTGCTCTCATGAATCATTTCCACTCCACCTTTTGAGTAAATGTAGTCAAACCACCAGAAACCCCGGTACAATTTTTTCACTGGAGCCTTTAACCACACACATTGCAAGCTTTCAGTCTAAGCAAATGTAGTCATCCACAAATGGACTACACATGTAACGTAAGGATGATTAATTGTTAATTACTAAAAGCTCTGCCTAATGATTCATTGATTGAGCTAAACATCACAGGATTAAAACAATTACATCACATTTTAAAACAATGTGACCCTTGGATAACTTTAACTTGCATGTGAAACTCATTCAGTTTATAAAGACGTTCAGGATGTGTAAAACATTTTCACATCCATCACAATGAACAGACTGTGTAAACATAGACTGTATATAAAAAGGGACCACATGTCTCCATGTCCTCCCAGTATTCAGAAATTAAGCCATAAATATCTGCTATAATATATAAATATACGAACACTGCTATCTTGCATTGATGACGTCATTTGGAGCCAGAGTCTGTGCAGTAGTGATTGGTGATAGTCGTGGTAGTGAGGTCTCGTCGATACACGCACTCTACCAATCGCGTGTCAGTCTTAGCTGTCAATCATGACATCTCACCCTGTTTTAATAACATCGAATAACTAATTAAAACCAAACTTACCAGTAAAATTAGCATTTTCTTTATAGACTCTTTATAGTTTAGGTGGATGTCCCAGCCATTAACATGAAGGAGGTGTGATTTATGAACTATGCTGCAGTCAGCCACCAGGTGCAGATCGAGATACTTTGGCTTCACTGTTGGGAAGCTGTCATGTCATCAATCTTTATATAAAGTCTATGGTAGAGGACTTTTCCACTGTATCTTCTTTGGGTGTGTCATGCTAAAATCTTTTCATGAAAGTAGCCAGCAGACGTACAACATATGGATAAATCATTTTTCATTAAGTTGGATCAGAATACAATAACACCAACATTTAAAAAGAGTCCTTCCTCCTATAAAGACAGCTATCGAAACACGTTTTATGGGGACAGTAACCATGAAGTATCTGCAAACTGGAATCAGATCCATCTTGCTGTCATCTCTTTTTCCTTTTCCTGTTCCCCTCTTCATGTGACCACTATCTTTCCTTCATAAATTACCACAGCCTGTCAAGACACACTGGGGTAACTCAGCTAAGCTCTCATTCCACTGTCTGCATCCCTGCTCCATGTCTATGTAATGTAGTAATGCACTGAGGTGACACAACCGTGACTTGACAAAACCACACCTCTGAACACCAGAAAATACCAAATAGTGAGATTTCACTAAATGTTATGCAACCAAGTCATTTACTGAAACGACTCCCCTGCCGTTGAATGATTGTGATGCATATGGTTGCCATTAAGAAATAGAAAATAGAAACACATAATAATGTGGTGAAGTTCCCCCTTGGGAGAATAGTCACTTCATTGTTTATTACTTACATAGTGGAACTACTGAGTTTTTTTTCCATTTTCCAAAGGCTCAGCATTTGAACTGATTTCCAACTGTGGAGATGTGCAGATTTGCTCATAGCTTTACAGCCACATGCCATGACCACTGTTTCATGTTCTTCCAGAACGTCTGTGAGTCCTCCGGGAACTTACAGGAAACCTCTCAGGGACGCACAAGGGGAAAGTTTCCTCAGCACGATGGAAACTTAAATACTGTAAAGGTGTTACTGTGGATTTTCCAGTGGTGCAATAATTCACTACTTCCAAAAAAATGAGACATCTTTACTGTTAAACCAATATACATCTTTTACAGTTAATGTAATAGGTTGAATCTTTCAGGAACTGGACAGTCATACATTTTTTCCGTGCGCAGCATGTGACCTTTCAAACAGTTCCCTCGCATTTTCAACTCTATCAATAATTGCTCACAGATGTAAAAACCAAAGACACACATGCAAACTTCATTGTCCTCTGGAATAAGTTTGATGAATCCATTTGAAAAATTATTTTAGGCAATGCAGTGAAATCATGTTTTGGCTGAAACCAAAGATCTTGTAAAAAATCTTCAAATATTAAACCAAAGTGATATTTTAAAATCACACTGCAGGGAAGCATTTTAACAATGTCAGTATCTATCAAGATGTAAAACCTATTTTTGAGAGTGTACACCAGAGATTTACTGCTAGAAAACATGAAAAAACAAGCATCAATACTCAACACATTGTACAAAATCTTTAAAGATAAAATGACATTCATTTAGGTTAGCATAATATCTACATTCAATCTGTGAATATGAGACTTTTTTTTAATGCCAGGTGTTAAATGGAGTCACTGTTGATGCGTGTCCCATAAGAAACATAAGCCAAACAGCTCTACACAGAAACAGCGATAATCCTCGAAACAATTACTTAACTACTTGCCTGTGGTTTAAAATTACTGGAGCATAGGTCAACTGCAGTATAACAGGGTGACTCAGTTTTAATAAAAGGAAAATATGAACAGCATGAACAGGCTTATATTGGGAAAAGGAGTGGCTTCTCAGAAGCTGACAAATGTTCCTCTCTCTGGGTTTTGGTTAATCTGTTGTGCCAACCAAGCAAGGCACTTATCCCAATTCAACTAAGCTTTTTATTCTTCCAGTCATCCGCATAGCGAAAGTACAGTTACAGTGCAGGAGATGGGCTTCATTTATCAGAGTTGCTATTCGATAGCTAAAAATATGAGTATTAGAAATTATGGTGGTAATTGAGCAACAATAAATTAGATTAAAACATAATGTGCTGTTGTAGAAAGGTCTGGTTTTGAAACCATTTTAGATGAACCTCAGCATCTTTATTCATTCTTTGTTTATTCAGAGAAAAATGTACAATTTTAGAATGACTAGACAATAAAACTCAATTTAGCTAAGTGCACTGATTTTCTGTATGTTAGCAGAAACACACAAATTATTCCAAAGTCAAGAGATGTACTCTGAATGAGTTCTGGTTACATATTTACATAAAAAGAAAGAAATTGTGAAAAATATTATTTCATAACATTAATTTCCACCACATTAAATAAAAGACAGCTATAGTATTCAGGTTTGGTGCTTCCTGATCTTCAACAAAACCCATTGTCACTAAAAGGTAACTAATCTGTTTTGTCAGCTGAAACTCTTTGTAATTTCTAATTCTTTCTATGTCCCAGTTGAGGTAACAATACCTTTGCGGAGCTCCAGCTCATGTGGTGGTGATATTTTTTTTCTCAGCAGGTATTTTGACGTGTTACAGTAGGAAAACAACGGGTGTTACTAATAACAGTCCCAGTTAGACATAACAGTGAGGTCGGTACTTCAAAAAAAAAGAAGCAGCAACATTCATTTTATTACCTGCACATGTATGGGTTTTTCCTATCGTGACATGTCAAAATGTACAAGGCCCACAGGAAACTAATGGAGCCTGGTGTACTAGGGACAATTCCAGAGGTCTGCACAGAACATAATGAGTACCAGCTCAAATAAAGCACTGTCTAAGCCTGGTATCTGAACCACCATCAAGAAAAGTAATGATGGTGTCTGAAATGTTGGAAATAAGATATCCAGCAATGGTAACGTGACTTTTTAAAGTAAGCTAATTTGAATTGATAACGTGGTAGCTTCAGCACTGAGGGAGCATTACTCTATAGCTACATTCACCTTGCAGGCTGTGAGCAACATTATCATATTAGCTGAAGCATGTGAAACCAAATAAAACTGTTTTGTCAAGCTACCCAGGTGGAAGCAGCCACATTCATTCACCGATGACATTGTTCCCATTGGTTTCCTCGAACAAGCAAAGCACATACAGTGTAGTAACCAGGAAATGTTAGCTTACCTGTTAGCCGTTAGCTTGTCTCTGGTGTTCACCTGTGGAAAACACCTGAGCCCTGAAGGCCTCTCACTGGGGGGGGGGGGGAGTCAGTCCAGAATCCCTCCAGGAGTAAACTCATTAAAATGAAAAATAAATAAAATCTCCCCCTTAAATGAATAAAGAGTATAGATGTGGTAATCGCAGCAACGTTTAATGGACGTGTTTTAGTACAAATACTGGTTGAGTGCGGTCGCAGGGACAATCACCACACGTGCGCACCTTCAGTTCCCGGGTTAGCGAAACGCTCTGTAACCACGGCAACGAGCTCTGCGGTAGGTTTTCTCTGGTGTGGGCGTGTCCTCACCAGCGCGTGTTGTTGGAGCTGAATGTGTTAGTGATGCAGCTGCAGGTGGTGGCGCTAGTTCCACAGTTTAACATGAGGAGTTATCAATATAAATCTGAGGGGTTGTGAGATGATTAATAGGAGAAGAAGAAGAAACTATAGTTCTGCTGTAGGACTTTTGGGACTTTTTCTCTAATCTTCATCGGTGAATGTTTATTATTATTTATTTATTTGCAGTTTTGAAACCATTTGAGAAGGTAAGAGGGGGAAATCACACCTGGCAAGAGGCTGAAAAAGATGGAACCCACTGGCTTGATAATTTAAAACCTTGTTCCGTTAACCATGGTGTAAAAAAAAGTCAAATAAATGTAGTGGAGTAAAAAGAAGCCAATAATATTTTCCTCTGAAATGTAGTGACGTGGAAGTATACAGCAGTAGGCAATAAAATGAAAATAGTCAACTTGAGCACGAGAAATCAAGAACCTCAAAATTGTACTTAAGTGCCGTATTTTTTTTTTCCATTGATTCTCATCTTGTGTAAATGGAAAACTCTTGCTTTTGTCCTCTTGCTTCCCACCAGCTACACTCCTTCCTCCCACATCTCCCAACGTGGCAGCTTGATGCCACTGACTGTATGTATTACACACATTCAGAGTAGTGGGGTCCTTCTTTCAGCAAGACTAAAGAGTCCTCTGCAGTACTCCATTGTACCTTTAATTCTCAAATAACATAGTAAACTGTTTTTAATAATAATAATAATAACTTTATTTGTATTGTATGTGTTAAAGCCATTTCACATGAGTCAGTAAAATCAGTGACATTATGTTTAAGAAAGTAACGAGGATTCAAACATCTTGTTACTATATAGATTTCAAACAATTAATTTATCACATTATAAAACATTATGTCACAGAAACTCTATTCAGCAGTAAGCAGATAAGGCCAGAGTACCTGCCACTATGGGCCATGACCTGTCCTGAACTTTGACATACCAAGTGGTTTGCGGTTCTGGCTGCACTGCTGCATGACGTAGACCGAGCCAAAGTCCCTCAAAGCTGTGTACCGAGAAGTGAACACCCAACAGTCGTGTTCTAGTTGCAAAACTGCCACAACAGAAGTAATGAGCGACCCTAAAGTACAAATTAAAATCTATACCTATCAGTTAAGCACTCCCATCTTACTGTTAGGGTTGTGTAACCGAGAGCCGCAATACATCATAGCCATAGAATGCAGTTAAAGACCCCTTGTGGAAACAGGGCTGCCTCGGGTTTCCTGGCCTTGTATTTTGTGGTTCTCTTTAATCTCATATTCCACTGAACAGAGCAATTCTGCATATTATTTTAGGATCAGATGTCTCTAATGCTGTCATTTAAACAATCCGTCCAGTTTATTAGAATTTTCAGCAATGACTGATGCTTCTTTCACATGATGTGCCCGAGCAGTATGTTACATTTCTGAGATGATCAGTGTCAGGCATTATATTGTAGAGATGAATCACACAAAACCCGGTGAAATCCTCCTCAAACTGCAATAAGCAGTCTGAAACTTGTTTCCAGAAAATGTAAGTGCAGCACATAGTTGGCAGGTTACATGGTTTATTAGTCATTTGGCTCCCTTATGTGTTTTTTTTTGTAAAAGCCACAAACACTGTTACGACCACAGGGGGCTGTTGCACAGCTGCCACTTTCTGTTCATAGTTCCCCTTTGGATGCATTTTTAACAGAGCGGGGACAGAAGCCATCACACTGCTTAGGACTGGTGGAGAATTTGGCTGGAGATCCTGCTGGAGCCTTTCTGGTGTTAAATTAAGTTTATTACCAGCCATCCGAGACTAAAGCAATTTATTGTTTTATATTCTGCTACTTGGCTTCTGTGATACCAAATAGATCGCACAAGAGGAAAGGTTCTTCTCAGACATCTGGTATGGTAATTTGTATCCATTAATTGTATTAAACTTCACATTTCACATTAGTGTCATATTATTTACCCAAGGCAATGACTAATGAATTTTTGTAACACTTTTAATGGTTAAATTAAAGAGCTTTTTAAAGTCTCAACGGCCTAATAATTCTGAGATAATATACTTCTCATTTAGAAATTACTGAATTTCTGGGACTGAAGAAGGGGGACACATTTGTGTACTTGTTATTCTCTAGCTCCCTCTGGAGGCTCAGAATTGCACTTGCATCGGGTATTCCTCCACTTGTCTTTCATATACCGTCTTACTGCAGGATTCTGAATTCCACACATGCCAGACACACATTATGAACATATAGGATGTATAGGCGTTCAACACATCGTAAACAAGATAATTAAAGGGTGGCTGAATAGTAGAGTTTGTTCATATTTTCCCTTTACATCAGAGGCTTTACATGAGTTGTGCACATGTAGAAAGACAATCGATCCACTTGTGAGGAACAAAAAAGACAAATCAGAGCCAAATCAGCGTCTTTATTTTACAAACAAACGCATTATTCTATTGACATTTTTTTATATAATAAAAAAGCGATTTACAAGCTTAAGAACCAAAATGAAGCAGCACAGAATGATTATGAGTAAAATATATAATTTGAATAAATATATTTTATTTCATGCTATAAAATAAATTCATAAATGGCAATAGATACAACATCAGCTCTAGCTAGCTTCATTTACTTCATAGTTGTACAAAACAGTAGAGTTCTGAGGTTCACAGTTGGGTTGTGAGGTTGTGTGTAGAGTGGACAAAAACAGGAGTTGGGGCGTTACTGCTACCATGGTTCAGGTCGTGGTCTCCAAAGCTCCCCGAGCTACAGCTCTGTGGAAAATATGGTGCTCATTGAGACGTTGAGGCAGAATGTTTGGGAACCACTACTGAGGACTTGTTTCCCCACCTGAAGAGAAGTGCACAATTATACTATGGACATAAGGTGTATGTCCAATGAGACCACTTTGCAACACGATATACCCTGAGTTCTAAGGTTTTTTTGCCTTGTCACCAAATATGAGCCAGAGACGTTATATTGCAGGGTTTAGAGTTATAAAAGGGAAAGGGACAATAGCTAGATTGAAAACTTCCCCTCTTTATCCTCAACAACTACAACTAGTCTCGGCGCCTGGGGAGCTAAAGGAGATCACTGAACCATGACATGACAGCAGATAGCCCGCTCCCAAACAGTGGCTATACAGCGCCAAATCCCTTTCATTATTTAACACAGCTGGAGGTGCAACTCTGAACAGTGCCACTGAGTTTGACGACTGAACCACGTGCTCAGTTCTTGTGTTGCAGTTTACTGACTATCCACTGGAGTTTCATCATCATCATCATCATCATCATCATCATCATAATAACCATCAAGACACCACTTTTTCATTTATATATATATATTTTCTGAAGATGGAGCGCAGACCTGTCCAAGGCTTCAGAAAATATATAAAAATAAATCAATGTCAAATTGTCCTGGTCCTACTTAAATCAACAGCTCCCTGACATTCAGTTTGTTTGATATATGACAGGCCAATATTTCAATAGGCTTGATGATCCCAATACACCACTTCTAAAAAGGTTATTGCTTTTTTTCAGAATACACAGTGGACAGAAACTGACAGAAAAGCTATGGAAGACTTAAGATTTTTTTCTAAGCCTGTATCAGTGTTCGTAAACTACCTGAAGTGAGTTTATTATAAAAGGAATAGGACGAGCTGCAATTTCAAAAAAGTAGTCTGACAGCCTTCCCTGTAAACACTTCCATTTGATTACTTGTGGCCCATAATGCATCTCTCGCTCCTCTGAGGTGTGGAACGAAGAGTTGACAAAGAGTCGATTCGAGTGTGTCAAGTTCAGCTGGTTCTGTAGATGTGTACTATCACATAAGTAACTATAGTTCATGAAAAGCATTGAAACTATTTCCCCTCAATTCACCTATGATGAAGACATGGACTGGTTTACTCATTTGATAAGAAAAAAAAAAACCTGACTAGTCTAGAACCACCATTTAAGGGGAAAAGGTCCCTAAGAGAGTGACTGAGGCCGTTAAAGGTGAGTTCCTCAAGGATAACTACAGAGAAATCTAGACTCCTGGATGGAATTGGTATGTACTATCAACGAAAAACTGTAAGTGCACAATCGATGACACAAATACAAAAAATGTCAAGTTTAAAAAAAAAAAATTATCCATTGGCAATTTTATACAACTTTTGTGGTTGAGCAACGTGCAATTCAGCTACAGTATATGAGGGTAAGCTTGTTTTTTTTCTCCACAGTTTATCATCAGCTAAATACCCAGGCAGCTGTTCCCCTGCCAGATGCTCAGAGAGAACAGGGAAGAAGTAGATTTATGTTTCTCATGCATCTCCTTCCTTCATTGAAATGTCTACAACTACAGTACATTGCAAAGATTGTCCTCGGTGGCTGGAGAGAAGGTATACAGTAAGTCATGGGGGGTGATGGCTTGCAGGGAACAAGTCTGCCTCATTTGATTGTAATCAACTGCTACAAAATCAGTTCAACCTTAAAATCACTTCTCTGTCCTATGAAAAAAAAAATGGACAGAATCACTTGAATAATTTCTATGCATTCTCATCCTTGGTACCACTTAACAGTAAATAATGTGGCCGTACTTTGTTATAATCTCTCTATTCAATCCACTTATAAATGAAAGAGGCACAGGGATCTAAGTGCCAGAATCTAACATGTAAAGCTTGTGGCAAGGCACTAAGTTTAAGATGCCACTTTTTGTTAAGTATTCTCTCTCTTGTTTACATTGGCTTTTAACAATTACAATTGCACAACTTTTATATTGTCAGCTTTTGTATGGCTTAATATATGTTATTCATGACTTTGCGGCTTAATGTCTTTTTAGCAAATTTTTCAAATTTGACACAAGTGATTGTTTTAAGCTGGGAAACATACATTCCTTGCAAATAGCAATGAACTAGTCCTAGAACCTATTCTTCTTAATAAGCTTTCAATTATACAATATAGTCAAACTTCACTGTTAAAAATCACCTATTAGTCTTTGGTGTTAACTCTTGGCACAAAGATGTTTTAGCAGTTTGTACCTATAACTCACAAAACATTTCCGACAATAATGCAAGACAGTTTTCATTTGCTCATTTTGTCTACGTGAAGGGCAAGAATCTTTATAGGCAGAATCTAATTATTCAGCGACTGATTTTTGATGAGGTCAGATCAGCTGTCACATCAGCAGCTGTCAGAAATAAACTTGACTTAGTAAACATTTATCTAAAAAAGAACTGTGTAGGTTTGCAGACTGTGGGTGATGATGAACAAAAGTGTTGGTGATAAATGCGTACACAAAAAGTTAACGAAAAGCTAGCTATTGCGATTTTTTTGAAAAATTCCCGAAATTTTTTTGGATAGTCATCTTAGCTGTCAATGAGTAAAGCCCATGACCGCACATTCACTGGGATCAAAAGAACTGCACTCTTAAGGTAACGTTGGACATGAGCAACAAAACACAAATTTCTCCCACCAAACCAACATTAAGTAGAAAATTATATGAAAACTATAAAATAATCAAACTCAAATTGATTGACAAAAACTCAACATGGACCAGACGGGACCGAAAACAAGCAGGTGCTCAAAAAAAAGGCCTCAAACAGCTGAATGGCAAACAAAGGACAACAGAAAATGGACCACCCAACTGAGCTCTAAATTTGTAGGATAATTAAATGAGGCCTTCTAAGTGCCTTTATGTCTTAACTGTGAATGTAGATTCTTTTAAATCAGAATGGAAATAAAACCCAGTCTATATATGCTAAAAAACACCCCCATCCCTGATCCCCACAGTTCAAAGAGTATAGATAAAATACAATGTTGTCATATGCTTGACTTGTAGCCAATATTATTCATGTGATTACAGTCTAATCAACGTTCGCAATATTTTTACTTGGAGGAAAACAAAATCACTGCGGTGAAGCAGTAATACTCTGACACTGTTACTGCATCAGACTTAAGACTTAGATTAGCACATTTTATCACTGCTCCCATCCCACCCACCAGCTACCTCTAAAAGCATTTACCTCTTAGCCTTAGTCTAGCTATGTCACATCTATGTCGACGCCATAAAGTAGGATTGATAAAATAAGGAAAAAAATGTTCCAAGTCTGCATTTGACCCCAACCAATGCAGAAAACAAAGATCACAGATCGATTGTCCCATCGTAAAAGGTAGGACAGAGTGAAAGACAAAAGGAAACAAACCATAATCCTTTCAAATAAGGTGAGAAAAACCATGTCAAAATGGCTGAAATTCCTTTGTTCTTTCTGTTTGCATATTATTCAGACTAGGATACTACATTGATTTATGTGAACAGATCCAGGGCTGTTCCTACTGTGCTGAGTTGACAGAATGAGTACTCGTGTCTCAGTTAGATGCTGAGTATTTATCTAGAAGCCTACCTCACGACAAAACACATAGAATAGTTCAGTATAAATCTGCCATCAGAGTATAAGAGGAATATAAATGTTTTCACTGTGAGGATGTAATTCACCCATTACATGGATGACAGCATCTAAAACCACCTTGGCCAACAGACTGAGATCTCCAGTAGTGATACAAGTTAAAATCCTAAAGTGTTTTGTAGAACAAACATTATAAGAGAGCGAAACAATATCTTGAAAGTATGCAGGGCCATTCTCTTACTCTGTTCTGTGCATTTGCCAAAAACAAACACACAAGCTAGCAAATTTAATGCACTCCTAACATAGCACCTTCTTAATCATCATTTTAACCTGGCTGACGATGAAACAACTGACAAGGACTTTGTCCCTGATCCATACAATCAGCAAGGAATATTTCCTGTTAAGTATCAAGGCTTTGTGAATATTCTTTACAGGGTTTGGCAAAAAGATACTGTACAAACAACCTAGAACGGATTTCAAACGGTGAAAATATCTGTGCCTGGTAGGTTCTTGGCTATGAGGTAGAACCTGGTGAGTTTCATTTTAAGTTAAAATACTGTCTGTTATGAGTATGTATAGTTGTATCATGAGGTATTGAACGGATATGTCACACAAGCTTTGCACTGGCAGAAAAATCATTCCTTGTGAGTAAGTGACCTCCTGTGGCCACATGTGCAAAAACAGGTCAGGTAAAAAGGTGATATGACAAGCATCTTACCAGAGCTTTCACATTATCAATTATTGCAACATGCCTATATAACTCTGTAAATATGTTTTAAAAAAACATTGAAAGATAAAAAGAGAAATCAATAAGGGGGTCTTGATTATTGGGACCTCCTCAAAAATAGTAAGTTGTTACTCCCTTTGCTTGTAAGAATCAAATTTCTATAAAGCACCCATTTCCTCTCGGCATTCATCAACTTTACTTTCACAAAATTGTCAGAAACCCTTAATGCAAGAAATGTCCTTACTAGAGGGAGCTGATTCAAAACAAAAAGAGTCCTTTAACTTGAGTTGAAATAAACACTTCTTAAAGCTTCTTTAACCTGAAGCAGAACCTAAAAATCACATCTGGATGCTTGAGCCTCCTCTGGACTACATTTTGAGCTTTCCTCCATATCATTGGCTGGTGCCTCTTCTGCATATTGTGCCTCAAAGGCCATCCCCTCAGACGCTTCCTCTTGGTCCTTCTGGCCTGAGCTTCCCTCCGTCCTCTCTGGAGAATCAATATGATTGCTGCTCTCTGATGCGCCCATGTGCTTCTTCCGCAGGTGCTGGTTAAGGGTGCCCTGAAATGGGAAGCATTTTCCACAGATCTGACAGTGGAAGGGCTTGTTGTCCGTGTGGCCTCGGATGTGGTACTCGAGCTGATCTTTCCTCGTGTACTTCTTGCCACAGAACTTGCAAACAAACGGAGTGATTCCCATGTGCAGGCGCATGTGGCGGTCCAGGCTCCCTTTCTGATTGAAGGTCTTTCCACAGTAGATGCAAATGAGTCTCTCATTGTAAGGGTACCATTGGCTCCGCAAGCTGCGCTCGCGCACATCATTCTCCAACCCTGTGGCTCCAACAGCTGACTCGCTGTCATCTGAGCCTGGTTTGATATGACTCAGCATCCCTGCTGGGATGGCCAGGGGGCGCTTTGCCCTGGCTCGCCCTCCTCTGAAGCCACTGAGTATGGAGCGGGAAGGACTAGAGCTGCTGAGGTTGACAAAGCATGGGGACATGTTTGAGGACAGCCCTGAGTAAGAATAGGTAGCAGGCTGGATGACAGGACAGTAAGAACCCACACTAACAGCCAATACCTGTTCTCCATCCACCAACTCTGTGTGGTAACCATCATCACCAGCAGAGGAGCTATCAGAGTAAGTGGGCCTGTCTGTCTTCTCTACTTTCACATGAACATCTGTTACTTGCCCATCTTTGCCGATCAGTTCCACTTGCTCGGTTTCTCCCTCCATGGGAGTATCATGCTCTGACACACTATCACTGCTTCCACGGTCCGACTGGCCTTCCTCTTGCTGCTGCCGACCCCGGCCCAAGCTGTGCCCTGCTTGAATCTGCCGGGAGTAGTAAGGGGGGGAGATCTGGGTAGGGTTCACAAAGAGGTTGCTGTCATTGACCCCATTGCGACTGGTCTGCGAGTCATCCTTCTCTGGGCTGCAGACACTAACTGGGAGGCTGATCTTAGAGTGGATGCTCTCCAAGATTTGGGTACACTTGTCAATGATGGTCTGCATCTGTAGAAAGCTGGCAGCTGTAAGAAAACTGATTATATCCTTGAGCTGCAGGGACATGTGACCTGTGTAGCAGAATGCGAGAAGCTGTTCAAACACCTCAGGGCTTTTAATGACCGAGATGGAAAGGCCACTCATGGTGCTGAGAGCTGAGTGGTCACGGAAGTAAGGTGAACTAGCTGCCAGCACAGCCTTGTGGGCTCGAAATGGCTGGCCCTGAATGTGAACGATGATGTCACACAGCTTCCCTTGCAGCCGCAGCTCATTGAGCTGAGTCAGAACAGTGTTACTGAACTCCGGCACATCGAACTCGATGTAACTGCCGTCGTCCATTTCTCGGATATGTTTCTCCAGTTTGTCGGCAGCCTGATGGGAAAGAAAAAAGAAAGGGAAAAAACCCATTAGGTTTTGAAACACTTCATTTGTTGTGGATTGCATGATTTTTACAATTTCAGTTAACAAAAAAAACTGTTCAATGGAACACAAATGAGATGGGAAACATGAACACTTGAGGCTTATTTCATACAGTACTGTATATGAGAAATACCAGGCCAGTGAGGTTTGATTATTGTGATTTCCCTCTAAATATGCTCGCAGTAAGCTCTTATGTGCAGTGTTATGTCGAGGTCTATCTGCCTGCTGAGAACTGCATATCCGTCGCAGGATTCAAGAGACAAAAAAAACTAGATAGAAGCTGTTCCAGCAATGACTGTGAAATGATTTCCTGCCGAAACATCTGCCTGACCAGCCTCAGCTGTCAATCATGATGTTTCACCAGCTTTTTATAGCCTCAACATCAACCAACCACATCCATTTTGATAAGAGAAAAAAAATCATGTAGATGGAAGGAGATACTGGCTGCCATTGCAACTTACTTCTGCAAAGACATGGACACAATTTACACTGTCCAGAAAAAGTATGAGCAAGGAGTAACAACTAACTATGTGAAACCTGAGCCAGATACAAAATTAACTCCATTGAGATATGAGATTTTGGTCATATCATACAGCCCTACTTCTACTTGTTCAAATGAAGTTGAAGTAGGAAATACCAGAGTCGGAACTACCACAAATATTCAAGACCATTCAACAAAAGTTACAAAATCTGCAAAAACATCAGACCTAAAACAACAACCGCCACTGGAGAAGATATTTGAATTAAAGTTACCATCAAATTATCTACATGCAAAAAAAAAAAAAAAATCAGAATTATATGTCACAACTTTTGTATGCAACGATATACGCCTACATTGTTGTACATGAATACAATGTTAAAAAAAAAACATTGTGGCTGTACCAACATTCAGCATAGTGTCTCACACACTTTAGGGTGTGTTTCTTTTGATACACACTGTATTTATTTATTCATCATGTATCTCTCAACCACTTTAGCTGACTGCACAAAAGCTTTGGTAGACAATCACAGCAACGTGATTTTCCTGAGGTATTACAGATGTTTACATCGGGTACAGTATGTCATATTTACACTGGCTGTGTGGTGATTTGATTTTAAAATCTCATGTTGTTGTTATAATATATTTAAAAGATGATTTCTTTATCTATTCAGGGTTGCTTACTTGACACATTGCACCATCTATGCAACACACTCTCTTGACTAATGCACCTATTGGCACTGGTCATGTTAAATTAAAAATATATTAATGTAACTGCTCTGAGGTAATTTATTAATGTAAACATTAATATTTAATAATGCCTTGTTAAATTTGTGCAGTTCCATGTACAACTGTTATCAGTTCTCTGATAATCTTTTTCACATTCAGTGTTGAAACTGAAAGTGAAATATCTGAAATCGCTGACTCAGTGGTGATACCCAGCCCTACTTTTATTTATGCTCTTTACAGTGATGTTTACGGTCCCGAATTTATATTACATTTCTTATATTTACTGATACTGTAAATACTGTCCCAATGAAAGTATTGAGATGGCACAGACTAAATATTATGTAGTCAGACAACTTTACTCTTAATCCTTAAGATAAACAAAGAAATATCATGATCTGCTAAGCCAGAAATGCTGATAAATCACCAACCTGATTCAAATTGTCTCCAATAAATATTTTAACCGTTTTGACCTGATATCTTTTTTTAGAGCAACACAAATAAAGTACAACATAAGCATTGAAAATACTGATGGTAGAAGTGAAAGTATTAGAGGGACAGAGATTACAAAGAACACTAGGTAATGCAAAGATGCAATTTATCATATGCTCATATTTTGTCAGCATACATTCATTTTTATTCATTATTCATTTATTCTTTCAGTGCTATAACTGCTAAACTAGAAATAGTGACATGAAACAAATGCAACTGGCGGAATACAACAATACAATGTATACAGTCAGCTTACTGTGGCTAATTATAGTCTTAAGAGGGGGTAATACAGGTATATATACTGCAGTTGGCAGAGTAAGAGGAAAATCTGGTTCTACCTGAAAAGGTGAGCATGCACCAGGTGTTCTTGAATTGAATGTCTTTCCTTTTTGAAGCTTCTCTGATGCATCTGAATTAAAGTGTCAAAGTAATGACACTTTAATTGTGTAATTACTGTTGAGGCTTGTTAATCCTTTCACTTCTTATGAGCACATCACTGCCCATCCGTGAGTTAAGATATTTCATAACATGCTAGTCACAAAAAACTTTGATTGAATCACATTTTGGCAAATTGATCAACAATTAAAAATTCAAAACCCACCACTACAAAGCCTAGTAGTGGCACAGTAATACACTGACCTGAGCTGGTTAATAAAACATTAACCAATATAGACCCGGCCTTCTCAGCAGAACTAGTTAAACCACTCCTGTCATACATAATTACAAAAGGTACATATTGTATAATTCTGTGTTTGTAAATGCAAATATCTCCAACTTGCAAAACCACACATGGATTCCATCTGCCCTCATCCTATGTCTTCTTCTGAACCAGCAACCCCCCACCAATGCCGGCAATTTAGAATGATCTTCTGCACATGCAATCCCTGTCAGCACTCCAGTTACCAAAGCATGCCAAGACACCTATCCAACCTGTCCATATGTTCTCATCCTGGCACAGGAGAGGGAAAGATGTAACAAAACAGAGAGAATCATAACAAGGTGTGCATTATTTCCCCTCCCCCACCTCTACATAGAACATGTTCATACACTATATCACATACCAGCGATGGCTGCCAACAAGATGCATACTGGATCGTGCCAAGTTGACGGCCAGCCAAAGAATGTGCACTCAGTAGTTGAGACGCACATGCTTGGCTCATGGGGGAGAACCAAAAATGTTAAAACTCAGCTCAAAAAGTCCATCTGTGGCTCATGTTCTCCGCCTGGTAATAAACCTGTTTGACACAGCTGCTTCATGTAGGTACACAGAAAGGATGCTGAGTATCTTGTGATAGTTTGGCTAACCAAAAGATCAGCACAACTGTAGTGGAAAGCTGCAGAGTCTTATATGGAGTCAAAAAAAGGAAGAAAAAAGTAGAGGATAAATCAATGTCAGCAGCTAAGCAATGTGTGCTTTCTTCAACATCAGCAGCATTTCCAGACCAGATCCAGAAGAGAAATGCTTAACAGGCAAAGGTTAGAGAGAGCAATTTAAAATGGATAGCACAAAACAAGATAAAAATAGATTGTGTTACATTAAAGGGAAGGCGTGATGTGAGGAACTTTGCAAGTGTAAGAATAACATACATTGTGAAAATTGTTAAGAGCGAAGAGGGAAGTCAATATGCAGAGCTACATATTGTATGCTTTGCCTTTGGGTGTGTTCTCTTATTTGACTTGTTTATTGTGAAAAACTGGAAACCAAGAAAATGGTTATCTTTCATTACAGCCTATTCACATGCTTGTCATATGAACACAAGTGAAAGACTTAAAGGATCTCATTATCCGTTTGCTACAACATGTCCATTCTTAACTTTGCTCTATTAAAAGTAAAACACTCATCTATAAAAACTCTGAAATCCTATTATATGTGGTACTTCATTTGTCCCATGTCACTTAAGTAAGTTGGCCAAGTTCTTGGTGACCCTGTGCCACTCAAGGAGAGGCTCTATAATTAGATAGATATGTTTTAGGGATTTTACAGGAGAAAAACAATGACAGCCAAATATTTTCCTCATGCAAAAACTGATGCATTCAGACGAGAGTAACTTTGACCCACAGCCACGAGACTCTAACTCTGTCCTCCATAACTGGTGCTTTCCTCCAGCAGATGTTACAGTCAGGTCTGACAAATTTACTAGTCATGTTTGCAGCATGAAAGGTGCTTTTAACACCTGTACTAATTATCTAGGACACCATCCCGCTCCATTGTCTTCTCACCTATATAGACACCCTGCAGTGATTACGCTGTTACGAGCACAGTTGGCAGTGTCCTCAGAACACCTTTTATCACCACCAAATGGGCAGGGCAACCGTTTGAGCAGATTCAAATGTTCGTTGAGTCAGATTTTGTCATCTTTTCCCAAAACAATATCAATATGCCTGTGATCACACAGGTAGAAATAAAAACTTTAGTACATTCATTCAAAAAACGAGTTAAAGAACATCATGAACCCAAAACTAAATATTAAAAAAGATCACCAAAACGATATAAATGTACAGAACACAACACATGGCACCTGCTGCTGCGGACAGTATCATACCACTGCACCCACACCCCAACCATCTCTGAATAACCACATTTTACCCCCAACAGACCTCACAGGAGCAGCGCTTTCTTTCTGTATTTTTTAACCGAGATCAACTTATTCACCTAGCATCTAATTTCAGCCATAATGGCTCCAACCAGCAGAGTTTTACAGCTTTTCCCCCCAGAACAGAAACAGGACTATAAAAGCGGCTGCAGTTAAATGGGTGCAAAACCATAATGCCTACTCATGCAAATGCTGAAATGGCCCTGGCTCTGCTCTGTTCTGACATGCCTTCTAGTTAAAATATTTGGACTGGTGTCAGATGCAGTATCCAGGAATAACGTGTGTTTTCTTGGTTTCTCACTGGGTGGTGGATGCAGCAGGGTGGGAGATCTCAGGGCTGAGCTGCCACAGGAGTAACACGAAAACAAAGTCCGAGGTGACCGAGGTGAACTCAGGTGTACTGAATAACCTGCCATGTCACTGCACTTCGTCCCATCATAACCCACCGCACAGTGGGTTTACATTAACTGGGACCGGGAGCGGTGCTGACACTGGTGTCGTTAGACTTCAGGTTCACTTTCTGACAGTATGAACACACACGGGCCCGATGCCGCCCAGTACACTACTACGAGACCTTATCGCAAGTGTAAGCTACACATTTAATAATTAAAAGTCACATTTAGCCGTGTTAGCATCACCGTGTATGAACACTGCGGGACGTCAGCATGTACTACTGGTACTGTGGCACCTGCACACAATGCAGACACACAGGGGAACAAAAGTGCGGTGTTTGAAACTTTAAAACAAAACCATTCTGTCAGTGCTTCACTTAGCCCCGTACTCGAGTTAGCCATCGATGAGGGGCTCTACATAGCGGAGCGGCTAACGTTAGCGTTAGCTCGACCACCACCCCCCCACACCTGCTTTATCTTGTCATGTCTCCACTGTTTCTCATTTCTACCGTAACTCATAGTTAGATTGGTGTTGGTTCAACATTAGTATCGACTGGCAGGGGTCGAAACACCCAACTACCAGGCAGCACACAGCCACAGGCTAACCAGCTGTGTGTGCTAGCCTGACACCGAACATTTATTACATTAAAACGTGTAACTTCTCCACACACTTCCCTCTTTCACGCACAGGGTGTTAGCTTGCGACTTAGTCACATTTCCTATAAGCAAGCCTCACAAGTCTTGACAACATTACAGAGTGTAGTGGCTGAGTTTGCAGCGTCGGACGCGGACACAAACTGTGTCGGCTGTCATATGAACTAGCCGCTGTGCTCGCTAGCTTAGCTGTCAGCCAGGGCTACGTAGCGAACAGCAGCGGCTAACGCTAACTAGCAGTTGGTCGCTAGCGTGCGGCGGCAGACAACGATTTCCCCCCCCACCCCATTACTTACAGTGTGAGGGCGAAGACGAGCCGACATTGCATTACGGTGACTAGTCCGGGCCGAAGTTCGAGTCCGCCAAACTCACCGTCTTGCAGATTAGCTCGAAACCTTGTCCATTCCCCTCAGTAGCTCGCTAACACTACAGCCAGGCCTCCCCCCCTCTCCAGTCCAGATGTGTCAGACAGTTGCTGCTGCAATTTTTTTGCATCAACAGGAAGTGTTCTTTTGGCTCTTTGCATTCATTCTATCAGTGAGTTTTGCAGCAGCAGCCCCTCCCTTGCTCCTGTCAGTGTTATGTGCTGAGACATCTTGTTCTTTAAAACATGACGTGACTCAGGACATATACATGCGCAAAAATAAAGAATAAGTGCAGCGCGGCAGTGCGTTTCCTAATGAGTTAGGGGGCAGATAACTCCACTCATCCTCTTATCTGCTGACAACAGTCTCCGTTAAGGTTGTTCATAGGTCAAGTCGTCTGCTTTCTGACAGAGAGAGGGAGCTCTAAATGGATTAACGTGGCTTTGTGTGCCTTTTCTCCTATTTTATCTGAATGGTTACTACAACACAATAGTTCTTTACACTTCTTTTTAACCTCATATGATATTGATACATGTATTCCCACATATACACACACATGCACGCGTCCACAGGAATATCATACATATATATATATATATATATATTGAGAGAGAGAGGGGCTGGGTGGAAGAAGTTACCTTTTTTAATTAATTGCTGTTATTGTTAATTATTAATATTCACTGACATTATTATTATTTACTTTGGCCTCCACACAGTGTTGAACATGAAGGTATCACTACCACCAAGACACAGTGAGATGTTGGGGCGTTGCACCCCCTTCAAATCATTACATCTGAGTTGATGCGTGTCACTTTAACACCTTCAAAGTCATTGGTCAAAGCCATATTTCTCTCCGATAGTCACATTCTACTTTACTGTAACTGTTCGATGGCTTTAATGAAAGTTTTGTATTTTTTTTATACGAGTTACATAATCAGTTTTCATGAACTCAAAATGCATCCCTTCAGTTCTGTCTAGACACCACAAAGTGGCGCCAGAGACTAAACTGACGATGAAACCCCGAACTTTCAACCCTTCTCAGTATGATGTACAACTCAGTGCAGAAATATGTTCTTGCATCAATACAATAAACCACAAAAATAACACAAGGGGAAATGCTGTAAGTGTAAGTTCCATGCAGGATCTAAAGAAAAAACACAACTTAAAATTTGCTTTAGTGTTTGGCCATCATTCAATAGAGACAAAAAGCTTTGTTTACTGTGATAATCTCTTTATGTATACAGTAGAGCTTTGAATATAACCTTGAACACTGCAAGCATAATTATGTCTAAACTCTTTTCCCCTACACACAATCTGGACTTGTTGTATTGGATATTTTATAATGATTTCATTTCTTTCTTGACAACTTTTATTTCTACAAATAGCAGACTACAGTGTATTGAACAATATGGGCTTTATAGTGACCCCACCAGAGGTGATGGTGGCAATAGATTGATCAATTTTATATGATTTTATTTTTTTCATCCTTCGATTATTATAGGTTCTTGCAAACAGTGTATATGCTGTGTTTTTAAAAATCTTATTTTACTGTTGTACTAATAATTTTAGCGTGAATGTGTTTCTGCTGGTGATGGGGACAAGGTAAACTCTTGTCTGCTGTCTTCTGTTAAGGGCACTTTATCTGTAATACCTGTAGTGGAGAGGAATGAATGTGCGCTGTGTGTGTTTCTGTTCTTTCACTGAGTGTGAGTGACAGGTTGGCGGCTCAGGTGAATATCTGACCTAATCTGTGTGCAGGTGGGTGATCAACGAAGAGAAAGAAATCGCTTTGTCATTGCACGTGCTACTTGTTAAACAAGTCACTCCTCTATTCTCAGTGATTTGCTTTTTTTCTGTCTTTTTTTTCAGGAGATTGATGCATAACTGGAGGTGCAGCCAAGGTATGGTGATTAGAGATGGTTTGGTTGATCCGCGGGAATGATCATGGTATTGATAACATTTCAAACAAACTCATAATCAAAGGGTTTCCTGTTGAAGTTGTAATCTTTTCTGAAATGGGGCTTTGTGAGCTCAGTGGCATTTGGTTGACCAGGAATTATTTGGCGGTAAGCTAATGGGGCTGGTTCTGAGTGGTGCAGCGCCAGGGATCGTATAGGGGCTCCAGGTGGTGTGGCCCGGGGCTCTGATGGGCTGCTCCTTTTTAATCCCAGATGACATTGCAAAATCTCCAAACCCCCTGCCCTTGTATAAGACTGTATAGGATGATTTGCTTCAAGGGGGCAGATCATGTATCAAACTGAAGGAATAAGGAGCTCCAGGGTTTTATGTTAAACTTGAAACCATGGGTTATGCATAATATGAAAGATAGGTATTAATTCTTTGAAAAGGAAATTTGTGTGTTTCTGGAAATAACTCTAATAAGTTTAACAATACTAATCATAATAAGTATATTAATAATTCTCACATAGATTGTATTTATTTTCCACCCATACAATTACAGGAAAAATCTCAATGCACGTAAGCCTCTTTTATGGAATATGTCATGTTTGCAGTTTTATTGCAATATTAAAGGTTACTCTGCCGCAGTCAACAAACACCACTCTAACCTCAGTTTGCTTAATGTTGAATAAGTAGCCCAATTTTTTAAGCTTAACATGAATAACACATTGTTTTCTATGTGTGCCAAGAGTCCCAGAATACCTTGGCTGTCAGTGCTGAGGAGAACAATGGTCTCCCAGTGCTCCTGTCCAGAAATAGTCCATAGCTCACTGATGGAGAACATATTTCCCAATAGCAGGTGTCTGAGTCAGTCAGTGCCTGATCCTCACTATGACTGTAAATGAAAGGGCCAGCTCGTCCAGGTGCAGGAGCACCTCTTTGGCCCTCTCGGGTTTCTCCTTGATGGAGGAGCTTTTTGTGGAAGAATGAACAAGAGAAATATTGACATTAAACAATGTATATTACTATTAAAAAGCATATACATCACCCCCTTTAGAATATGTAATAGTCTACATGAGGGCAATTAGCTCTCTTAATGGCAGACTCTACTCTATATAGATGATTGACATTATTTTATTAATATAACAATTATATAATAATACAACACGCAAGGTTCATACACACACATAGATAGGACAGTCAGTGTTTTATATTGGACAAACAGTAGAAACACATGCCTAAAATCCTTTTATGTATTTGGAAGTGCAAACACAGCGTAAGCTAATGCAATATTTATATACCACAATGATAGTCAGTTTGACATATCTTCATTTCATTTTAAAACTCAGCTGGGCTCCAACCAGAGCCATTCCACACAAAACCTTGCAAGCTAAGAGTGTTTTAGCAGTAAGTACAATAATCACTTGCATTGCCGGGATAATGAGCTCTCAGATGTGTCATATATTTGCCTGAGAAATTAAGCCAATTTGTGGAAATGGTGGCCTGGGGTTGAGGGAATACGGAGTGGCTTGTAAAGATGAGTGATATCTGGCACAGCATGAAGAGAATGAGAGGTGTGCTGCCCGGTGCTTAGCTCAAATGAAAGCTCTGATTAGTGGAGCAAAGATCAAAATGACAGAGCGGTGGAGGCTTCAGCTGGGCCTTTGTTATTGATAAGTCTGTCATCTCTGCTGATATTGGAGCAGTAATGGCAGCTGATGATTAGGCCACTCCTGAGCTATTAACTACATTTCTTATCCTTTTACTGGGGCCCAGGAGAGCCTGCTTGAGACAAAGGCTTCCTTTATGAAGCTGGCTTCTTAAACGGCGTCCACCTGACCTAAAAGGCACAACTGTTATGTCTTTCTGCCAGGCCAAAGAAGTCAGGGACGAGATGCAAGTCAGAGGTCGCGGTGTGCTGCTGTTTGAAATGAAGGGGTTCTGAGTGAGTAAGCTGCTGAAAGACGGCTGCAGCAAAATTACAGAAAATTGGCTGTTTTGTCAACATTTCATCAGAAGATTTACAGAAAGCTGACCCCGACCCTTTCTCTCCCCCTCTTTCACGAGGCTAAGGAGATTGAGAGGGTCGGAACTGACTAACAAACAAATCTCTTCTTTATTTCTTTCTCGCTTTCTCTTTCTCTCCCTGGAAGTGATATTCAATATGATCTCTTTTTAATGATCCTAAGTGGGTGAAATTACATATCCTCGACACATATTGTTCAGGCTGGTTTACTCTGATTCCAGGGCACACTAAGGGTATAAAAAGTAATTATCAAAATATTTCAATTCTCCAATGAGAAGAATAATGTGCCATTCATTTTGTATTATTGTGCCACAGTGTACATAGATCCAGCACATTCATTTTGATATTTAGTTTTTTATACATGTGAATGCACAATATGACAACATCCGATAATTATCATGTTAGACTTAGGACAAATAAAAAAGTTAATATTTTTAAGTCAGCTTGCACAAGATCCCAACCGAGTGTACTTGTAACTTACTTCTGCAGGTCTAGCGAAGAAAAAAGAAAGACAGACAGAAAAGTTTTACAAGATTAAAGCGGAATTGGCCGGAGCATTGAACACTGCTAGCGATGATTGCAATAGTTACAAGATCAGAGGTCAAACAGTTTGTTTTGAGCAATGGCCATGTTGGAAGTAAAGGGCTAAAAGTAATGGATAATCAATGTTGGAAAAAATTAACAAATAGATTAAATCAATAGCTAAAGGTGGGACAATGGTTCAATGGTTGAAACAGTTGCAAACCGCTCCATGTATAAATGGAGAAAGTAGTTTGCTAAATATTAGAAATGTTAAAATAGATCACTCAAAGTAGGCTAATGCATAATAAATGAGAAACAGCCAAAAATAATGGATAACATTTTTCTATTGTTAGCTAAAGTAGCTTGGTGGCTAAAATGCTTCGTATAGGAAAAAAGATAAAAAATGATTTGGTTGAGGAATGTTAATAAATCAATTGTTAGCTAATAGTAACATAGGCACTAAATGTTGAAACATTCAACTATGCTGCTCCGAGTGCAAATGCAATTCAACTGGACAAAGACGTTGTCGTAATAGTATCCACATGATTATTAGTTTTATCATCCACTTTAAAAGGAGACATGTTTGGAACAAGACAGGTGGTGTCAATAAAGGGTCAGGGTAGCTACTTGAGTGAGTGGTAGAATATGTCAGGCAGAAGTGGTTGGGGCCCACTGCACTAGATTGCATACAAGCTTGTTTTGGGCGCAGCATTTCCAACTACAGCTCCGTGCTTTGTTTCTGACCCCAGCTCAGTCCGCTCTGTGTCTTTGGTATTCCCCTACAAAGGCCAACAGGAATCCTCGGCTTGTTGATTTAGCCCCCAGTGGCTGGAGGCAAAGCATCTTTCATTAACATCTAAAACCTCAGGAATGAGATACTGGCCTCACGATAAGATCTGGTAATGCAGTAACATGGAATTATGGAAGAAGAAAATTGCCATTTTGTATATAAGCACCTGTGATCTCCCATGAAAGCCCCCTGTTCCCCGGGTTGGGTCAGTCCCAGGAGAGTCGAGAGTCCTGGAACCCAATCCATCCTGCAGAGAGAGAGAGAGAGAGAGATTTTCATGCTCAGAGAAACGGAAGGTGTTGCTGTCTGTGGAAGGTCAGCTTCGAGCACCAAGACAGTGATCCTGTGTGCCTGCCGGAGAAAATCATCTCCTACCCACTGGAGAAATGCCCCCTTCCCCTGTTTGTGGTTCTGTTTGTGGTCAGCAACCGCTTTAAGGTCGATACAAAGCATTTATGAGACACCCCAGAGATATTGTCACCGTACTTTATCACTTTACCAGTAAGCTTGGACATATCAGAGCGCTGCTGTGAGAATATGGGAGTTTTTGTCTCCGTCATTGCTCTTAGAAAGGTATGTCGGCCTCGCCACTTTCAGAAAGGTGTTTCTTTATCTGAGCCTCTGTGAGGAGAACATGTCAGAAACAATAGAGTTATGTGGCATTCTGGCATTTTGAAGAAGTTGGATACCCTTTTAGTCTTATGCCGAGGTCAAATTCAGAGTCCTCCAAAGAGTCTGGAATGAATGCAGGTGTTCTGCTCGCAGCAAACAGCCTGAAGAAAAGAAAGAAATCTCCTTTTTCTTTCTGCGAGCCTCGTTCATCCTGCACTATACAGGCAAAGCAGTTCAAGTGAGCTGGTTGTCATTTACACATCACTTAGCTGGTTTATGTAACTACAACCAATAGTTTCAATGGCCAATTGTCTTTATAGATAAAGAAGTTGGAGTGGCTGGTAATGAGTGGTCAGGGCAGAACAGATCAACTGGAAAGAAGAGGCTGGAAGGAAGGAAGAGAAAAGTCTTATTGTGGCAGACCTGATGTGTTTTTGTCTCCTCTGGATAGTTTCTCCATCACCTCTTTAAATTTTAAAGCATTTGGCACGCAGCCTGTGGCAGGTTCTCTTGAGGAAGCAGCAAAGCAATGAGGGTCAATGGTGCTATAAATCCTACACTGTCCACTTTGGAATTCGACATGGACACTTGAGATATGATATTTAATCGAATGGTGGCGTCAGTGTGAGTTGAACATCCAAGTCAAATGCATTTTATATACGGGAACTGCAACGCGAACAAGAGCCAAGAGGGCTGTTTATCCTCTGGGGACCTGAGGCATCGTCATTTGGTGTTTTGCAATGATGCAAAATGAATAACATGCGTAAACGACACGTAAGTCCTGCCTTTGGGCTTTGAAGCGCCTGAGGGGGAGAAGGGCTGGCAGCCATGTTTTTGCACCTCATTCCAGAGCCATGCAATAAGTGTCATAACTTTGGCCTTAACATAAGAATGGAACTCATCCAGAGATGGGCTTCACCCTTCATCTCCTGTCCTCCCTCTCCTCGAGATCAGAGCCCTATGTTTAAGTACTGTATGCCCACATATTGAATTTATATTATCTGCCCTTAGAGCATTATAGTTGGAGCAAAACACAGCAGGTGTTTAGTTCTATATAATCATGAAAAGCCTGCTATGCTTCTTCAGACAAACCTGCTTTGATTTTCTTTCCCAAAAAACAGCATGCACTTTGCTTTTATCATATATTAGAGGCCTCTGTCATTTGGCTTTTATTTCACGACCGTATAGAACATCAGATAAAGTTACATTTTATGGCTCAGACGTAAAGAACAAGAACATATAGCGATATTATAATTGTTGCAAAAGGAAAAAACAATTATGCTTTGTACCAGAACCTAAAATTAAACTGCAATTAAGTAGGAAGGGGGTGGGGAGCCTCCACAGCGTATATAATGTAAATAGTTTCTGGCAACAGAGAAGGGTATAAGTTCAAGACAATATTTGGAGGCTGGGAGACTGACAGTAATTCAATTAGACAGGAATCCTCACCCGTTCTGTGGGTCAAAGTTATCCATGTTAATCAGTGGAGACCGGAGACATATAAGCTGCTGGTTTCCTGCTGGGGCTACACTGTCTGACTGTGCACTCTTACCATGCAATGCATTTAATATTAAAACGTACGTAAACACAAACTTCAATTTAAAAATGCATGTCATTAAGAAACTGGAAGTTGGACCAGTAGCCTATTGCATAACATCCTGTGATATTTACATTACCATCTACTGAATTAAAATAATTGGTGAATATTGAATCCTGAAATAAAGGCATTTACTGTGACATATTTCACTAGAAATGACATTTAACATGAATTATGAAATGAAAATATGCGTCCTGGTGTTGAAATACGGAGGATCTGTAGTGTTCAGTGCCCGTCTGGAAGCAGCTTAAGAGGATAGTTTTTGAAAATACAATTTACATGCCGTAAAAAAGCATTAAAAATATGATTTATGCCGTTTCATGTTGCCCACTGATTTACATTTCAGCATTTCTCTGATAAAAGATGGTGCCAGTTAATTATATTAAAATATATTGACTTGTATTATATGTCATGTTTCAGTCCATATTTTAGAAATGTCCTATGCAACACTTTTTTTGTCTCTTAATATTCAATTTAAATCCATATTTACATCCCCTACTTTCTGCTACATTGGTTAGACCTTTCCTCTGTTCACAATGTGAAAGCAAACCATCCTACCAAGCTTAAGCGGTTAGCTCGACAACATTTGGCATTAATTGCAAACAGCCTTAAAGATGGCGGCTCCTCCTCAGTGTTAAAGAAAGTGCCAAGAGTGTTATCTGAAGAAAGAGAGAGTGAAAGTAGTGAGCATACAGTGAAGTGAGTGTGAATATTGTATTTCAAATGGTATTCTGAACAGTCCAGCTTGTTACCAGAGTGAGCTGTGACCCTGAGAGTGCCAGTTTAGGAATGCGGCTGTCGTCTGGACACTTTGCACCATGGGAGATGTCCGCAGAAAGTAATTACTTCAACCAGGATGCTGTCAAGACGCAAATCCTCTATTGTATAAAAAAAAAGTGACCAGAGCATCAAATATTAAGAGAGACCAATTCAGAAGCATGAGGAATACTGAAAAGTTTCATAAGAGTTGACAAAATAATTGATCGGTTAACTGAGCATTTACTATGTTAAGTGCCCTGAAATAATGTATGTTGTGATTTGGCGCTATACAAATAAAATATAATTGAAATAGATTTTTAAGACCCCTGTTACACCAATGAGTAGTTGTACCTGTCTCCCCACTCCACGAGCAGGTGGATGGTGTTGAAATTGAAGAGGTGAACACAAACACACACACAGAGCAGGGACAAGAGCCAGAGCTGTCATCCTAACTTTCAGATGAAGTGGGGGATTAGGACGGAGGTGAAAGTATGCTGAGGACCATGGTGACAGCAGATGAAGGGAGATAGCGCAAACTCTCGTGGAATTCACAAGCATTCACAGGCATTCACAGGCCGTGTGTGTGTGCATGTGTGTGTATGTGTGTGTGGGCTGCTACGAGAGCGCACTTGAACTCAAAAGTATTTTAGTTAATGTAAATTTCATCACAAAACGTCTTATATTTCCGAAAAGATCTGAAAGGTTAAATATGCTTTTCAGTTTTTCACGGAGCACAACAGATCGCTGATAATCTCTTTGTTCTGAAATCATGTATTGTGTGTGTGTGTGTGTGTGTGTCTGTGTGTGTGAGCAGGGAAACACATCAATTCCCATGACAACACTGATATTAATACCCCGAAAAATGATGTCTTACAAATAACAGCTTGTGCACAGGATATTCTTATGTGCATGCGTCTGTGTGTCTGTCTCATGTGTCTTCTCTCGTGTTGTGGCTGTGCAGGAATGTGCTTTTTTCGGTGCGTTTCTTCTTCTGTAGCTGTGGTGGTCCCGCGGCACCAGCCATTCGTCCCTCCACAGACACGCTGACTAGGCCAGCGCGGGCTCAGGTATCTCCACTAACCTCCCCTTTGTCCCGCTTTAAAATAGGGCCTTTTGTCTGCTGTTTTCTGCAGGTCATTGTGAGGAGCGCTTCTTAGTGTCAGCTTTAATTCACACTGTAACCCAAGCCATGATGCCTCCCAACTATCCACGCTGCCTGCCTGGCATTCAGCTCCTTGGAGAGCTGAGGCTGCTTTACTCCCCCCACCTCTCCTTAACTGCACCCAAGGGACAACTTGCAAAGTTTGTTGCTTAAATATTTAAATAGCCCTTTAATTGACATCCGTCAGACCTCACCCGCAGCACAACCTGAATGCTGCTCTGTAACCATAAAAGAAAATGCTGACGTTGTTTTTCTTTCAGTCGCTGTGACCTATAGCACTGTAGAGATTGTAGAGCCCCTCAATTCTTTCTTCAACATCGTAGATCGAATATCCTCAGCCACAATTCATCACTGCAAATTGATTGGAGCTCTGTTGTAGCATTTCTTTCTTCTTTGAAAGCAATAATATAAAAATGTAAGCATTCAATCGAAAAAAGTTGCTTCGCTTCACTCACGGATAGATTTAAACTTTTAAATGACACTAACCAGCCGTGGCTCAGTGGCATGCATTGACAGTGCTTCTATCATCTCTGACCCTCCAGTGAACTGGCGTCAAAAGAACTGGTTAAAACAAAGGAACCTCAGTCGAAATTACAACAACAAAGTCATGTCATGTAAAATAGAGTCGCAGCGAAGGAAATGCACCGAAAACATCAACAGCAGTGGTATTTTTCTCTTTGGAGCTTAACCTAAGATCCCAGCTGGGGAGATACAGGCCCCAGGCCCTGTCTGCCTGTCTACCCCTTGAAGAAGGGAAGAAACAACAGTAGAAAAGAGAAAAGAGACTCATGTTAAAACAGCAAACATCATAACCTGATATCGACACTCAGCTGGGGTTCGCTTTGCTTCTGCAGTCTCTGTTCTTCTCTCCTGGGAGGGTGCGATCTATAAGGGCTTCCTTAAACCATCTCCACGGCTAAAAATAAATCTCACGTACAGTACACTGGTGTCAGGAGTTTAAAAAGTGAACTGGTGGAAGTTAAAAAGGATTTATATCAAGATATTTTTCACAGCACATGACAAATGTGATGTACTGGATGTTGTTAGGTGGAACATTTTATGAGATATTCATTAAAAAGCCTAAATACATGCAGATGCAATTACGGTAACTTATTGTAAGTCACTTTGGATAAAGCGCTTTGGATAAAAGTGTCAGCTAAATGAAATGTAATGTAAAAATGTAATGGTGCAATCCGCCACTTGATTGAACTGGCTTTAATCAATGATCATTTCAAATGTTGCCTAATATGACTATAACTACCTGTTGTGTAGTCATTAGCTGTTACAGAGGAATATGATTCCTTTATATTTTCTACAAAAGAAATAATATATTATTGTCAAAAGAAGGTGACAGCAAATAAAAACGGTCGCTATTTATTACTAGAATTACTGTTTGGTCTTTAATGTCAGAGTTGTCATCACTCTTAAAGAATGAGTCTGGTGATATTCAATTTGGTCTCTGCATTAAAATTCTAAAACCAACAATACATTACTCTGTGTCTTGTGTTTTTCAGTTTCCCTACACGTATTGGTATAGGGAAGGTAACTATTTAAACCTTTTATCCTACATTTAACCTGTTTAGCAATTTATTTCTTTTACTTTTACACACCATTGATTATCCATTACTTTTTGCTCCTTATTTCTACTCCACTGGTTCCTATTACAGATATAAATCTTATTTCTTTCTAAATCTCGTTTTTTTTTTACAAAATGTCAAGTAATCTGCTCAATCAGCCAGGCGCTGTGGTTTCTGGTAAATGTAATTCAAACAGGAGTAAATAGTGTATTTGTGTGGGTCTTTTTTCAGCTGTGGGTTAGTACTCATTTGGTGTGTTAGTGAGTATTGATGGCAGCAGGACAGTGCGTAAGGAACCCGCTCAAAACGAATGACGGCGCTTATGTTCATCATAATGAAGAAACATGTGACACTGAGCAGCAGCGTGGATCAGTGATGGGTTTTTATTGGGTTTTTGCTCTTTTAAAAGACCAACTGGGCTGAGCCGCCTTTGACTTAGATCATCTATGTAAATGTTGATGTAAAGGATATGAGCTGATATAAATAGATGATATCATTTCTTAATTTCTTTTGGCACAAAATGTCCTGGATGAGACGTTAATATTCTTTTAAGTCAACACTGAATCAGCTTGATCTAAATGTGCATCTAAATTGTTGAGAAAGCAGCGACTCAGACACTGATTGTGACAAATGCCGTAGATTTAGATGTACATCGCTTCCAAACAAGCGAGCACAGTGTCTCTCAGCTGGGCTCGCTGTCTAGAGGAATGGAGCGGAGGTTTGTGGGAGCCCGTCTCGGCCCAGTTCCCCTGGTCGGCTCACATTCTCCGAGTGAACCCGTGTCCCGGGGCCAGTTGGGCGGCACAGTCTCATGTCTCAAGTCCTCACAGTTCACTGGGCCCTTTAAAGTGAGCACACCCACCAGGGGCCCTCAGGACTACAAAAACTACAAACACTGGGCTGTCCGGGCTCGTATCTGAGACACACTGATGCACACTTGCACGCACACATGCACACACACACACACACACCAACTGTTAACAGCCCATTTATCTTTGATACAATGGAGAGACAATAACAGAGACAAAGATATTATCTGTGTCGGTTGTTACTAGCATGGGTCTGTAATTTTGACCCTGGAAGTCAGAGTCAATTCTAGACAATATTCATCTTTTTCCATGTGATTCTTTTTTTTATTTGGAGAAGAGATACGGATCCTGAGATGGTTATGGGAGGGAAATGTCAGAGAGCAGATCAGTTTTCAGACATGGCACACTCTGGTGAACATACGCACTGAGATCAAAGTGAGGCCTTTGCCTACCGCAGTGCATCCCCAACAGATCTGACAAAGTGCCCCCATTGTGTGACCCTGACCCATTACTGATAATGGATCGCCTCCAGAACCCCCCCCCCCTTCAGAGGGCCGAACTGGTCCTGCACGCACACAGAGCTGCGGTCTGCGCTCCACGATAACTGCAGCATGTTGATGAACACACAAGATATGACATGTCAGCTCTCATGCACTGTGACAGCCTGAAACTGATCATAGGAGCCATGTGAGGTTTTTCTCTCGTGTCAGTGTCTGCCGTCAAGAATGTGACTGTTAAATGTCCCTATTATGTAGTTTAACTTAATTTGTGTTATGTATTGCAACAACATGATCACAATCCATGCAAGTGTGTGTTTACAAAATAATGCAGGAGTGTGTGGGAGTTCAAATATACAGAACAATTGTTAGAATTTTCTTTTTGGAGTGTCTCTACCAGTGGATTGATATTTCTGCTGAAGCAGCAATGGAAACGAGGTGTTTCCCATCAGAGCTGGTACGTTCACTTGTGAGAAAAACACCGCACCTCAGAAACATCAAGAGCAAGAGCCACACGTTATTCCACGGAAGCCAAAAGTAGTGTCATAATATGCCTCAATGTTATATGGTTTTCTATTGTCTCTAAAGTGGATGGGAGGCATCATTAATTCACCTTGCATTACACCGCTGTCAGTATAATCTAGTTTAATGTGTTTGGGTGTTAACTTGTGTTCTGACAGCAAATATGTGGACACACCCATGCCATCCACACACACACGTGTGAACGTCTACACATGCGCACCCACCACACACACTCTGCTCTAATGCTCTGCCAGGCTCACAGCCCCGGGCATGTTCTCAGTCCCTCATAATTACTTTGATGATCAAGGTTAGAGCAGTAGTAAAGCACACTAACCCTTTAACCTTCCATGAACTCTCCCATTAGTCCACCTTGGAAACTGATGCTGGGTGTCAAACGCTGTCGCCCACAAAAAACCCGTGAATTAGTCTTGGCGTGAATCTAGGAGACGGGTCTAAAGGGCTGCCGATGCCTCGGCATGAATCAGACGCTGGGGCAGAGACAGCAGGAGCACGAGGGGGTCAAAAATGCAGCATTATCGCCCCCCTTTCTCATCCTCGGACCCCCTGCCTGGGCTTACAGAAACAGGACAGACTCCCACAATGCTCCCTGCCATTCTGCGAGCCCCCGAGGGCTCCTCCAGACAGCTCAGGAATTCAGGATAGGGATCCGACAAGGTCTACAGCTGGGAGGAGAATTTCTACCATCCTCCGGTTCGCCCTTCTTATTGTCTAGCACTGGCATCCCAGTGTTCTCTGTCTGGCTCCGCTGTCCTCCCGCCTCAATGTTTTGATATTGTTTTTGCTCAAGGGCAAGGGTCAGGTGGGTTGTGACATCTCAGTTTGACGGGAAATGAATTGCAAACAGTATCATAACAAAGGTGAAAACTTAAACTAGGGTTGACTGACAGAAATACAGAGCCTATGAAGAGAGCTTGGGTTATTAGCGAGTCGGCTAATCATATTAATCCCATCTGCATAGTTATTATAAATCGTCTTTAAAATGAAAAAAAAAAGTGTTTTAATTTTGTTATATTTGAGGTCTTTACATTTAAATGTCCAAAGTTAAAATGCAATAATTGACAGTTCAGAAGTTCAGTGGCAGACATGAGGAGGACTAAATGACCGGTCCAGGGGGCTGCCATCACACCCACCAGCACTTTCGTCAGCTGCAGTACAGAAACTATTTTCCAGGGGGCACTATTGAACTAAGAGACAAGCACACTAGTGAGTCTTTGAGCCAGAGAGAAACACTTGAGCTGTGTGGAGGCTGAACACATGAAAGGTTAAAGACAAATAATCAAACCCTTATTGATAAGTCAGTCTTTCAGGCAGGAATATTGTATAAACATTTGTATTGATTCAGCAGCTGAAATAAGTGTCAAAGTTCACTTCACTTGAGACAGCTGTCGTCATCTGACTGAAACAACTGTGGGGAGACAGAAACCTGGTTGTTTTAACACAGCGCCTTCAGTTTGTCAAGTAAATGATTGAGACTATATGTCTCAGAAGAAACATTAGATAAACCACAATCATCTGATGCAAATTTGTACTTTCAAGCTTTTTGTGAAAATCTATAATATGAGGGCAGGGGAGGTGCTGAAGATTTTCTTTACACAAAGCGACTATAAAATATTGTAAAATCTGAAATGAAACAAAATGGCAAAAGGTGGCCTGCAGACCCAAATCTTAATCTGTAGACATTACAGTTTGGCACGTAAGAGATGTAAAAAAAAAAAAACGGTGTCACTGCCACATCTGAAAATCAGCTTGGCGACAGCACGGTGACAGAATGAACACAGTGTTCACAGCTGAGGCCACAGTGTTGCCGTCACAGAGAATTTAGGCGGCGTGATGGACGGATGAGATGGACGGGGCTGATACTTGGAGCAGGATATGACTGGGATGCAGATGAGGCTTGTCAGAGCAGTGGGGGGTGGGGGTGGTAGTTGTTGAAGTGTAGGGGAGGGCGGGTGGGTGCGGGGGTTCATATCCAGGGAGACTGGGCGAGCAGCAGTATTTGCAGGTGGTGGCTGGCTGGTGCTCCTCAGCTGGGCCTGCCGCCAGCTTGGCCCCTGGGTGCCCTGCTTTGAATCCAGCCCTTTGTGCTGCCCCGGGGAGGTCACGCAAATTCACGTCTCATCATACACAGAGATAGCAACGATACAGGCTAATGACTCAGCTGCAGTTTCAACCCTGTCGCATCTGTGGTAAAAAAAAACTCTTTGCCAAAACGTCTTATCTCACATATCTCATTCAGATAATATAGGGTTTTTGCAGGTAAAATTCATGTAGGCATGTATTCAGTAATGTAATAAATTATATATTATTTAACAATCAATCAAATTTAAATTGTGTAGCCCATTTTCACAAATCACAATTTGTCTCATATGGCTTAATAAGGTGCGACAACTTCTGCCCTGAACCCTCAACAAGAGTGAGGTAAAACTACAAAAAAAACCTTTATAGGGGGAAAAAAATATGTGACGGACAGAAGAGCTATATATGTCGTGTGTAGCACATCAACAAAATAACAATATTCACAACACTCATGAGAAAAGACGGTGTCTGACATAAGGTTTTAAGTGTTTACACAAAAGGAAATGTCTGACAGAAATGATCGAAGCAGCCGTGACAGTTGTAATGATAGAGGTATAATGCCGGGTATGGTAGTATATATGAGGCATATTGTATATCTGAGAAATCCCCAATCAGCTGCCACCACTGATCCATGTGATATAGGAACTTTCAGCCATTTAAATCAGTTCAGCTCAGTGCTGCTGTAATCCGTCCATTGAATTGACAAATTGACATGTTAGTTTGAAAGTTGTGAAACATTAACGCAGCTCTCTAATGCTGCTACATGCCAGGTATAACTGTAATAAAACTATGTATGCAGCATTGTAATCTGAAATATCTGAATTAAATGTTAAATACCAATGTCTTATTAACTGATCAACCAGCTTAGAAACTAACACAGTTACACAGTTACACAGTTACACACACACACACACACACACACACACACACACACACACACACACACACACACACACACACGCACACACGCACACACGCACGCACGCACACACACACAGAACTTTATGTCTTTTTAGAAAAGACCCGTGCGTCGCTGGCTTGGCCGGCGGCCTGCTTAGACCCAGTCAGACTAGTGGACAAGCTCTAATGAGAAGCAGGAGCAGTGAGGTGGGAGTGGGCCTGGCTCTAGGGAAGGGTCACATGGGGTTAACTATCAAAGATGAGTGCAAACCTATCCCTGTGGAAAAGACTGCGAAGAAAACATCACCCTGCACATGCTAAGCTCCCCAAACTGGGAGTTCCTCCGCCTAATTAATCCAAGGCACAGGAGCCTCCCCCTCCGAAACGAAAATGTTTGCTCCACCACAGAGGAGCGAACGCACTTTAACGTCATGGTCATTTAGTGTGCGGACGTATTTCTCTTTGCTGTGCTGTTCGTTTTGATTATCTTTGATAATGTGAGAATGAAAACAGGCTGCTTTTTAAATCTTCCATTATTAGTCCATCATAAGCTCATCACTGGTGGCTTGTTAGTGTAATTTATGGTTTCTACAAAAAAAAGGAACTGAGAGATACAGTGCTTGTGCATTTATTTGTTTACCAGTAACATCAGGGAGAAAGTCTACAGTATACATGGTGAACCACAGAAAGAAATATGAAAGTAAATGTATTATTCTTGTTGGAAAGATTTGCGTGGGCGCACTGAGAAACACCCAGCAAATTTTGGAGACCACATTTTGATAGACAGTTAAAACCCCGTAGAAAAATAAAGACAGATGTGGAAGTCCAGAATTAAGCTTGTCTGTCTAGACAGCTAATTTTTACAATGAAAAACTGTCTCCTGTACATTAATGCAGCATCGTGATTAAAACCAAACTTACCCCAATTTGTCACATCTCTACTGCGAAGAAAAAGTAAAGGTGCAGCACCTCCATTCTCACAAACTCTACACAGGATTCATTTAAATCGGACTCATATTTCTACTGTAAAGTGTCTGCAGCGTTTCTTCACTAATGGGTGTGAGCTACTGTGTAAATCTTTATTTTTAAACATTCATCATGTCATCATGTCTCATCTATGAGTCATGAGACGTTCATTAGTATTTTTATGTTTTCATTGATTCAGATTGTTTTTTAACTAATGTGAACGAATACATGTGTCACTACACATTTTTGGGAAATTGATATCCTGGGATATAGTGTGAGAGTGAACGCGCACCTTAAAAACCAGAAACTTTTGTTTTCCTTTTTGTTTTTTAATGGTAAGAGCTACAGGCAGAAAGCAACACACTCGCTCCCCTCACAGCTACGAGCTTAATTTGCAATTGATCCTATCTCCTCCAGCTCGGCTGCTGCTGCAACCCCTCACAATGAGGACCTTTCGTCACAGCAACACATTAGTTTCCCTCCACTTGTCCAGACAAGGATTTCACTGGTAATGGCCCTGTAATGGCCTACAGGTCCTTGGGCATTGGCTGTAAAAGGCTATATTATTGAACAGTCACTCCTTGACTGACAATTTGTGTACATCCGTAGAAATTGCCGGGCAGCGACTGGAACCGTCCGCTCAATCAGCCAAATTGAACGCAAGACTTCGAAGAATGAGGCCGATGAAAGAGCGAGCGAGCGAATGCCTCGCACGAAGACGTGTCAGAGGACCGGGATCACTTCGACAGACAGGACTGTGTCAGCCTTCACTATCTGGAGCACGCTGGCTTTCTGTTGCACTTGCCTCGGAGCTAACTGAGCTCTCTGTTCAGACACGCAGAATTTTTTTCACACCTCCTTCCATATCAAAGAAATATAACAGGGCAGACACCGATCATTACTATTTAATTTGTAAGAAGCAGAGTATGATGTTTGATTTTGTCATAAAAAAAATAAATAAAGAACTCTCTTCTCGACGTTGCTCAGTTTATTCATTGATGTAGAAATGTGAGTTGCTTCTACATATTTGTGAGTTATTTTTTTTCGACCAGGGCCAACTCCTCCTGCTCAGATCATTTACGTGTTAGGGCTGAAGTCGTGTTCGCAGACATCACATGTTGATCCAGTTTGGTCGCCGTGATGCCATTTGCCGGAGGATCTTTGCCATAAACACTAAAGATGCCTGGCACCTGTCTCTGCAGATACAGCGTGGCACAGGCAGCCCTGTGTACTTTGCATATTTATGTTTTAATTGTGTTACAACCCGCACGGTCTATTAATGTTGCTCTGTTCCAATTGCTGGAGTGACACAAATACGCCGTGTTCCCCCGTCAGCCCTGGTGTGTGTCTGTTCGCTGAGGCAGAGAGTGATAAAAACAACTCCACAGTCATTTGTATGAAGAAATCTATATTTTTCACTATGAGCTGCAAAGGTGTTGCATCACAGCACTTTGAACTTCACCTCAAGGTGTCAAAGCAATATATTTAGGGCCCAGGGTTTAGGAATAGTTAATTGACTTGGAGGATTAATGGCTTTCTACCTCCCTTGAATGACATTGAAGTGGTTATATCTTTTGCATCGTCCCAGACAGTCTGAACACAAACTTTGGACCAAGACGATGGATTCCAGTGTTCCCAAGGCAAGTTGACAAGAAATGTCAAGAAGAGACATGCACCTTCAAAGGGCAAGCCACAGGCAATGGTTTGTGGGTAGGTTTCTGTTGTGCGCAACGGCAGCTCTCTCTGTCAGGGCTTGCTGCATCCTCCTGAGCCTCCAGTTCCCAAACAACCCGCAGAAGAAAATCAGGCCCTTCTGTCAGTGTGAATGTTGACACCGCCGCTGCTGTGTGGCTCCAAATCCTCTCTTTGTCTTGGGATTTATGAAATAATGAAACCTTTTTATCACGGTGTACGCTATGGCACACTGAAATCAACAACTTAAAGCAGCAGTTTGACATTTGACCGAGAGTTAGATGAGAAGACTGATACCACTCTACAACCAGCAGCTGGTTAGCTTCACTTAGCATAAAGACTGAGCAGAACCTTAAGTTTAAACCTCATGGTAAAATTTCAGGTTTCAGAAAGTTGCTGCTCCAGCAATCTTTGAGCTCATTGGCTGTCGTCTGCACGAATTAGCCTCTGAGGGTAACGGACAATATTTTGGTTGTTGGGGATTGGGTCAGCGGGTATTCAGGCTAAGATTCCGACTTCTGTTCGCTTTACACTCGTTTACAGTCTGACTCGTCCACACAAGTCAAACGTTTCTCTACATAAAACACAAACACAGGTGTTTTAGGTCCAGACGACATTTTGGCCCATCTCTTTTAACAGCTATGTGCATATGAATGCAGATACATTAAATATAGATAGCTGATGCATTTCGGGGAATGTTTTCCTCCTTTTTGTTCTCTACACGGACTATTAACAGACCAAAGCCTGATAAAACGTGATCGGTCAAACTAATAACCAGAATCCTTCAGACCCCAAAATCTTGTCCCAAGCCTACAGAGTTAAATAGAGATTACTGCTCCTAACAATGAAATACTCGGACACGTAAACTGTAAACCAATGTAGTGACTTTTAAACTTCATTTTTGTATGAATTAAACAAACCTCATATATTGTGTAATCTTGTGTTGTGTTATTGTGTTGATCTTCGTACAGCTGTTTCCTCCTTTTTCATGTCTTAATGCTAAGCTAACTAGCTGCTGGTGGAAGCCTCACAATACGGACATGAGCGAGGTGTCAAGCAAATGAGGGGAAATGGTCTGTATTTATATAGCATTTTTCTAGTCTTGATGATAACTCAAAGCACTTTACATTACAGTTTGCCATTCACTCATTCACACACACGTTCATACAGTGCATCTACATCCGCTCTACCCCTCAGCCACAGCCGCCCATGGTACTCTTCCTTTAAAACTAACTCATTAAATAATACAGAGATCTTTGTTCATATTAATTCATGAATACCTGATTTAAAAAAAGAGCCTGTTTAATACAGAAAACCACAGTTTAGGGTATATTACGAATTTGGCAACATTAAGTTTTCCATAACAGAGTTTTGCTTATTCTATTTCATGGCCCAGCTCAGTGGTTAGCGCTCAACGCCACAGCACTGGTCACGTCTCGCTTGTCAGCAGAGGAAGTCAACAGAGAGCTTTCATTGAGGCGGGCACAGCCAGTCCGATGACACGTATGAAGGTGGGGGTGAAGAACATACTGCCATACCAGCTTGGGAGTCGGCCAGTCCGTGCCCCGGAGGAAGCCCCGGGCTAGAAGACTTTTGAGTTTTCAGGAGGCTATTCAGATATGCCGCTGCCGCGAAGGTCTGACTGCACCAAGCAGGAGCCTGGGGAAACCTGAGCCCGACGCAGAGCCGCACATGCTGATGTGCACAGCAGAGAGAAGTGCACCGGCTGGGGTGAGGGCAGGGCCGAGGCTGGGATTAGGCCAGATATTACTCCCTTTCAAAAAACAACACAGTGCACGGCTGTGTTCTGCTCTGGTGGCTCCACTTAGCTGACTGACTGCAGTGTAATCAATATTTACTCATAACGGCCACACGGGGAGGTCATGACCTCTGCTGTTCGTGACTGGTTATAATCTCGAGTTAGAACTCATAGATCCTGAACTATCGAAGAGGAGGAGAGAACATTACTCTCACTGAAAGCAGTAAAGCCTTCGATGGTGGTGATGATGCAATCATCAGTTACTGTAATGTTCAACAAAAATATATTGCTAATAATGTTGTAGTTTCATTCTTAAATTCACAATCAGCAAAAGAAAATCCTGTAAACATTAAAAAAAGAAAAGAAATCCATGTTATATGTCCGTTCAAGCCGTCAAGATGTTTTTCCAGCCGTAGTAAGGACCTAAAGGTCACGCTGTGTTTATTACACCCAACATTTCATCTCTAAATCCATCTTCATTAAACACAGGGGGAACACAATGGCCTTCCTCGCTCTCTCAACACTTAACCTCACCAGGCATGACAATATTGTAAAAGTGCAAATCTCTTTCCAAAATGGCCCCACAGTTAATAATTAAGCCATGACATTTAAGGGAGACACCAAAAAATCTATATGGTGAAATTTACTAACCTTTTGAAAAGGAGGAGGCTGCTCGTCTTGTGGTTGATCGGGGACCCGTTTTAGTCCTCATAATAAAACTGTCAAAAAAAAAGCTGCGACACACAAAGGCTGATTGTTTGCTGTTAACTGGAGGAGAGCAGGAGGCTAATCAATGCACTCCAAATCAAAGCTCTATTAGAGCAGCCCAGTCTCTGGAGGGGGGACAGGAAGACACGACTGACAAATGATATTCATATGTAACAATATGGATTGTATTTGTCATGATGAACTGATAATCATGTTAGTTCTCGCCACTATCAAAAGATCACAGCAGGTCAGAGTAGCGCTAACCTCTGTGCTATGAAAATACTGATTATCAACTTAGAGCGGGTCAGTGAGGTCAAAACCTGGCCCAGTGGTCATTAGACCAGTTTGGGGCAATAGCCAGTGTGATTTACAGTTTTATATAGGTCTTTGGAAATTACTTAAAATTGGATCTAATTTATATAAACAAACAAAAGGTGGTGTGACAGACTTCTCTTTTACAACTTTTCATAACAGAGGTTAAAGCTGTATTTTCCCAGCAAATGCAGGTTAGACAGCTGCTCATTGGAGTCATTAAGAGTATACAATAAGTGGAGCGTACGCGAAGGGAAGTGTGCCAAACGCAGAATTCCTAACAGTTTGGTTTAGCGCTCGCTGGCTGTTGACTTTCAGATTTACTGTCCACTCTCCGCTCGGAGGGTACACTGCCGGTGATTTATCAGCCTCACAGGTGAGTTCTGTCGAAACATCCAGGGGCTTAAATCTACAGCTCATGGCTCACCTCGTCCTGCAGCCGGATCCCACATCCAGAGGCCATGTTTGTGAGCCCTGCAACTCTCAAGTCATGTGTGAGCCAGAGGTGAGTGAGGAGGGAAAAAAACTGTTAGTGTGAATTCAAACTCGAACAGTCTTTTGGGTCACGCTGATAAAAATGATCCTGCAAACATAATTTGCGCAGAGGATAGCGGTACTTAAAATGTCTAAAGTAAAAGTACTAATAAATAGACAGAAATGTCCTCAAGTTAGAGTAAACGCACCTCATTACCATTTAAAAGTAAGCAAGTAATTGCTTTTCAGTGTACTTGAAGAATTAAAAATCAAAGTACTTCCCGAAAGCAGCCTATTACTAATGCAACTTCATCATTAACTGTACCTACTTTATATTTTGTTTATTTCAAGATAGACTCATTATAGTCATATTAATAAAGAAAGCTGCAGATGATGCTACTGAAATCACTCCAAAACACACATTGTAATATCAAATATCAAAGAGCTTTTTCTTTCTTTCTCTTTATTACTAAGTACTTTTAAAAATATTAGGAACAACATGAACATGTAACACAATTAATTTTAAAAATGTTGTGGAGTAGGGAGTACAAGTATTTTCTGATATATGTAGTGGAGTAAAGCACCTGAAAGTACAACAACTTAACCTAGTACAGATACATGGAAAATGTAAATACATTGTTGAAGTAAACATCCAGCTCTGGTGGGAGGACTAGCAGCACACGCATCCACGTGACCTTACCGACACGATTTGTAAATAGCGTGAGTAACCTGAACTGCACTGCAAACTCTTTTCAAACTCTTGTGGTTGAGGTGACTGCCTCTGCCTTTATCTGCCTCAGTGACACATTTAATTTTCTGCTCCAGTTTGACAAACGCACGTCCACGCAACCGCTGACAAACAACAGTGAACATGAAACTTAAGTCAAGGACTGATTATAAATACACAGGTATGATTTAGCTTGGCATGTCATGCTCTATAGAACACATCAGTACTAATTAATAACTACACCTCACATGTTTCCACTGAGTCCTTATTAAAGGAGAACGCCAAAGTGACGTGTGTATGTGAGCATATGCTCCAGTAGAGCGACAGTTAAAGGACTGAATGATTATTCTAATCGGCAGTCTTACACCATGTATAGCCTGGAGCTGATACTGATTATAAGAAATAAATCACTAATTCGATCATTAGAAAGTCTGCTTGAACTTTCATTTCTTGAATTTTAATTTCTAGAAATGTAATTTCTTAAAGTGACCGACCAAATATTACTTTGCTAAATGTTCTGATCCACAAAGATCAGCAGGACTTCTTTTTGTTTGCTTTCTTTTTGAACATTGTGGTGTTTGGTTGGACAGACCGACACTTTGCACCACGGGCAGTTGTTACTTCCAGAGGTTGCACCAAGGGACAACCCACTTTAACGTCTGGTTTGGGAACTGCTCGAATTTGGCATTTTTTCCAGCATCATCTTGGTTTTCTGAAATCAGATGTAACCAAACTGAAGGAGTGGGGGGCGGAGCCTAACTAAGAGCTTGAGGACATTGGGCAATGACCTACACCGGCACCCATTGGTTGGTGCTAGATGTCAATCACACAGTATCCACGCCTAAGTGTTTGATTTGATTTGTCATCTAATTACTGGGACCGTAATTCACAAAATGAACATCATGCTGTACCGAAGAAGAATCCAAATCAGTGACTGCAACCATAACCTCTGTATGAAACAGACTGGGACTTCTTGTAGTCTAAGAAACAGCTTTTTATAACCAGTGAATTCGCCCTCTGTTGGTAATTTAAGAGAACATGAGTTTCAGGCACATAAGTGTTGGCTTCATTTTTCAGACCCATATTATACGTCCATTTTATATACACACTACGGGTTATACCCTAATAAGTTCCGTTTTTCCATGATTTTTCATCTAGCGCCACCCTGAGGGTGACGTTTGTGGTTCACAGTGAGATGGCTCAACAGAAAATTGTAAGAACTTGAGAAACTCTCATCATCCTCAGCTTTTCTGTGTATTTAGTGCTTTAATTAAAGACGGACATTATGATGTTCACGGAAAACTACAACTGTTAAACATCAGCATGTTACATCATCATGATACACATGTTAGCATGTGGATGTTAGCATTTAGTGCAAAACACTGCTGTGCCCTCGTACAGTCCTGCAGAGCTGCTGCAGACGGCTGTATTGTTTTTGGTGTTGATATGTTGTTGCCCTCACTGCAGTAAAATTGCACAATGTCACGAATTAAGAAGTGTAAGAAGGAGTATAACAGACACTTAAAGGGGAAGGGGAGATTTTAGAAATAAAGTCATAATATCACAAGAATAAAGTCATAATATTACTAGAAAAAAAGTGAAATTTTACAAAAAAATACGAGAATAAACATAAAAACAGTTTTAATGAAATAAGCAGCAAGGCCCTAATACTGTGTTGTAATAGTGGAAGTGGTGGGAAACAGCTAATATTTGCTAAAACATATCAAACTGACTCAACATAAAAGTAGTTGTACCATTAGAGAAATAATGTTTCTTGAAAGATTGTGAACAACACAAATGAAATGTGGAGTAGCCTATTTTTATTGATTGTGGGAATATAAAAAAGAGAGAGATGTTCGCACATGACTGTGACTCTAATCAACTGCCAGATGAAATGGCAAATTGCAAAGTCCAAGGCGTCGGAGATCGAGGAGAGAGCAGGACTTTGGATTCCAACATCAAGGGAGAGGCTCCTGGAGGTTAGGAGTGCTGGCTTGTGTTAGACCATAAGGTCATCATTCCCTCCACTAATGCCCCTGGCATCACCTTCCTCCTTCACTTCAAACACTCTGGCTACATTCCTAGACCATGTACCAATAAGCACTAATAATGCAGAAAAATGAAAACCAAAACAGATGGGCTCCAATAGTGGTGGGGATTACCAAGTCCTATCCAGGGCTCTATCTGCACCCCTGGGCGCTGAGAGGTGAATCCCACACCATCTTTTTCCCAGCACAGCCACAAAGGCAGGAGGTGAAAAAAACAGTGGCAGCAATATGTTGACATGTCCAAGACATGTGTATGGAGAAGTTCAAATGGTCAATTGTTCTTAGACAAGAGAGGACGGAATGTAACAGAGTGCACTCCAACCTTGTTTGTATTTTTCTTTTTGTTTACAGGAGTTTGTATTTCACAGATACACTCTCCTCTACGAGCGCTATGAAAATGTGTGTGTTGCATCACTTGTGGTCTTTAAGCCAAAGAGTTTCCCATTGTGGAATCCACAAAGTAACAGTATACCACTGTTACTACAACTATGCTTGACCTGCAGTATGCAAACAATGGTCATACAGTGGCGGCAGCGTTTTGTGCCGCTGACTGACACAATAAAGCAGCACGCCGCTGGGAGGGCACGCTTGGATGTTTGGCTCTGTCCCCTCTCTATGGTCAAACCCGCGGCATAGTCTGTCATCTGATTACGCACGAGCCCTCGAGGCTCAAAGACTATGTGTCAGACTCTGGTTAAAAGTCTCCCTCAACAATTAACCACGCGCCATGGAAAATGCCCAACGAAAACACCCAAAAGCCCCCCCCCCACCTCTTCCCCACTCCCACTGGGAACTCGCTGTGAACTCCTGTGAACTCTGGGAAATCATGAGAAGAAATCTAGACTGTACTGAAACCCACAAACGCCACAATGTTTTCAGTCCTGTGAAGCAACGATTAATTGAGGTTTGGTTTGTTAAAAAAAACAAAATAAAAAAACGATATTGGTCTGTTGAAAAAGTGATGTGGAGAAATAATATATTGCCAACTGCCAATTACACCAGTAAAGTAAAATTTAAAAAATGGCCCTGTCAGAATAAAAGTCCTGCCTGGTTAGAATGTGTCACAGCCTGATTGATTTAGCGTGATGAAGTGATGCAGGGATACGCAGCCGTGTTGCGTCCTCGCTCCGGCCGCCGCCTGAGAACACGCTGTGCCTTTACGCAGCAGCTGCTGAGAGGCTTGTTTTAAATGACCTCAAATAAAAAAAATCAAGCTTTGTATGTTTTTCAAGGGTCGGGCATAAGAAGACACCGGCGAAGAGAGAAAACGAATCACAAACCTCCAATTGTGTCTCAGGTGGAAAATTTGCGGATTACATTATCTAATGAAAATATTGTCACTAGGCTCATTTCCTATGTGGTGCCAGGACGGCAGAAGAGTAAATGTGCGAACAGTTTACTGAAGGCTGACTCTTGACTTGGACTATGTGAGTTGGTGCATGTGTGTGTGTGTGTGTGTGTGTGTGTCTTCAGCTCAGGTTTCAGTGGACTGTTTTCATATCGAGGCCACGCTTACCTCAACCTCTGAGAGTCCTCTTTGGCCTATTCACGTCCCGGTGCCAGCGAACAAGGAGTGACATAGGTTATATTCACGCATCTCCTTGAACTGGAGAAAATGGAGAGAGGAAGCTAGAAATAAGGCGGAAGGGCACGAGGATGTAGAGTGTGGACGTATAAATGGATAATAAAATGCATCCTGGCCAATTTGGATTTCTGTTTTTACTCTGTCTGCTCCAACTAATACTGAGCCTGGGTGGAGCTGAGTGGGACTCTGGGTATTTTGGAAAAATGGTGATGCACGATTGTGACACTAAAGAAACAGTTGAGATGTGTTTATTTTGCTTTCTTCTTGAGAGTGGGATGAGACAATTCAGATCGCTGTCAGGCCTGTGTGGTTAATATAAATCTACTTGCAACCAAATGCACTGGTAAGCAATATTCTCCAACTGGCCAGGCTAGCTTCTCCCCCTTGTTTCCAGTTTTCATACTGAGCTAAGAGAACACGCTGCTGGCACCAGCTACATATTCACCGTGCCAACACGAGGGAGGGATAAATACGGTATTCTCCTTTGATTCTCGACAGGGAAGCAACCAAGCCTGTTTCCTGAAGTGTCAATGAGTGAGGACTGCTGTACGTATTTAACTGTTTTGGTCTCATCTGAGTGTGTGTGAAAAGAGATTGTTCAACTAATGCGAATTCTTCCCAACATTTGTGAGTATATATTTGTATTTACTGGATTTTTCTGTAAAAGTATGGATTAGCAACAACAACAGGGGGCACGGACCCACAAAGGGAATGTGAATATCCCAGGTCAAAGTTCACCAAAGTTGAACTCTGCAGATGTTTTGTTCACGCCCTCGCTTGCACAGATTGGAAGTGAACAGAACACAAAGGTTTGCTATTGAAACATTTGCATATGTGAGACCGAACCCTAAAGCATAAATCAGTTTGGTCTGTTTCGTTTACACATGTGCTTTAACTTGTGTTGCCTGAATTAACGATCAGCCATTTTTACCTCTTTCCACTTTTTCTAAGAGGATACGACCTCAAACTTTTATTCATCCTTTATTCTTGACAATTTAATCGTATGAATTTGTGATGGCAATTTACTGCTCCGACAATCACACGAGCGGACAGAAATAAACACAACAATATTTTAGCAAGGAAATCCTGCAGGAGAATTCATGGATGTTGAAGGTTTACTCTCACATCTCTACCACACAGCGCCAGCAGGTGAGTCTTCTGTCCTCTTCTGTCCTCTTCCACGCACAGACACCTCTCTGTAAGCTCACCTGTTCTGCCCCAACAAGGAAGAGCTTCAAAACAATTGTCCTGTCTGTCCCGTGCAAACACGGCATGTGCCCGGCAACCCCATCCATGTTTGCTGTAAACGGGCGCCTTTTGTTGCATGTGTGTACTCAGTCTTTCACATCTTTCACACTTAAATCCACACGCACATATATATATATCTCTATATATATATTTATACATAGAAACCGGGAACAAACCTGTATATTGTCCTTGTAAGTCTTGCTTATAGACACACAGCCTGTCCTGTTTTTTGTTCAACTTCACAAAGTTTCATTGTACGACTTAGGTGACAAGAAAAAGAAACAGAAAGTCCTTCAATACTTTTTGTGTCAGTTGATTTTGAGTCAGTTTTCATTCCCATGCGCCTTGAATCTCATCCAAACATGTTCCAGACTGAAGATGATGTCAGTGCGGTGCTTCTAGGTAAGTTCACCTATCACAAGGAAAGATAAATGGCAGTTTAATGTGGCCAACAAGTCCAGCACCTGGCTGTCAGATTGAAGTCCTGATAGTGGAGATATATAGATGTACCACACTGCGCTCAGGTGCGAAACAACACATTTCATACTTTCACTTGCTCCCTCAGCTCAGGAATAGCAGCAGGGGTTATAAAACGCTTTCATGCGTATGGCACTAGGAATAGAATCATAGTTATACGGAACACCATGAGTGTTTATCTGCGTGATCACGTTACCACACAGACAGTGGGTGGAAGCTTGCCTGGCCACATTGAGGAGCTGTCAGGGAGATGAAGGAGCACCCAGATGGTACATCCAAAAAACCGCCCGACAGGCCCCGAGGTGATAGGTGGGGCTCGCTCGAGTCGTGCAGCTGTACTGGTATGTCACCTGAACTTTCCTTCGACCTCACCTTGGCTACATGTGCATGTTTAATGCCGCAGCATCCTCATTCTCTGACTGAGGTGTCACGCGTTGGAACGGCTACAAGCCTCGGATGACTGTCGGCTCATCGGTTGAAGCCAAACGGCAATATGTGCTTTGAAGTAAACAGGTTGTGCTCGCTGTTTAGATTAGTCATGGCTATATTTACAGGAGTCCACGCTGACGGCTCTGCTAGCCTAACATCAACATGCTAACATGCTGAGCTTGCTGAGGTATTTTGGCTTGTTAGCATGTTAAAGTTTACTAATTACAGTAGCAGTAAACACAAAGTATAACAAATGGGAGTGTAATGAGTTTGGGCCGACGTGTCTCTCCCAGGATATTCAACAAATGCCTTTAGAAAGCAGTGCTGGGACGCGGGACGTAGACACAGCTACTCTGCACACACACGACATTCCAATTAGCTTTCTAAAGCAAAGTTATCTACATTGTCTGGCTATGAGCAAAGACACACATCTGTACAACAGAAGTGTCGTACGAAGTGGAGGCAAAGACCATTGTCATCCCAGGCCGTGCGAACCGTTGGTGAGGGCTAAACCAGGACTAAACCGTGTCTGAGGAACATGGAGGTCACCAGCCGTGCAAATCGGTTTTAAACGGTGTGTGTGTGTGTGAGACATGTGAGGGACAGAAGAAGATGGGGGACGTCTCTGAATAGTCGAGGATGGCATAGTTTGGGGATTCGGTTTCAACATACAACATTTTTCCAGATTCCTACGTTTGATTAGAGGGTGTAAACGTTTTCAAATATAAATAAATGTCATGATGTAAGCTTTGGCCCTGCAAGGTCCAACACTGTTTGAAACACTAGGTGGTGTTTTTATGTATTTTCTTTTATAAAATTGGAAATAAATGTGATATTAATACCAGCGTTCATGTTTTTCATCAAATAACAGCAGTGTATCTTATAGTTTACTGCTCAGAAAAATGTAAGTGCAGTATGACAGGATAACAACTAGTGGAGCAGGTGGTATATGAAATGTCACCACGTGAATGATCACTGAATGGCATTTATTTAATGTTATCAGGAGAAAGACATTGTTTATTCATCAAACCAGTCAACTTTGGTCAATTAGCAACTTTTAACATTTTTGAGAATGCACATATGACAATGACAACAAAAGTTTTATGGTCTGTACGAAATAAATAGCAACATTGCTCATTTACAGCTTGGCTGAAGAAAACAAAAACAAAAAGGGTTAATCTTCATATTAAAAAAGCATACAGATGAGTTGTGATACTCATGAACTCACTAATTGCTCAACAAAAAAAAAAAAAATGCTCTCCTTTTTAAATAAAGCTTTTCAGTTTTTAATATGTACCTTCAAGAGCCTGTTATAGTTAAATAAATAGAATGCTTTCCATTTTTAACATGCACATCCAATTTGCCTGGGGAAAGTATTTACACTTCACTGATCCTACTTTGTCCACCAAATGATCCTCCTTTTTTTTCCTCTCTCGCTCCTAACAATTCTTTCTCACCAGACTCTCATACTTACACAAATGTACAGTCACTCTTGCAGACATGCTGCACCTATTTACTATTAACACAATATCTAAACCTATTGAAAGTGATCAAAATGCTAACGGTGAACATGGGAATCCATGTAGTGTAGAGAAGAAACAGTCCAGACATCACCACATCTTAACCAGAGGAGGGGGCTTGCAAAAAGTTGTAGTTTACAATTGATCATGCACTTTATAAATTCACTGTTATTTGGGTTGAGAGTGTGTAATCAGTGGCTTCAATATCTACTTGTTTTTCCCTTAAGTGAACAAAGAAAAGAGCAACACATCTCCTGTGACAGATACGCGATCCGGCCAAATCATCTCTAACAATATTTAAGTTTTCCCCAGGAATCTGTTGGTCTGTCCTACAACAAGTGGTTTTACAGGAAGCTTCGGCACAAAACCAGGAGCCGCTGCGAGGAGGCGTCTCTTCTGTGGTGTCCGTGTTTGTGTAGAAACTCCCGGGCCATCGCACTTCAGATTGAGATGGGCAGTTTATTCTGTGCTGATGTTTTCTTTCCTTTTTTTAAATTTCTTCGCTTCTCTCTTTCATGATGCAAAATAAGAGTTCTGCATGGAGTAGAGGCGGTCGATGGGGTTCCCCACGCGGGCCTGCATGGAGTTGGCTTCCGACGACGCCATGAAGCAGTCGCTGAGGCTGGTTAAGGACGTGTCGCTGTCTATGTCATGGAACGCGGAGTCATTACCTGCGAAGAGACGATGCGGAGAAAAGTGTCAGGATCCGGTGGCAGAGGCGTCATTAAAAAAACGACAACAGCAAGAAAAAAACAACAACACAACAATGCCCCCACTCTGACCATGAAATCAACGCAATCTTGTATTTGAGATTTACAGCAGCGTTGGGAAATTATAATTACTAATAGTCACTTTGAGAAACTGCTGTTGTGTGTCATCACAATTGTGAGAACTGTTTAGTTCGATATCATCAAAGCTCACTTTTTGCTGCCCTCCCTGGGACAATTGCGGTCTGTGAGGGAGCATGTAAACAAGGGGCATCCTCCTAAAAGATCTGGTTAATAGCAACTGTTTACGCCTTTCATAAAACCTCAACATGTTATTTCTCTAGAGGGAATAGTTAACTTTATTACACTCTGGATCTTAATGATAGTGTTGCACAAAATGGGGACAGTGTTTGGAGACATATCTTTTAATGCCTTGCCAATATTGTTCTTTTCCCCAAACCAAAGGAGAGTGATGAGACCAGGGACTTGGGTTCTTCCTACCGAGAAGAACTAAATGGAGGCAAATTATAAGGAAGTTATGAACTTCAGGAAATGGTCCCTCTGGGGCTTGTTGAGGACATCACTCTGAAATATGTTATTCCGGTTACATCCTGTGGACCAACACTTGATTGACTGAGTTCTCCCCCCCCCTCTAAGTGTTAGCATTTTAATTCTTCCCTGTATCACACAGAAATCTGAGACTAGTTATTTTCCCATTCTGATTCATTAGCTCACAAAACCCTCAATCATTGCTGGGACCGCACTTCATCTGTAGCGAGAAAAAATGGTCGGTAACGGGGCATGTCTCCGAGCTGGAGGCGGAGAGTTAAAACCATATTAAACAGATTTGAAAATGAACTTCAAAACCCAGCAGCTTATTGGAAGGCTTGTGTTATCTCATGTGGGAGGAGAATCTGTTCGTACGTCTCTGTGCGCGGCTTAAATCAGGGGAGGGGGCGCTGTGGCCTGAACACATGTCCCACACTGGGGAGCTATGAGGTTGATCAAGGGACAGGCATGTGTGTGTGCGCGTGTGTGTTTCCAGAGCAGGAGTGGGTATTTTGGGGAGGGGGATGAATGGCTGGAGGGGGTGGGAGTCAGTGGATGCTCACCATATGGGTTCATGTGGTCCCCGGGCATCTGTGGGGGGGTGAGCCCCTGTTGGAAGGGGTCTGTGCTGTAGCCGTTCTGATCCATGGCGACCAGCTGCTGCTGTGGCGGAGCCAGCGGTGTGAAGGAGTTCATCATTCCCTCCATCCGATTGGACATCACCTCTGTAGAGCAATGAGAACAAACCATTAGAGAAAATGTGATAACAGAAAGGTGGAGCTGCACAGGGGGAAACCAGCGATGAGGAGTGCGGAGATGTGTTTTCGGTCTGTCTTTTAATACCTGGGGTTTTTTTACAAGCTCACCTGACTCTGAGTCACAGTTTTGCAGAATAAAAAAAAGTACAATACTAGTAAAAACAAAAGGGAGGAACAGCGACAGTAACGCAGATCACTTCCCTGGCAGTATTACCATGGAAACCTGCAGTAGTCTTTCCTGTGGCTTCTCCCATAATTCCCTTCACAAACACAGCTCTTGGCTAACTGACTGCTGAGATGGACACAAAGCTCTTGTGGCTTCATGACTGGAGCCCATCCCCCTGCTCTTTCCTCTGCGGCGGCTTTGTGAAATGACGTCTGTCGTTCATTTTGTTTGGCTCCGAAGAGAACGTCCCACTTTCTGTGACGTGGACTGTTCTTGTTTATACAGCGACCTGTTTGTAATCTGTTATTCTGTGTAGTTGCTGAATACACAGGAGAGGAAGCTCATATTTCCTGATTCAGTGGTATACCTGTTTGTTCAGTCATCACCCAAAAGAAGTGTCAACATTTCAAACAATACACTGCTATGATACAAACACAAAAACTTAGAGACCATCAGCAGACAAGTTTATGATATATCAAGCAATTTGTGTCTCGTGTTTTTGCAGAATTAGATTAGATTGTTAAAAATTCTTAAAAATTCACCTACTCCTTCTCTCTCATTGAAAAAACAGAATCGATGAATATATTTCCTTTTAAAATGGACAATGATTGGCTGACTTGTCATTGTAATGTCACAAAATCATGTCGCCACATAAACTAACTTTAATTTTCATGATATAATTTTCTTCAATATGATCTCTATGTATATGTCAAAATATGTATTGATGTAAAGCTTATACATTCCACAAGCACTGATATACATATATAACAGATATAATTGATTTGAGGGTTTTGCTGTTAAGCCAGTGTTTTGTTGTGTTCTGCTCATTAAGAACTAACTGTCTACTTTCCTCAGAGTCTTTAAGCCGGAAAGAAATAACGACCTGACATTTATTGTGATAATTATCAATATGAACATTTCATATGAACTGATATGAACATTTTAATTGTGATAACAGTTTTGGCCGTATCGCCCAGTCCTGCTTTAAAGTGGCCAAAAATCTGGACATGCATCACTTTGCGTGGTGAAACTTGAACATCCAGGTGAATGAGAAATAAGCAAAACACATATTTAAGTGAAAGGGGGCTTTCTATTTCTAAAAATGTAAATGTTAGATACATTAAATATGCAGCCACATTTCCCAGAGAAAGGAGCGTTGAGCCAGAGGGCCTCCATTGTGTCTGCAGGGTATGAGCACTATCGTACCTTGGCCAAGTCTCTGAGAATTCTGTTGTTCTTGTTGTTGCTGCTGTCTTCTTGCCAACTTCTTCATCTGAAACGAAAGGAAGGAGTCAAAGTTGTGAGGAACTCCCAAAACTAACATGCAGTCTTTAATTTAAAAAGGATGCTCCTCGCCGTTCACCCTGGAATGAACTGCGTAAAGTCTGTATCTCAGTGCACTTCATTATCAAGTATCAAAGGTTTTCACAAGATAATAATCAGAAAAGGGGGAGGGCGCAGACATTTGATGCAAGAGCGAGCTAGAGTTGCAACTCCTCGCTCGTTTTTTAATGCATTTGTGAAAAGGAATGCAGTGATAAATTTAACACGAATACTTGTGGTGATTTATTAGCTGGACTCTTCAGATGGAATAAGGCTGTTGAATGTGGACACGTAAGTCTGATTTCATCCTGTGAGTTCACTGCTCTCACCTTAGCTCGCTGGTTCTGAAACCACACCTGGACCACCCGAACGCTGAGTCCTGTCTCTGCGGCCAGCGTCTCCCTCACCTGCACACATCGACACAAGAGATTTCCAGGGTTACACAAGAAAACACACACACGTCATATACCCTGAACTGCTTTCTCCTCCTAAACATTTCCCAACAGGCCACGTTGCCTGTTTGATTTCCGTGAACGTTGAATGAAAGCAGCGACGCGGTCTGTTTGGAACTCTTGATTGTTGCCTGTTCAAAGCTTTGGAGCGGGTGCAGCGGTCGCACGGAGGCCGTCCTCCTCTATCTCAGTATGATGTTTGGTGCAGGCGGGCTGCGTTACACCAGTCTGTCTCGGCTAACACAGAACAGAAAGCTGCTCGCCACTTCAAAGCTCGCCTCTGAGATGGGGGAGATTTTTTTAATTTGAGAATTTTATTTGTAAAACTACTGTAGGGCTCGTGGTTGGCATCTAAATCCCCATGTGTTCATTACTCCAAATACAAACCAGAGTTTTTCTTGAACGCTTCCCTCTTACCTTTCTGCAGGGTTTTGAGGACACCTCGAAGGAGGCCTTGAAGGCCCGTCTCTGCTGAGTGGTCAGGATGGTGCGTGGTCTCTTGGGCCTCCTGGGATCCTTCCCATCATCCCCCTTGCCCTGGCTTCCGATCCCTTTCTCTGGCTTGATGTCCAGCTCCTCGTCGTCACTTTTCTCTGTGGAAAGAGTCATTTTTTTCAGTAACATCAGCACAAGCTTGAACTGACTACACCCTTTCAGCCACTGACAGCCTGCAGACAAATACATTTTCGCTCTTCCCTGCTCCGGGAGATTCACACACCACAAGTGCATAATCAAAGGAGACACATGTGTTTTTGATACTTTCTTATCAATTTATTACAAAAGGAAAAGGCCACATGTACGATTTGACTTACAGAAGTCTACGGCTCTTGCTTGGAGAGCACAAGGAAATATGCACATTTGTCACTGAGCTGAACACTGCGTCACTTGTAATTTATTGCTCTCAGCTTTGTCTGATTTACACCAAATCAATCTCTGATAAGAACACTACAACGAGTACAACATGAAAAAGGCAACACGAGTCCATATGAGAAATACATCTCCTGTGACACGGCAAGAAAATGCATTTTTTGCTCCGTTTTAGATTTCAAAATAATGACAAAATATATGGAATGTTAGATTTCTACAAGCAGCAACAGGATATTACAGTTCCAGGTAGCAACAGTGGTTTGAACTTCATGTTTCTAACCTACAATGTGCCATTAAAACTAAATAATAACTTGGTTTTATTAGATTTTTTTTAGATTAGAAAATCATATAGCTCTTTGCATTTATCAAAAATGACAAAACATCCAACACTCTCCCCGATTGAGAGATCAATTTGTCAATATTTTGTAAAGATCATTAATATTTTTGTATTGGAAAACAATGTGAAACCTCTAATTACGTTTACTTCCATTTTTAAAATAAATTGTTGTCACTGAAGAAAAAAAATAAAGAAGACGTATAGTGTGAAATATGCTGCGGCACAATTCTGCAGTGCCTTTCAATAACACTTGCAACAGAGGCCTTTGTTAAGCTTTGTAAACATGACGTGGAAATTAAATCAATGAATAAAAAAACATGAATTATCACTCTATGTGAAAACAACTGTTTCCCAATCAGAAGCAGCAGTGAACCGCTAATGAACCTTAATGATCTTGGAGTCTGCTGGCTGTGAGAAGAGGCACCCGCATGATGGCTCAGTGTCTCCTGTCATCTGGTTCTGATATGTATCGACATTTCTCCGCTGAAAACCTACATTTCAGCTGCTGCATACCGAGGTTAACCTCTGTTCATGTCAACATTTTCCCCATCTTGAATTTGGAGACGTGCACAAAGGACATGCCGGCGCGATACACTGGGACACGACCGATTGTGGAAGAGGCAGAGCAAATATTCCCACAAGTTGACAAAAGTTGACACAGGCACAGATGTATTTGACAAATTCCCCGCTTTTGTGCACGTCTAAATGTGAGCCAGATGGTAGTGAACAGTGAGGCTTGGCGAGAAGCCTCATTGTGTGTGGAGGCTATGGGCGAGGAACACTAGAGCTGATAAGAGTGGAGACGCAGGCTTTTCTGTAGAAAGGCCCCAAATCCCTCTGTCACTCACCATGATACAGTGATTTAATTCTTTCCAGAACCAGATCCTGCCCACGCATGGAAAGCCATTAATACGGGGCGGCTTGGCTTCGTCCTGTTTCCACTTCCTACTGTATCATAAACCTACGCTCCCCACTTGAATGAGAATGCTACAAAATCAGCCATTGAAAAGCTGCAGATGGAGCCGTGTTAGATGTTTTTACTGCTGGTGTCGCATGAAAAATCTCACATGCCTGGCAACTAGTTTAAGGCCAAATTAACTCAGTATTTGTAGCTTGTTTTATTGTTGATAATATAGTGCTTCAACAAGTGAGATCCAGCTCAGGATCATCATGGAGGATGTGTATGTTGGCGACCGCTGTGATGGAACAGAGCATACAGAATACAACACCCTGGTGCCACACGATGATCGCACCACAGTGCTGCTCTCACTCTGGTGCGAGAGGGTGCAGAGGGCTCACCTGAGTCTGAGTCATCGGGGCTGACCGAGCTGAGTAAGTCCTTCTCCCTCTCGTAGTCGATCTTGCACAGCAGCTGACCCTCCTTCAGGACAAACTCGTCGCCCTTCCGCAGCTGACGGTCGCACACGCAGCAGCAGAAGCAGTTGAGGTGGTAGACGCACTCCAGGGCGCGCATCACAAACTCCGTGGGGGCGATTTTCTCCAGGCAGCCGCTGCACTTAGTCGCAAACAACCTGCAGAAGGAGACAAAACAGACGATTGGAGGTGTGTTGATGACATAGAACATTTTGTACGAGAGAAAAAATTGAGCATTCATTCCTATATATAATGACTTGTCTAGTCTTGATGACCAATCAAAGGGCCACAGTTTTGCCATTCATCTATTCACACACAAATTCATGTCGAATCTATGTGCATCACTTTCTCTATTACACTTCAGGATCTTGCTCAAGGACAAGTGGGAATTTTTTCAAAACACAGCGACTAGGGTTCTTACAAGAACTCACAAATATGAACATATCACATGCATTCTTGCCTCATTGCACTGGCTACTTGTTTCTCAATCCCTGAACGGCCTTTCACCACCTTATCTACAGCAGACCTCCTCATCCCTTTCTCCCTGCTTGTACACTTTGCGATCTGATAACCAGCTGTTACCCTCGGTAACCAGGGCAGGACTTGAGATGGTGGAATAACCTCCCTTTGTCAGACAACCTGCAACAGCGTCCTCTTTTCAAACCCTTTTAAAATATATTTTTAGAAAATGGCTTTCAAGTAAATGTTTTATCCATCGTCTCTTAACTTGTTTAACTTGTAACAAGTAGATACAAATTTAAACAAGTAGTTTAAATTTGTAATCACATTATTTATTTTCTGCTTTTATGTTTTGGAGGCACTTTGTAAACCTATTTTTTGAAAAGTGATCTATAAATAAAGTTTATTATTATTATTATTATTATGATTAGTAGAAGTAGTACACAAAACGATCAATACGTAAGAAATGATATGTTCCACTGCTCCGTTCACTCAGGGGTTCAGCTGAAACAGCCTTACTGTAGCTCATGAGCTAATGAACCCTCTTCTACCTACTGTTTTGCCACATGTGACCACAGTTCAGCAAAACCTGCAGATTGAACATTTTAATGCTGATCCAACATTTCTCGGCCTGGTACGACCAGTATTTTATGCTGACTTAAGTTGGCTCGTCTTAGAAAAAAAATCATAATAAAGTCACATCACTGAGTGTTTGTACTGACATGATTGTCCTTCTTTTCTTGTGTAATTATTAAACTGTATTTGAACCGTTATCGTGATCTTATATTTGTCACTTGTTGCTGTTCAGCAGGAGTTACACAGTTTCACTTTAAGTGTTTTTCTTTCGAGAGGCGTGTGAGATCTTTATTTTGCCTACTTCAGCTGATCATGGAGGGTTTTTGATTAAGACTCAAGTGGACTGGCTGATCCTGTGTGCAGCTGAGGAGGTGACTTGTCTGGCAGAAGCTCTTCTGTTAAAGATTCTGGGGTGGCCCCCTGAAAAAAGGAGCCGGATCATGTTTTAGTGCAGCGACCAATCCCTGCTCATCCCAATCAGACCTTCACTGGCAATTTACACATTTCTTTCATAACCACAACACTTATTTGCATCAGATACCATATCAGAGACCATGATTCATTGCTGACTACTGGGCAGCACTGGAGTCTAGTTCATATCTCATCTGACTATCTAATATTATGCCTCTGTGGTGCAACACTGCCTCGATCACCATTTCCTAGACAAGACCTCCATCTTCTTTGATATCCTTTCAGGAAGATGTTTGCATTGTTTTATTGGTGACTGAGAGGCATTTAATTCATCCTCTGTTGTTCCGAAGAAGCCACATTAAATGCAGCAAGAAGGCCGGGAGTGTGGTTGATCTTGTCCAGCCCTAAAGCTGGATTTATTAGCGGCCTCTTTGTTTGCCCTGGTCTGGAAGACAGCTGGCAACCGCCTATCTATTTGTGGTGAACATCTATTTCATTGTGCGAGGCAGGGAGGCAGCGAGAGGAGCAATTGACATCATGTGCTGGTCCGGGACAGGGATGAGCGATAGTGATGAATATAATGTGTAAATATGAGAGGAGGGAGACCAAAGGAAGGTTTTGTTATGGTAATGCTGTTATAGGTGCTGATTGAGTGGTGATACCGCGGCGTGTGTGCATTCACACATGTGAGTGCATGTGTATGAGCAGCTGTGTGCACGCTGGAAACAAGATAGTGTGGTTTTGCTCGTCTGCACAGCCTGCTGAAAATAATTACTGCTCATCAGAGGAGCATCGGCAAGGCAGAAATTTATGTTATCTTAATGACATCTCATAGAATTGATAAGTTCTTTTACTAATATCATTCATTGTAATGAAAATCCCAGCCTGTATCTGGATCAGAACACGGCAGCTACAGCTTCTTATTTTCTTTTGAACCATCATGAGGCAGCAAAACAACAGAGATATCAGAATTAGCCCTCTCCGGGGTTCATGAAGTACTTTAATCTTTCATTTATTACAATAAGAGGCAAGAGGATTATTATTCAACTATGGAAAAACCTGAAGGATAATCCCCTTAAAAGACATTTCGCAATGTTTCTCAAACAAATTACTTGCCAACCTGGATGTATCTAAAAAAAAAAACTCTAAGTTTGGTCACCGAAAAAATAAAAGACACAAGCAACACAACACTGCAATTTCTGCAAAGATAAACTGAATATTCTGGGACTTGTTTCCAGTTTTTAGAAGGATTAGCGTGTTACATGCTGGGATCAGGGAGAAGAGGTGATGAATCTGTCAAGACAAGTTCCCAGCTCTAACTCGAATGTTTAACTAATGATCGGCGGCTTAGGCAAAGAAAGAGAGCAAAAAAAAAGTTGAGGAAATTACTTGTTAGCACGGTTTTGATATGTCCAGGCCTCTGCATTCACCTACGACCGCTCTTTTAAATCTTCTCATCTAGATGAAAACATTCTCATTCAGCCCTCTTTCCTTTCTTCTTTCTTCTCTCCGAGTCTAATCTTGTAAGCCATTATTTTTCTATTTCCCCTCTCTGTCACTTTGCATTATTTTTGCTGCTGTAATTCCTATTCGTCCCTTCTGGAATCTTCCTGTCCTGCTTTGTCCTCGGGTCTAATCCGGACTTTCTGCCTGTTTTCAGTCCCCGGTCCCCATTCTCAGCGGGGTTCAGATGGAATAGCCATGCGTGACGCCCCTTCTATGGCAACCACACCTCCACAGGAAGGCAACGGCGACTTTTCGGATGGGCAGAGAAGGCCTTTGAGAAGCTGGCAGCAGAAGTAAATCCCTCTCTAAGGAACAAGGAGAATTAGCAGGGAGCAGTGGACTAGGGATTTAACCCTACCCCTCTCCTTTGAAAGGCGCAGTCAGTCCCACTCCTGCGGCTCGCCACAATCAAACAGAGAAGGAGTGGGGAGGTGGCAGTGGGGAAAGGAGAACACAAACTCCCTGAATGACACAAGCAGTGGATTGTGGAGGAGCCTAATCCCACTTTAATACCTTTCCAAGTTCAGCGCCTAAAGAATGCTCTTTAAAACAACACCACTGTGTGAGCAGTGAAGGTTGACCAGGGGGAGGCACGCCATTCAGCCTCCCCGACATTACCTGATTAGTGGTTTGAGGACCAGGCCTGTGGGCCCGCACGCCAACAGGAGACAGAAGGAGAAGATGTAAATGATGATTTTATATATAGAAAAACAAATCGACAGGGGCTGCTGATAACATTAGCTGAAGAGGAGGTTTCGCAGCTTTCTGTGAGGCTCCACCGGGATATTAAAGATATCAAAGAAGCTGTCGCTGTGTCTGGAATCAGACTTAAAGTGGTTTAGGGCGATCGTTCTCTACTTTCTGCCTCTACTTGATCCCAGTGACCCGTCACACTAAGACCTGTATCCACCTCAAATCCACTTTCTGGACGTTCAGCTGCTCCGGTAACACGACTCCCAGTGTCGCAGAGGCAGGGCCGATCGGCACCTTAAAGCTTGCTTGTTTATAAAAGACACCACAAAGAGGACCACCAGCACGACAACGCCGCGTCCAGGCTCTCGCTCTCCCCTCCTCCCACACCTGCGTGCACAGATCAAGTGATGAGACCCTCCTGTGTGGATCAATGGCCGCATCTCAAGCGGAGGGAACTGTCAATATTTACCCAGGCCTCCCCAGAACTGGACTCATAAATGAAAAAAGAGCCCATCTCAGCACATCCCTCTCCCACAGGAATCATTACGTCCTTCGTTTTAATCCTGTGTCCACATACCTGTAATCCCTTGTCTGTCCTTTTCTTTCGTTATCTATGGTTGTCTCTCCCTCCCCGAGACAGATTATCACACTGCTGAGGCTTGTAACGCTACAAGCTGTGTTTTGAGCAAATGCAAGAAAGAAAACAACAAAGAGCACGATGAAAAAGACAGAAGCCAACAGAGACCGACAGTTATTTGTCTGATGAACACTTCAGCCGGGCCAAGTGCAGCTAAGAGACTTCGCCCTCTCCGCTGCTCTTCTTCTTCTTCTTCCCCTCCTTTTTCCAGGCACTCTGGAGAACTATGCACTCTCCCTTTGAACAGATTATAGGCAACTTAAAGTGTGACAACATCTTAAGCTCTCACCACATGTTGCCAATGATTTCCCTTCTACAGACATTACATTTAATGCTTCTGCCGCAGTGATAAGCATCAAGAGGACTGGGTGGGATAAAAGAAACCGGGAGGAATAAGAGGGGACGGGGGAAAGGGGGAGCGAGAGCGTAGAGCTGCTTATGTGTCTTGATAATCATGCTACATTTAGCAACACGTGCAACAGTCTCACCTACTCCCCTTTTGCTATTGAACAACACTTGGAGAAATACCATAACAATTTGGGGAAAGAATAGCCGGGGCTATTATGTCACCGCACCCCATCAAAGACAGAGGGGATGAGGATTATCCAGGCAGCAGCTGTAAGCCATTACTTTGAAGATGGGCTCTCGTGTTTGGGCAGGAAACCTGTGGCCATGCCAATCATTGCTGAGGTGAGAGATGAGGCCTGGGAGGCAGGTCAGACAAGGGCCTCCAGGGCAGGATGAAGGGCACGTGGAGCAATCGGTCAACTGTGCACGCTCCATATTTCCAGTCTCTTTTTTTCTACCGGCTTTATCTTGGATACAAAATGTGGGATCAAACCAGACATAATAAGATTTCTTCCTTTCAGATCAGATGTGAGAGATAAGGTTAATTTCTGAAATTGGGAAAATGCGCCCTCCACTGAAAGTTAGGTGAGAAGATTGACACCACTAAATGTATCCTTAGCATTAAGACTGACAACAGGGCGGACACATGATCAACCAGCTAGACTGTAAATATAAGTGCAGTTGCTTAGCTTAGCAGAAATATTCTGGTTTATGATCACTTCTAAAACTCCATCTTGTTGATCTTTGGTAAAAATTAAACAAACAAAAATAACATGATCTTCTCATTCAACTCATGACATTAAAGCATTCGGAGGAGGTTATATTTGCACCCATGTCCATTTGCTTGTTGGTTTCTTAAAAAAATAAAAAATAAAATAACTACTGGATTGAATTTAGGATGGCGTGTGGGTCAGGGAAGAATCTATTTGTACTGATCTGGATCAGGGGAATTTTTTGTCATGGATCTCTATGGAAAAAAAAAAAAAAATCACACATCACATATTTATGTAACTGATATCTGTGTGTGTAAAATTTGGTGCAGCTTGATTGGATTTAGGTTGACTGCTGGGCCTTGGTGGCGGTATGTGCTCTACTGAGTGCCACTCTAGTTTTACAGTTTTCACATACTGTACATCTGAAAGAAATGTTTAATGCCTGTATTTAATGAACAGCTAATTTTCAGGTGGATTCTTGTTCTGTTTGTTGTCTGGAATGACAACAAACGGATCTGTCTCACAGACGCAGCAGAGGTCTCCACACTGTGCCGCAGCCACTTCTCAGCGAGTCACCGGTCACGCCTCAGTATGTGAAAATTGGCTCTTAGCAACGGTATCAAGAGCTTTGGTCAAAGAGGAAAACATTTGATGCCCAGATGTTTTTCGCTGCACATGAACGAAGGCGAACCTTTTCAACTTCGTCTCAACATCATGAAAATTGCTTTGTTATGTTTGGTCCTGTTGTCCTTTAAATGCAGCAGACACTACATGTTGACCACAACGGCCTAAAAATAGCAACCTGAATTCAGCCATTACCAGTGGTTGATTGCTTGCAGAGGGAAAAGTAAACTCAGAATTAAAAAAAAGTGGCGCTTTAACACAATTCATTTGCATATTTAAACAGATCCAGCCAAGGTGTAACCTCATCCATTCTTCCTCTGTGAAAATGGGGTTAAAGCAAACTTCAGTCTGCTGGAGTAGTAAAGAGTGGTAGTGATAACACTGTGTTCATAAATGATCTCAGTAGCTGACCTTGTTTCATAGGATCAGCATTTCTCTTTGGAGCATAGATTCATAGAGAGTAATGAAGCCAAATAAAAAGTGCCATCCTTCTGCTCCCAAGGGCCAGCTCCAGTCAGCTCTAAAAGCTGCTTAATCACCATCTCGTGCTTACTGCATTAGCATAATAATGGCCTTTAAATTGAGGCTCTTTGTTTTTTAATTAAACTCCCAGCAGGTAAAAGTAAAACACATTAACGGGAGATGTGTACACCACTAATGGCCCAAAGGTGCCTTCTTCATCACACAGCTCTGGCCACAGGGTTCTTCTTGTTCCCCGCGCTGAGGCGCAGCAGCGGCTGCCTGCGAGCTCACAGGGGAGGGAGGGAGACGAGCTGATTGCACTTGGCATAGCGAAGATAATAGCAGGGACGTGTTCGATGTGTTGGTGTATGCATATGCACCTGCCCTACATCTCAGAGGGAGCACACTTAGTAAAAGCTGCTGAGCAGAGCTATAGCGGGCGCGTAAAAAGATGGTGGTTACAGTTCGTCTGCAGCAAAGTGCTTCCAGGATCATCTATCCCACACGTCTGCTATTGTGAAAACAAATATGGCCACTTCATTTCTACGGCAGCGTGAGCTCCTATGTGCTGGAATGTGCAGCAGCTCCTCAGACGAGTCCCCAGCCAGACAGACATATCTGTACATAACGCTATACGGCACAGCTGCACAAAGAAATCCTAACCCTTAAGTCGTTTTGCAAATGATCTCATTGCACGGATTGTGTGTTTCACAGATTGCTCAACAATTCAAATACAGTTCAAAACAAGCGTGGTGTAGTAACTGAGTGCAAGAGACTGAAAACATGCAAATAATGTGCATGTATCTTTTTTTTATTATTATTTGACCAGTCTGTCTTAAAGTAAATGTTCCTCATGGCCAGTGTTTTATTCAGAGGGATTGAATTATAAAAAAAGACATAATGCTAAATACAGTCAATACTGCATGTTCCTACAAAGCTCTGAGAGCGGTATGCAGAGAATGATCTTGCAGCATCAAGCAACCCGCTGCTTCTCCTCCTTCACATGTATCTGCTAATGAGTCACTGGGAAAACAGCATGGAAATAATCCTCCCCAGCCACACAGGTAGAACAAAGCTCATGGAGTGAAAAGGACAGTGTATTGGGCAGCAGAAGAGGCTAAGTACACAGCTAAATACAAGAGTAAGCAGGCAGGCACACATGATGCTGTTTGGACAGCTGGTGTTCCTGAGTATGTAAAATGAGTGCAACATTGCATTTAGGCTCAGTTTTGCGAGCTCAGAACAAACAATACGGTTGCACACGCTGCACAATAACATCAGTGAGGAAATTATTGTAAAGATGTTGTGGGGTTTTTTTTTCCATTTTGGCTTTTTTCCTGCATATTTTTTACCTGTCCCCAAAGCCGCGTTGATCCTTGAACAAATAAATTAGGGGGTTTGTGAATTACAAGGCGTTTATAAAGTGCTTTTCTCGGCCCTGTTTTTAAGGACAATCACTGCTGGAGACATGACATGTTTACAACGAGGTGGCCCGTAAAAAAAGCAAACAACCGAGGCCCGAATAGAACCAATTAATATCATACACATGCACACATTTTATACACATATTTTTTATAATTCTACAAGTATCTGTTTGTCTGCCCCTTCCAGGCTAATCTGTGTGAGGTGGAGCAGAGCTCACTCTTAAGGGCTCGGCCTCGCTCGATGAGCCACTGCGAGTGATTGCCGCCTCTGAAAGAGCAGGGGGAAGCAGAGAGAGTGATGGCTACAATAAGTGTAATGGCTATCACATGTTATAGAGCTATGGCCGGCTGTAACTACCCACAGATACATGCATTTCTTTTGTTATTTTTTGATTAGAGAGGTTGATTTGGGAGTTAGAAATCCTCGTGGGTTATCACCATTTTTGGAGAAATAAAAAAAAACTATGATCTAATTTCCATAGTCAAATAATAATTTCTAGTTGTAAAAGATTAAAATCATGAAGTAAAAGAAGCTTTTGTCCATGAACACATGGACATTTTCTTTATTGTGAGAAAATAAATGGACTCATCTTTGTCAGATTCAGCGCTGGAATGGTTAAAAAACAACATTTGGATTGGAGGGCTTTATAATTACTATTGACCCAGAGGTTCTGGGTCTAAGAAATAAAACAAACAGTAATATGAGGTGTTCTAAAGCACAAGTCTGCAAATATGCAAAGACAGGGTCTGGTGGAGAGAGCATCATGCTTTGGCTTCTTTTCTCCGCTCCTAATCTGTGGGCCTACACAATATTAAGACGGCTTTGGAGCCACTTGTGACCCAGCTGTGCACTAATGAAAAATTCCACAGCTCTGTGCAGGGGCCAATGGAGCTTGACCCCCTTCCACCCTGAACCAAGCAATGTCCATCTTGAGGAGTTTACCAGGCCTGAAAGATACTGGATTAATAGATAGAAAAGGAGAAAGAGAGACAATCTGGGAAAGACTGGAGAAATAAAAGGAACTTGTGTGTTTCCCCCCTCGCCCTTCTTCTCTTCCTCCAATCTTTAGTACATCGGTGTGAAGTAAAGTGTTTGCCCAGGTTTTAATGGGCAGAGATGATCTGCACATCATTGTGATGTGGGGCAGGTTGCATGGGGGGCACCCTGTTTACTTAACAGAGATTCAGTCTAAGCCCAAAATTAGTTTGGAGGGAGAGAATGTGAGGGAACTAGGAATTAGACGTTGTTCACATGATCCGGGTTCGTGTGTTTGTGATCCTGCTGCCCTTGATTCTCTGTCTCTGCGTCCTCACCGAGACAAAAGTCAGCGCTATAGAAGCAGATATCAAAAAGAACGCCAGGCACGATGAAAAGTCCACAGACTGGATGAGGATACAGCTACAGTACGCAATTATAAAGTAATGTGCACCATGTTAACTACTCAGATATGTCAATAAGCAGGGGTGGCTTTTATAAGGATGTATATGTTTTGGTCTAGTCTGTCTTTCATTAACTCATCCCTTTTTTTTTTCTTTGCATTTATTTATCCAAACCAAAACACCCACACCAGCCGCCCACTCATCTGCTGCAGTTGCTAACGCTCAGCCACACAGATACATAACCATGCAGATAACATCTAGGAAAATAGCAAAGAAACGCAGAGGAAAATAGACAAGAAGTGGAATGAAAAAATGGTGCCTTTTTTTCCAGGAAAAATGGACGTCACGATATTCATCCTCGTTTCTCTGGGATTGGGACATTTTTGATCTTAATTAGATCTTGAAACCCAGAAGATGGCAGAGACTGAGAGACTGTGGTGGGACACATCACTCAAGCAGGATCGATAGCAAGAATTTCACCCCGCGCGAACTTAACCGTAAAGACTCATCAGATAATAGTCGTCTCTAGAGCGGCATCCAAATCATCGATGCTTTGAAATTGCCACACACTGTAAAAGATGACTCCACCTATATTACGCTTGAGGGAATAGATAACAGATCTAAATGAGGGGTGGAAGAGCAGGGGGGGAGAAAATGAAAAAAGGGAGAGCAAATAAAACAAAAATAAACATTGTTATTGAAAGGCAGGATGCTTTAAGACCCGGGGGCCAGGGATTAACATTCAGATTAGCATTCAAATAATATATTTGAATTTCTGATCAGCAATCCTCTTCAAAGAGCTAAATCCCAAGATTAGCAGGTGTTATGCTAAAAAGCTGTGTTTTTTGTCGGGAATGTCGCTACACTAGCCAAACAAATATGTCTTTGAGTGTGAAGGGCTGGCATGGATGTATGGCTGTAACCATGGCGACTGGCTGGTAGTTAGGAGCCTTGGAGAGGAGCGCAGTGTTGGAATGTGTCAAACAGACAGAGGGGCGCACATACACCGCAGAGCAAACCAAAAACCTGCTGTTTCACTAAAGACCATCAGCGACATTATTGAGACCACCTACAAATACCAGGGGGGTCGAGAGGGACAGGAAGGTCATTTGGAGCCTTCATTATTATGTTCTTTTTTTATTCATTCTTTCTTGGTTTGATTTAAGAGTGTCTGAGTGAGGGAGTCAAACATAAAAGTGGTGAATTTATATTGGAAGAAGAAGAAAAAAAAGATCTATAGCTCTAGTAAAAGAGTCACACTGTGTTCAACAAAATGCCAAGAGCTCCACATTTTATCTACCACGGATTTTCTTAGTGAACTTTAGATGCAGAGAAATAGAGACTGAAATATTTGTAAAATATTGGACGTAACCTTCAGATCTACCAGCACAAGTATGAGAGAGGTTGTTAAAAGTGTTATGCAGTTTCAATGCCGTAATATATTTCTGTTAAATATCAGATACTAATTTATGCTTCAATTATTACACAAATTCCTTTTCTCTTGTATATTCACATAAATTCACAGATGCGATAATTGTTATATGTTTATGAAATTTGGTAATTTGTTGATTGATTTTCCATTCAGTGCCATGTGATTGTATTGCAACAGTTCAGAGGTGAAACTTGTGCTTTTTATTCCACTACAGCTAAAGATGCTTTTTACAAATAATAATTGTGAAATACAAAAAATATGAGGTCATAAAAAAAACTGCATTGTTTTAAACTAACAGTATAAAAAACTTAGCTCCACCAAAATGCCTCTAATAATCATATAATATAATATGCAATAGTATAACACTCCCTGGTGCTATATTTTTGATTTACGAGTTTTTCAGTAAATTTAGCTTAAAATACTAACATGTACTTATATCTTATTTCTTATATCTGAAATATGTAGCTTTTAAAATAACCCCTGCAGTCCATAACATTAATGTTGATAATTACATTATTGTTGTCTAAGACATACATTCCTCTCTAGGTACAAATAAGTCTAAAAGAACAATAATTGAATTGTCTGGACTTGCTGCAACCTGTGTTGTGTATGTGCATGTTTGTGTGTTTAATCTTGAAAGGGAAATTCTCTCTCTATCGTAGCAGCTAATGTTACTGTGAAACTATGTTGTTCACGTCTTAAAGTATTCAAGCATGCCTTTTGCCCCAGGAGGTCTGGCAGAGAGTTTGTCTGATGCCTTTTCTGATTGTTCTCTCTCTCTCCTCTCCTCTGTCTTTCCCACACACCCACACAGAGACACACACAAACTGAACGTTTGTCTGTCATGTGGTTGGCGGAGTGTAAAATCTCATCTCTCCAGCTGGATGAGAACAGGTTCGACAAAATTCCCTTTTCTCCACGTGGAGCCTTTAAGGCACAGAATAGAATGGTGATGCATGGCACGGCACGTCTCTCTGCAAACCAACCGACAGTGGATCTGCATGGCCCTGCGGCGCGTAGCTCCAGTCAGCTCAGTGGTTGTTGCCACAGCCCTTTAGTGACTGCGTTATGACCCCTGGAAGAACACTGACAGGGTTTGTTTTTTCTCTTCCCTTCAGCTCGGGACTCAATAAATTGACACTGTGATGCACTGCAGTCTGCAGAGATACAGGTGCCTCTACTCAACGGCTCATGCATACAAGGCCTGGTTAAACTGCCTCCTGTGAATCCTCAGGAGACCGTGATGCGGCAGCAGCTGTAGTTATGCATATTTGGTTGTGAACACTGGTGCCCCTGGTGCCCCTGCCACTCATTGTTGCACATGACTGGGCCGATATGGATCCTTATTTGTCTTCAGCTGCAATGACAATGTGTGCCGCCACAGTGACACCCGTGGTCAGCCCTCTCAGCGAGGAAAAAGGTTTGTATTCACCCACCAATTTTACACCCTCTTTAGGGCCAGGAGAGTCTTTGTTTGCCGGGGAGCAGCCCATTCTCTCTGGCTGTCTGAAAAAAGCAGCTGTTTCTATAATGCTGCTGCAGCACTTTATGCTGCAGAATGATAAATGAAGGGAAGAGAGGCAGAGCTGAGGTGCAGCTGAAGCACACACACGCAGAAACAATGGCATCGGAGGGTCCGTGCACTACATGGATCTGATCTCTACGCCTCTCTCTTTCAGCCCCTGCCTCTCTGTTGCTTGCACACACACCCACACACACACGCATACTCTCTCTCTGCAGGTTAGACTCCTGGAGCTCACCCATAGCTGGAGGTTATGTGAGCGTGTCGAAGCGGGGTGGGGTGAGGGGGGGTCTAAACAGACTGACATGTCCCACCAGTCCCTGCGCAGACCCAGGGGAATGAGAGGTTGCGGTGTCTGTCCCACCGGGACCTGTCGCTCCTCTGTCCTCGGGGCAGTCATCTTCCTCTCCACCACCAACCTAATGACAGAGCCCCGAGGCCTCATCACTCCACCCCCGCCAACCTCCTCCCCTCCCCAGCTCCACGCTCCTCTCTCTCCCCGTTGTCCTACCCAGGTGTCTGTCAGAGGGGTGTCTGCTCCGCGACTGGTGTAGCTGTCCACATAAAGCCACCCCCCTCCTCCCATCTCCCCCCCGAGCCTCCTCCCCATGGCCCGGGGCTCAGTCTTTCATTTTGAAGTGGCGCAGGCCAGCTCTGCACCAGCCTGGGCCCTCAGCCTGCAGCCTGCTCCATTGTTTGGCCTCAGAGAAAGACTATTATTTCAACTCAATTTACTGTGAGTAAACACTGAGTGATAAGGCCCCCTGTCCTATCCCTCACACACACACATGCTTGTCTGATCCCTCCCTCCCTGACCGTGGGCTGTAATATACACTGCCAACAAATCACTGCTCTCAGCCCGTTGCTATCACTGGCTTTAGAGTGGAGCTTACTAATTCACTTTCCAACACAGATCGGAGGACAGGCCTCATGTGTTTCAGAATATGGCTCCAGCACCGAGCGGCATTTAAAGGGCTTGTGGCCCTATGGTGGACTGTTATAAATTTTAAAGAAGAGCTGCCTAACATCTTTACCCGACCATTCACATGCTAAAGCGGCAATAATCGGATATAAATATTCAACGATTTAAACAGATAAACACTGCTGCGACAGTTTATTAACATAAAGAATTTTAATCACTTTTGGCATCAGGAATATCAAAGACAAGCCAGGTTATAAATGGATTGTCGCCTCAGATCAGTTGAGGTCAGAATAATCAAGATGGTAGTTTTTTGTTTCCTGCACAATAGATGCAGAGTGACTCACAGCTGCAGCAATGAAGCCAAGTGACCGAGGACACGACTGAGGTGGAATTATTAACACACAGATATGATGCTTTTCAGCCTGTATGAGCCTTGTTTTATTTTTCATTGTTTGGCCACAGAAAAGCCCTCGATTCCTCTTCTGTGTGAAGAACCGTACTATGTCTTAATTATACAGAATTATCAGCCGCCTTTAAATAGCAGTCGTTTGCACTGTCTCCGCCTTACGTGGTTAACATAATTATTTGGGCGCCTACTTCATCTTAGGCAGAAAGAGGCTGACACAGTAGCACAAACTAATGTGATAAAAGCTTAGCATATCACGGCTTGATTCTGGGATTTTAAAGGTAAGTGTTTATGACAAGGTAATAATGCCTCATGCAAAAGGCTGGCCTGTAAATTGGTTAGTTAGGGCATGATGGATGAGGGGGAGCCTAACCTTATTTCCAATAGAGCCTCTTGATTTCTAGAGCTGAGGATAATGAATTTGATTTAATTAGACCATCCCTCATCTAATTAAGAGTGGGAGAAATCTGACCCGGTGTGTAGTCTTAAAACAGACAGATCTTTGAACCATATGGACACATCTAAACAAAGATCGCAAATTAACTAGTTTGAAAGAAAGGAGCACTTCAATAAAGAGGCACCGCGATAGCCACCATCCCTGGTTATCGAACCCATGCTTCATGAAATAAGCAGCGGAAATGTAATCAATTAAAAAAAATGATTATTGTGTGAAATAAAAACAAACTATCAGCCCAGATGAGGAGATGAGAAGATGGGACAAGGGATTAGGCAACAGCTATAAAGGTCCAATTAAAGTAGTGATTCATCATCAGATTATTAATGAAGCTTACGAGTGTCCTCTGTAGTATTAGTAATGGGCTGCTTGGCCTATCTCCCCCTTAAACCCTATGGGTAGACCTGCTCCTTACACTGCCAAGGTAATCTCTTTAAAGGCCAAGGAGCTCCAGCCTCCAGGTCCCCGAAGACGCCCTTTGCGCTTCTCCCACCACCTGCGATACTCTGTGCTCCACCTCACAGGCTTGACAACTCTCATTATGGCTCCAACTTTTCTAAGCTTCGCCTTGGAGAAAAAAAGGGGAAAGAAAAACTCTCCCAACTTGATCATTGTGACAGCCCCGGGTGTTGTATTTTGTCATCCTCTGACTAACTGGATGTTCTTGCAAGAGCGAGGAAATCAGCTTCATCCAGGTCCAGATATCCAAAGCCAGTTCTGATTCACTTAAGGCTCTGATGATGTCTGTGGCTGTGGGTGAATGAAATACCTCAAATCAGCCATTATTACTGCATATGCTAGAGAGCCTTACAATACTTATCATTGACGGTCCATCTCCTAGTGCCCCTTGTAAGCACACAATACACATCCCCATAGATGCTTAGGTAGCCAACACACTGCAGATCCAATTACCTGTAATACACACTTCAGTTTATCTCACTCCCAGTCATTATCTAAATTGCCGACATATTATTAGGGTACCTGCTTGAGAAGTGTGTGTGCTTCTCTTTGTCTCCTAATAGGGCCCAAAGGGAGTGTTGTTTTGTACGCATCCCTCTGCAGGCTGTAAGGGAATGGGCTTTATAACCGTTTTCCAAAACAGAGGTGTGTGGGAAGCACAGAACACTTCACCATTATGCACCGAACACAAAGGCATATGTCATGACATGGTGAGTGGTAGAATCAGGAGATTAATTATGTGATTGTAGAGTGAGGAGTCAATGTGGTCCCTCATTACATTACCCCTGATCTCCAGAGGAGCCCAATTGACTTCAGAGGCACACAGGCTCCTCCAAGGAAGATCCACACTGATTGAGAACTGTGACAACTATTAACGGTTGATTTTGCACGGCCTCAGCGGTAGTGCTTCTCTAGGTGTAATTGTAATTGCACCACTGAGGTTTAAAGCTTGTTTTTATGGTTTGTTACCACCTATAGGCATTTAATGTTGTATCCCTAGACTCTAAACTATGGTTTCCAGTGAAATCCAGGGTCCAAGTAAACTCAGAAAAAGCAAATTCTTGAAAAACCATGGATAATCATGGTGCAATTTATTTGAAATGAAGCTGCTTTTAAAAGCAGTTGAGTGCGTTGCTTTTGACCGCCAAAATTCCTCTTAAGATCACAGATATTAAGAAAAAATAATACTCAAGCAGAGAACCTCAGACTGTGATCATGTGAGTGCAGCAGACTGTTTTGGCATTGCAGCTACAGTTTGTGGAAAAACTCTATCGTTGCTTAACAGTCACTATTCTTTGTTTGATGCTTTCACTTATTTAATGAGCGGAACGTCACCAAGACTGTCACAAGGCCGCAAAGGGAGAACTGGAGGCAAATCGTACCTCTCATCATTCAAATCGTGTCCGTGCAAGCGAGATGTACTCTTGACACTGGCCGCTCCTCCGAGGGCCATATATGCAATTGCTGAATAGCTGCAGCTGGAAATGTCTCATCCATAGGGACACTCGCAAGCAATAACACGCCGTATGAGAGACAGACAGCTAGATTGAATAGAGAGACAGCTAGACAGGCAGAGATCAAGTCCAATCCCGCTCCCATCATCTGGCTGCACGCTCGCAGGTCAGGCTTAGCTAATCTAATTCCTGGGCTTTCCCACAAAAAGCCAAGTGCCACTCAGGAGAAGTGCCAGAAAAAAGAGAGGGAGAGGAGAGGGGTTGGGAAGTGGACGAGGAGTGGGCTGGTGGTGGTGGCGGCGGAGGAGGTGGTGGTGGTGGTGGGCTTGAATAATTATAAATCAGAGGAGCTTAACCTTCTGGGGAGTTAATTTGAAGAGCACTGGGGACAGGGGAGTGGGACTCTTTATTTCCCTGGGGTGCCCCTAATGCCATTGTGAGGGAATGGAGAGATCAAGACACGCGGCAATATCGTGTCTGTTAGCGACCATATGACGAGCTGACCCCGAGAGCCGCGTTCACAACCACACCTGCCGTCATCAGGGCTAATTTGTTAAACATATCAATAGCGGTCTGCTGGTCCTTTCTCTGCCACACCGGACCATTGATTCAGCCAAGGCGCTGAATGACAACCCCCGACCCCCTCGACTTCAAACCCCACCGTCAACCCTCCACCAACAGACACATCAAATTTATGGCCTGTTTTATTTTCAAGAAATGTACAAGACAAAAAAAAAAGAGTTGGATAATAATTAAAGCAAAAATAAATCAATAAATTTTATATGTGTTGGCACCGTGGCAACAATTTCAAGTCAATCTATAAATTTATTACACCTACTAAAAGCCTATTTACACACATAACATTGCTTTGCCTCCACCAGCCAGCCCACATGCACAGTAAAGCAGGGAGAGACACGTACAGCACTGGAGGACGGGGGGAAGACAAAGAGGGGATAGAGACGCAAACCGAGGGTTAGATAAATCACAGCATGCACAGAAATGATACTTTGCAGCCCTTGGTTCTGTGAGCGCCATGAGCTGGAATTCTTTTATTTGGACCGGGGGCCTCTGTCTCAGGGCTCTCACCGGGAGAGTCTCCTGTCATGTTGAAGCATGGAGGCTGAGGGATTGGCTGGCTGGCTGGCAGAAAGAGTCTGTTGTGTGGCTGTGGCTGTGGCAGCGGCGGCAGCGGCAGCAGCAGCAGCAGCCTATGGCAGCACAGACCTCGACATCTGGATCCAGTTTGCTGAGAGCACACTCAGACAGGCTTGACTCTGCCAAGGGGAATCTCAGCCCTTTGATTCCTACTCCCATGGCCCGCTCTAATTGTCATCCCTCATTACTTAGTCAAAGGTGGAGGGATGAATCATAAACTATTACAGAGAAATGACATTTCCTGCTCAGAGAGAAATCCTCCTCAGCCTCGCTCCCCGTCTCATCTCAGCTGATAAGGACGATGAATTTTACACACGGCCGGACTGCAACCATCTCTCCTCTCTGCTCGTGTAATTAAGATGTAGCTGAGAGGGTCTGTGATCTTATGAAACCGCAAACGATGCGAGAGGGGAGGGGCGAAGGTTGCAGCCGCTTCGATGACAGTCGACAATTAGAGAGGGGATCTTGGCTGTCAGTAACGTCTTCACAAAATAATAAGCCCACGCTCAAACCAGGCATTAACGGTAGCAACTGCAGGAATTGCTGCAAAGGAAAGCAACATTGTTTTTTTGTTGTATATGGAAGGTACATATTGCAACGATACAGCGGGTCTCATAATTTATAGCTAATAGAGACAGAATTATAGCAGAGTTTAATGTGTGCGGAGCATCTACTGAGGCTTTTTAAGCACTTTCTCACTGTAAATAATCGGATCTGCAACAGGATAATTGTATTGCTTTTCTGTTATCAAGACCTCAAACGTACCCCTGCCGCAACTTTCAGCTATCAGCTCAAGCCTCTCGTTCAAATCCACCTCAACAAATTAATCACCGTGCTTCAAATCGCATAAATTCCTGCAATTTATTTGAACATCATTTGGAGAAGCACCAGAGCAATTTTGTTGATTGATTAAAGAATAATCTTAAGCAAAAGCCCAAAAAATAACAGTCTAACTGAATAATAAGAAAATGTTTCTAAAGAATTCTTTGTAAGATGTCAACTGAATAAGATCAAAGCAGAATCAATGTGATATAATAACTATATAATAAAGCAGCAGTCAAGCTGATGATATAACCAGTAATGACAGCAATGTGTCTATGCACAGCACGGGGCCAAGTGAGAACAGGTTTTGTTGATCTAAAGTAGATCACAGGCTGAGCTACAATACCTGCCTTTGATATTTCCTCTTGTTTGTTTTGGAAACTCAATGGTGTTTGAATGTGTCCTGTGTTCGAGTGTGAGATGTGCCCTGCTCATTACCCCAGAAGTGGAATGTGTTCTCTGCTTTCTATGACACATGACAGCATCCGTCATTCAGCGGCACAGAACTACACTGATGACAGATCACTCAACCCTTTTTAAGTGTAATTTTATTTTTACCTGAAACAGAGAGGAAGCCGCGCTGTGGAGTACCGCGCCTCCTCCGTCAGTGCGTTGTCGACCGCGATCAAGTTTCAGCATCATGTACTGACTTACTGTACATTTGCGGGAATACCAAACGGCTCAGAAAGATGTATATCAGCGCCGTCTCCCTTACACTGCTTTGACTCGTCTTTTTTTATAGTGGTCATCATTCACTCACCACCGGCTAGATGAGCTATTTTTTTCCAACTCAATGCTAAGCCTACCATCAGATTAGGCAGTCTCTGATTACAGCGCTAATTGTGCACGTCCACTTAAGAAGCTGACAGCTTGGCGAATGAGGAGGCTTGCAGGCCTCCGCGGCATGACACTCATCCATCACAGCCTAACCGATTGCATCCCTCTGAAGGCTCAACACGCTAACACCATTAGCTCTACTGCTGGGCATCTAACTAGCACATCACTCACACGGCTACATGCTAACAGCATTACGGCTAATGCTGCCCCTCTAACTAACACATCCGTCATAGGGCTAGAAATCCTACGGCTTTACTGGAGCACACGGAACCACAGTGTCTCTCGGAGACAATCACCCGCATTATTTTGCTCCTGTTACTTTTGTTGCTCCGGTGCTAATACGCTCATTTGTCTTTGAAGATGCCGAGTGCCACTGAAAAAAAGTTGTTTTGATCCTGTTTGCCTCTGCCAACAACAGATCTGGGTGTATGGGATAAATACGCATGCCTCTGTGAAGGGAGCTATTCAAATAGGATTATGATTTCATATTTCACAAAGACAGTACACCACTAGGATGATTTTTAATTAGAACCAGAATCGGTAAAAAGAATGGGGCATGGAGACAATAAAATGAGGAATGCATTCATCCATGGGATGATTCTCTAGCTTTATTTAAGATCCGTGCCAATGTGCTAAAAGCATTAATGAAGTTATAAAGAATTATGAGGGGAAATCAAATTTGCCTCGCCACTTGAGCGCCACTAAAATGCCAAACAATAAACTACCAGATTGCAAATTAGATCAGTAAAAATATCAAACACATTGCGGTGCAGGAAAATCCATAATTGCATTTAGTGCCTGGCCTCTCCTGGGGGAAGAGACACTAAAGATCATCAGCAGGCTACACAGGAGCCGCTATTGACAGAGCGGTAAAAATCGACAGGCTAACTAAATAAACACTCCAGGCTCCATTAAATATTCAACGACTGAGATTTGACAGTCTAGCGTGCCTGCCTCTCCCCATCGCCTCCATTGGCTTTCCTCTGCAACACATCCTCTCCCCGTCTTCCCTCCTCCTGTACCACCCCCCTCCCAACCAGCACCACCACCTCTCCCCTGTGACTCCTGACAGCAATAAATGATGCGGTGCCTGAGGGCGTTGCTCCAGCGGGAGACCTGGGAGGATAGAGCAGGAGAGCAAAAGAAATAAAGGGGAGGCAGCCTATGACCAATGGCCATTAACCAAGGACTGAGACAGGGCCCTATGACATCTACTACTGACACCCCACCCCCTCAGCCCACGCTCAGGCAGACTCACACATGCACGTACCCTGCTACAGCCTCCTCTCTCCATTTTGTTCTTTATATTTCGAAACCACAAAGACAGCTGAGCCAGAGAGCTCATGCAGAACTGTAGAAAGGTGGTTTCCGTTTCCATTCTGCTAACTCAATCATAATCAAACAGTTTATCCCATATGTTTGAAATAAAACTGGCACCTAGACGGAGGTAAAAAACCCGTCCGCTCATGTGCCATCAAAACTCCGCTGCTGCCTCTTGACGAGATCATATGCATTCATCTGCCGATGCGAGCCGAGCAAGGTTATGCAAATGAGAGATGACAGTGTTATTGTGTGAGGAATATCAATGGAGTAATTACTGTTCCATGTCGGGCTATTGGCCCTCCGTTGCTGCGCCCAGCCAGCGTGCTTCATTTCTCAGCAGCCCTCTCAGGGGACAGATGAGCGGCGTGCTCTGGAGAGCAGAGCTAATAATGGCAGCTCGGATACAGGCAGGGCTTAGACGAGCCCCGGGGTCCTGAGCTGCAGACTGCTAAACGTTGCAGGGGTCTCAGGAGAGCCCCCCAGCAAAGATGAAATGATTAAAAAACCACCCAACGTGACTGACAAGCTGACCGGCCACCTATAACTCTTTGTGTGTCGGGTCGAACCACCAGTGCTCGCTTCAATCATAACAGCAGGTTACCTTTCTGGACATTAGTACACGGCCTGATTATGATTCTTAGTAGAGAGAGAAGGAAGGAAATAAAAAACAATGTTGTCAGATGAGAGGAAATGTTCCAGGGAGCTAACCAGCATAAATGTGCTCACACTTACTGAAACACGTCAAGTTTTAAAAATGACTCAAATGAATTGAAGGGATTTGTAAGTCAAAAAATAGAAAAGAAGAGACGGAGATAGGTAAACACAAAATAATCCTGTAAGTACTTTGCTTCCCTGACACTGTGAGTCAGATCATTATGATCTGGTCTGGATTCTTTTTAGTGTCTTGGCAGCCATCCAATGAGCAAACTCCTTTGGCATGTAAACTGTCATCGAATTTAAAGCTCAAATTTGTTGGGTTGTTTAACAAAGCGCTCTCTTCAACGTGCAAAAGTGGCGGCTGCATGTAACATGTCAACTTTATCATCTTTTACATGTGAGGGATTGTCTAATAAATAAAAATGTTGAGCAGCCAATAGCTCACCTGATGGGCGAGAAAGGCAACGTGAAGAGAAACTTCAAAGAAGGTGGAATGGTACAAACCCTGGAGCTGTGAATTAACATACCAGGCAGGAGGAATGTTTCTCCCACACACCTTAGTGAAGCAGCAACCTAATCACTTTCTCGTTCTTGAAAAAAAAATCACCTTCCAATTCTGTGTTTGTGTATTTTCTTCATAATTCAGTTAAAGAAATCAAAGTTATTAGGTATTACCATTGAATTCTATCTGCATTTATGGCAGCTGAAGAACTAAATGTTCAAATTTCACAATCTATAAAGGAAACTGCTTTAGGGACTGTATGATAAAATAAAATGAATGAGTGTTAGGTATTTTCTTAAATTTCTTTGCTAAAGGGAGACTTTTTTGCAAGCATTAAGGGGAGGGCAGCATTTATTTATGTCTTATTTTTATGTTCCTGTGCAAATGAAATATTAGGATAAGAATTAAATTACAATAATGAAAATGATCATCCCTTTGACATACTATGGTTATTACAGGGTGATTATTGCAGTACAAACAAAAGTGAAACAAATAGTTCGACCTTCCCTCCCTGCACCAGTAATTTAATATAATATTACTTACAGCTTTATCGCTATGATATAAAGTACAGATGTTTTAACGTAAATACCAGATCAAATCTTACAATCCCACCAAAATACAACCCCGTCTGCAAATCTGATATCTGTGTCGTGATCTGGGGCGTTGCGCTTACGAGACAGGGGCCGTATGAAAAAGGAGGTTCATGCGCTGCACTTGTACCTTCACACTATTCATTTCCAGGTCAGGTGCACCTCTCACACTGTCCAGACACCTCATACATCATGCAGGCAAGGACCAGCTTATCTCCATACTTATCTCCCGAGTAATAATTCCCACTTAAAGCTGTAGCCTGCAGCAAATGACTGGACGGAGCGAGAGTGGCAGGCCCAGGTGCACTCCCTGCTATGAACACGAACAGGAACACGTGAGAAAACTAAACTAAACTAAAAAATATATATAGAGAATTTTACTTGCGCATGGCAAAAAAAAAAAGGGAAATTGATTGTTGTCCCTGATTTCAATGTGAACTCCTATGAGATTAAAAACAACAACAAATATATTATTTAAATTGCCTGAGGTCAAAAAGTGAAACTGATTTATTACCTTTGCCCCCGGTGTAATCTGGTGCTGCAGCGTGGGGTTGGGGGGCATTCAGGGGGCACTTGTGTGAACATACGCAGCTAAAACAGTCAACTCAATCAGCCGCTCCCGCTCGACGAGCGCCAGAGTAGAGCCCAAGCTGAGTTACACACACACAAGAATACTTCTCCTTGTAATACAGCCGACCACCCCTCCTCCTCCTCCACCACCCCCACACCGTCAAAAAATTCACAGAGGATGAAAAGAGTCAAACCCGATTTTCCTCCAGTGTCTCATTTCAATCGTGAACAAGAAAGAGAAAATAACATAAGTATATAAAGTGCCCAAAAAAAGACACCTACTGTATATTTGCTAAATGTGAAATGTCTCCTCATCGCTGCCATTGTTCTTTTGCTTTACAGGCCTGTTTTTTTGGACTTGGAGTCTGTTTTTTTTTCATAGCAATAAAAAATAAAAAAAGCCCAGCCTGACAGAGATCTGCCTCTCCCTGACATGGTCTCTCGCTGTCATAAATCTGAGTGTATGACTAACTGGCTCTTTTGTTTATTATTCCTGTTTCTTTGGCTAATGTCCTTTCAACAGAGCTTTGATCCTGCTAACCTTATGGATTCTCACCATAAACACTTACCTTCTGAAGACGTTTTTATCACCCTCGAGGCTCGATGCCAAGCATCTGCACGGAAGTGCAACAGCAGATAAAGTTGCCAGTTACCAGCGAGGGCAGAGAGGACACCAGACCCTCTGAGTTAAATGTTTTCAAACTGCTCCATCACCCTCTGGTTATGGTTTCTGTCTGCTGTGGGCTGCAGACTTGGCAAGCGGAGGTATCATGAATGTCTTCTTTATCTAGTCTGCCATTTAAACACGTGACTATCTTACTATAGTTAATAAAGTCACCACAAAGCCTCATGTTTTGAATTGCAAATCACAACTGTGATGTCATTCTGCACCAGAGGAACATCACATTATTCCAGTTCAAGCTTATACAAATAAAACTGATGGCCATATTTAACCAACTAAATAAAAATACAAGCTATTTTTAGTAAAATACTGACTATTTTTTTCAAACATTCAATCCCAGCATGTCTGAGCGTACATACAAACACACAAACCGCCGCAAACACTCAATCGCTGCCAGTGATGTCTCTGTGAGCAGGAGACCACAGGAATTGTTTATCACTGCACATCAGAGTGACTAATCAGAAACAGGCTCTTTCTTCTTGAACCTGAGGTCGAGATGTTTCCTCACCCCCACACCGAGACACAAACGTGCCACGGCACGACCTGCACCTCTCCTCCTCCTCCTCCTCCTCCTCCTCCTCCTCCTCCTGAGCACCTCACCAAACCCAGGTCCCAGATCCAAATACAAAATCTGTGATGTTCTGCCATCCTAGACTAAAAAACAAAAATCCATGCTGAGGGGTAGCAGGACGCCAGGAACCGTGTCTTACTAAAGACAAATGTTCCCTTTCGTTCTGGTTTATTTATCCCACCGTTAATCTTAATAATTAGCAGATAATGCCATATTCTTTCCACTCTTCTCTCGCAGCCATGAGTTCATACTTAAGCATATCAAAGACACAGACGAATAATTATGGTAAATAAAAAATAAAGAGCAACCAGAAAGAAAGGGAACGAAATGTGATTGCTAGGCAAAGTAAGAGTTTCCATTAGCATTTGCCAAAGTACCATTAAATGTTATGGGCACATCAAGGCCCACAGAGTATGCTGGTCAGCACAGTGGGAGTATGACATCTTACACTGTGCAGGGCCTCATTCTGGACCATGCAGACAGCTTCAAAAGAACTTAATCGTCAGGAAAAAATGTCTGTAGGCCTTAACCACACGACAAAAGCAGCGCTCACAATGAGATAAATGCTTAAGTGACTTAGCCTTGGGGAGAGCATAATACTTGAGGTATTATAGTAAGTTATACAACATTTCTTTGATATAAACAACAACAAGCTGATCGTAATATCCATGGTGAGGCCAAATGCGGAGAAACAGGCCGACTGCTACAGGATATAATGATGCCGAGCCGAGGCACCGTGATAGAAGTGATGGAGCTCTGTTGCCCATGAGGGATGTTTCAAAGCCACTCGAATGCTTGTCAGTGCAGTTTATTACTTCCTTGAAATATCTGTAAAAGAGGAACCATTGAGTACAAGAAAACTGTTTGAGGGCTGAGGGTGTAAATCTCTTTTAATGCCGCTGATCCCCGTGTTAGTGCCGCTTCCAGAAACCGCTCACCGTTCCTCCTCCCCTATGGTTCCCTCATTACGCATCGTCGAGGAGAAATGGCCACCTTTTCTCTTTGCCTCCTCAGATATTGCAAACTATAAGCGCTTTTCTAAGTTATAACTGCAGAGGCTGGCTTCTGCCAAGAGTCTGTCGCCTATACTTAGTTCTTCTCCCCCCTTTTATTTCTGTGGCAGTTGATAAAGAGAAGGCACGTCGCGAAGCCAAAGTTGTGACACAGGGAGGCCCGTTGTTGTAGTATACACTTGATATGGATATTTGTGATACCACAAGAACATCTAACAGTTGATTCTGATGGCTACTGTGTGATTCCTGCTCCAAGTTGGTCACTGTTGCTGATTTTGATGAAGAAGTAAATGTTTATTTTTCTTCTTCCTGAGCATTTTCTCTCAGTGAGAATAGATTTTGACACGGGTCTTGAAGCCCTCTGTCTCTCCCCCAGGTTAGGGTTAGTTCCTGGTGGGATGTTTTTGTGCCGAGAGGCCACCTCTCTCTCTTATCTTCCTGTCATCTCTGTGGGACGGCAGGGCACGACTCCTTCTCTGGCTCCAGAACCACAGGCTTCCCCAGGACACCAAACCGCCGCTCCACACTCGATGTGCTCTTTGAGAGTGTGGTGGTTTAGGGTGTGTCAGGGCTTATTAGTACCAGAATGTGTGAAAAAAACCAGTGCTGGGTGACGCAGTATTTGCAAAATATGGTTTAATGGGTTGTTTCGCTTGGCTTAAGTGCCAGCAGCGCAGGGTTTACCACATAAGGCAGAGCCAGCGAGAGAAAATTGGGAGAACCATAAGGAAACATGGGAAGGTTAATTTGTGATCGACAGTTTACGTAACACTATCTGCACACAAAGCCTTATGCGATCCTGTGTTGCCAATACCTGCATTGTTAATTTGAATGCATTTTTCGGTTAATTATATTAATAGAAAGTAGATATGATAGTGGATGTTTTTTGGGTTTGTTTGGTTAAATTTGCCATAGTAAAAGCTGTTTCAACTATTTGGGGGGATTTTTAGTATTTCATATCTGTTTGGACATATGTGTTTCACTCAGCTTTCTGTTTCAGCTGTTTATCTACTACATTAAGTAAATAATCCATTTGAATATGTGGAGGAATTTCTTGTGTCATTTCTGTTTCTTTAAATTATTGCTCTACTGCAGAATCCTTCCCAACAAGTCATCAAACAGAAACAAATTACCATCTGACATGACCCATAGGAGAACAACTGTGAATGTTACAATGCTATAATAAAGGCCTGCTTAATCTTTAGGCACAGAATAACTTTAGGTTTAAGGTTTGAGTAGACCATGGCCTGGGTTTCGTAAGTAGCAGTTACGAGAGTTAAAGGACCTTAATGGTGATTACAATAATAAACATAGAGTTAAGGTAATACAGGGATGGTTAAAAGAAACACAGTTGGTCAAACAGTGGTCTCCTGTGTGAAAATTCAACCCATCCATCGCCTGCGACCCCCTCCTAACGCTGACTTAGTCACCGTCATAATTATTATGGCCACTAGAGGGCTTTGTGAACATGAACGTGTTGTTTTGGGGTATTTCCTGAAAAGACGACGTCGCACATACACACCGCTGGAGGTTGCCTGACAGTAAAAACTTAACTATGGCTCGTAATAATCTGCTTGCACAAATGACCTATGGGGTTGTTTTTTTATGGTGGGACAGTCTCATTTTTCCACATATGGTAACTCAACTGCAGAAGTACCCCTGGTTGGAAATCACTACTTTAAAGCTCCATAACATGACCATCAACACTGTTAGCTACCAGTTATGAAGACCACTAGTTTCCCACGTGGCCTGATAATAATTAACACATATGTAAACAGAAGTTATTAACAGGAGATTACAGAATTAAATACTCCTTTGTATGAGCTATATTGAGGCGAAAACCTACAATAAAATCATGAATGGCAGCATGTGTGTTGATAGTACCTCACATAGACATACTTGTGGGCAACAAGAAAAACACACGCAGCCCACGGAGGGGCTCGACCTGCATGCAGCTTGGAGAATGTTACTGTGGATTATGGTTAATGTACTTATAATATTCACTGCAAAGGCCAAGCTTGTTTTGCCACCGTCTTTGAAGAGGCATGGGCTTCTGCCAAGCAACACTAACTTTCATGTTTATGTTGTGAAAAAGAAAACCCTTTCTCTCTGTCAAATTGAACCAAAGAGAGTGCTGCTTAAATAAAGAGGAACTCTCAGGAGGAGCAGATAGAAATTCCTTCTCTGTCAGACCCAACGAGGCTGTAAGTGCTGTAATAATTTTTCTAACATGTAAGCCATAAAGAGATGCTGATGCCAGAGAGCACGCTGTGACCCCGCCGACCTTGCGCCTGCTGCCTGGCTTCTGGTTAGTGTAAGCAGCATCCAGCTGAAAGCTACCAGAGGCCATCATGGGTATATGTGATGTTTCCAAGGAGAGATGGACCAATTAATCTGATTATAGTCGCAAATCCCCCAACATGTGTAGGCCTGTCTGCGACCATGTGCGGTGCAGATGTGTGTCCATGTGTGTAAGCTTGTATGTACCTGTGTGTGTATCAGATAATGCGATCCACAGACAGAGTGGAGGTATGGCTCCATGTATGTGCATACAATCAGCATCTCTGCAGAAAATATATGACCCACAAGATTTATATATGTCTTGAGTGACATTTTGCAAACATTTATCAATATGATGAATGGGAACGTTTTTTTATTCCAGAAAAAAAGTCTTTCAATGGAACTGGAACTGGATGCAAATACACACTGTGGTTGAGTAGTTGTTCCTTGGAAGTCAAAAAGCGACAGTTAAAAGTACCTGAAATGAAATACTGGCCGAAATAGTAAACCATCTGTCAAAGCTTTCGCGGTCTGTTTAAAAACACAACACCCGAGCACTTAAAGGGTTTTAAACAACCCCTTTTTCATTGGCATGACTATGAATATGCCTATTCTGAGGGTGATCCTCTCATTTTCAAGCCAGCGATCTGAGTCAGTCACAGCTCGCCGTGTGTTCGCGCCACCGAATGCAGCCTTCGCTGAGGGGCGGGAGGAAGTGGAACGAGGAGCTGACAGACAGGGCCCGATACTGCACTTCCACCACAGGCCAATCCCCAGCTAACCCCTGTGCTGACAGCCAGGATGTAGCACTCATCCACAGGCCACAGCTCAGGCACTGGGGCCCAGGAAAAGGAGAGCAGGGAGTGGGCCGCTCGGCTGATGATAGAGAGGTGGGGGGAGACTGGTGGTTTGGGTGGCACGCATCGCTTTCTGCCTCCGGAGCAGCACGACCAAGAGGAGAATCCACAGACTGTGTCGCCTGCCAACAGCGTGTCCGATGCTTGGCGGAGTGACAGACCTAATGCACACAAGCCAAGTGGGCACGCTACACTCACACACTCACACACACACACACACACACACACAGGATTATTCACGCAGGAATGCAAAAAATTTGATTAAATGTAAAGTAAAGCTGGGACGTATAAGATGCCATGAGATAAACATGCTGTATTAAGAAACTGCAAAAACCCAGACATTAAGACACTTCACACCACAGACACTCAGAGTGGCAATTTTCCGAAGCCCAGATTTTCTGGTTACTTTACAGATTAAAGTTTAGGAGTGAAACTATCCAACACAGACATAACAGATCACGGCCTCATTGTATTTTCTTTGGCACGGTGATATTACTGACAGCACAGGTCATGTGAAACATTCATCTCGAAAATTGCGCAGACCGAACCAACAATTTGGGAAGCTCAACCTCTGAAGCTCAATGTAATTGATAACATGACCTCATCAAAACTTCAGTTCTCTGATATTTGTTGTGAGACCGAGTCTTAGAAGAAACGCAGACTGCGGTTCAATAAATAATACAGTGCTGGTCGGTGCTGCGCAGAAGCACAGCGGAGTGATGGAGGTTGAGAGGCCACCGGTGACCCCGGCGTCAAGCTGCGCGAGGGCTCCGCTCAGAGCCAGAGCTGTCTCTCCAGCTGGGATCACAACACAGAGCTGGATCTCTGGTTTCAGAGCACAACTCTGGCCTGAGGCTGGGATGGCGCACCCCTGTGAGGCAAGGCCTGCAGGGCTAACGTTAAGGCAGACAGACACCCAGGGGGTCGGCCAACCCACCCACTCTCAGGAGGAGGCAGCGACAAGCACAGAGGCCGAAGACTGATTAAAGCTGCCTCCGACCACAGCTTTGCTTTTTTAACTGCTGAGTTTGGGTTTTGCATTAAGCCTCCGCCTGCTGCAGCCATTTCGGTTCAATGGGGTTTCCATTGAGCTGGCACCAGAGGCAGATTCTGTGCATAAATAATGTGCCACGAGGCCACGAAACAATACTATAGTCGAGAGGAGAAAATTTAGACGAATAGAGCAAACAACTCGGCTTTCACCTGGAGCAACACATTTTTCTTATCAGGACAACCAAATAGAAATATCCACCTAGAGAGCACTAGGAAATCACACACGCACAAAAAAAAACCCACTTTGAAAAATCTTTATGTTTTATCCCCCTATCCATCCCTTTCATAGACACCAGATCATTTTGCAGTGTTCAGGAGTTGTGGAATTTCCCAAGAAGACGAATTGTAGCAGCTTTCTGGGAAATATTAATATCCAGCCTGCAGAGGAAAGGTAAAGGGAGAGGAGAAGGGATCGGGGGGTGTGCAGCAGGGGGGTGGGGTACAGACGATCAGTATCATGGCATGGTACCTGATGATAAAATGTCCTCTACTATTGCAAACTCTTTTCAAGCCCCCGTGTCTGTCTCCTGAGTGACACTGGTGGCCGTGGGGGCCTGGGTTTGGTTGAGTGCGTGGGTGAGAGCCAGGGACTGAGAGTCCAGGATGGGCAGTCGTCTTCTCCGTTCACACTCTGCCGCTGTCATCACGGCTGCACTGCAGATTCTCCACATCTGCCTTTGCCTTACACCGCTCTCAGCCCTGCTCTTACCAAGCCCCCCCATCATCTCTGCCTCCCTCCCACGTCTCCACTCCCCCATCAGGATCATCCAAATATTTCCCCTCGCTGCTTTTTGAAGCTTCCATGGGTCACGGGACCTCATGCACAAATCATGCTGGCTTGCCGTGGGGGGGCCGGCCAGAGATGACGGGAGTGAGTCAGACACGCAGAAACCCAATCTGCACTGTTTTCATACGGCGTTATTTTTCCTGCCAAGACAGCCATCACCAATCAGCGGCGGGTTCTAAACAGCCAGTTCAGGGAGCTCTCGATGTAGATGCCGGTGCTGGCAGCTGATCTCAACAATATTCAGCGCGCTACACCAGGGGGGGAGAGATGGAGAGTAAATTCAGAGAGGCTGACAGCCTGCAGTGGTTTAACATGGGGGTTAGCCCCAGATACATAGTTCTGGGTTTATGTTGATGGATGGATAACCAAATCCATCTCATTGTTTGCAATAAAACATACATGTTTTTACACGGTGACACCACACTTGCTATGGCGCTGAATTACGATCTGCTGAGAGAGAGAGATCTGACAAATGCAAAAAAAAAAGTCAGGACCCACTTTTAGAAGTTGTATTCTTGAGATGCAAGGGAGAAAATAACAAAAACACTCAGATAATAAAAGAATGGAGTCAGCTCTACAGTGTGTGGGCACAGGAGGTTTCACTGCCTAATGCTGAATTTTCATAACAGAGAATATTGGGCAGGCCCTCCCTCCTTCCCTCTTCCTCCCTCCCCACCTGCAGAGCTCACCAGCTCAGGGTGAGAGGAGATGCTGGGCAGGAATCTGCAAGTGCTGGTTAAAGTAATCACATTGGTCTCACTGCATCTGATCTGCAGTCTAACAGACTTCCAAACAGTTGAATGAGTAAATAAAGTGCCCCAGGGGACTCCCGCTGGAGATGGATTACCACAAGGGTGCACACACAAAAGGAGCCGAGAACCCCACAACCCGATATGAGCCGCGGACAAAAGGCCCGGCGCTGGACCTCGACCAGGGAACCGGCAAACTTTATTAATCTCATCCTAGACTCAACCTCCTGCCATTGGAGTCCATGAACTCATAGATGAACGCATGCTCTGTTGTGCATGTGAGCGGGTACACACTGGAAAATCACTGTCCGTATTTGTGTCTATCTCATTGAACGCACTGGTGGACGAACAGACGCAATCAAGCGCAGGACACCCATACATTTATGATTGTGAGCATGCAATTGAGCATTTAGGCAAATTGTACTGTAGATGCAATAACCTGTTTGCGCCTGTGTGGGTGTATATGCGCCTGCTCGAGTGCATAGACCACATAAGATGAGTCTCATGCTCACTTGGCTGTGGAGGCCGGGTCTGGAGGGGACTAAGGGCCGTGGCATTCTGCAGCCCCATCCCACCCTGGCCCCATTCTTCCCTCTTTCTGGGCCTGACACAAATAAAAGGATTAGGAGCCCCTGTTTCCGTCAGACCCTCCATTCAAGACAAAGCTCGGACCAGCTTAGTGTCACACTTAATGATAAAAGTGCAAATCTCTGTCAGTCACTTTGGGCAGGAATACCAGTATTTTGGGGTCTAATCTCATTTGATGAAGATTAAAAGGGGTAAAGAAAGGAAAAGACAAAGAAATGCGTTTTGTAGTATCTGTGCAAAAATCTGTACCGCTGAAATTCAGACAGACGGATTTGACAAGCGGCGACGAGGACGAGGCGCTGAAATGTATCTTAAAATACAGAGAGTGAATGGGAAGCAATGGAAGGAGCTCGGATTAGAGACAAAGAAAGTAAGGAGCAGAGAGAGGAAGCGAGTGCACGCGCACGCATGCACGCACACATACATACACGTGTCCACACCCTCACTAAAACCTTGGGTGTATTTAGACAAATGCAGAACTCTGCCCATTCCCATGTAGAGCTAGAATGTGTGACGAGAGTGTGAGAGTAAGCCTTGGGCACACAACAGTCTGAATGCAGCACTTGCCACTATGATGCCAGTCCTCTCTAGTGTATCTGTGAAAAGCCTACGTGTTGGAAAAACATTCCAGAGTGGGATCACATATACACAGTTGGGGCCAGCAGCGATACCGCGAGCCAGCAGCAGAGGCCATGTCTCAATTTCTCATGCACGTTTGACCAGGCTGCCTGAAGAAACAAGTGTGGGCTATTTCCATACGACACATGCAAAAGGAGACAAACATAACTGGAAAAGGATTCAAAAATACTGCAAATGTGCAGGAATAAATTAGCCAGTGTCACAATTTCACCAATCGTAGGCGTAGATAAAATTTGAAATTAATCATTTCAGCGGAGCAGAAATCCAGCCACTGAAAATGTTCAGCGTCCTGATTTGAACGTGTAATCTGGCAAATTGAAATTGAAAACATTTGCTGAGTGTTTGTATTTCTCGGCTGGCTACTTTAAAAGGCCTTTTTGCAGTGTTTCATAGATTAAGCCAAAATCTAATTTGTAAATTGCATTTAATGGTTTGTGGTTGCCTCCCTTTTTGTTATGAAGAGTTGTCATGCTGTGAAAATAAACCTGAAGGCCCGAGGTCTTGGAGTCTGTAATGAAAATCACTGCGTTGCCGAGCCGAGGGCTTTCTCTCCACCGTCACTGATTAGCATTCCCGATTGACTGACATGTCCCACTGGCTGCCTAACAGCCGGCTTTAGGAGATGAGGTTAAATTGTGGCTACCAACAAATTGCATGCTTGAGTTCCTCTGCACCCCTCCGCTATCATCCAGTGTAATGTGAGCACACCAGGCAGATCCCTCTGCAGATCCTTCTCCTCCCCTGCACTACAGCTCCCCCACACAAAGCCACAGAGACCTCTTTCCACATCCCCTGCCACCAGTCTGGCTTCTAAAGTGGTGATGGGCATTACCGTGGCTGAGCCTCTGTGGCTTCCCATAGCGTCCTGCAAAGTGCTTTGTGCTCCAACTGCTGCTACACACACACACACACACACACACATACACACACCAGTACGCAGTTAGCTCCCCTACCCCACTGAGGTTTATATATACGAAAATAAACCTCCATGAAATCACCTGATTTAATCATGTAACTACTTTCTCTTTAGATTTATCGACAGCGTCACAAAAGCAGCAGACACTGAACCTTTTATGGACGCATGGTGTAAAATGCACAATGACAGAATTCACACGCACAAGAGAACATGTAAAACGATATGTTTAAATCAAATATTTATCACTCAGAGATACTCGTGGGAACCAGAAACAGGAAGAAAAAAAAGAGGATCCAAGATGTGATTTTCACACCATTGTACCAACAATAAACATCTTGAATCGGGATGCAAATAAAAAAGCACTGCAACAGGTCTTTTAATGGGTCTGAATGTACCGGGGAGTGAACAGTTAGCAAACCATCAGATGACAGATGATGCATCCTAGTATGCTGCTGGGACAGGCCGAGCCATGTTGACATAAAATCCAATACTTCCTTACTGAGGAACGAGGCCAACTTCAGCTAGCTCCTTGCCGAGCACTAAAAATCTCAGCAAGCTGAAGCAATATTATCCGGCTTAGTGTTTCTAACATTAGATTTGTCTCTCTGTAGAGGTCTTCTTTTATTTACCTAAGAGTAGTGGCTAAAGACACATTTTATCCTTTTTAGGGAAAATGTAAAAACAAAAAGACGAAGAAAGTAGCTGAAAGTTAGAAAGTCTTCCACAAAGGACCGTACACCCACACGTCCACACACGGAGCAGCTTCTGAAATGCTTTAGCCGGACTGAGGACGGTGAGCTGAAAAACTACCCGACTGGAATCGACAACATAAAGTACATCCTAGTTTTTTTTTTTCTTCCTTTTCCTTTCTTCTCTTTTTTATTTTTGTGCGCATGAGCGTTCACAAAGTGCCAGGCCACGCGGGAGTGTCCTAGAGTGAGTAAAAACACACACACACAGAAACCCAGTCGTCAGCACCTATCCGGCACACACACTGCTACACCGTCCCAAGCACAGCTAATTAAAAAACAACAATTTCACAGGAGGGCACTCCAAACAGTTCTAAAAAGCACCTCTCAGCACACCGGGGGATCGTCCAGCACACACCGAGGGTGAGACGGGTTCTGGGAGCTCTGCTTTTATGGCCTCGGCGCTGCTGTTGTTTTCCTCCTGCAAGTACTGCCGTGACCTGAATTTCATTTTGCTCATGGCACGTGAATCTGAAAATCGGATCAAATCTGAATGCTGGCATGTTTGGATTTGTTACAAATAAAACATTCGAGAATAAAATTTTGCCAGACAATAAAACTTTATAGAGCTTGGAAAGAAAAAACCCAAATGTAGTCAGCATGGTGTATACTATACTTCTAGTTAATGTTATGTTTTGTGGATGGAGCCCATGGCAGTTTCTAACAAGGCAGTCCATTACAGGGGTGTTGTCCAACACTTCAGTGGAGTGATAGGCCTTATTACATGGCTGCTTTCAAAGCATCTGCTTGGTTAGAGGAAAGGTCCCTCTGGGGAAAAGATCTCCCTCTTTCTAATGATGTATAATTGACCTCCAAACACCAGGGCACAACAAACTCTCTCGGGGTGGTGTAATTCCACTCTGCTTTTTACATACCACCCGTCTCGTTCGAGCTTGTTCCTCCTCTACGGCTACGGCTCCCGTCCAACTGACAGCTCTGCCGAGTTTTTTTCTTCTCGGGCTTTGCTCTGAAATATTCTTTGACATTTACCTAAAATGATCCTCTTCTGACATAGATTTAATTTGACTATCCCCTCTTTAAAACATCTCATCTATTGTCTGAGAGTTTGTTGGACCCCCAAATTTGTAGTCGTCAGAAATTATTCACAAAAATACCTGTTTTATATCAGAACAGGGATCAGCCCTCATGAAAAAAAATGAGGCAAATATGAGATGAAGCCTCATACAATCCAATCTTGTTACTGCGCTGTATGGAGCAGGATGTGTAGAACCGTGTTGGTGGGAGTTTTAATAACACTCGTACACAATTGTTTTTTCCCCCGTCTGCACTTAAACCTGGTCCAAAGGTGTGAAAAAAGACTGCTTGCCAATTCCTTGATTTATTATAGCTAAGTGAGAGCTGATTACGGGGCATGAATCAGTTGCTGTAGGAATGTAATTAGGCACGTAGACCTCTGTATGGCTAGGAGCTCTCTTCACAGCCCCAAGCAGTTTGTGGGCTGACAAATGCATCTTAAATGGGTGTCATAAAAGTCAAAAAGGTGCCAATTACATCTTAAAGTATCCCATCAATGCAAATGGAATAAACAAAAAAAAAAAGAAGGAAGAACTACTTGTGTCTGTGCAATGGAGGGATACTCCTGTTAGAGCTTTCCAAGCTGGGAGGAGTTAAAGAAAAGACCGAGGAGGCAGAAGGATGGATGGAGAAGAATTAAAAGATGTGATGAATAACAGTGTGTGAGAGCAGGACAGCGCCCAGCAGGTTGTTATGTTTGGCCAGGGTGTTAGGACCTGCCACACAAGCTCCCAGCAAAGAGAAGAGGGGCAAATGGTGAGATAAAACCCAAATATGGAACCACAGAGAAAATGCCAGGAAAGAGTATTATTTGGAAGCTAAACAAATCCTGTCTTTCTCCTCGTGTTTATCTCTGTCCTCTTCTCTCAAATTAAAAAAAGAAGGGAAAAAAATGGACAGTGCTAAGTGAGGCATGAGAACGAGATCCTCTCTCTCCCTCTCTCCCCTCTCCCTGCCGGACTGTCTCAGCTTCCAGCCACCCCTGAGCCGTGACGCCGAGACTCCGGTATCCCCTGGTTACTGCTATGAATTTTTCCATTGTTATCAGTCGACTACACTCCTGCCACAAAGCTGGATGAATGGCACGCATGGCGATAGATGTAACTCTTTGTTGCTTGCAAGGTATCTAGCCGAGAGCCATAATGTGTCGGTAATCGAAGTAGAATTGTTAAAAAGGTCGCACACAAAAAGCCGAAAATTTAGTGACAAGCATGAAAAGCGCTCAAGCGATGAGAAACACAGGGGCACCCCGGGGTCCTCGCAGGCCAAACAGCAACCCTCAGCATTGCTACACACTGTGTCACCAGAGCCTCAATATTTGCTTCACTATATATCTGCCATCTCTGCAGGGTTTATGTGATAATTCCCTAATTCAATTTACACATTTATACCACTGCTTGGATAACGACTGTCATGCTGAAAATGTTTTCCTGGATAAAATGTAACAACTGCCACAGAATTTATTTAAATCAAATAGTGAGTTTTTACTCAAATATTTGTTGTCATAGGCCTGATTTTGAATGTAAAACTTTATTGTAATTCATTCAAAACACAAACACGGAAGGGACAAATCTCAACTCCCTCTTATTTATTTGTACTTAATAAAATGGTAAATTTCCTCGTGGGTTGTATTAATAATTATAGATATTATATCATTTTTTAGAAATAAATAAATTCTATTGTGTTGGTGTGAATTTGTCAAATAATCCAATATAAACTTTTATCACATTGTTCTGCTGTTGTGATGGCATCCTGGCATTTTGTCTCAGAATAAGTTCATATTTTCAAAGAAGCAAAACTTGTAATTCAACACTTAATTATTAATGCCTTTGGGCGAGAGTGTTTATCTTTTGATTGTGTGCGCGCGCGTGTGTTTGTGTGTGGGTCACTCGAGCGCAAACGGCTGAACCTTTAATTATTAGTCGTGATAAATCCACGTGAACGCATTTTAGCTTCGAAGGTACAGACTGAATTCCTATGGAGTAAAAAGGCGCAGATCGTTTTTCAATGAACCGTTAAATTCCTGCAATGACTCATATGCAGAATAAAACAGATCATATATCAAATAGAATAAAATACATACGATCAAATAAAAATAGGCTAAATTAAATTAAAAAATATAAATATAAAGCTGCAACAGCCAAATAAATAAAAAGAATAAGAAATTCATATTTACGGTAAATGGAGCCATGTGATTAATACAGGGAATAAAGTCTATTCGGAAAACGAATGTGAAAACTGCTGAAATCATGTTTTTCCACATTTAGTGTGAATGTGAAGGTTGATGGTTGATACATGGGCGAAGGCCACAAGGTGCAACCGGGAAACATAAGACACAGAGCGGAATAAAAAAGAGACACGCCTGCACATTCACGGGCCTGCGTGGATCACATCTTATTTTTGCTTGTGCGTGTAATAAATGCTGCTTCCGCCCAGAAAAAGCTGGAAATATCGTGGGCCACTGTGACAACAATAAAACCAAGCGTATGACAATAATAATAATACACTAATGCGTGCGTCCTCCAGCCAGAGTGAGCGCACAGGAAATATTTGCATCCCTCAGCTTCAAACAACAATTTAAAAATTATGTTTTGAATTATGTTTCAAATATATTTATTGATGATGCTCTTTTATTCATTTTGTACAATTTAATTTGTCAATATTGACCTACAACTGAAAAGCAACCACAGGTTCATTTATGTGAAAATATACATGTTGGTGGATATTTTTCCCACTTGATAAAATGTCAAAATAAAATATGACTACACAGTGGCTGAGGGACACACACACACACACACACACACACGCATACACGCATACACACACACACACACACACACACACACACACACACACTGAAGGCCTTCAGGCCAGCCACAGCCATCACACAACAACAATGTCTCTTTTTTAAATCACTGCACAGCAACCGAAGCAATGCAACACAGAGCAGAGAGAGAGAGAGAGAGAGGAGCTTACTGTTGGTAGTCGTGTTTGCAGTAAAGTTTCCTCTCTCTGAAGTAGCAGCTGGTGGTGAGGGGCTGCTGACACACGGTGCACTGCAAACACTCCTCGTGCCACGAAGAGTCGTTGACTCTCATCAGGAAGCGGTCGGAGATGGGCCGCTGGCATCCTTCACACACGGACGGATGGTGACAGTCGGAGCCTGCGTGGTGGACACGGATGAGGAGTGTTTTTGGGGGGAGAGGAGGAGAGAGAGAGGAGGCCTGAATCAAGGACTGCAGCGTGTGACTGAGAACTGGAGGCCTATACACTGGCTGCTTTTAAAAAAATCAACTGGAGCGTGTGTGGGTGAATCAGATTTAATGGGGGAAAAAATGAAAAAAACATGCTTTAATGGAGGAACTTAATGTTTTCTCTAATGTGAGGCCATCACGCACGTAGCATTTAGATGTCTGGATAGCTCAATGTGTGTCTCCTTGACAATAACATGGAAATAGAACTACATTTGCCACTCTAACACGTACCATTTTATCCAATTGCATGCATTAATATGACCTAAATCAGCAGCAAGTGGGCATGCATGCACAACTAATGGCTTCCATGCAAGCAGGGGTAGCAGTATACCTCAGAGGGGTTTACAGAGGTATAGTGAATAAATAACAGTAATAAAAGGAGAGGAAATAATTAAACTTACCGAGCATAACTCCCATCGTGGCCTGTCCCTGTCGCATGGGGTGATCTTCAATTTTTATGCCGTCCAGCATGATGCAAGTCTCGGACTGTTCTCCCGCGGAGAGGCGCTCCTGCAGTGACACCAGACCTGTTGCAATATCCATAAGAAGACGGTCAGATAAGTCCCCGGTACACAGAGGGCTGTGTGGAGGAAGAGCGGGAGCACGACCTGCTGTGTAAATGTATGTATATATATATAAGGTATATATATACAGCCGGGGCAGCAGGACAACACAACTAAACTGATCGAATGCGTAAAGTGGAGTCAGATGCTGGCAACAGTTGGGAGGCGAGAGTCGCTGTGCGCCGGCTCCACTGATCCCTGTGTCACAGGGGCAAAGCAAACAATACGCGTGGAGAAAGAAGTCAGTCACCTGTTGTATGATCAGAGGAACCGAGCGAGTTTGGTCTTCTGCGTCCTCGGGCAGACTGGAGAGCTGCAGAGGAAATGTCTTCACGGAATAAGAGTTTCGTCAAGGAGGAGGGAGAGTGAGAAAAAAAAAAAATCACACTCATACGCGCAGGAGGAAGAGGAAAAAGTTGACAACAAATCCAAAGATATAGGAGTGAGTGAGTGTGTGTGTGTGTGTGTGTGTGTGTGTGTGTGTGTGTAGATGTCCCGGCTCTAACTCTTTGGAAGGAACGGAGGCGGACGGTTGCTTGGTTGTGCTCCTGTCGCTGCTAAAAAGTCTGAGATCGAGATTGAAGCGAGTGGATGGATCCTCCCACTCCTGCATGCATGGCTTCACTTTTTTTTTTCAGTCCTCCCCATTCACCGCCATTGGGATGCTATTGGAGCAGAGTACAGTGCAGTCCAATAACAACACGCACACGCACACGCACCGGCAAGAAGACGAGAGGCAGAGAAATGATATTTAACAGAGGCCTGGCTTGACCCTGACGACAGTGCCATAATAATAACATTATTTTGATTATTATCATTATTTTTTAAATTATCAATAATTACAGCATCCATAATAACAATAGCCTGTTACTAATCTATAACTTAATTTCCAGGTCTATAATTTTACACTTTCTGGCAGTTTGACACATTATTTGGAAACAACATGATAACTTATAAATATTACAAAGATATACAGAAATAAACCTCTGCTCTCATCATGAATTGCTACATGTCTCTCAGTGAGATAACCCAGTCTACAGATATCCCTCTGTGTGTGTGTGTGTGTGTGTGTGTGTGTGTGTGTGTCTGCAGCACCGCATGCTTTCTTTTCCTCTTTGCTCTTTTGTGTATTGTTTCTGGTGGAAGCTGCTTTCCTCCTTTCAGCTGATGCACCTGGCGATCAGCGGTGATAACAGCGGCCTGTCCCGCACCGAGGCCAACCACCGCAGCCCCGGTCTGCAGGCTGCACCTTATTCAGCCCAGGGAAGACAATAACCGCAATAATAATACAGATCACACTTAGAATAATTATAACAGTAATAACAGTAATATAAGGGTCGTTTATAGGCTCTGTGCGTGCTTGTTTTGCGGGAGAATAGCAGCTGTAGATCAGATCTTATTATCGGCGGATCAGCAACTGATCAGTCTGATCTGCGGGGACCGAGCCCTCGCGCGGAGTCACGTAAATCCACGCGTGTGACAACACCGTTCACCTTTTGAAAGATACATCATTTCAAAAAATCCAAACACACAGTGTATGTGCACCACGGGTTCTGTTCACTGAATTGCAGGAATTATTGGTTCATGTTTGTTTTTGTCAAGTGGCGTGTTAATGTGCGGAGGAATATCGTGCACTGAGGCCGGCCTGTGTGAAATTACAGGGCTGCTAATGGGACCGTGTGTGCGGGTCACACCGCATGAAGAGACCGATTTTTATCTGCTCCTTAAAACAACACAGGAACCAAACAATCAAGGCCCAGGACAGACACACTGAGAAGACTGGACACATGGAGCAGGGCTCAGATACGTGTTTTGTCAGGAGAGGTTAAAGAAATAAATGTGCATGATGGGTTCAGATTTATGGGGAATATTTGTGACGTTTAGGTTCAAAAGTATATTAAATAACGTGCTGCGGAATGAAGAGGTAGACATGCCTGTAGCACATGACTGCACGGAGATGGCTGACGTGGCAGAAACGATTCAATAGCATAATATTAATATTAATAATAATAGCATAAAATATAAAAAAAGAAAAATAATAATAGTTTACATCTCAGAAGAGTTATTGCCGTTAACAGAAGATACGACAGAATTTAAATCCAACCCTTGAATGATGACATGTAAATTGTGTTGACACAATTATAGCTTTTATACACACAGCATCTATAGCTACCTTCAGTCCTCGTGTGTGTGCGTGTTTGTGTGTGTGTGTGTGTGCGTGTTGTTGACGTCCTTTGTGATCAAGGCGATGACCTGTAGCCCAATTTGGAAAACACAGAGCGGGCTGTTGGTGGTGCCCCCTGCCGGTCAGAGGGAGAACAGCAGAAGTTGTTGTGTAAAGATACAGAAGACATTTCACACACAGTCACGTGTTTTTTAGCAATAGGATAAAAACCATCATATACATGGTGAAAAGACATAGAAGCACGTTATGAATGTTGAAATAATTCTATTTTTCGTTAGAGCACATGTGCTTAGTTCAGATGAGTCCATACCTGCCAGTCATGAAGTCATCCACCTCCGGCTTTCCCTCTTCTCCCCCTCACAGCTCCTCTATCAGCATGGGGTCAATTACCTCCGCCTCGCACTAATATTGGATTATCTCCCCGCTAAGCAGCATTATTATGAGCTGAACACCGTCAATACAGGATAATCAATAAATTCTCAAATCACACACACACATAAAGCCTGTCCACCCTCCCCACCTCCTCCCCCTCTCCCCATCCCCCCCCCACCCCACCCCGGTTCATTCAGCACTTATTGGCCGGGTCACGTGTGTGAACGAGGACATCAAACATTCATTCAATAAATCAATCCGCCAACTTTCTGCCCGCGGTGCTTTTAATGAGGCTCCGCGTGACGAGCCCTCCCTCGGCCGGTATAAGGCTGCAGCAGGTGTGCGCCTCAGACGGAGGTGCACACGGTCCCCAAAGTGAAACAGTGTCAAACTAAGCAGAACTGTTGCATCCATCGGAAAAGGTAAGAGACACCTCCTATAATGCGCCATTACGCACGCACGCACACACGCACACACACACTGCTGCAGGCTGGATCAGTGTCTGCTGGGGTTTCGATTAGACTTTTCTCAGTCACTGTAATCACTCTGAGAAAGAAGTGATGTGCACCACAGGATGTGAATCAGATCCCCCAGACTCCATTAATGGTTTCTGAAAGAAGGAAATTATGAGCCTGCACGTGAATAATGCGTAAAAGTTAAGAACCGCCAAAAAATTGCGCGCAGTTTTGGTGAAACAAGGTTAAGAGGAAATAACAAAGAAATCGAATCCTGCTAAACTAATTGTCTAGTTTTTATTATGCAATTACCTCCATCTGAATTAATATTTCACTGAGCATTTATGTTGAGGATATTAACGGTTGTCACGGAAAGAAACATAACTAATTCTAAATAAATGAAGAAAACCAGGGTTTAATTGTGACTGCGTTCAGTTTAAATTTCATCTGCACAAACACCTCAATCAATGTAAACCTCTGCTATTGACAAAAGAAAAAATCTATTTTAATTACATTTACATCCCGCTGTTGAGGGGCCACACTGGGTCCATTTATTTTTCAGCCCAGAGAAGAAATTGCAGCGGTGTCAGGCCTCATGTGCAAACTGCAACCTGATCAATACATCTCAAGAATTAATAACAATAACAATAATAATTATATTAACCCTCAACGTAAGATTTTAACTTAATCAACTGGATTTATGTGGAATATAAGGAACGGTATATCTTTACAGATATATTTATTACAATACTATCAGCATTTTTCCTGAGCTGAAACCTGAGGGTTGCAACTGGCGCCTGAAACAAAGCGCAGCGAGGAAATTCTCAAAAATAAAAGACTTTGTGTAAAAAAAAATGAAACGAGAAGAGAAAGTCAGCAAACAGAAACACAAAGGCTCCCAGACAATACGGGGCCACAGCTGGAAGGATGGATCCCTCACTTTTATATTTCTTTAAGAGTCTAAACTCTCCGTGATTATGTTTAAACAAAAAGATTTGATGAAAATAATGAAAGTGGTGCTTGTAATAAAACTACTTTCAATTGTACTTGCTGCAAAGTTGCACTCTGGCGCCTTCAGCACAGCAGCAGCAGCAGCAGCAGCAGCAGCAAATGATTTGTGATCCCGGAGAAGACAAAGAACTTAAAAATGGTTTAATGATATTCTTCTTATAGCCCGCGCACGCTCCTCTTCCCCCGGACGTTTCTGTTAAATCTCTGCGGCGGCCGTGGAGGGGTTTCAGGGGGCAGAGCTGCTCCCTCCGCCGCTGACAGTCGTGGATCAACAGTGGAGCTTATTGAAGGTTTGCACGGCAGCTGTTTGCGACGGTAATTCAATCCGTCTTCTGCTGACTCCTAATGTTTTCTTCTACTTTTTATTTTAGCTGCGTTTATACCTTGAGAATGATTATTGTTGCACTCGGATTTCACATCGAGCAAACAGGCGGTGTTCATGCTGCACTAACTAAACCGACTAAGAGATTGCCCAGGGCCCCACACAGGCCTAAACGGGCCCCTGAATACTAAATATAAAAACTCCTTCAGGTTTAAATTATTTATTTGAAGGGACTAATCGGCTCCATCTGATATTGCAATTCAAAATAAGCATTATTTACAGGGTGCAATGTTATTTGAGCTTATTTAAATTCACAAATGCTCTCATACTAGATAGATGTTTTTGTTACCCTTCTTTCACCCTCACATATCTGTGTTTTTATTCTTACCTTATACTGAGCCAGCCAAAAAATATGATACGTCAGGATAATCCCAACTCCCACGGGATTAAGCCCAAGTATAATACAGCACTGTCAACCCATGGATGTGTATTTGTTTATGGTATGATTTATTGGATTCAGCTTTTTTTCTCCTTCCAACTGACAAATTTATTGAGTTCCTGAGAGATGGCCTGACAGCGAGCTGACATTCAAGTTTGAAACGTGTCACTGAAAAGTGTTTACCTGCATGGGCAGCATCAAGTTTGTTAACACAGGGAGCAGGAGCCCCATTAACAGAAGATCCAGTTCTACATTATACACCAAGCACTGAGAGACAACCTAGTATTAATAATGTGAAAACACACAGAAATGGTATTGATATGATTACTGATGTAATTAAAAAAACTATGACCTAGAAATAATTTAAAGAAAATCATTATGTATTTAACTATTTTAAGTTACAGGAAGATAAGTCAAAGCAAGTCCCTACAACAAAGATATTAAGACTTGAATCTAAAATGCATTTCATAAAATAATCTTAAAATGAACTAATGTTTTTAAAGGTGAATATTACCAATGTTACTGAGTAAATAACTAAAAATACCACAATTACAAATGAAAAACATAAACATTACTTTTTGAAATCGCCATCTCCAGTTTGCTAACTCCACCACATTCAACATTTACTTAAAGGCAATCTTCAAGATTATAAAAAAAATAAGCAATGTTGGACTTTTATAAAAAGAAAAAAAATTGAAAATATGATAAAACCCACGTCATCAAACTCTTTGTCAAAAGTAAACTGGCAAAGGTTTAAGGGATTTTTGCAGAATGTATTTAAATGTCTTGCCATGTATGGCGATGAATCACCAGCACATACCATCAATAACCTGATCTTTGGTGTTTGTGAAGGAGCAGCTCATCTCGGGACAGTGATCCATGATGCAGGCTGATTTATCATCTGGCCTCCTGACGCAAACACGCACTAATTCACAGCTGTATGCGGATCCTATGAAAACCAACCATCTGAATTACAGCATCGCCCCCTGCTGGACACAACCAGGCAGTACAACCGGCTCTGCTTTCACCACGGCAAAGCTACTGTCGCCATTTAAAAATATTAAATAAGACTAACATGAATAATGTGAAAGCGGTTTGATGTTAAGTTCTGGATATAAAGCGCATTATTTAACAAAATCGTAATTGATATATTCTTCCAAGTCATATTAATAAAATGTTTTTGTCAAACTTCCATTGAAGTACAAACTATGAGCGTTTTATACTCTACATGACATAAAAATATATATTTTTAAAAGTCTTCTTATCAAATGTATTTAACATATTTGTATCTGTATTATGACAAAAAACGTCATAGAACGAACTTAAAATACTTATACTACTAAAATATAACAATACTACTAAATATTAATGATTAATCCCTCAATAATATTTTTTAACAGAACTAAAACCAGACTACACATATAAACACCAAGTCTGATATTTATACTACGACATGTATTTGCTATTCATATAAAAAAAGACTTGTCATCCTACAGTCTCATTAAAAAATATGAAACCCTTTAAATACCCATTAGTGATGCATGTTTATTTTACAGTAACATGTCAAAATATGTAACTTCACCACAGTGTGATATAATATTACTTGAATATGTTGTTAATATGTTACATGTTCTTCATTGCAGCATTTTGACTTGCATTTTGCCAGTTTTCTATATTCTTGTTTTTTTCTCATTTGATTTTGTGATATTTGTCAACTTCTAGTTTATGTTGTCTGGTACTGTTCTTGTGATACTATAATAGAAATATACTTTTGGTGAAAACATGTGTACAAGTTGTGTTTTCTTAGAGAAGTACATTGAATGTACGTACATTCAGTCCGAGTTTGTAACAATAAGTGAAAATGATTTTACACATTTGGTTCAATGTTGTGAAGATTGTTTTAAAGCTAAATCAGCATTGGCAACTATGTTTAGAGAATTATATACTTTAAAAGTAAAAAATATGAATTATTGGGCTATTGTATTTACAAACAAAGGCAAAATTATTTTTTCTTTTCTTTATATTTTATGTTAAACATGTGCAAATTATGCATCTTGAACTATTGTTATTTTTTAAATTAAATTGTTTGTTTTAATTTGATCTTTAACAGAAAAATAAGAAAAATAACATGTTTCCTCTTTTTTTATAACTTGTTAGATCACAAAAACTAAATTGACATATCTGCATTGTGTCACACAATAATGATTAATAAAAGACTCATTTAAATTGTTTTGTAACAGCCTAACGATTTCCCCCCCACCAAAGGATTCTCCTTAAAACACTTTAAAAAGTAGTTGAAAGTTGGATCAAACATGGCAACAGATGATACATTATGAAACCCTGCAATAACAAATGCTTTCTATTGTGTGATGTGGGAATCTCCCTTTCTGTTCTGTTTCACTTCACACACAGGCCACGGCCAAACAAGTCTGCATGTGAGCTGAAGCTGTTCAGACACATGAGGAACAACTTACAGCACGGCCATTTCAAACTAAATTAAACCATGGTCTCATAATGTCTCCATGTGACACACGCCCACATGGATTTGTCCAAATGATAATCACCTAAGAAATCTTAAATCTGCCTCCAACCAGGTCATTGAATATCCCACACAGAGGTGCTGAGTGGAGGAGTTACACTGATATAAAACAATGTTTTGCCCTTTGAGAAAAGCCTTGGCTCTTGTGCGTATGAGCAACTGATATTATATTGTCATGTCACAGTGGGATACACGGCATTTGTTGTTACATGACCGTTTTCATCATCAACTAAAGTGTCACAGCTCAGGCAAGATTTGCAGCCCCTTTCATCAGATGATCATGTTATTCAGTGGATTTGTCTTTGTAAAAATAATGTTTCCTCTGACGAAGAAGTTGGAGCTGCGGGAGGCCAGGAGCATGATTTTAGGATGTGTGCCATTAACAACAAACATAGGCCTTCCCTACCCGCTCCTCATGTGGAATGTATAAATTCTGTCTCTGCAGAATAAATTTCATGGGTTCGCAGACTTTGTGGCTGAAGTAGGGAAAGATATTCTAAATATGTCTACACAGATACTGACTGTGATACAGGGCTGCAGCTGAATGGCTTTGTTTTCATGGCTAGCACATATCTGTAGAATCAGTTGAACCTGGTATCAGCACTAAACCGTGAGTTACATGTTCTCCATAAACAATGCACGGGACACAAAAACAAGAAGTGAATCATTGCAAAAGAGAGGCCATGTGCACAAAATCTGGCTTCTGGGGAAATAAAAGAGAAACAAATCAAACATCTGTATGTGTGATTTTGTTCCTTCTCTGCCTCAATCAAACACACGGGATGTGTGTTGTGTGTACTGGATGTGAGTGTGCGTGCACGTGTAGGAGTTTGTCATTAATAGGCTGCACTTCAGAGAAAAAAGGTAGAAATCCTCCAGATGTTTTGCAGCTGGGTGGATCTGGTAGTGAAGATCTAGACAGCATCTGTCACAGGCGAACATTTCTAATCTGTCCTGAACATTAGGCAGAGAGCACTAAAAACCCATCACTGGCCGCATGTGCTGCTCAGTTCACAATGTGCTCGCCACAGGCTCTGCAGCTCGGCCCCCGAGAAGCTTCAAAAACAAATGAGAACAAAAAAAGAAGAAAAGTAATATTCATCGCAGCGGAGAGGCCATGTTAACTATTCCACACTCGTGTTTTAGAAACTTTTCTCCTTTATGCAGAGACAAACGTTTAGAAATTAAAACAAGGCCTAACCGGCTAAGTGAAGTTATTAGGGCAGAGCGCCTGAGGCTAAAGACGGAGGCTTTGAACTAGAGGTCCAGCAGAGCTTAGTGAGGTCAAGATGTGTCAAACAGCAAGCAGAGCTAACATCACAATGCTCCAGACAAACATGTCTTCAAAGAACTTCAGCTGTGCAAGAATGAAACAGCTATGTATTTACGTTACAGTGAGCAGTGCCATTTACATTTTAGCTTCATAGAAACAACTTTATCACAAGGGTAAAAACCCCTAGTTCAGAAAACAGCCTCTGTAAACAAGATAGATCCGATCACTGAAATCCACTTTCTGTATTCTTATTGTTGTCCTGGCAATTAACTTCCTATCATGTCTCAGCTATAGGGAACTAGCATGTGTTTAGCTTATAGGCTGACGTTGCCTGTGCTTTATGCATCTGTGGGAATCGCTCCAAGCTGACCTTGATGGTCTTGAGATATTTCCCTTCCTGGGTTCATGTGCCTAGTTACCAGTTGGTCAACCTCGTGCCCTGTGAACTGACCCTGTCCTCCCTCTGAGATTTGAAAGGAAAAGAAACCCAATCCTCCGGGGAGCGCTCCGACTAACAAGAAAACTGCTGGCCCGAATCTCTAAGAAGTGCCGTGTTTTCCCACTGGACCACTTTCAGCTTAATAAACATCTTAACTAGCCAGAGGTCCCACGGGAGCTGCTGGGAAATCCTCTGGGCAGCCAGAGCTCAGGAGCTGGCCCTTTATTGCATCCAGGTGGCTGTTAAAAAATGCTGGCCGGTCATAAATGTCCAATAAAATGCAAGTGGCACCTTCAGAGGTGGACAGGGTCAGTGCACCTGTCTGTGGACGAAAGCTCCACTCGCTCCCCCATGTCCGAACAGTTTGATGTGGCACTCATATGTTGTGCGACCACCCTGTCCACAAGGATTATTTAAATGCCCCAAAGTGGGCACAGGCTCCAGGGAACCAAAGATTCAGGCAGCCAAAGACAAATTGCCAAAAGAGAGACACCAAAGACAAATCTGACGTGTTTGTAGTCAATTTGTGTCTCCTTCACTGTGTCTTGCTCTTATAAAGGAGAAGGTTTGGGTCTGGTCTATTTCATCAAGATGCATGAATTATTCTCTAAAATGTTGAAAAACATAAAGAAAATTAAACAAATTCCCAGATCCAGACCACATTCTTCAAACATGTATTGTGATAATCGATCCAGTTATTTCTGCACAATCTCGTTTACAATAAAACAAACAAACACACCAACATACAAACGGGACAGGGGTGAAAACATAACCTCCTTGGCGAAGGTAAGGACACATGAAATCAACGAGAAGCAAAACGACTTCAGAGAGACAACATGACTACTAAAGAGACACAGAAGTCAAAGTCCATTTCCCATTTGTCCGCAATGTCCTCCATAAAACCTTTCCACTCTGCTGTATTAATGCACAACTGACGGCAAATGAAGGGGAATGCTCATCGAAATTCTCATCAATCGCTCCCGTTGTTTACGACTACTTCACACGTATGTGAACAGTGGCAGCCTTCATCTGTCTGGCCTGGTCGCTGTCCAGAGGGAGATTTTAATTGTCCCACAGGTTGAGCAGAGACCTGGATGGTGTACTTTGTCTTTGATCTGACTTGAAAGCAGTTAATTGATTTCTGTGTTACAGGCGGTGTTAGAGGAAGGGAAAAAAAAAAAGAGATGCTTGCTGGTCATTTCACAACATGTGCAGGAATATCTAAGAGAGAAAGAGGGAGAGAGGGAGGGAGGGGATGAAGAGAGAGATCACCTCACACCCCACTCCATCCCTGCTCAATTACAATAATTTGACTCACATGGGCTGGCTGTTGTGGCAGAGAGAGAGAGAGAGAGAGAGAGAGAGAGAGAGAGAGAGAGAGAGAGGTGAGCCGCTGTGTGGGAGATGGAGTGATGGGGAGCTGGGGGATCCCGTTCTGGGACATCACTCATCTTACCTCTAGCTGAGGTACAGAAAGACAAATTTGATGTGCGGCTCCCCTCAGAGTGCAGCCCGGGGGCTTGTTAATGTGGCGGTACGGAGAAGACCACACGTCTAACCTCCTGAGTCTCAGAGGGGCACTCCAACTTGGGATGACGTCAACGCGCAAGGAACCAAGAGACAGTGTTGGAGGTGTGTTTGTAAATAGCAGAGTAGTTTCACAGTCTGTAATTAGTCGAGTTTATAGAAAAATAGCACTTATTTGTTAATTTAAAGCATTTCCTGTTGCTGTTTCTATCCCAGCATGAACTCACATGAAGGAATCACATTTGGAGGCACGATGTCCATGTTTGTTCTTATGCAAACATGAAGTGGACATTAAGTGTGGCTTGTTCGAGTGATTTGCTGCTTCACCTGCCCAACCGTCTGTTCACCAGCTCTGGTCTGGAGCTGCTTTGACAGGCCTTCACTCCTTCACCTCTCTCTGTCTCTGGTCAGCCCAGCTCTGGGGGGAAACGGGGCTGTCAGAGGGAGAGTGGCTGGCTAAGCCCGTCTTAACACAGCACCTCAAACCACCTCATAAATACAGGCTTCCTTTTCTAATTTCCAAGCAGCCCATCCACCTCTGTCTACATGCTTACACACTGCTCCATGTCATGTGCCGGGGTGTGAGTTTAAAAATGACCACGGGACATCTGGTGGACTCGCAGAGGGGTGGGGCTTTGATGTGCTGCTCTGCAGTTCAGCTCAACCCCGGCGGAGCCAAATCCTCGGAGCGATGCAGCAGCGGTGACCGAGGAGCCTGAAGTGGGCCTGGTCAGTTTAGAAGATAGCGAGGGAGTTTAAGACATCCCTCTCGAAACAGATTCACCATATGCGAAAGGCTTAGAGGCAACAGCCCCGAGCTATTCCACCATCGTTTAAACTACTGCAGATCAGAAAAAAAACGTTGTATCCATTTTAATTTTAAAATGTGGTCTTTGGAAATCATAATTTTCCACATGATAAAGTGGAGTGAGAGGAAAAGTGAAACCATGTGAGGCAGCTTTTTGATGGGCGATGCTGGGCTGGGCTCACAAAGGAAGTGCAGCTCAGAGTTAAACTGCTCGGTGCCCATCTGGAGAGCTCAGCCACGCTGCTCCAGTCTCCATCAGCACAACAGTCCCGACTAATGATCAGTTTCACTCTAAACACTTAGTTCTGACCTGCAGGGCTAATGTCAGACTCAACCTGCCGTCCATCACTGATAACATCTATGCTTCTGACACAGAACGGAATATTGTGAACAGGTGACATTTGCCGGCATGGGGCCACATTACTAATTTGAAAGGATAAGTTCAGATTTTTGCAATTGTCAACACTTCCCGTAGCTTGAGTGGCCCAACAGCCTCCTTGTGAAACCGCATTTAAATGGATTATTTGGATCTGCACCAAATTGCACAGTCGTAAATATCAGCCCCCTAAATATGCCTTGTTTTTTCATCAAGATCCATGAATTACTCTGAGAAATCAAGGAGACTGTAATAGCTTCTTCCCCGACCCACACCACATCCTTCCTTCCAAGTTTTGTTTTAATGTGCCAGTAGTTTTTGTGCAATCTTACTTAAAACCAACCGACCAGCAAACAAACAGAAAGAGGTGAAAACATAACCTCCTGGGAGTCTCGTAATACTTCCCTGCTTGTCTGTGGCACTATGTCCCAAACATAACCAGGAATATAACTTTGTATTATTTTAATTGCCAAATGATTTCCTTTCAGCGGCCGGGCACTGTTTAGCACATATTACTGAAACAGTGAATAGTGCATTTGCACGGGTTTATTTTCTGCAGAGGATTAATACTCATTCTGTATTTACAGCAGCAGAAGGTGTAAGTGGGATCAGTTCAAAATAAATGATATTAGTGTTAATGAAGGATGTCACTCATTCAAACAGTGTGTCATCGATGTGCGTTTTGCACGTCTGTGACAAACAGGAATATGAAACAATATTTAAATATGAGGACTATTCTTGTTCGATTCTTCCATTTTAGGCTTTTCATTTATTAATAATAACTAAAGTAAAGAATGTGTAAACTTACCCGAAACCAAATATTATTGAAACGTATCATCTCTAACCCTAATAACCTTTAAATGGTCAAAGTAATTGATTGAAGTTTTTGAACATTCTTTTTCCATACATGATTCAATAAAGTAATGGTAGAAAACAGTCTACATATGAATGTGGGTACTTATGGAATACTGTGTGGATGCACTTTAAGCACAGCGGGGAGCAGGGCTGTCGGAGCCTGTCACACTGTGCTCCAGGGCATCACTGACATGAGTGTCACCTTCACGAAGGAGCATGAAAGCTGTTCCCCGTGCAGAGGATTCCTTCAGACCGTCGCTCTGATTTCCGCAGCAGAACAGAGGAGTTAACGCAAACGCTCGTGGAGGGTTGTCATCTGCCGGACGCTTCACTAAACACCTGTGAATATCGAAAGCCATTAGGAATTTTGGTCAAGAAAAAAAAAGTAAAAGAAAAGAATACCTGCACTGTCAGCAGAATCTATAAATTCTCAAAACACAGCAGGAAGAGCGCAATTAACAAGACATTAATACATGAATGAGTTTGTTATACTAATTACACCTGCAGACATGTGCAAATGGATTCTGACAAATTAATTTTGTTGCAAATGAGATGAGAAGTGAGAGGGAAGTGATGTTTTGGTGTCCAAGTGTAAACTCTACCTTTGAATCTAGCAGCAGGATGTTGCAGATAATTTATAATCCTGTGTATAGGATATAAAGTAAATAAAGCTGTGTTGCTAAAAAACTTAAAATTAATAAAGTTTTCCAGCATTTTTTCCCCCTGAAACCAGTTCTGCAAAGGAGCTGAGACTTACTGTTGTTCTAGTCTTAAAGATCTGACGTGGGTGGGCACCTGGGGTAAAAGGCTCCTGTGTCTCAAAGCTCACTCTTGCTGCACGCTGCTCATGATGAACTTTGTGACAGAAAGATGCTTCTGCTGGAAAATGAACGTCAGAGGGGCGTGTGTGTGTGTGTGTGTGTGTTTGTGTGTGTGTGATGAGGCTGCGTCTCTGCTCCCTGTTGTCGTCTCTGACTGCCACTCACTGTCAGCACGACCCTGTTATTCTGATGAGCAAAGAGTGAGTCACAGTTAACATCCCTTTATCACTTTAACTGTACGGGGATATTAATTATTCTATTTTAAACAATTCTGCTGTGACTTCCTGAGTAAGATAAGACAACACACACACACATTTACCAGAAGCATTTTAAAGACAGATACAACATTTCTAAAAGTTTAATGTTCAAATTTGTATATTATCAAAAATATTTCAAGAGCAGACATAGAATTCCTTAAAATAACAAAAACTTAAAATTTAAAATTTTCTGCTTAAAATTACATTATATACATTTGAAGCAAATCTTGATTTCAAACCTTTCTTGATTTCATTAGTTTGTTATTTTACAAATTATCCATTTTTTTCTTGAGTACTTGTCCAGTCCCTGTGGCTCTGTCACCCTCGGAGGCCTGGGAGGAAAGTTAGAGGGCGATGCTTTGCTCTGCGCTGAAGTTGTAGTAAAACTGAGGAAGACGAAGAAAAAGAGGCTGAACACACAGATGACTGAAAGCACATTGTCCAAAACAGAACAGAGGGCCTACATTGACAAGAAATCGCTGCCATTAAATTCAGGCTCACAAAATTAGTAGCATTATATAACCAATTTAACACATTTATAGCAGCTGAACCGTGGATTCAAACTTATTGGTTTAATGTTATCCACGCTATTGAAAGCCACAAGCATAAAATTGGCCTTACAGCAGAGTGATTAGTGGGTCAACCAGACTGGAGATTGAGGAAATATAAAGAAACACTGCCCCCCTCTGGAGTGTCAAAGACATGACAACAGGGCTTCTAACTCTCAGCTTATGTTGCATTTGAAGACGGGAAATCGTATTTAGAAGAATGAATAAATCATTTAAGCTCCTTCATGTTGATGAGATCAAGTCTTGGAAGCCTCAGGCACAGTAGCCTGGAGAGCTCAACACACAGCAACTTAAGGAAACATGTGCAAATTCAGAAAATATCTTCATTCATTTGATAACACATGTGCAGCTAATACAGGCAACACAAACACACTTCAAATACACACACCCAAATACAGAAATGTGCTGCAAGTAGCACAAACGACACTTGAAGACAGCGGCTGCTTTACCTGTGTTATTTGTTTTTCTTACCCCAGGTGGAGGAAGATCCTGCCTCTAACTGGCCTCTAACCCTGACCAATCAATACTCTTCATGTCAAAACCTAATCCAATCAGAGGTAGGGTAGAGGCAGGCGTTCTTCCACCTATAGGATGGAAAAAGTACTCAGACGGGAAAAGAGGACTTCAATAACAATAACAAATATTACAAAAAGCATGTCCCAGCCAAGTTCATCACTTTTTTGTCTCTGCTTAAATAACTTTTGTTTTCCGCTATGTTTCTGTATTTGCATTCATTAACTTAATTTGCTTGTGTTTTTGCACGCGTTTTCTGATGTTGCAGTATTTTGAGCTCTCTCTGCCTCTGTTCTCAACCCCCGGACATTTAGAATTTCTGGTGCCCGAAATCTGTTTGATATATTTTTAAAAGTTATATTAAGTTCAAAGGAGTTGCTTTTGGTGCGAATCCAGGCCTGTAGGCAACAAAATGACAAATCCACTTGAACAATTGTTTCTTTGTTCATGATTCTGTGCTTCCACCATCAGTTATGTTCACTCAGTCCGTTTTTTAGTCCACCTGCAAATATCTAGCCTCAAGTTATCGAAAATAAAATATCTATATAAATCCCTGAGTTCCACGCATGAAGATATAGAGATGGTAAATTTGGGATAAGGACAACCCTGACTTGAGATAGTGGAAGGAGAAACTGTTGGATCATGCATCCCAGAAAACATTAGCAGTACAAAAACTTTTGATTATTTAATAAAAATCCAATGATTAAAAAATGATAAAAAGAAAGAAAAAGTTCTAGAGCTACTTGTGATTAAATGATTACAATTAAATATTCAAAAATAACAAGCCTCACCTTTGATTAGTTGCTGTTTTTAAATTAAAAACACATTAATATCATGGATTATAGCTCCACTGACTGTACAATGATGTTTTGTGACATTAAGTACTGCTCATTTCAGCAGGTTAGACAGTTGTATTACCACAACAAAACACTAGGTGTTGCTGTATGATCACTGAAATAAGTTTCCGAATCTCCATCAGAGGCCACAGAGCCACAATGGCTGACACTGGGTTCTCCCGATCAAAATACCACCTTCCCCGATTTTCATCTAGTTGAGGCGAAGCTTCAAGTTACCCAAAACCTGTCACATATCACAAGCCTGTTAGTTGTGAAGAAATCCAGTCCCCCACCACACTAAAATTCAGACTCAACATCTGGCACAGTAAATAAATAAGCTAGTGTGTACGTGTACGTGTGTGTACGTGTGTGTACGTGTGTGTGTGTGTGTGTGTGTGTGTGTGTGTGTGGATGATGGATGGGGGAATGGGGTGTTATCAGGGAGAGCATGTATCAATGTCTGCCAGTTTTACACACAGGCTGACAGGACAGTGACACACTAGAACATGGGCGGCAGTCACCCAGACGAGCCGAGCTTCATTTCCTGTCCCTGCTCCACTGCCAAAAATATGTGACATGTTGTCTTCATTAATTCCACCTCCATTTGGAGCTCTCCCTCTCACATACCCCTGTACACCACTGTCCCTCCATCCATTCACGACCACACACACACACACACACACACACACACACACACACACACACACACACACACACACACACACACACACACACACACACACACACACACACACACACACACACACACACACACACACACACACAGAGAGATAACTCCCTACAAAAACTGAAAACCAATCATACATAGGTGCTAATGAAAATCTTGTCATGTCTGCACACACACGCTTCTTTCCACTCTTGCATACTCCCTCTGAAAATCATTAGCCAGCCGCCAACAACAGTTTTCAGCCGAGCAAACTACATAAAGATGTCACTTTAAATCGCTTACTAATTAACACTTAAAAAGACACAAATTAGATATGCGTGGCTAAAAGCAATTATAATATCCGCAAGTTTTGCGAGTCATTTGGGAAATGAAAAGAATGCCTAATTGCTGGAACCAACATCATCCGAGACATGGCTTAAGTGATGCCTGTTAGGAAATGGTCTTATCTACAACTGTGGCTGTGATTACAACTGTTTTCCTCAATTACATGTGCATATGTATAATTCTGGAGAGTGGGTCTCTCTCATGAATCTATATGTATTAATGGGCTCAGAAACCAGGCAATTACACTCTGTGCAGGAAGCACCACTAGTTTCTGAAGAGGGGAAAAAAGGCCCACAGTCAAGCATGGACAGTGACCTCTTCTGGACAACAGAGGGAGGAATTCACTTCATTTATAAACCTGAGATCCAGTTTCATTCTAGAAACATCCTTTTATGAACCACAATATTGTGAGTTTTTTGGTTTTTACTTTTTTTCACAAGTCCCTTCAACAGAAGCACAGACACAGAAAACACAATGGACTTTAAATTTAAGGTTCAAGGCTGGCAAAGGAAAACTAGACAAAGAAAAGATGCAGCTCTACAGACATGCATCACTTTATAAAAGAAGAACCTCTGATGTCCAGCGCGTTTGTGAGAAAACTATATTTCCAGCCCTTGTTCTGCAGATATCATCGTGGGATAATAATAAGAGGAGAGAAGTAAAAATAACACAATGGTGAGGGATGTTTCCACTTGGAAACTAATTATCAAGCTAAGCTGTGACTTCATCCTCATCAGCCTGGCCCCGCCATTAATCTTGTGCTGTCGTCCACTTCACTAAATCCTATGTGTTACACTATCTCACATTTACTTCATCAGCTCCAGCGCGACTGTAATTAATGATTTCTCATGCCCTTCCCTTCCCTTCCCCAGCTCAGCTCACCATGTGTCCTCCTGCTAATCACACTCTCTGAGAAGAAAGGCAGGAGGAGAGGGAGCGGGAGAGGAAGGAGGAGGAGAAAAAAAAAAAAAGACAAGAGCATATAGGATGAGCAGCCAGCCTGTCTCCACCCTGGACACACACACACATACAGAGACGCATACACACCATTAATACCTGCGCTGACAATGAGCTTCATTCAGATGACCATATGACAAGATGGCGACTGTGTGATTTGGATAGTATGTGACAGAAGACAGAGGCAGAGTGCAGAACAGACACCCAGTTTGATGAGGGAGTGTTTGCTCTGTAACACATCTCAAACCCAACAGCACCTGTTCTTTTACAGTGGTCTGTCACTTCCTGGCAGTTCTGATACCAAGATACCGTGCTAATGAGAGAGAAGGGGGGTTGTCACTCTCTTTAAAGCATGTGCACGTGCACGCACACACACACACACACAAACACACGCACACACACCCTTTCTTCCCTCTTGCTCTTTCAAACACATGGGCTCTAAAGAAGGAGCAGCACATACTGTAGATGATTTTCTTCCCCCTAATGCCTGCAGGCTACAGTGTTTCATCTGAAATAAAGTCGTGCTTTTATTTGCCTCTACATGATCTCCAAAATATTCACCACTGAAGATGAAGCTGATTGGAAACTTAAAAAGTTAAAACATGGAGAATCTGAGCAGAAAAAAAGAAATCGCCTCGAGATCCGCGGCGCTTCGCGAGTTGCTCGATTGAGCTGTTGCACAGAAGAATTGGGGGATAAAAGTCAAGTGTTTTGGAACAGGAGATGAAGCTTTTAAGAGAGAATGGCTGCCTAGTCTGGCCATGCTTTTATTCAATTGGGGCTTAGTGGAGCCAACAGGGCCTCGCTGTCTCAGACACTTAATTACAACCCCAAGACCGTTTGCTTTGCATTCTGGGCCAGCGGCGTCAGCGGCAGCCGAGCGTTGCAGCCTCTACTCACTTCCTCCTCGATCTCTGCCAGGGATTTGATCGTAATGCCCATTAAATTGACTTGCTGTATCTGAAATCAAAAGCAGGGAGAGGAGGAAGAAGGAGGAGGAAAAAAAACACACACAAGAAACATGGCGGTTAGGCTCATGGCTAAGTAAGCATGCTTAAAATCTTTAATCCTCTCCCTCTCTATGTCAGTACAAACGGGGCTATAGTGACAACCGCCGCCAGCCAGCCAAATGGACTGCATTGAGCCAGCTCTGCCTGACTGCATGCATTCATCACTCAGTCTGAAGGAAAGGAGAGGAGAGCAGAGGAGAGCAGAGGAGAGGAGAGCAGAGCAGAGAGGAAGAGAGGAATGGAAAGGAAAGGTACGGAAAGATAATGAAAGGAAAGGAAAGAGAGGAATGGAGAGGGATGGAAAGGAAAGGAGAGAAAGGAAAAGGCAAGAAAGGAAAAGAGGAAAATAGAGAAAAGGTAAAGAAAGGAAAGGAGAGCAGAGGAATGGAAAGGGGAAATAAGAGAAAGGAAAGGAAGGGGAAAGAAAGTAATGGAGAGGAGAGGAAAGGAAAGGAAAAGAGAGGAAAGTAGAGAAAAGGAAAGGGAGTGACAGTAATGAAAGGAGAGAAGAGGAGAGAAAGAGAGAGGGGAGAAATGGGAAAGAATGCAGAGGTAAGAAGAGAAGGGGAAGGAAAGGAAAGGACAGGAAAGGGAAAGAAAGGAAAAGAAAGAAATGGAGAGGAGAGGAGAGAAGAGAAGCAGAAAGGAAATGAGAGAAAGGAAAGGAAAAGAGAGGCAAGTAGAGAAAATGAAAAGGAATAAATGGAATGGATAGGAGAGGAGAGAAAGAGGGAGGACAGAAATGGTAAGGAAAGAAGAGAAGAGAAAGGAGAGGGAAGGAGATAAAGTGAAGGAAAGGAAAAGACAAAAGAAAAGAGGAAAGTAGAGAAAAGGAAAGGAAAAGAGAGGAATGAAAGGCGTGGCAGCAGGACAAGTAACCATTATCCTTCTCATATTAAAAACTTAATTATGCATCTGTCACTTGTTCCTCAAAGATATATTTTTTTACCTTTTCGGGGTTGTCATAAAACTTCTCAGAGATCACAAAGGGCACATCATCCAGAGCTGCAAAGACGAGAGGAAACACAAGTTTAATTTGGACTTTTAAACAATAAAAGAAGCACCCGGAGTATTTCCACAAGAGTAAATGTGGGATTATAAAACAGCAAAGCTATCAGCATCCCCTGTCACCCCCTCCGCTCAGACGTCTCCCCTCCTTCCGTGTATGGAGAGAAGATGAAAGGTTTTTTTTTTCTATTCTCCGCTTTATTTGAGCACCTCCACTCTCTCCTCCAAACCCAGCCCTTTCCCAACCCTCTTCCAGTTTAATTACTCTTGATTATTCCCGATTCCGTCTTGTCTGGGAGATGTTCACCTCCGAAACAAAGACACACTCGCACCAGGCACAGAAAAGTGGAAAGAAGAGAGACAAAACATTCACCAGATATCAAATTTGCATGAAAATAAGCCACACTGTTCAACCGGCAAAAAGCGGATTGAAATGAGGACTTGCCAAGAGCGTGGTGGTATAATTAGCATTTGACCAAACAAACGAGCTTCAACAGAGCTATAATTAAGCAGGCCTGTAATTAAGTGTATGCCCTTTATCATAATGATCGTGGTTAAAATGGTGTGATGGCTGCCAGTTGATTATTAATGGTGTAACCCTGTACTGCATGCATCCTGCACTGGAATCAAGGTGTCATGACTGTCAGGCTAGAGAGCAGCCCTTTGTTTATAAAATACATTAGGGTCCAAATTAACACAGGGTGACAGGGGACACAAAGCCCCTCGTTTCCAGGCTGAAGGGAAAGCTGCAGCTGTTCGGCTTCATTATAAAACTCCCAAATCGGGAAGCACAAAACTTCTGCAGCCGCCGGCTTCGTCGGGAGCCCAGAGAGCCCAAGAGCTTCCAACTGGTGTTCTTTAACCCACAGTCCATCAGAGCTGGCACAGGAAAAGGAACTCATAAATGTAAGCCTAGGCTGCTCAGGAGTCATTGCTTTGGAGCTGACACTCCTTTTGGTCTTTTCCCGTTCACAGCAATATTTTTAAGTATGAAATTCTAAAATATCCTTCACTTTGACACTTATGTGACTTTGCTTTCCTCTCTCGGTTATTGCCCAGATCCCCGGTTTGGCACTTTCCACACCACTGTAGTACAATGAGAGCTTTGTAATCAAAGCATGACCTTCACCCTCACGGCCACAAGAAAGCTTATTTAGTTTCTTGGCTTCCAGTCGTCTCTGAGTAAAAGTGCAGTAATAACAGGAGTCCACATTGGTCCATGGTGCTTTGAACTAAATGAAATCAGCATGCAAACATCCTCACAATAACAATGCAGTAACCATGCTACCAGGATGATGTTAACAGATTAAATGTTTACCATGTTCACCATGTTTGCTGATAATAGGCGCTAAAACTAGCTGAAGGCGGAAGTAGTCGTAAGTAGTTGTGGTCGTAATTTAATCTTGTGAACAAACCTTACCTTGGCTCTCCCATTATGAGTGCCCAAGTGTCCTTGGGCAAGACACTGAACCCCAAATTTCCCCCGGCGGCTGTGCCGGCAGTGTATGATAGATGCATAATAAAGATATTGCTGCTTATAGATGCATTTTATTAAAGGGTGTGTGAATTTAAAAGTGCTTTAAGTGGTCATCACGACCAGAAAAGATCTATATAAACACAGACCATTTACCGTTCACCATTTACCTCATGACTAATTTGACTAATGATGGTGCTATATGAAAATCTAGGGATCACCAAAGTAATTGATGTTCAGTTCATGACATGAGTGTTTGGAATCCACCCAATAGTTGAGATGTACAGTATCTATCTAATAAATCCAGAAATCTCTATGTGGAAAGTATATCTCATATTATCGGCTTCACACCTGGTATATGCATTGTGATGGGTGATGTGGACACACGATACATTCAATATTAATACACTTTGAATAAACAGGCGACCAGTGCTCCGTAGCAGCGGTGGTTGGGACTCAGAAATGTAAGTGACGTCAATCAGAACAAGAGTGCGCTAACAACAATATCCAAGACAACTGATTCTCCAGTTCGGGGTTCTGCGTACTATGTTGAGCTTCATTAAACTTTGAATGAGCAGGTGAACAGCTCTTTGTGCAGCAGCTTCAGGGTTCTGTTTACTGAGTCCAGCAGCCGGTCTGTACTTGCAGGCAGGTTTAGAATGGATACTGACCTACTCACTCAAAACCCCAAATGTCAACCTCATGGTGGGAAAAAAAGTCAGGTGATCACCAAAGTCATCAGGGCTCATCATCTGGGATTTTATAGGAATCAATCCAATAGCTGAAATATTTAATTCACCCAAAAGCTGTTCTGTGACACCAACATCCCTGTAGCAGCTTTGGATGAGTGGGTATTTAGAGCAGCAAGGAAGCCAGGCTGACCAGCTAAGCACAATGGCTTGTTGTAGTCATAAAAACAAGTGAATAAACATGCACTGCTGTGTCGCTGGGAGTACCGACTCCAAGAAGCGGTCGGCAGGGAGAATACGGTTTAATCTACAGCCAGCCACGAGGAACTGAGATTGTAGCTGCTGATGGATCTGCGTGGCACGGACAGATGAATGCACAAGAGCTGAAGGCCAGAGAGTTTCTTTATTGCTCACGGATTACATTTAAAACCAGATCTCACTTTGTATTCCTCCACCATCTATACTGGAGAGGCTATCTTACAGCCAGACAAATGGAGAGGCGCAGGAGATGACTTTGTGGTAAGGAATGAATGCTGCACCGCGGAGAAATCCAAAAGGTGCAAAGGGCAAAAATAATGTAAATCCAATCTTCTGACCGGGAATCCCACTTTGAAGCATGTTTGAGGCTCTCAAATGACCAGGCTACAGTCCATTAACTCATGAGTGTATTACAGTGTGGGGGAACCGGGTAGTGATTTGGCGTTTGGAGTGTATGAGCACAGTCAATATGAAAACATCTGGCAGGAATTTTGGCACAATGACTACATTGATGATGATGGTGATGATGATGGCGGCGGTGAGCACAGAGGTGGCGTTAAGTAAGGAGGACCCTGTGGCTTGAGTGATTGTAGTGTAAAGAACGGAGTCAGCACAGGCCCCGTGTGGATCATTGCCTTATTAATGGCTCCGTCAGGTGCGATGAGCAATGGCTGCATTGTCATCTCCAGCCCCTGGGCACAGATGAATGGCTGTTTCAGGGCGGGAAGGGCTCCCTCGTACGCTGGGCTGAGCACTAATCCCTCACTTTTCCATTGTTGGATGCACTGTCACCCAGGACTTCAGCTGCGCCATACATTGCATCTCCAGGACTCTTACAGACGTGGCCATGTGGACAAGCGTACATACACACACACATAAAGCACACGAGTTGTGCCCCGACACTGACTGATGGAAAAATATGTGCGGGTGATCGAGCATAACCCATATCACCACCACAAGTCAAGAGTAACAGTTTGGGAATGTTGATGAACTTTTATTTTACACTTCACTAATTCAGCAGAATTGCATTGATCTCTGTCGGGTGCGATTACTTGGGTGAATCTGTCTCGCACCTGAATTAAGTGAGAAAGTCTCGGCTTGGGCAACAATCAGCAAGTGAACATCCATCACAAATTTGGACTCACGACTGAGCTGATTTCTCTTGTTTAGTATCGTAAAAATAAATAATAAGTAAAGCTGGTCAAAAAGTGGATGGAACTACATCTGGAATCTGCTATAAAAAAAATTATATTGCCTCCTCTCCCTGTGTATCCAGGCTAGACATTGCAATGCCTTTCCTGTCGGCGTGGATCTCAATTGGAGCTGGATTCTTTATGCAGACCATGAAGGTGCTATTCTAGTTGCAGACCCCGCTCTCTGTCACCTCTGCAGATAATGGTGAGTAGATGAACAGAGAGCTGGAGGAGGACCCCCTATGCCCACTCACAGCCCTTAGCCCCGCTCTGACATGAGAAATAGTGCCCAGGCCTGACAGCATCTCGGAGACATATTGTAGTTTATTTTGTCGCCCGGGCATGCCATCTGTGCCATTCCAATGGAGGGTGTGTGTTCAGGCTGCTGCTGCAAGAGAGGGCGCGAGGCTCTGGGTCCCTCAGTAACTCTGCAGCCGCGGCAGGTCATTAGTCAAATTGCCTAATGAGAGAGAATACAAATGGCCCCCTACCCTGACAGGAGGAATTTTGGAGGTGTCAGAGCTCCTGACCCGTGCTATGAGAACAGATGATAGCGAGTTGCTATTTTCAGATTCTTTTAATGACTACGGCTCTATGAAACCCATTCTTTTACTTTTATCTTCTCCCCGCTTTTTCAAACTCTCTAGACAGATGAGCGGAAAAAAATAAAAACTTTTTAATATATTAAAAATTTCACTTGCAAAAGTGGAAGTGTAACTTTTGAATTATTTAAATGTTTACTGGGGAGTCAATTAACATTCTAAAAAGTGAATAAAATTGATGCCAAAATAGATCACGCACTGAAATGATGTTGAGCGCTTCTGATAATCTATTTTTATTTGTTTCTGCCAGCTGCATGCAACTCGTTTCCCCGTCTCACTGTAGCGTACACAAGCTTCTGCTGCAACTCTGCTGACAGCGAGTCAGTTATACTGAAATATTAATTATACCTCAGCCAAATGTTTAAAATGTAAACAAACTTAAATGATGCTTTAAGCTTGGAAAATGCAAGACATCCAGTGGATACACGTCCTTATAGCTTCAAACTGCAGGCTCGAAAAATACAAATAATGGTTTATAGAGGGGAAGAAAGAAGAACATGGTGAGTGAAAAGAAGATAAATCATTGTACATAAGCTTGCTGTTTGACCTCAACTGAAATTATTAGATTTTTTTACCATTTTCAGCAAGAAATGTTTACTCCGTTCTTTTGTGTATATGTATACATGTACGTGCATATGTAAGTATGAGTGTATGGATATATGTGTATAGGTAAATAAATTATGAAAAAATAATGTAAAAAAGAGAAAAAAAGAAATGTTTAGTATTATATTAGGATGTGCTACTTTTTGTAAGAATACAAGGGAAATGTATGAAATTCACCAAACACTTTACTTTTACATGTAACACCTTTACTGACCTTTATAACTGGCCTTTACAGTCAGATTTGAATGATTAAGATTATCGTTACATGGTGCTAAATATTTATGTCTTCACTGGCAAATAAAAAAATGAACATACTGTTTGAAATAATTAAAACAAAAAAAAGCCACACAAAACAAACAGTGCGACCAGAGGGATGCAAAATGGCAAGCTTATGTAGAATGACCCACTTACTTTTCCATCTGTGACAAGCGGTCCTTGAAATCTGGTTGTGGGTAGGGAGCCAGGCGGCAGTCCCAGTCAGGCGCTGGTCCATCACTCTTCCAGAAAGTGGGCAGAGCCAGAAACACCTACAGTGACTTGGCCACAAACACCGCTGCATAGCACTGTATACTGTGTGGAGGCACGTACGTGTGTTATAACTCCTCCAATAATGCATAAGTGAAAGTTAGATTGTATTGAGTTTAAATGTAGAACAGGATAATTCAATAAAGTACCAGAATTGCATGGTCATTTGGTATAATTGTAAAGCCTGTTTTAGTTGTTTTATGATGCTCCGTACTGGAGAAATACAGGGACAGCACTCTTTTGCTGGATGGCTCTCATGGAATTAAATGGACATTCAGACTTTAATCAGCAACACAGTGTCTTTAAGACATTGCCATGGCACTGACATTGATCCCCAGCTGTGGCTGCTGCTAAACGTGCAGCAGAATGTGTGTATAAATGGGGTACGCCTCTCTGGACAAGTGTAAACGCTGGCAGAGGGCTGACAGTAAATTGCATGTGCCGGATGGGACACAGCAGAAGGCACAATTACACAAATCCCCTCTTAATTAGCAGTTCTGTGGGCAAACTAAACCGTAATGATGCGAGGGATGTGGCGAGCCCCGGAAATCCTAACAAGAAACACTCACCGGCACAGGAGACTGGGTCACATGGTTCCCCTGAAGTCGGGACTGACGCGTGATCTGTTTTGATCAGCGCGGCAGCAGGAGATGATCCCCGTGTTGCCCTGCTCCCCACAACCCCTCGCCCTCGCTGAGCTACTTGCCCTCTGGACTGTGGGTAAAGCAGCAGGCCCTGAGCGGTTGTGGGTGGCGTTATTAAGTTCTCCATGCTCACAGTACCAGGCAATGTAAAGTGGCATCTCACACAGTGAGTAATGAACTGTGCCAGAGTAGAAGCAGGAGGGATGACAGCCAAAGAGGCCTCCTTGGCAGCCACTAACCTGGGCATCCACCAATTTATCATCCCCTAGAACCAATCCACCAATGCTGCGCTGCCATTTGTCATTAATTATGCTAATAAGGACACCATTACTCTCCTGATGAAATGGGCAACTGTTATTAGTACAATGCACTTACAGTTCCATACATATGCATTTGATTATTAGTTTTATTGTGTGTGGAGAAGTGCACTTTAAAAAGAGATAGCTTAAATAAAACTGTTAAGCAAAGTATTTTTTCCTGCTACAGAGGAGCCCACGACATTTCTGTCCAAGCTAATTGACTCTTATGAGATGACAAGGCAACACTTTAATAATCATGCACTATTCCTTGCACCCCTACCATAAAAATGGCCCCATCTATGTAAAAACACTGATGGGTTTGAACTTTTTCACAGGAGACTTTATGGCTCTAAGCAAAGCAGTCTGAGCAGAACTATTTAATATACAGTAGCTTCTGGGAGCCCCAGATGCCCTTTTCTACAACGACTTCATTCCCAGAATCTCATTGTGCTTTCTAAATCACACCACAGTATGTATTAGAAGATCATTAATTACAAACTTAACAAGTCAGCAGAGCCATTAAAAGATCTTTAAGGCATATTTGACCATAAATCTCCTTAAACTATATTTAATGACTGGATTTTTGTGAAATATTTTTTATCAAGTTCTAATTAGATGTGTGATAACAAACCCTGCTGTACACGGGGCAAATGAGGGAGCCGTGACAGGCCCATCCATTGAGGCTGTCCACGTCTGGACACTGAAACTAATGGAGCACTGCTTCTATCTCAGGGATGGATAGAAAGCAATGAGGGATGAGACTCCAGAGTCCAGTCTGGCCTGCAAATGCAAAAGCCTGCTAAAATCTCTTATTTGACTATAATAAAGGTCCGAAACTGCCCGAGGGCCTCAAGACTCCAGTCCCCAAAAATCCATTAGGATTTATACAGGATTGATCCTCAAATACTTGGCATCATCGCAACGGGATCGATCATGTTTTGCTACAAAAGGCGCGTAGTCATAAAGAATTTTTGACATATCAACAGAATAAATTCCAACAGGATTGTTTTGAGAGGTTTCTCACCTGTTTGAAGCAAAAAAGCACTTTTTAACTGAGGCGATACACAGACTATACTCAATGAGGAAAAAAATACTTCTTAATCTTCACAGTTCACTTTGGTCACAACAGAATGGATTTGTTTAAGACATATTTCAATGTTTTCCATTTGGATCATCAATTTCACAGATGACCGTGTTTTAAAAAAATCTGATTTTTGAAAATACACACCAATATTTTCCAGAATCACAAAAAAAAAAAAGAACTTGTAGCAAATCGGATAAATACTTATTACACAATCTCCACTTACAAACTGTTTCAATAAACAAACTTTGACTCAACATCAGAAAATGATGTTGAGTATATTTTTATATAACATTACATATATGATCTATCCAGACATTATACCATATACTTTATACTACCTTTATGACACTAATATTAATTATCCTTTAACATAGAATTGTCTTGACAGCATGCTGGTGTGGTTTCAATCCCATGCTCAGTTCTGTAGTAAGTTTGCCATAAAACACTGAAACTACCCTGCTATGTCAATATGGAAAATGCACAAATAGCTAAAACCTAAACCTGAATTAAAGCTAATTTGAATAATATATTATATCATATACAAGACGTCAAATTATAAAATGAAATTCAGCACTGCTTTATATAATTAGTTTCTGGGATTAGTAAACACATTTAGCTCTTACTCATGTGTGTGTGTGTGTGTGTACATTAGGTGTAAATACTTTTCTTCTGCTGAAGCTCTCTCTCGTGCTCTGCTTCGCCTTTTGCTGACCAGGGGAATTAAGGAGCAAAATGTGGGTTTTAAGAGCGTTCCTTTCATGTCTTGATGTAAGCTTTGGCATTACTTCAGACATCAAGATCGGTTTCATAGAAATCCCATTCCATCTAAAGTAAAAGCTCGGCAGTAAATCTGCCCATACCTCCCCCATAACACTTCCATAAATGATTCATTCAGCTCAGTTTAGCTGATGCAAAACAGAATGTTAGTGAGTTGTGGATGGAGCCCGAGCTGCAAGTGTAGGACCAACCCGGCTGCTTAGTAATTTCATCAATCTCTGGGAGAGAGCGCGAGCACGAGAGAGAAAGAGGAGAACGGCGTACACTAATAATAACTTTTGTGTCACTATCCAGAGGTTGTGTTTTTTAATCCCTCAGCCTAAAGAATTGTGTTATTCTAAAATATAACCCCGGCGGTGCAGAAGCGGTTGAGATCCATCATGGTTTGAGATAAGAGCCGGTTGATCTCCTCCCTCTGTATAGCCTTGCCCAGAACTACACGGGGCGATAAGATGGAACTTTTGTTTGAAACCTGATGAGAACCCTCTTAATGAAAGTGCTGCGCCAAAAATAATCTTTTTTCTCCATGTTAGTCAATCAAGAAATGGTGTAGTTGGGGGGAAAAAGAGGAGAAAGAAAGTAATTTTGCATAATCAGTGAGCACCATCTGGAACAATTAACCAAATTCCACAGAACTCAGAGGATCAGTCATATTGGCTTATTAAAGATCCAGAATTATACAAGTAATAAATCCTTGGAAAAACGAAGCGTACCCCTGCCTGTCACGACTATTTTAACTTCAAATACAGTGGAATACTTGATAAGGCTGAAAAGAGGAGATTAATATATGCAAATTATGTCGAGCATTTAAAAGCCCCCCAACAACTGTCTCCTTTTTTTTCTGTCTCTTATTACAGGGCTTTATGTTTTATTCATACACCAACTCACCTGTCATTTCATAAGCTATAATATTATGAGGGTATTATTAAACAGCATAAAGTACAGCTTTAATTGGAAAGCTCCATTGCATTTTCCAATTATTTGCAGCAAATTAAAAGCAGATGCACATAGTTTAATAAGAATTCTAATATTGTTTCCTGAAAATCAAAAATCACTGTCATCCTGCCAAGATATTTTGCAAACCCAAGTTAATTTTGAGCCTCCTATTTTTTTCCTTCTTCCTCCTCCTCCTCTGAAGGATGAACTGTCTGGTGTCTGTTAATTGAAGTTCCCCTAATGGATAGGGAAATAATTGCTCTCCATATTACGTTAGATCAGGGCCAATGTCAGGATGTATTTTTGATTAATGCGATAGATATGTAAATGTATTGCTTTTTATTACGTTTACCTTTTTATCAGGTGGATGGCTGCTGAATTCTATATGTTGTTCTGTAGGTAATGAAGCGAGACTGCAGCGCAACTGACTGAACCGTCACATAGGTTTCTTTTACAGATTTAGACTTTTTTTCCCCCAGCACTGTTACATATATTTTTATCAAAGATATGCAACATGAGACACATTTCACAAAATGCAAATTTAATTACCTTTAAAACATCCTGCTTTTTCTGTCAATGTATGAATAATGGACCTAATTGGCAAAGGGACTTGGCGTGGATCAAAGCAACACCAATGAAGAAAAGCAAAAGGTTGGAGCTGCTATGAAAACTTGATAACTTTTCAAATGAGCTTGAACTGTCAAGTCAAAGAGGGCAGCAAAATAAATGTGAATTAGTTTTTAATATTCTGGTAATAAATGTCAAAGCGCCTGCACATCACATCTGTACATGATGTGACTGCAGATGACAGATTTCCCAGACATGTTACCTCTCCTCCCCTCAGCTTGCTCTTTTTTTTGTGTTGGGGTTTTTGTTTTGTTGGGAAGTGACGGAGGGTTTAATCAAGAAAGCAGGCAATTCATCAATCCTAAAGAAGGCGCCTGTACAACCCTGACAGAGCGCACATGGTTTTAGACCAACTCGAACCTGGCCAGCTGTCAGCCCACACACACACTCACACACACAACACACACGTGCACACCCAGGCGCCCACGCACCCACATACACACACACCCGAGCTACCACCACGGTAACAATTAACACAAATAGGCTGTCGGCTACGACCTCACACTTGGTCTGCAGGCTATCACATTGCTAATGAAGGGAAGTTGCGTTATCTCACATTCACAGTGTGATGCTGTGAGGCTGACGAGTACACGGTCGCAAGCAATAAAGCAAGAAGCATCTCAGGCTAACGCCATTAATCCTCTTTCCTTTAAAATCTCAACAACTCATGAGGAGACACATAAAGGAAGGAGGAAGAGGAAGCGCGTGCACCTGCAAAGGACAGTTTTTCTGCGGATAAATGATGACTGTTGGCAGCGTTCTGTACAGTATGTGCATGTTCTTCACTGTCACTCAAATCCCGTCCCAGTGGAGGAATCGCACACCAAATGCCACAAACCAGTCAGCTGTGTGGTAATGTCTGCTCCTTCAGGGCTACACTCTGCACACTTGTCTGGACTAACTTCTAATGACCGTCATACCAACACCGCGATGTATGCATCTTTGTTTTGTCAATTATGTTCTATTTCTTTCAAATTAATTTAAAGCATTAAAAAATAAAACTCTTAAATTTCTGTACATTTCAGCAGCTGTTTAAAAGTAGACTTGTATTAAAAAGGGTTGGGTGTAAAGTGGCCATAGCCTGGGCGTGCCTCTCTCTACTGGAGCAGCAGGAGGAATCCTCACCACATGGTGTCTCTCTCCAGCTGGATAAAAACCTGCCTGCCTTGTTCACCTCGTGTGAATCACACGCTCTTTTAAGGCTGGAGCGTCTCAGCCGGCTCCGACTCTGTGGCTCTGAGGCTGTCATAGCTGAGCTCCGCTTCCTAACGAATTAGCCCCTTTTCGGTTTTAGTCATGGGGCATTGTGCAGTAGTTGACTTTGTCCTTGACAAAGAGAAGAGCATTCGTCCAGTGCATGCACGGTACACATGTAAGTATGGCATGTGATGGATGGTCTTTGACAGCTGTTAAATGTTCTCTTGAGTGTAAAGCGGAGCTCCTCTGGGAAGGCACGTTGGCTCAGATAAGCAAAGCTCTGCGCAGTATCCATCAGTGAGGAGATGTAGACGTAGAGCGTTTGTAGATCAAGTAGCAGAGAAGCTTCTTTTATGTACAGGTGGAGACGAGACTGTTTGTAGATGCAACATTGGAAGCACGAGTATTTAACTCTTTCTCCAAAATCACAGCTTCAGTAAGATCTTAGTTTAACAATGTAATGTATGTTGGATTCCGCTGATCGTCTCCTGTGACTTTCATGAATGCATTTAAAGTGTGAGACCTCTTTACCTGTCTTGGTGTTGCTCCCACTGCTCTGCTGCTCACAGTCTGGCCTTCTCGTGGTTCTACTGCAGAAAAAAAACAAACATGTTCAGTCAACTGATTCATACAATTGTGTTGACAATCGTTATAAAAACACCCAATATGCATGAAAATGTTGTATTTAAGAAGAACACTTTCAGTTTATTCCAAGAGAAGTGCTTCCGACATTAAAATTTAAGCATGGCACCCTCCCCTACACAAAGGAATTCAGATCTGTCTACAGGCAAAGCAGAGCACTGAAATACCCGGCTGAATGTGAAGAGGAGAAATATGGTAAAAGTTAAACCGTGCCTCAGCCTGTGCCCAGGGGCTCGAACAGACCTTTAACAGGAGGTTTGGAGCAGGATCTTGTTAATTCTGGAGGAACTGAGAGATTCCATTATTCAAGGGAAGTCTTTTTTTTTTTTTTTCTACCATTCATGGCCTTGTATTACAGAAAACAGCAGAGAATGCACTTTGTGGGGAGTTGAAGTTAACAAACCATATAAGATTGAAATCCTCATCAATCAAGCTATCATGAATTACACCCTGTGACTCACCCCTACGGATCGATAAATCCACAGCAAGCAGGAAAAAAAAAAATTCACAGCTTCGAGAGGGCTGCATAACATGACATGCTCTGAAGGGAAAATGAGCTCTGAGACGGCATTATAAAACAAATGATCTCATAACGATAATGCAAAGCAGTTGGCGATATAAAAAAAAAAAGTGTACTGCTTTGGTTAGAGGATACACAGGCAGGCAGTAAGAGCCTGTTGTAAAAGAAAGAGAACACGGCAGACAAGGATAGGATGGAGAATGCAGGGAAAGCTACTGAATTATAAGACGAGGCAAATTTTGGAAATGAGCAGGTGTGAAGCTGCAAATAATAAAGTGTGTATCATGTTATGTATTTGGTCTGTGCATGGATAACATAATCAATCTTTGGGGAGGTTGTGTAAAATCTAATTTTTTTAATTTAAGACAGATCATATATCCTGAGGGGTGCCTGCACGTGAGTTGTGGCTTTCAAAGCCTTATCTCTCGCTGTGAGATAAATAAATGCAATAATTTCCATCAAGAGCAATAAAACAAGACTTCTGACGGGCCGTGGTATTTATGAGCTGAAGCCTGCAACTCAGATTTATTTGCAATGAAAGGGTCGACTTTTCTCCTCCTCATTTACATCAGCATTTGGCCATGTTAAATCCAGGCCAATGGTGAATTTTTAAAAGGTTGGCATCAATCTTGCGGGGACCGATTGCCATATTCGACGCAGACTTCTTTTACCTCGCGAAAGGTTGATTTCCACCGCAGAGGAAGAAAAGGTACACATCTTTCAAAGCAACAAGGCAGATAACACGGAGGGAAACGGTTTAAATGTCTTTTAGGGAATGACGAGAGGGCCCATAGAGATGACGAGAGGGCCGATCGTCACAGTGTGCTTGTGTTGTTAAATTAGTGCTCCCGAGAAACAACAAAAAGAACAAGAGAGGAAAAGGTATTAAGTCAGGCTCTTTATCTATTTATTTATCAGAAAGAGTGAAAGTGGTACTTAAGATCCCAAAGACTCGGCGTGGATCCAGGGAAATGTGCTCAAGAAACGCTTTTTCCACTGGCCACCTCCGGGGTTGTTTTTCCCATCTGTCTCAAACACAAAACTGTCTTAATCCAAACTGGTGATTTCTAAATACAATTTTAGGTGCATGGGAGAGGGTAACATATGGCAAATCAATTAGAAAACTAATTCTCAAAACAAAAACATGGCAAATGCATTTGCTAATCAACAGCAGTGTTGGGGCTCACATTATGTTGGCCACTGGAGTTTTGACAACAATTAATCCTCATTTCAGGCAGGGAGAGCCATATTGACACATAATCCTAATTTGAATATTCAATTATAGTGTAGTTCCTCATCAAATTATAGTAAAACTGGGAACACGGCCTGAGCGATTTACGTAATTACGACGCAGACCAAGAGTCTTATGTTCCCTTGAAATCTGCTGGAGTTAAAATCATATTAGTGCCGTAAAGCAAAGCACAACACTAAGGATTACATGACAACATGAATTACACTTCTACTGACTTTTTCTCTCCAATGCATGGTGTTCTTTATGTTGTTCCATGGGGAATAAAGAAAAGAGAAGGAAGAAGAGAAAAGTGTGAGAGACAGTGGGGACAGACGTGTGGTAGTCAGTGGAGAGGTAAGATGAGGATGAGAGTAATATCACTGAAGAGCCAGAGCTGCGATACAGAGAGCTGGGAGCGCTTGTTTTGACACACATCCAGCCTTTCCCGTGACAACATCTCCACACCTTCCTCTGTGTGCCGGCAGTGCTGCTTTGTGGAAGCTGCTTTCTCACCCATCATTATCCTCCTTTAAGTCTGGTGTCAGGTGCTGAAAAGAGGATCTCTCTGAATTTGGTGGCAAATCAGCGAACAGCCTGAGCCCATCAGATCTCAGCTGATCATTCGATCATCCCTGGCACCTGCGCCACGTCCCCGCGCTTGTTCTTCTCTACTTTTTTGTAACTTTCCTGAACACAACAGAGTAATGAGTGAGATTGAGCTGGGAATGATGATTGTTCTTCAACACCCCAGATGGGAGATTTTCAGGGCGACACACTTGACAGTCACAGTCTCTGTCTCTCGCTACTGGTATGCAGTGGGAAGTCTTGGTTAACCAGCGTGCAATGAAAGCTGATACAGTACTCCTGCAGAGCCGCAGCAATGCGTGGCGTGTCACAGGTAGACGACAGAGCAATCCAAAGCGTATTGATATGCGCGCCAGTTGTGACACTGATGACTCTCTAGGCTTCACGTGTTGAAGAAAAAGCCAGCTATGCAATGGAGGAAAAAAAAGATGCTTGGCCTTGACATTTTTATCGCTGTGCAGTTTGATTTAAAAAGTGTCCGTGTGTACAATAGCCTATTATTCTAAGAGAAATGTCAAAAACCTTGATTCTGAGTGAAGCCAAAGAAATTGCAATATTAGGACAAGAATAATTTATGCTAGCAGTCACTGTAGAGGTCAGATATCAGCCTCAGCAATGACAGTTTTATCAGGAGAACAAATGGCAACGTTGGCCGGCGGAGGAAAGGAGGGGGATACTTTACTGGACACATTAAAAGGCTGACCGGATGGTGCAGGTTTTTCACATTATAAAGTCAGGGAGTGGCTGATACGGTCTGTCCTGACAGATAACAAGCCAAAGTGGTTGACATCAAGCTGCAGCTATGAATCAAAACACAACACCGTTGCTGGTTGAAACGCTCGAGACGAACTTGATAAAGACACATTAAAACACACAAGGTTCAAATGAATTTGCAAGGCGGGCTGCTTGACAGGGCCCCACCCTCACGGTTTTAGTGGCTCCGTATGGTGCAACAGCCTGGGCCAATAAGAAATAACTATTTTAGGTTTAGTGTTTATCCTTGATCTTACTTTACGAACTCGTAAGATTCCTTTTTTACAGGGTTTCTGCAGTTTTCCCCAAGTTACATTTAAGACTTCTAAATACCACACAGACTGGGTTTTAATACCCGATTCACAATCACACCAATAACAGCATCAACATACGACATAAAACAAGTGTGATTGGAACAACATGACCTGGAATTCTTTATTATTATGTCACTTCCCGGCTAAATATAACTATAAATCCTCTACCATATAAATACATTTGCTAGCATGGCTTTGGATGCACAGATTAACCAATTAAAATGATTAATTGATCTTGTAGGAATTCCCAACCAATTTGAGGAAAAAATAATATTTTAAACATTCAATAAATATGTTCAGTGTTTTAAAAAGCAAAACTGAATTGCTGGTTTTCGTTTCTGAAACGTGAGGATTTGCTGATTTCTTTGTTTCACTGTATATGTATGTATATATATGGGAAAATTGAGAAATTGACCAGAAAAAAATCAATTTGAAGACATCATATTAGGCTGTGCGAAGTTTTCATGGTCAGTTTTTACAACTTTTTAATATTTAAAATACTCAACAAATAAACAATTAAGAAAATTGACAGATTAGTCAATAATAAGTCAATAATAATAATAATAAGTCAAAAATCAACTGCCTATTATTAGGAAGGGCAAGTCAATTTTATTTAAAAAGCACCTTTCATACACAAAGGTAGATTTGAGGTGCTGATTATTCTATGAGATTAGATTGTAGGACAATGGTCCGCCGAGCTACTATCACAAAAAACACAAAGACTTCCTTAAAGACTGATGAAGAGCCTAATATGTGCATAATGACACTTACAGTTTGAAGGTGTTTAACATCTCCTGACAAAGATACAAACATGTTATGACCAACATTACTGCTTGCAGCTAGTAAGAGAAAGTATTACTTTCGTAAATTCAATTCCAAACTTAAAAAACATACCCAGGAGTTGAATTCAGAACTTTTTTTTAAAGATTTCTACACTTTCAGGTACTCTGCTTTCAGCTGACAATAACAGCACAAAAACAATTCAAATACAACACCTTAGCCTTGATGCAATAACTGTGTGCATCCCATAATGATGCAACACCCTGCAGTTACTGTGTGCTGCAGCTCTGTGCTGCCGAAAAACCTGATTTGCAGTTTACATTTGTACACAACTCTAACAAGCTCTCGCTGCCTGAGGCAACGAAACATTTGAGAGGGATCACTGAAGCTTTCAAAATTATAAGGGTCATTAAAAATTTACACATTATTGACTGTATTTAAAACATCTTTTCCACTGACTGTAAAGAGCACTTAAATTTAAGAGGTGCTATTCTCCAAAGGCCATAAAGTTGTTATAGATAGCCCGAAGGAGGCATGGAGGAGAGAATTTTCTCCTGCTGAATATGAATAAAGTATAGTGGGGTGATACTACACAGACAGTTACACTGTGGTACTGTACTTACATAGGCAATCAGTGAGATCGAGGAGCTGTTTATAAATCACTGTGTCGGACCATCTAATCTGTGACTTCAAAATAACTACAGAAATAATTATGGCTGCATGTATGGCTGTCTGAGGAGCATGTAACTACACAGAAAGGATGGCAGATAAACAGTCAAAGAACTGCCACTGTGGAAATTGCCCACAGTGCCGTCCTTATGTGTCAGTGCATTATGGATGGAAATACTCTAAAAGGAAGACTCTCCGACTGTGGGATGAATTTTAATGTTAATACAAAAACAGCAGCCTGTGATCTCAGCAGGCATCAGGAGGGGGTGTGAGTGGCTTCGAGGTGCAATTTATTCCAACCTCTGAGCCTCACCAACTTGAAAGTGGGTTTCAAAGGAACGGAGGATTACCGGTAACATGTGGGCCCAGACTCTCGCCATCACTTCAGCACATCAAAGATTATTGACTTCCAAAATATGGACAATTCATAAATGTCGGCCCATTTCTACTGTTCTCATTCTGCTGCGTGGCCATGTGAACAGAAGCTCGGTTTTGAATACGCCTGCTGGCATCCACTGCTCTGGCCTGTTGTGGCTTTTAAGTGGCTTTTACTCAGCCCAGCACAGGATGGCAGATCATAGCACTTCAAGCTGGCAAAGCTACAGGCACCCCGTGCCAAGCTTCCCTCGCCTCAGCACCGCTACACCGAAGGAGTCTCAATTGTTTATTTACAATTTGCTGTGGAAATCCCCAAGTTCTTCATTGCAATAAATAATTGAGCTGTTTGATCTGGACACAGTACAAAGGGTTGCTCCATTCACACTGAGGCCTGAGGCGGAGGAAGGCTGAGCAGCATGAGCAGAGGAGGGGGACACACACACTCCAGCATGGCGGAGATCTTGGAGCTCTCCTCCCTTCCTCTGCAGCTGTCGCTCCCTCTCCGGGCTACATCTCCTCCTCTTTGTCTGCACATAACAACACTCCTGTCAACACAGTCAGAGGAGCGACCTGCGTCTGCCTCCTGGGATACTCCACAAATAGCAGGAGTTTAGCCCTCATTGAACTCATGTTCTTGTTCAGGGGATCCTGTCTAGTTAGCCTGTCTCTCCGGTTCACCCTCGCTACCTCGTTGTCCAGCCACAACCTTTACGGCAGATTGCCCGGGAGTGATCAATTGCTTGTGTCTTCATTGTCGTACATACGGTACAGAAGCGTAACAACAGCTCGAGAGTGAAATACAAAGGAAAGCAAGAGGAAAGCTGAACTTCAAGAGCTGGTGCTGAATACTGTAATATGACATTACCTTTCTGTGTTGGTTTCTGTTGGGATGTCCGTGTCAGCTGGGATGGACGTTTTCTGACACAACTGATGCTGAGGAACCGCTCTGATTTGATACCACATTCCCATATTGTTGATCTCACTATGTAAAAATGAATAGGAGACACACAAAGAGTGTTTCATAGTTTTGAAAGGGCTCGGTTAGTAATCTAAAGACACTTTATAATGTACAATACACTAAGTGAATGATAGAAGAAAAAAACATCATGATTGAATTCATTTCTGGTGCCAAACAGCTCACCCTATACAGGTGTAGTTAACAAGATGGTGCTTGGACTTCGCAATGATCTGGATGTCATATACAGCCGTCTCAGCAGACGCACGAGGGCTGAGTTTCACACAGAGCCTCCTCTTCCTCGTGGCAGTTTCCTCTGATGAGTCAGGTACAGACAAGGGTGTCAGACAGGAAAACATGGTCGCATATTCAGGCCTGTCTTCTCTTGGTTTCAGGCTAAAAAATATATAAATATATCTAAAGACATTTTGAACCTGTAGGAGAAATATGTATTCATAAATCCTGCTTATTCTTTGCTATTTAGTGTTTACCAGTCTCAGAATAAGAGATGAGCTAATATCAGTTTCCGGGCGACCTGCTATGCTCAAAGGGAAATGACTGGACAGCGGAAAGTCACAAAAATCCACATGCGTTATTATCATTTTTATCATTTTAGGAGGCAAAATGACAGAAGCAAGTGAATCCTCCATCAGCTTTAGTGCACAACAGGGATTTAAAGTGGATATTCTGGATAGAAACTCATACATAATGCCACATGTATACATTAAACATGGATTCAGACGAAGTAATAAAACATTAAATTACAACATAGCCAAACAAAACATAATCTCTTTTCTTCGTTCTGGCAAAAAAAAACAAAAAAAACATTGCCATGGCTCCCTATATTGCATCTGTGCCTCGCTCATTTATTTCCCCAGCAACACTAGAAAGTGCAGTGTAAATGCAATGATAATAAAAATAATAAACAAGCTGTCCTCACTCCCCACACCAAAATATTATTACATTTCCGAGGCATGGATAGTGAGGGGGAAATACATAGCACTCAAAAAGCACTAAAGCATTGGGGAATGCATTTCATTAATATTAGATAACCCCCATCCACTCGTCCTCTCCCCAAATAAATACATAAATAAATAAGCCTCTCATAAAGAAAAGCACAGCTCCAGCTGAGATAAACAATGACTCATGATTCTCTTCTCTTGTACCTCCAGGGCAAAATGTTTATTTTATTCCCACAGTCTGCCATAAATTAAGCTAACCTGCACCCATAAAACATTCACTATCTCAAGCAAAGCTGCCCCTGAGGACCTCCTCGTGAGCTGGTCGGAGAGTGAAAAAACAAGCAGAGGAGGGGAGCGAGCCTGTGGTTGGTATTGACTGTTTACTTACTCGTATCCATTGTTTCTAGCACAGGTGTGAAGCCCTCTGGCAACACCTCCTTAATGTCAGTCAGCTTCACGTCCGCAACGACGTCAGGCCCCTGAAAGACAGAGCACGGGCAGGAAAATTAAAGTCTTGTATGCAAATTCAACTTTTAAAAAGGACAGAGTGCACGAACAGAAAAAGGTTCATCATTTTTTTCGGAGGGCTCAGAAAAGAAAATGTAGAGATAATAGAGCCGATGATTTACTAAAAGCTCAGGAAGTCTCTAAAGAGAAGGGTTGACAAAATAGCTGAAGTAATTACTCTCTAATAGCCTTTTTTTGCAATGAGAGAATGCATCTGTGAACTTGTAATCACTCTCAACCTTTTGGCGAGAAGCTGTGGGATGATGGGAGACAGAGCAGGGAGTCTGATCAACAGAATGGGACTGGTTAAAAACAATCAGGGACTGTGTAGTTGACATTTTCAAGCATGACTCTTCCCTGCCTCCCATTACATTTTCATTTTTTGCCATAATAAATTGCAATAATACACAGCGGCAGTATAGAGTGGGGCGAACCAGGCGTGACGTGATGCGTCCGAAAAGGCTGGATTCCACTGCTACTGTTGCCCGATAGTCATTACCATTAGAGACATTTTTTATTCATGGTTTTTATACTGACTTAAGGAGGAATATGGATGAATGTTATTACTATGCATGGAACCTTGTTTTTTTAGTGGTTTCCCCTTTTTACTGGAGAGATTTCTTCCGTCAGGGCTTGACAAAAGGGGCTATCTACCTCCAACCTAGAGTATGATAAATCACAAACTATTTACTTCCCCCCCACATAATTCAGGGGCTAATTTTACAGAATCTGTTTTTGTCATAGACAATTACAGTGGGGGCTCCAATGACTGGCAGACAAAATATCCTTTGTTGATGGCTCTGTCATGTTTTATTTGTGTCAAAGCCTTTAAAACAATGTGGACACATATTTTAAGATAATATACAGGAACTAGGGGAAGGCTATTTGTATGCTAGATACTAAACAGAGGAGCAGATTGAGCTCGGGCATGAGGCAGCCGCTACCAAGTTGCCCGGCTTCTCGAGGACACATAGCAAAAAATGAAAGACTTGATTAAGTCCTGAAATTGAGCTGATGCAAAATAATAACAAAAATGCAGCTTTTGTTTACGATGCTGTCTGCATTATCTGCCTGCAACCCAGGGAAACAAATGAATAGACAGCCAATAGTAAGCTGTATGAGCTGAGGTTAGACAGGCTGATCACCCAGCAGGTGTATTTATGGCCACAGAGCTGCTGACAGCCACACAACAACACATCAGCTGCAGGCTGCAGAGGAGACAACAATGACTGGTGTTATACTGATAATTCAAAGGTGTTATGATACCCTGCTGTTCAAAACATTACAATATCCCATTTACTACTAGGGATGGACAAAATGGCGAAATATTATATCAAGATATATATCTTAATTTAACAAAAGATTTTCGTATCTGTTGATAGTTATTATCAGGATTAAAGTCACGTTATTATTTCAGTTTAAAGACAGATTGTTGCTCCTGAGTGAAGGCTGTGGTTTGAAACTCTTATTTATAAGCAGAGAATGACAAACACTTGATAAACAGCAAAACATGATACAATTCTTAAACAATTATCTGTTAATATCTGTTAAACCTCATCACAATGTAAAAGCACTATATTGATATATATATTGGAATTTTGTTATGTTGCAATTCATGACAATTATATTGCAATAATCATTGATATGATTTTATTACCGAGCTCTAGTTAGTACTTTACTGGAATTTTGACAATCAAGCTGTTTAATAAGCGCTATAATTCCAATGAGTTTCATCAATTTGCGACACCAGGGATGAGTACATAATGTGCAACTATTTTTAGATTTCATAGTGACAAAACAATGGCTGAAACACATGTGCTCTTGTCGACCATCAATGGATTGTGGACAAATCAGAGACACGTAGGGTTGCAAAGGGGCGGAAAAATTTCCGGTAAATTTTCGGAAACTTTCCGGAAACTTTCCATGGGAAGTTAAGCTCGGGAATTTTGAAAAAATTTTTTTACCGCAAATTAAACGCTGAGCAATAAAAACATAATTCAAAACTCTATTTTAAAGATGTATGGAATGCAGCACACGCTGCACGTTGAATTTCAACCCTGCACTGTGCATTCTTCCATCACATGCACAGATAATTCCCAGCATCCTGCACACTACAGCAGGGCTATTGAGGCCACACTACTGCATTAGCCCAAGGACTGGTCAGGTAAGTTTTGATGATATTACTGGGGAAAATATATTAGCATGCTGATTGAGGATTGTTCATCTAGCCTATTTCTATTCATTTATCCATCAATTGTAAAATATTTTTACAGACGATTCCAATTGTTTAGCTAACTATTTATATCTCTGGCATTGCATTAGTGTTTTTTACAAGCTTTTTTCTCATCTTATTATACAGAACAATGCCACGTGCACTATCTCATGTGTGGAGACATTTCACCCCAGCCAATGTAGAAGGAAAGGCTGTGTACATTTGCAAATACTGTGCAAAGACCTATGTTAAGAATGCCACAAAGATGCAGAAGCATATAGTCAAGTGCCCAAAGTTTCCTCAGGGCTCAAATCAGCTTATGACAAAACAAAATGTTTATATTTATGTCTGTATATGACAAGGTAAATAAAGTCAGTATAAATTACCCACACAATTTCCAGTTTATTCCCGTTAATTCCCGTTAATTCCCGTATATTCCCATGGAAAGTTTCCAACTTTGAATATTCCCGGAATTTTGCAACCCTAGAGACAAGACATGAAACATGTCAAGCCCACGGACACCACAAACCTCTTCTGTAAAACTTGAAACCAATGCAGATTCAGCACGTGCAGGAATTTAAACAGCGATGGGTTAGTGAAATCGTTAGTCCTGTTAGATAACATAATTATGCCCATGCACTTATAAGTATATGAGTTTGATGAAGTAAGGGCACTAATAACTGTTGATCTGGCTTGATATTTTTAGCTAACTACGCAATATAGCAGACAAGTAAAATAAATATAAAAATGCTATATTCACCCTCGTAATGTTAACTTAACCATAATTTGCTCAGGCATTCACTAGTAAACAAAACGACAACATTATATGATATATATGAACAATTTGTACTCAATCAGTACCAGCAATGTCAATCGTTTTTGTCAATAATTATTTCTATTACTACAAAATGCCCCAAGACCACAGACTTTTCAAAATAAAAAGGGGTGTGTTGAGTCTTGTTAAACACTGTTCATAAGTGATATTCAAATGCAAATCTAAACTAACTTATTAAAGAAATCATATAAACTCAAGTATTAGGGACATAAGAATACTGCATGCAAATGCTTTAATAACAGTCTGATCTTGATCTAATTATTTTCAATAATCCAATGATTAATGTTATCAATTTAACTACTTCAGCAAAGAATTGTGCTCTACTGAGCGTCTTTTCTATTTGGTCAAATTAGGGTAAGATTAGATTAAAAATTGACAATAATAAGAATGGGGTTGTGATATTGTTTCAGTAGCAATGTCGAGATATTTATGTATTCTATAAAAGTTTTGGTATCATAACGAGACTGAGCAAGAACAACTCTGCTGTGGCTGTGAATGTTTCTCAGAATCCTTTTGGGTCATTTATAAAGTTCTACCAGAGTACTTTCTGACATAAATAGCATTATTTTCATATTCATAGGTACATGTACATCAGCTTTCTCGAATCACTGTTTTTCTCTTCAGAGACACTGTTGATTGAATGAATTGGAATACTTAGAACACAGCTCATTGTTATTTCATGAATAAACATAGATTATATCCTCAGAAGGACAACTGCAACATGAAAATATCGCACCGGGGTATTATTCATCTAGAATATGCATGCAAATCCATTATATGTAAGAGTTCAAAACTGCGCTGCCAACGATGGCCTTTCTAAATGGGACTTTTACTGATCAAAGTGCAAAGTGCATAAAGATATTCTGAAAGCTGAGATAATAACTGCTGGAAGACAGAAATAAAAAGTGCTGTAGACGATGTGCAGGATGCATAGGGAAAGGGAGAAGTTTACATTCGCACTTACAGGTTTCCTGGTGAAACAGAGGTAGCGATTGACCTTGGATTTGAATAAGGCGTCCTTCCACAGGTCGGCGTCAGAGCCATCTGTTGTTTGTGCAACCTACGTGGAAAAAAGAGGGAGGAAAAAAAACAAGGAGTGAAAAAAACATGCAGGAGGTGGGATAAAGTTAATGTATGTATGCCACAAGCGTGTTGCTCTTGCCTCTTCCCTTGCATACTAGCCTTAATTAACGCTTGCCTACACTAGCGCTCCATCTCATTAGTGCTCTGTGTGGGTAAAGGAGTCTTAGCCTCCAAAAACGTGGCTAAAAATATCATCCCTTGGGAGCAGGCTGATTAAAGATGCCCTGACAAGGATCTGCCCTAATAAGGAAACCAAACTTCAGTGTGCTTCTATGGAAAAGCAGGGATTATATTTGCGGTAAATGTGGAATGTGTATTTGTAAAAGACCTACCATTGTATCCCAAGACACAGGTAAACTGACAACACTGCGCTGGCACCTTGAATATGTTTACTGCTATACCCAGTGTGTATTCATTCTATCATTTAATGAGACAACTTCTCTAAGAATGAATTACTGAGGATTTAAACCAATTCCACGTGGATGGCCAAATAAGTCTAAATTCAGAGATGTACGCTGCTTGTCCTTGTACAATAAGCCCATTCGTGGTTGTAAATGATCAGTGGAGTCAGTAAAAAAAATAGATAGCATCATATTGACAGCATGTGGGCACCACAAGTCAAGCTCAAGGTCCTAAACTACATTGCTATGTAAATGCAGTTGTGGAGGGCAGAACGATAAAGCAAAATATAACCCACATACTGCATCACCAACACTCTTCCATCGCTGGAGCAAATACGGTTGGCTGAAACGTCATGTTCCATTGGCTATCATGTGAGAATCACCTAAATAACTGCCAGAGTTATTTTCTAAAGGGATCCTTTACAAAGAAGAGTCAATCTAATGAGGTTCATTCAAATGAAGAAGTCATAGATCTCTGCACCCACCCACACACATTACCCCTTGACAATAATGATGAATGACCCTGGTGACTGGTGGGGGAAACATGGCATGGGGAGATTCATGCAAAACCACCACTGACTAGATGAGATGAGAGCAGAGACTAGAGTGGGGAACAGAGATAGATAGTGGGATGAGAGAGAGAGAGAGAGAGAGAGAGAGAGAGAGAGAGAGAGAGAGAGAGAGAGAGAGAGAGCAGAAGATGAGCAGAGAGAGGGATTGTGGGGCGTCTCCAACAGCAGTTCCATGAAAGGTCCCAGAAGGAGCCTATACATCACCAGCCTCCCTCTTCTTTACAAGACAACCCGTCTTGGCCACTTTTTCCAGGTCAGTAGCCAGCGCATCCTGTCAGCGTAAACAAAGGGCTCGCTTTGTGAAACCCAAAGTCAAGCTGAGGAGTAACGAGGGCACGGTCCTCCTAGGAGGCACCTCAGGCATCATCCTGCCACAGCCACCGGCAGCAAGGATGCTACGCAGCTTGAATTTGAAACGCCAACTGCTGAGCCACGGCAGGAAAGGCATGTGTAAAGTTGCGCTGGCTCTTCTCTCACACTTTCAAGCCTGCCACTGTCTGGCTCCATCATTACAGACTTCAAGAGCAACGCCACATGTCTAATAAGAGACGTCATGGCTATGATATTAAAATAAGGCTGTAACATTTGATGTAAAATGCAGTGACAGATTCAACTGCCACTTCCTAAAATTTTACGCTAACAGTGATCTGAAAGCCCACCTATGAAACAAGTCTTAAGGGGGTGCTGCATATTCCTATGAAGCATCTCTGGAGACCGACATCACCAGCAAGTTGCTATGAAGCACTATGAAGCACAGCTGTGAATACAAAGATATAAAAGGCACACCATCAAAAATCTCTCCAGAGTGAAACCAGGTGGAGATGAAAAGTAGAGGAAAAAAATCATCTCTTTACATATACACAGAAAAACTGAACAAAAAAATATATTTTCTCTCAATTGAAAAGAGATGCTGACTTACAGGCACAGTTACTTTGAAACATTCTTTTATTTTCAGTAATAGTTTGACATTTTTGCAAATGTGGTTATTGGCTAACTTGCCGGGATTTAGATAATATAACTCTATTCTATGCATCAAGTAGCCTAAGGAGCAGACATTAGAGCCAGGGGGCGCTTAGTTTAGATTAGTTTAGCTTAAGAGTGGAAGCAGAGGGAGCAGCTTGGCTTTGGTCAAAGTTGAGAGAATACGCCTGCCAGTATCTCATGACCCGTGTTCTGATTCATGGACAGATCCTTTGGTGGCTGCATCTGAAGACCGACTGCGACACAATAGGGTGACTATAGGCTAGGGGTGCGTGCAGAAAGTCCAAATAATGTCCTTTCCTAACCACTATTCCTCGACCCCGATGGAATACGTCATTGGGTCAAGGAAAGATATGAAGGAGAAGCTGTACGGAGTAAAGAAAAGAGAACCACGGTGCAGAGAACTCCACTTGCTGTGTACTCACAAAAAGTATGGTACTCTGTGCTGTATGCAAAGTGCTGAAATGTTGAAATAATGTAATAAGGTGAGGAATATACGTGGAAAAAACCTTCTATAAGTGGAGATAATTATATTTTGTGTGCATTCCACTATTAGAAGTTTGAAATTACCTTTACATTTGTATTTAGGTCTGATGGGGATTTTATGAACTAGGAGTTCAATATGCTTATTGTTTACTGAGACTCCTGACTAGACAGATGTGACAGAGAGGAAATCAGGAGCTCAGACAAATGTGAGGATTTACATCAGTTCTAGATCGTGTCATGAGAATAATGTTAATAATAATGTTCTGTTTTCTATATTTGCATGGGTCTGTCCAGGTGCAACTACGAGGTTGTGTCGCTTTAAATGTTGCTGCCTCAAACAATTGTGGGGCGGCATTTTCTCCTTTCCTTTCATAAAGGATGGTCGGATGTTTCCTATGCTAAAGGAGACATTGAAGCTTCCTCAGCTCTTATTATGGCAGCCGCTGAAATACTTCCGGGTCATTTCACTGAGAAAGGAAGGTTCCTAAACAAATGGACTATTCGAACGCACCCTCACCCTTTACAAAGGCTTCTTCAAACGCAACTGACAAATGTATCCTTTCATTCCCAAGCAATGAAGAATCCAACGGTTGGATGCTTTTCAGGCCACCCTGATCCAGGATTGCACGCTGGTAACAAAGCTAACAAGCTAGCTATGTGGGTGGTTGAGCTGCAGCAAGTGCAGCCGCTCAATGTAGCTAAGTAGGGGCAGGAGAGCAAATAGGAAATCCTCCTCAGACCAAACCATCTCATTTTGGTTCAGCCCTAGCGATCTACTCAAATTGGGGCACAGTTTGAACCTCACTTAATCTCTGTAAGACCAAGATTTTGTCGTTTTAAAAAGGGACTTCCATGCTGCAACTGTTACTTGAAAAAACAAACTCTTCTGTGGATTGTCTCTTCCCACTGTCTCAAAACCACTCAGTCTCACTTTTATATATTTTTTATGAACAAATGAAACAAACATTATACAACAATTGTATATTGTCTGTGTATTTTTGAGTTTTAGACAGAACTCGACTAGTTTTTTTTACCCCTAATTGCATTCTTAATGCTAAGTGCCGTCTGGCCTTAGCTCAAGACTTAGCACACAGACATGAAAATAGTCCGTCCTCTTTTGGCTAGACAACAAATAACCTTGCCAAAATGTCAAGCTACACCTTTAAAGTACAGGTGTTTTAAAGCAGCTATTTGGGATTGTAAACCCAGACATTCCAGCTAATCAAAAGCTTGCACTAGTCGTCTTCAAATAAACTTACATTTCATTAACAAGTTTGTGAGCATAAAATATCAAATGCTGAGGTAAATCTGAAATACACACAAACATCCACTTTGCAACCTGTGCACAGAGACCGAGTGTGCAGGAGTCTACTCGTGGTGTTTGATGTTGGGTGGTTGCTGGTGCTTCAGAAAAGCTCCTGATCCCAGCGGAGCAGTGTTTGATCTGGGCCTGTGCTCTCCTGTGTTGGAACGACTTGCTCAGAGTTCAGAGATGTGAGCGCACCGTACCAGAGAGCAAAAGAGTTAATCAACCCTTTGATCTGCAGTATAAAAAGTACGGTAAGTATGGTAAGCAGCCAATGTTAGGGAGGAATTTGCAAAGAGGTCTTGTACGAAGAGAAAAACAAATCAATACAGCGTTATACTGCATTGGTAAGATGTTGCTGAAGATGGGACAAATGCATTTGAAAGATTCTTCAGAGTCTGAAAGTCCTTGAACTTTATCTTAGAGGATAATTTGAACTTTTCATAGATTTAACATTAACATTTTTTCCTCTTAAGAAAATGTTTCCTATTTTACAAAGGAAAACTAACACAAGTAAACTTTACCAATGAAAATGATTGTATTAAAAGACTATATTAGCTTTAAGCTATTTGTAGTGTAACCCTGTTTCCCATTTGTCTTTGTTCATCATCTGGGTTTCTCTTCCAAGATTTCTAAACAGTGAAAGTCGACATTTCTTAGTTTCAGCAGCAGTTTCTCTCCTACTTGGCTGTGAACAACTCTATCCACTGAAAGTCAGAGGTGAAAATATTGGCACACCCAACAGAAACGAGTGGTGCGCTCTGCCTCACACTGGTGCTGTGCTGTCCACTGTTTTCAACACACCCGGCTCTATCTTCATTATGGTTGGATTTGAGGTTTGCTCAATATAAGGCAAATGTTGGTTTGTACAGTTTACATCTTTTCACACGGTTGCTACAACATTGCTGTGTAAAGAAAGAAGTTAAAAAAAGTACAATGACCAATCGAGTCTGAGTTTATACTATGCCCTTGTGTTTTTTTTGTGGCAGTATAAATTCATAATCTATATCATGACCCACAAGCACAGACTTCGTACATATTCAAAACACGTCCACACACCACATCTCAGATGCTGTGATATTGTTTTTGTCGGCTCAGGATGGCTTTGTTTGCTAGAGTCCTCTATTTGTGCAGCAAAACAGTAACAATATTGGCTTAATTTACTGACAGGTCAAGAGGGCATGCAATAGGTCAATGTGAAAGTGAGTGCCCTCTGCTGGATCACGAGGCAAACTACGTCAGACAGTCTGATGCGCCTCTTGACTGTAGAAACCAAACATGGCATTACAGTTCCAATATGAACCCCTCTGCCCCCCCAAGTTCAAATTAATGTTCGTTTTTCAAATATAAAGTGACAGTTCTATTAGTGACATGAGTAGTGTCCTATATTTATTTATATGTCAACACTTTCTGAATGATGCACCAAGTCTAAACTAATTACAAATTTCCAACTGCTGCTCTACAACCTGTAGATTAACAAAGAACTTTAAAAAATAAACTGAGTAGCTATTATTAGATGAAATCTGTGCCATATTCAGATTTTAGCCCCCCCAGAACATCCACAGTATTTGCATATCAGCTGAAATGTAAGGGCGCACTGAAGCAGCAGAGGAGGAAGTCTGATGGGGTTTCTGTGTTTGTCACTGCTGCGTGGTGTGTACACAGTTTCCCTGCCAGTGGCTCCATTCTAATGCCAACCCACCATCATCTGCCAGAGATTAGAACAAGCTGGGTGTGCAGGGTGGAGCAGGAAGAGATAAAAACTGGGGGGAAGCGAGAGGGTTGGGAGGCAACGGGTGAAAGCAAGAAAGTCTGAATAGGAAGAGGGAGCAGGAGGAAGAGAGATCTGCCCCTAAGCTTGTTCTGTGCTTTGTTAAACTTACTCACACTCCTCGTTTTTTAACCTCTCTAACTCTTTCACAACAAGGGAAGAGCTTATATAAACCTGTCCATCCTGCACTACTTCACATCCTGACACAATCCTATTCACGGTGTAGTTGTACTTGAGCATAAGGGGGGTAAACTTAAATAACTCTGGTGGGCATCAACCCAACATAATTAAACTTTTGCCTCTGGTGTGTCTGTAATACTGGCGGCAACCAGTAACAATGTCAGGAAGGGAATCATCCTAATCATCAAAGTAAACTTAATGAATAAGTCATCTAACAAAAAACACCATGGAAAGCTGCCAACCTCCTGGCTGTGCGTCATTATATACAATCAGTAACAACAATTACACACATAACCGACGCAAGAGATAAGCCTCTAATTGCAACTCTGACTTTTAAATGAGATGGGGGAAAAAAAACACAATACCTTTAAAACATCAAGCCATCAATAGATTAAAATAATTACTCACAACACAGAAGTCATCAGGGGCCTTATTTAGCGAAGTGACAACTCCAACTGCAGAGATGGGATCAGCAGGCAGCTGGTTACTCACATCAGACATGTTGGAAATCTGTTAGAAAAGCAGAAGAGCCTCATCAGACCAATAGGGGTAAAAAAATAAATAAACATACCCGTTATTTGAGTGAAACAGCTCAATGAAAACTCATTGTAAACATGAAAATGCAAACATAAGGAAATGGACCAAATACAGATGGTGAAACTCAGTGGGAGTTGCATCCTTCTGGGTCAATACATGGAGAACGGACAAGGTTTTTCTTGGCTAAAATGACCACATTATTGACTTCTTGATGAGGCTAATTAGGATCTAGAAGAAAAAGTGGCTTCCTAATCAAGGATCAAATGACAAGTGAGACCAGTGACAAAACAGCATTTGGAGACCACCCAGTGACTTCACCAAATCACAAATTAGGCAGAGTGATCACATATTTTCAAGGAAGTCCCAATCAATTGCTGTCTATTCCTGTCTAAGGGAATTTTTGCCTAATGGGCATGCAAGCCTTTTACAGGGTGAGTGGCTTTGCAAAGGTTCCCTTATGCAATGTTATTAGATTAGCTTTAAAGCATTCTTGTACTAACTGACAAAGTTGCTGCATTCAATCTTGATGTTTACGAAATCTATTGCAATTACACTGATGAAATTAGGGGATTTGCTCCAGAAACAGCTGTCTCTTTAACAAATGTTAGATAGCCGTACTTATTCAAATGAAACAGGATAGCAAATTGGCTAATAGGATGAGGGATCTCTTTGTAACATTAATTTGTTCAAAATTAGCCTTGTTTTCCAGCACAACATCAAGGCTTCGAGACTTATCCTGCAAGGGGCGAAGAAAAAGAAATCCAAACTTATTTCTGTCTCCTGAGGAAAACATCGCTGTGTGTTCTCACCCATGGTGAACCAACTGGAATAGTGATTCTGTGAGATCCAACACTAGGTTAATATTGACTGTAGGACACGTAAACATGTAGCATTTAAGGCGTGGCCTCCAATATAAAATTTGAGGTGATAATAATGTTGATTTTAGAGATACAAACATTGGAATTGCCTCTGATGCTACAGAAAGTCGCTGTCTGGCATCATGAGCACGCAAACCTGATTTGCAGGAGTGAAGCATTAGCCGGAGCTAGCTAAAATGTCAGCAGTTTCGCAATAGCTCACACTGGTTAGTCCTGAAAGTAAAACTGCGATCTTTACCGTATGCAAGTCTTCAGTTTGGGTAGCACTATATATTCATTCTGAGATTTATATAGTATGAAGTTGTCGTTGCACTGTTTGATGCTGAATATACTGTATACATTTTCTGTTTAATGGAAGAAATTGTTGTGTATTTGTGTTCTTTTTCATTTATGACTAGGAAACTAGAAAATAAAAGAAGTCATTCATTTTCTGTATGTATTTTCGATTAAAATGGTTTGGTATTTGTATGATTAACTGTTCCTAAATAAGAGTTAAATAACTATCACAAAACTGATGATTGACTGCTTTAGTTTCCCATTATGCAATAAAACTCATGTAAATTGTTGAGAGGGGGTGAGCAGCAGGTTAACATATCACTGATCCATGACTTTTTATGACATATCACTTTAGCTAGCTTACACCTAGTGTGGCTATGAAACATATAAAACCAGACTCATAACCCTACAGTGACATAATGAGGCATCAGGCAGCTGATTTAGAGCCAAACAACAACCAACATAAACCCACTAACTACCCTGGTTCATTATGGTCTGTGTTACCATAGTTAGCTGCGTGTAGCTAGCTCATCTATTAAGTCCCTCACTCGTTCCTCACACTCTGCTCTAAGTTGTTTTAGCTTCAACTCCTTCCCCTTGTCTGCGTTTGTGCAAACTTTGAGGCGAACTCCCTGAGTGCACCTGACACATGACGTCGTTTCTGAACACGAGGACTCATGACAGCAGTTAATGAATCCTATAGAAACAAAACGCTCTGCGCCATGACACACAGGAGAGACACTGAAAACCACAGTCCTTCACCTGGCGTCTCCTTTTACCTGGTTAAACATTTAGTTTCATTGACCAGTTTAAACGTGTGTGGTTTATTTTACCTGTTTAGACGTGTCTTCCTGCTGAACCCACTCTGGACCAGTCTATTCTCTGGACTTCACCCCCGCCCAGCCACTGGAGGTGAACGCTTCCGGGTATTATGGGTAATTAATAATTAACCAAGCATTCAGATGATCATGATCCTGACTGTGTACATTTATTCGTATGCTTATTATTATTATTATTATTATTATTATTATAATTTTGATTATTTATTAATCTTATTATGAAAACAGAAAACTTCTATTAAAAAACATCTATATAAATAAGTTCCTATTATTATTATTATTATTATTATTATTATTATTATTATTATTATTATTGTTGTTATTTCAGTAGTAGTAGTAATAGTAGTAGTGGTATTAACTGGTGCTGATATCCTTCATATATAGTACCATCTATAAGTTTCATAAGTATTCAATTTATTACTAGAGCTTAAATATGACGGTTACACAACTGTTCCAGTTCTTTCTCCCCCTCCCCCATTTTCCCTCACTTACCCCAACCGGTCGATGCATACAGCCGCCACACATTGAGTCTGCTTCTGTTTGCCAAGTACTTGCTCATTATGGGAACTGTTGGGTTTCTATATGATTTTTAAGGTCTCGACCTTGCTATGTCAAGTGCCTTCAAGTAATGTAAGTTGTGATTTGGCGCTATTACAATAAGGTGAAGCTCATTCACTGCTCACTTTAGTTGTCTTTTAGAATTTCATTATCATTTCTTATATCTATCAGGAGTATTAAATGAATACGCCTATCATAGGACGCTATAGCTGTGTTTAAATTCATTCATAATTCATAATTCTGCATCCTTCGGAGGTTGCTTTTGGGTCACTTTAAATGCAGCCGACAAATGCCTCCACCGGTTGAATCCTTCCCAGCCCAACCTATCCCAGAATTCATTGCGTTTCCATGACAAAAGAGGTGATGGTGCCAGCAAGCAGCGAGACGTCTGTTGATTGAGTATCGCGTATCAACTCAACTGAACAGCTAATGGTACACATTTTAAAAAGCAAAGGGCATTACAACTTTCTCGTCATGTCCAACTTCAGCTCTGTTGCTATGCAACAGCAATAATGGCGAAACAAGCTGGTAACGCTGATTCAGAAATCCTCTGCAGACCATACCATCTCATTTGAGTTTGGCATTGGGCGGTCTTCACGGGCCGGGTAGATGCAGTCCCTGAGACACAGCTAATGAGTGCAGCACAACATCTTAGAAAAGCATTATCAGAAAGGGTCAACATGTCAATTGACTTTGTCTGAGTGAGTCTGCATGGAGCATAAAGGCCCAGGACAACAACGCCACACTGAGTTGTGGGTGTATTTCTTTGCAATAACTTCTGAGAGCCAATTTAACTACGGTAACACAATTAAGGTTGTGCTTCACTAAATGACCGTCATTACATGGATGTAATCTAAGGTCACGCCCTCTGACAGTTGCTTCTCTCAATAATCATCACATGTCATTACTGTAATCAGATAAAAGTAAGATTAAGAGCAATGTATTAGCTTGGCTTCAACATTAGGATACACAGAGCCACTTTGTTGACTGTCCAAAACAGCAACCGGCAGCAGATGCTTTCCAATTAAAATTATTATTTCTAACCCTCATGATACCAATCCAATAACTTATCAAAGACGTGTTGCTCTGTTGTGTGACATGGTGCCACAGGCCAGTAGGGTGTCTTCTCTGGGACCACACACACACACACACACATACACAGTGAGATGTATTTATTGGACTACACAATATGTGATCAGTTTTCCCTTTTTTTAAATGCACGATGCTCATATAATTATAGGGGAGATATTCTGCCACCTCACACGTCCACCAGCTTTCACCGCCTCCGCTCACTGTTGATGTTAACTGAAGATGCAAAATCTTGCCTGTGTTTGGGTTAATTTGACTAATTTTAATTCTCAAAATTCTCAACAGCAAAACATGGCACTGTCTGCTTTTTGCAGCCCTTGTATCTATTCTGGGTTTAGTCGTCTCGTGCGTCAGTATATCTTAACCACCATGGCTGCGTAAAACAGTTAGCTAAGTCTTTATCTTCTTGTTGTTGTGATGCTGGATTATGATAATCTATTGCAAAACTATCCTTTAACTTGTTTCTCAGCAGCACTGCAACTGGCAGTCATAGACCAACAGTCTGAGGCGCCAAAGGACAGAGAAAAGTTGCAGGTCTCACATTTGCAAACCTGGAACCATGTTTTTTTTTCTTATTGTCATTGGCTTTAAAATGGAATTAAATGATTAATCCTTTACTAAAATAATTGCTGATAAATTTTCTTTAGATCAAGTTATTGTTGAAGCTGCCATCTGAATAGATTATTATGAAGAAATCCTTCTGTTTTAGCAACTTAAGTAAGCATGTGAGTTAATATTATTTCATACACTTTTTTGATGTAAGAATGATTGATTGGACAACTATAAAGATACCAGCCTGCTTATGAACTGGGTTCAGGTTAGTGTTCTCATACTGTACCACAGCAGCAAATCACAGATGTCGATATTAATGACAAATAAATACAGCAGAGACATGTGTTGAGAGGGCATTCTTGACATAGCACATTTTATATATAATACATTTTGGATATAATACACTTTGGACATGATAGTAGTTGACAGAACAACTATAAAGACTTGAGCCTGCTGCTGAACAGTGTTCAGGACAGTATTTTCAAATACTGTACCACAGCAACATATCATTTATGTCTGTATGTCAATATTAACTACAAATAATTACAGCAGAGACATTTCCATGGTGGAGGAAGATTTCTTTTTACTCCAGTCTAACTTCATCAGATACTGTAACACCCCACCTCCATCAACACCACTACCCACCTCGCACACACATAATCCCACCAACACACGCTCTCACATCAAGGTGTTGACAACCTTCAGAAATAGGCATGCTCATTTTATTTTGAATTTGGTGATAAGATAAAAACTCAGGTGTCAGTGTAGGAAAGAAAAAAAACTGAAACACAACACATGCTCGAGAAGAGCTACACCTGCTAAAGTAATGGTCTAATTATGGAATAGGTGATGAAACACTCGTCGAGAGTCTGGAGATATCAGCAACACATGCTAACTGTGAAAGCCATCAGCTATTACAGTGTTTTAATGTGCGGCACATCGCACGCTGAGGACTGTGGGGTAAGATGAATGATGGCTGTGGCAGGTTTCTGTGGGGGAGCAGCCAGTGTAGGATGCATAGCATTACAGCTGGCATTTGGAAAAGGTTCATTAAAACTGTGATTTCTTTGTTCACGCTTTGTTTCGTGTACACTTTATGATACGTCTCAGTTAAAGTCAATCCCATAAACACGGGATCATCCCATCAGGTACAGAATATCACGCGCATTTTCTGGTAGGTCCTAACAACGCTGTAGTCGTGAGTGGTAATCAGCGGATGACTGAGGAGGCCATGGACCAAAATTATACCTCTGTGAATGACTCTGCACCCAAATGATAAAAAAAAAAACAGCAAAGGTTTTCTTTTCCCTGTGTAAAGGTCATTCACTGTGTTTTGTAATTTGCTGACACTAGTCAGGGGACTGAAGACGGAGATTTCTGTGTTGCCACCCTGAGAGTAATAATATCCCTATCTCAACTTGGGAAATCTACTGCGCCCCAATGTCCCCGTCACCCGCATGAACCCATTACGGGCTTTGTAGAAATCTGCAGGTCTCATTTCATATATGACCCTCACGCCCCTCCTCCTCCTCCTCCTCCTCTCTTTTTCTGTCTACACATAAAAAAAATCCCTGTGTCTCCTGAATAGCTTATAATAACAAGCTTTAAGAAACCTACCCTCAGTGCCTCATAGGATACAGCCTTGCAAGGCTCTATAATATAATGCCTATTTTCTAATTAAAGGTCAGTTTGGTCTAGTCTCATTGTTGCCGTGGCTGAAAAATCTTCTGAAACATGATGGCTTTGCCAAATGTGATTTAATTTTCCATTTATGCCATCTGTGTTCTTGGCCGAAGCATTGAAATGCAAGTTGAAAGTTGAGTCACTTTGTAAAAAGAAGCGATGTCTTATGTAGTCTTGTATATAGCCTTCAAAGATGACTTATAAGATGCTTTTTTTCAGAGTGTGCATGTATCTCGCTCGTATCGCTCAGAGACGGTCAGTCTGGTACTTTCTTGGGTAGATTCTTACGTACACTCATCTCTACCAGCTTACACTCCATTGCTCAACTTATCATCAAGCACAACCATACACTCACATCTGCATGCACACCACACACACACAGGCACACGCCCACACGCACATATACTTTCCTCCGTCTGGTGGGGAGTCTGGACTGCTCCGACTGACTGCGCCTCACTGCCCTTGTGCAGTGGTGTGCCAGTTGTGCCTTCCCCCATCGCTGTGAATGCCACCATCTGGTGTGCCACGTGGACATCATAATCTCCCCTTAATTACATTAGCAGTGCAATCAGTTACTGCATTACAAGGCCGGGCGAAGAGCTTTTAAATCTTGGAGGAAATCATAAATAATTGCACTAAGTACCCAGCGCCAGATGTGCGTGCCAACTTGGCTGGCATGAGATAAATAGTAACCTCGACAACGGTGTTCAGTATCGACTCTGCAAACATTTTTGGGGCGGTGTGATCCCCTTGTCCTTTCACGTCCACGTCCTCGTCCTCGTCCTTTCCCGTTGGATTCCCTCGCTCTGTGTGTCAAAGCACACGGAGAGGTTGGGCTCCGTTGACTGCATCCAGTCAGCTACCTGTTGCTGTAGCATTCTCCCCACTGCAGTGTGACTGATGGCACCCGAGAAACAGTTTGTAACAAGGTGTTTCACAGCGTCACCATTCAGTCCATTACTACACCCCTCAATCATTCTTCAGTCGCGTAATTAGATATTTCTCAGGTATCTTGTACAGGAAATTGAAATCCTTTATGGATTCTGAATGGGTGTCTGTTGGTGGGTGTGTGTATTTGTGTGTGTGCAGGGTAACAAGACATTACACATTATGAGTCACCAGCACGTCGTACTCCTCTGAGGGGATGTTGCGTTGTATTGCGTGGCACTTTTCACTCATCTTCCTGTCATGTTCTCAGTTCCCAGGGCTGCTCACACTGACACACATCTCACTCAGTGCACTGGCAGCTTATACTGCACTTCCTCTCAGCCACTGGCTCGATGGAGTGACAATCCAGAGTCATTACATCAGGGGTCACCAAAGACTTTAACGGTAACAAATAGGAGGCATTAAAGGGATAGTTCACACAAAAATAAAAATTCACTCATTATCTGCTCACCACTTTGCCGATGGAGGGGTGGGGGAAGTGTTTGAGTCCACAACACACTTTTGGAGTTTCAGGGGTAAAAAGCATTGCAGCCAAATCCAATAAAATTGAAGTAACTGGTGACCACTTCTTCAAACAAGGTCACTTACACCATGTTTGTAAATGTCCGCTTATATTCTCGTCTGATGCTGCATTCGCGCGTGGATCACAGTGGATATTTAGGCTTACAACACGTGTCCATAACGCTGTTTCGAGTTGAATTTGAATGTCGGGGCTTGCGGACACTTGGATGACACCACAGGAGCAGTGTGGAGGCATTTTATGTTTTCTTTCTGTTGTTTTTTTTACATTTGAAGATGTGGTTTACTGTGTTTACTTCAATTGTATTGGATTAGGCTGCAACACTGTTTACCCCTGAAACTCCAAAAGTGTTTTGTGGACCCCAACACTTCACCCACCCCTCCATCGGCAAAGTGGTGAGTAGATAATAAGTGAATTTTCATTTTTAGGTACATGTATATCCTTTAAAGAGCCCTTTCACTGAAGTGACAGTTTGCCATGTTGTCAAACTACAGTTTTTACCAATAACATTCATGATGCTAGTAAATCAACATACACAATGCAAACTAAACTGGATGCTGCACTTGTTTATTATTTACATCTGCCATGGCATGGCATGCCTGGAAAAGGAATACTATAGCTCATTCTAGAGAATTAAATGAAAAGATTTAAAGCTGGGAGACAACATGTTTAAACTAGAATTACCCTCTGTAGAGCGAATACCTCCACCAAGGCCCAACAGTACCCTTAAATGTAATCAATCTTTCACTCATGGATAGCAGTTACCTAAGTATCCCTGACTTTCATCAAGCTCCATGAATTATTCCTTGGGAAAACAGTGAAAACGCCCTATCTCACAATGTTAAAAAAAGAGAATAAAAAATTCTTGCATCCGCCCCCTGGTCCAGATCCACACCAGAATGTCATGGGTTCCTCTCTGAAACCACACCACTTCCCTCCACCAAGCTTCGTAGGAATCCGTCCTGTAGTGTTTGTGTGATCTTGCTTACAAACAAACAAACCAACCAACAAAGAGACAGGGGTGAAAACATAACCTCCCCGGTGGAAGTAAAAAGATAATTTCTCAAGGCTAATGTAAAGTTGATCACCGGTTTTTTAGGGACAGTAAAACATTATGTGGTATTCACGTTGATATTTATGGAACACATAAAAATATTAGGAGTACCAATGTAAAGGATTCTAAAAGGAAAGGGCAGGGCTCTACCACTGCAACGCGCTTGTGTTTGGGACCCCTGCCAGCAGTCTGTAGAAACTCCAGTATATTCAGAGCAGTGCTGCTATTACCCTAATGACAGAGAAGAAATATCACCATATTACTCCCATCCGTTACTAACTTCACTGCCCACTGGTCTTCTTCTGGAGAGTTTAAAATTCTTCCCCTGACCCACTGATGTATCGACTACCAACTAGTGCTGCAGGATTTAATTTGCTCCATGAACCCGAGCCTTTCTTCATTCTTTTTTTTTTCTTTTTGTGAAACCATGAAATAAACTTAAAAAAGGTGTTATTAATAAAACTAATGAAGGGCGGAATTAAATGAAGCTGCTTTGGTTTCAGGGGCCTGGTTTTGAGCGTGTTGGCTCACTGTCACACTGCCATGGCTGGAATAGAACAGAGCCATTGTTCAATGTTGTTACTGGCACCAGTTTTAGTATTAACTTACACAACAAGTCCTCCAAACTGAAACACCATGTAGGAAATTTGTCCCCACCCTTTGTTACAAGTGCTCCTTCTGCTTATGATCAGGTTTTGGGAGTATCCTGGTTATGTTTTGCACATGTAAACATCTAACCCTGTTTCGAGAAACCTGGATATAGTATCTTGAATACTATGATAGAAAAACCAGGACAATCTAGTATGGAAACATTCTTGACTCCCTACTGCCTCCTTTACTTCTGTCATACTTACAAAGGCCTTTAGAGGTCGCCCAACAATAAACCTAACTATGCTTTTTTGATGCTGCACAGACAAAATATGGGGCTGTTTTTTTTTTTACAAGAGGACAATCCCTAATAGTATAAAGGTCAAAGTGACATTTGTTCAAAGACATAGGTACACTGTAGAATAACGGTATATCTTACTGGCGACTGTAGCTGCTACTAGTTTACTGTAATTTCTAACAGTAAACTGAATATTTCACATATCCCAAATGGGATATAAATGTCCTTTTCTCTGGATCCCTGGTTGCCTAAAGAAGTTACTTCCAATAAACTACTGAAAATATGAAAATGCTGGGACCCGATAACTGTCTTAAGTCTCTTCAGTATCCAATCCATGTGACAGATAAAATAGAAACTGATCCACAACCCCACCTCATGATAAGATAGACAACTTTAATTTCATTTACCCAAAGTCGACCACAGAACCTGTTCAGTATACAAATTATACAAGTTTAAAATGAATGTTTTATAATGGGTTTTAAAGGATGGTAAAGTGTCTTTAGCTTTAATTTCCAATTTCAGTTATGAGATTCGTGTTTTTCTGAGCTGAAACTGGTTAGTAGATGTGTGATGTACATTTTAATTTGACTCTTTGAGTCTTTTTGTGCTTTCTGAGAAAGCTGGGGTAAAGAAACATCTGTACAGTTTGTATCTTCTAGATCTGCTTCCTTCTATGTGTAAATAAGATATAAATTCATAAAAGCCCGTCTGACAATCTCTCTCCTGGATGGAGATATTGATATTAATATTAACATGTGCAATGCCCATTTCAATTTGATCACAATCTGGCCCCTCAAAGTGGAATTTAAATGAACGGGTGTCTTTTCAACTAAACAGAGAGAGGATAAAAACACAGTGGAGGGAAGAAAGAGAATTACAGATATTGACGAAATACGTCTTATCATTTATCATAATTTCTCCATCCACTTTGTCACGGCTTCAGCATTTAAGGAAGATAGATGATACAAGATGTTCTCTCTTTCATACTTTCCGTGCTCTGGGAAGTGTGTCCAATATGAACTTACTGTGCCTCTTTGCTATTCAGTTGGCATGCGTTTGTCACCATCGAGACACACCGTGCATTTCCTGCATGTTTTTTCCACATGCTGTGCTATGGGACATCTGGCATTTTGACCTTTAACCCAAATGATAAAGTATGCGTTTCATCAGCGGCGATATATCTTGGTAATAACAAATATTTAGAGGGCAGCGTGTCAAATTACTACATGGGTGTTTTAGTCGACTAAGCGTTTGATATATGTTCTTCGGGAAGTTTTTGAAGGCGCGACAATGTCAGCGTAGTGTCATTAAGAAGCAAGGATTTGAAGAGGTGTGGCGTTTTCTGCCCCGAGTTCCCAGTGGGCTTTGTGCTGAGGTGGTGGTGCTCGGCAAGGGCGACCATTAATATCAGCGAGGGAGTATTCCCATGGTGAGGTGACTGGTTGAAGAAGGTCCTGCTCCAGCGCAGACACCTGCAACGTGAAAGTAAAAAAAAAAGAAGAAAAGTGCTGACTTCCTTGTGAGCTTGTAGCAGCCATCTGCTCCCCTGCTAACTAATGCAGAAACATCCACTGCGAACAAATCTCCAGGAGGGATGCCATCCCCTGTCCAATTTCTCTTCCAAGAAGGAGCTCCCTCAAATCACACATATCAGATGCGCATCAGAAAAAAAAGCAGGGAACACTATGAGTTACTAGTTTAATAAGATGTTGCGATAGGCCTATAGCTATCAGAACGCTATCTTTTTTATTTCTTGTTTTTGATGCAGTGATCGTCACATCCATTACACACTCCCCCCACCCTCCCTCCACTCGACTCTCTTATGTATTTGAATGTGTTGTTTGCCCGGTCTGGTGATTTAGAGGGAGCATTTTATCAGAGCTAGCCAAGCAAGCCTGGTCCACCAGGGAGCCAGGCGTTTTATAAGGGTATAAATAATCAATGACACTGCATCTGTAATGGCCTGTAATGCAGTTTGTTAACTCCCCCCACTCCACCCCGCCCCCACCCACACAGGCGCGTTTGTTGCTCAAACAATAGAAACGGATTGCCGCGGCTAATTGACAAAGCAGGGGAATGTCTCTTTAGTTGTCTCCGTTTCTCTGGCTGTGTATGAGGCCTCTTGTATCATGCGACTGGGAACCTTTTGGGGTTTGTTCCCATCATATTAAGCTGTGAACTATGCACGGATGCTTATCATATGTGCCATATACCCATGTTGTGTCAGTGTAAGTGCACGTGCAGTGGATAAATGGAAGACGAAAAGTAATCAAGTCCATGTTAAATAATAAGTTATGCAGGCATTGCAGTCTGATTGTGCTCTCTACTATTAATCGGTTTTCTCTTGTGTCATTTCAGCTGTTGCTTATTGTAAGAGTGACTCACAAATGAACTTTTATTGACCAATTAAATGCCTCAGCCACAAGGGGCGAGAAAGAATTGCCAAAACGTTTCATTGTGTGAACTGAAATATTATAAAACTAGTAAACTTTTTAATGATTATGGTCAGTGAGGGTTTCTAATAAGTTTTGAAAGGAGCAGTGTCACATTTAAAAATAAAGCATGTCATTATATTCTCAATCACATAAACACTAAGCTCTCACTGTTGCATCCAGTTCTCACATTATATTTATTGCCAGCAGGGGTGGATCCAGGGGTTTGGCCTTTCTAATCTTCTTTGTAGAACACAATGTGCTTGGACAGGACACAATTTTCTAAATATATTCAATGATGTGTGGCTTTGTTTATAGCTTTAGAGCTAACAGTAAACAAGGAATGACTTAAAGTTGCAGTGTGTAGAATTTAGTGGTGGTGAAGTTGCATGCAGAAGCTGAACACCCCTCACCTCACCCTCCCCTTCCAAACAGGAAAGAGAACCTGTGGTAACTACAAGAAACATGGCGGCCTCCATAGAGAGGACCCCCCCCCTGATGTAAATATAAAGTATTTCATTATAAAGGTTCCATTCTAGGGTAAATAAAACAACAATTTGTATGATTTAGACGAAACACACTAGTGAAAACATCACTAGGATTATTTTATATACATTTTTTGTCAATAGATCCCTTTCACCTAAATCTTACACACTGGACCTTTAAATGTGCACTCTACTGAATCAGGAATTGTGTATGGATGTTGGACATAAAATTGGCCCCTCTATGTTAATAGTGGCCCCTTTATGGCCCCTGATTTAGAAAAATCCTAAATCCGCCTCTGATTTCAAGAGAGGAGATAATACCCCCAAAACACCAAGTACAACCCCCCTCCACCCGCTCCCACACGCATGCACCTACAGCTGAGCATGATGCATATTTTGAGTCTCGCCCCCTCCCCCCAATCTCTCCCACGAGCCTCTGATTTCCATTATTATTAATATCTGCCTGTTTAATTTTCAGCTCTGTCATAATGTGTCGGCCTAAACTACAAGAGACAATCCCTTATTGATTACTTTCCCAGCAGCCCCGGCGCATGCCCCAGCTGATCATGCCTCTCATGCACAGACATCTCATGCATTTCAGATAATAAGCTGCTGCTCTGGAGTTGAAACAAATTGGATGTGCAGTCAGTCACTGTCCAAGTGAATCATGTTGCAGTCTGTCAGTGGACTAGGCTTGGATTATCATCTTACCCATGCGAGGCAAAAAAAAAAAGAGGAGGAGGGGGAAAAAAAGCCATGAGCACCTGCCATGATGACAGGGTGGTATATGTGAGCATGACTCCCAAACTGTTGCAGAGTTGTTCATTTGGACTATTGATCACCTTACATGCTGTTATATCTGACGTACTTTCACTTCACAGAGACGCGAGAGGAGATCTCGGTAACTTTCCCCTGAAATATAATCAAAAGAAGACTCAGAGTGCGACTCAGATAAAAGAACCGTATTTGCCATCTGTATCATTTGCGTAGTTGTCTTGGCAAAAATCAAATCCTTTGTCAAATGTCATTGTTATATGAATACAGGTTTGAGTGATTAAAGTGAAAAGGATTCTCTCTTTTTCTTTATTTTAACAAAGCTTGAAGCTTCAAAGAGACATGATGATTGCTTCAGGGTATTGTGAGAGCAAATACTGACGTTTAGCATCAACGCTAATGGCATCTATAGGGTTTCCACTGTAGGAATCGAACAGGTCATTAGTTCCTTGAATCAATGAAAAGTAAAGGCTTTATTATGCTGTGTTAACACCGAATGCAAAGTAAATATTTTGCGTGATGAGATTACATACAATGTCAATGCAAAGACGCAAATAGACACACATTTTGCATTTCTCGTGTTGAGCAAAGTCAACAATACGAATGGCACGATGCAAAAGACGTGAATTTTGCGTCAGTCGCCAAAGTGCTTTCTCATTGTGGGAACTGTTGGGTTTCTAATGTCTAAGGTCTCGGTTATGATTTGACGCTTAAAATTAAAGTGAATTCTATATGTTCCTAATATCCGCTTACCTTTTATTTTTTATTGCCATGTATATTGTGAAGCATTTTGTAACCTTGTTTAGATAAGTGCTATACAAGTAAAGTTATTTTTAATATCATTAAAATTTGTGTGGTCTGATGTTGCGCAAGCCAATCAGTGTTGAGAATGGAACTCGGGTTACAAGAGGTCCTGGTACAAACCCCAACAAGCAGCTCATCTGGATGGGCTTGTGGACCCACACACAACAGCGCTGGCCTCTCCGGCGTTTCCACAGCAGGTAGCCAACAATGCAGCGACTGTCGTCACTTCAGCCACTAGTCCTCCCTTCCTCTTTTCCGGAGGACAACAGGCACATTATATAAAATATATTATATTGTGTTTACTCGTGTTGCTCACGGAAGTAAACACAATTGATGAAAGGAAAATTCGCATTCAGTTTTGGTGTGAACGCGCCATGACAAATTAATATAACACTGGGACATCTTTCTTGTTAATGCACCGTGATGTCTGACTCTCAGCAGTTCTCTATAGCATAACAGCACTTGTGAACTTACACTCACATGCCCCGCTGGACAAGGCACAGAGTGTGCTACAACAGCTCACAATGCAGCCATTGTATTCACTTGCTTTGCTCTGTAACAGGACATATACAATGAAGCATCCTGTCACCGTGGACCTGGCTCTGCTGCAAATTCAGTTCACTTTCAAGTTACAAAAATCTAAAAAGGGGGATCTTTTTTTTTTTTGGCGTTGCATGGGAAGACATGATTAATAATACATCAGGATTATAGAGCACAGACTGTGCAGCACTGACTTTAATAAGTCCATGGAGGGAAAACAAACCCAGACTATGAAAACAACCACTCTTGCTGCCTGAAAAACATCTGCATTTAAACAGCAATAAATCTGCATTTCCCCCCCCTTTAGCATTAAGCATTAGTGGGTGGTTCATGATTAAAATACACACGTGTAAATGATAGCTGTCGCATTCGTCAGCTTTTCTCCGATTTCGCACAAACTGGATGATTGTGTTGTTTTATTTGGGAAGTACACCTGAGCTACAGTGGTTTGCTGCAAAACCCCGAGAAGTAGAATAATTGGCACCCTAGTGTAAGACTCCCTCTGTTTGGTGCCAGCTGTTTAAAATATGGATGATATTGTTTTCATTGCTGGGCTTTTATTGAGTTCTACTTGGGCCGTGCAGTATAATCCTCTGACTCTGACCTTTTCTGGCATGTGGAAAAAGTAAATAAACAAGGCACTGATGTATTCCCTCTGTTACCAGAGGAGCTGAGCAGCAGCTTTCCAGTTGATCATATTCAGGTGTCTGGATTCAGAAAGCTGTCTGTGGCTGCCTAAGCAAGAGTGGCGAGATGCCTCTTCCTGCGGAACAGGCAGAGAATAATGGATGACGGGGAGGAAGAGAGAAATTTATTGACAACTGTGATCGTTTTGTAGCATCTGCTTTCTATTGGCATATTTCCCCTGCTAGCAAAACCAGAGGCTGTTGACCATGAGATGTTTTAGTGCGAGCGTTCTTTAAAAAATGTAGCTCCGTGTGGAGGTCACAATAAAATACAGAAAAACCCAGAGAAGCGAGCCAGGTGTAATTTAGAAAAACGTCATTGATGCCCTGAAGTGAATTATACACGTACTGTATATATGAGGAGTAAAAAAATGAATGAAACAAGACGTTTCTAGGAATGAGCCCATCTCTGACACAAGTTGTCTGAAGCAGTAAATTCTCCTGCAGCCTCAGATATGACGAGCCCACAGCAACACTGTGGCTGTGACAGCACGTGGATCTCACACTAATCCCGCTCTCATTGCATTATTCCACTCATGGCCATCCATTGTTAACTCTTGCATAAATACATAGATAAGAAAATGATTAAATTTAAGTCAAGTCTTTCTCGTTATACACTGTCGCCTTAAATCATGCATAAATGTGATAATTACCCACACTAGGCCAAAAGGGCCCATCACTGCCACTTTAAATCCAATAAACGCCACGACCTGATCACTATAATTGACCATCTATCAGGGTCATTGAGGAGTCCAATGTTGTTAACCGCCGCTTATAATTCCTCTTGATCATTGCTAATTACAGAAAGTGGGAGAAACCAATATTCCAGACACCCAGATAGCAGCTGCCAGCCATTTCACAGAGGTGGGAGTGAACGGTTTGATATCAGTTAGTTTAAAAATGATATGCTTCATACAATCAGAACTTGAAATGCTCCGAAATCATCATGTTCAAATCAGCTTCTCAACACTGCGTGAATGGTGATTCTGGAAGGTTGGGATAGGTGACATGAGAGAGTGTTGTCACATTCGTCCATACGACAGTTATGATTGTGATTGAGCAACACTTCTAAACTAATGTGAACAAAACACACTCACGAGGAGATTCACTCAGTTTGGGACTTTAAAAGGATTGTGATTGTTGCTTGGTTCGCTTACCCGTGTCATAACAGTCTATCTGAATGAATTTACTTTATTTTTCTGTGGTAAATGAGCAAATTTAAGGTAAAGATTTGTTATGTTGTAACATAGTTAACTTGTTTTTTATACTTACAAGCATATTAAATGAAAAAAAAAGGCTTTTTGTATTACTCAGGGGAGAACAGCCGTCTGGTCATGAATTTCATTTAGCACTGTAATGTTCCGTGAATATGAGGTGCACTTAACAGGCAGTTTTTACACAGATGTCACATATGTGGATGACCTCCAATGACATTTTATGACATTTTAAATAAGCTTAAATATGCAAACACTATAAAAAAAAGCATATTGCTACCTTTTAACGGGTTAAACTGCAAAATAACGATTGCCGCCGCCAGGATTTGCACCCCATTTCTTGGAGTCAGGAATTCTCGCTGTGCCGTTCACGTGGGGCAACAAGTCATTGAGAAAATGCACAATTTATTGAAATTTTATGGAAATACCCTTACCCCCTTTCACCACCACACAATTACGTAAAAGCCATCTAGCCCTGGAGTAACCCTTTTTATAGTAATTCATTTATGGCTCTGGTCACAGAGGGGATGCCGCTCCTGCCACAAACACCCTAAACCATGTGTGGATGGCATGAGGATAAAATCCACAATGCACCAAGGGGCACAGCTTTCATCAAGGCATTCTCCCTCCCTGCATAAGCACGTCATAAAATATTTCATTCCGCTTTTAAAATCGACTTGTTTCATTACAAAGTTGTACATTTTATTCCCTCGAATGGGGGAAAGACATGAGCAAGGCTCATTTGGGTATTTCGGAGTTTTTCTTCCCCAACAGAAAACATGCCACTCAGATGGCTCGTTTAAGTGCGGGAGAGCATTAAAGAGGTGGACAAAGTGAAAGCAAGCCAGACGATGATGCCACAGACGGAGAAATAAGAGGAGAGTGAGACAAAAAGATTGAGTGAGTGGTCGAGAGCCCGCTGTAGTCTCTCCTGAGATGAGTATGATGATTGCACCCACATTCCACTGCAGAGCTTAAACCCTCGGAGGCTTTTGGAATGTGAAAACCCACTTCTTCTCTCTTTATAGTACAACACTTAGGCAGCGTACCACTTTTTTCTTTTTTCCACCCTGAACATTGCTCACATCGCTGTTCCCTGAAGCTTGAAAGCACAACATTTCTCAGCCAGCAACTCCCACTGGGACCAAAGCCCAGAGATGGAAATGCAAAGGATATGTTTTATTGGACAGTTGCAGACAAATAAATCTAAATATGTATTTTGGTCATGTTTGTTTGCCGACTGCATCCGGAGGGAGTTGAAATGATTATATGACATAAATAACAACGTGGTAGCAAGAGATTAGGTCACATGTTTACATACATGGACCTGAGGTCAGGGAGGAGAATAATTCAAACACTGTTTCTCTTCTTCTGAAGTGAACATTGTTTTAGCTGCGTACATAGGCTACTTACATACGTGGCGCTGGGAGCCACGCTTCGCTTCCCAGTGTGCACGGACTGTTAATGAGAGATGGAACCCTGCAGTCGGGTAAAAATATACATACTTAAGTGGATAAAAGTCATAGCTGTGTTGAGGCCTGCCAGTGAGGCACAAATCAACCTGTCCAGTGGTGGGAGTCGGGGGGAGCGGCAGTGGGTCACCCTGAATGAAATGGTTTAGGCTCACTGATCTGTATGAAGGAAAGTCAATGGAAGGTGTCAATGAGAGGGCAGGCGGGGACTCCTGCAGTCACGTGTCCGGTGATTGACGTGCCCTAACCTGGGGGGTGGGGGGGTTGCTGTGTGAGATGTCAACATATAGTGCAGCAACCAAATATAACCTCAGCTTCGTAGGATCACAGTGAATTACAGAGGGGCACTATGTGGTCCAGCCTGCATCTCTTTTACTGTGTAGTTTAATAGATAAGCTTTCATCTTAATTCTGTGGGCCTGTTATCATATGCTGTTAAAGCTTTATTTATCATATTGTGACTCATGTTAAAAAAAAAATATATATATATATGAAAGTGCCTGTATTGGACGTTATAGTGGACGAATGTGTGTTGACATTTTTCATGCTTTCGGATAAACTCTCCTCTCTCAGCTGGCTAACGTCAGCGTTTATCAGTGCTGGCATAACCATCCTGATTGATGCTCCGCTGCCTCCCAGGTTTTGGTGGAATTGTTGGAAATGGTAATCTCAGTATCTCTAAACACAGTTTCTAAGAAATACTCTCCGAGGATCTGATTTTGTTACAGGAAATTGAGTTACTTATAGTAATAGAGATTTTTATAGTTTGACATTGTTTGGTGATTTTCTGTGCGCTTAAAATATCCTATATTATTCATAAGGAACAAGTGTAGGTCATATTGAATTATATATAAATCTGATAATCTGCTAAATAATATTTCCCTGTGCTATAATTTACCTTCAGTTTTTTCCAAATAAAATACTATTTGTAAAAATCGTTCCCTCTTCTCTGCTTAAGACTCTGCTTCAATAACGTAAGGAAAAAGCTCTCTAAGTTCCTGTGCCGTCTTTGAAGATGTAGCAAACTTGGGAAATAACAGTGGCGGCCTATGGCAAACTGCACTTCAGAGAATCCAGCCCCTTTTTTCCTTCTGCCACATGTGACAAGTGAGCCATGCAGCTTTGCACAATTATATACCTGTGTGTCTAATTATTTCTTTTCAAGTCCATACAATAAAAAGAGTGCGTGCATTCTTCTTGCCGGCGGAGAGGACAGCAGGAGGAGTGCCCCCCAAAATATTCCCTCTCATGCCTCTGACATGCACATCTGTCTGCACGTCAGCGTGGCAACTTCTAAGACGTCTTTTGGTTTTAATGAAAGAGATGTGGGAGCTACAAATGCAGTAGGTGCTCTGATGACACACTTCAATTTTCTTTTGTGCAAATAGAATATCTCTGAGTTTCCTTTAATCTTTATCATGCTTCAGTTCAAACTGCAGTGACGATGTCTGACAATTGCCCTTCAAAGCGAAGAATTCCACACCGACTCATTGTAATAAATATGTGTTACCTGTGCAGAATGACGGGGATTGTTGTTACACCAACAATCTTTAAAATATGTGCATCATGCGTGTCAATTTTTGATGTATCATACAGGCACAATATTATTTGTAAAAAAGGTCTTTTATGTTTTTGAAGTGGACCGTTTCCTCTGCAGTGAACGGCGGCTGTGAGGAAATGCTCCTGCTGCAGTGCGGTCACAAGGGGGTAGCATTGACACAGTTGTTTAAGCCCTTTAGCAGGCAGCCCAGCAGCAGGACAAACTGCATTTGATGTAATTGAGGTCTTAGACCTCTTAGAAAAGCATATATTGGTTTGTGTGTGGAAATGTTCAAGGAACAATGGATTTCCATAAGTGGATGTAAAATTGTATTTGGAGCATCCTCGGCATGCTAACCGCTCTCTAAACAATCAGAAAAAAAGGACTCCTCCAGGATGGGATGGGTAATTCCGAGGCACTTACAGCCTGGAAATGTAACAGGATGCAGCATTAGGATTAAATGTGTGACTAAAAGACACCGACTTGACTAGTTTTGGGCTCTTTCCTGGGTGATTCATTCAAATAAATTTGCGGATATTCTCCGCTCATGTCCGGCAGTGCCATACATCCTAATAGAAGCCAGCAAGCAGAATAACAGCACATCCTTTGGTCTCTATTTCAGAGGAATGATTAAAGGTTGAATGTTTTTTGTCATTGTGTAGAATTATGAATATGATCATTTTTTTTCCAGCCTTGGAAAAAAATAAATCCTGCCACACGAAAGAAGGTAAATTACGACCTCCAACCTGATTAAGCTGTTAATTATCAATCATTCCAGAGCCACGCGTTCCCTCTAACTAACATGTTTGTCTATCCATCTTATCATCCAAAGTAATACTTAAGAGCACGAGTCTGGCAGGGACTCATAAATAAAGGTTACCTATTTACATATTCAGTTTTTCATAAATATTGCATACTCTGTACATAAAAATTCAAATGCAGTGTTTATGAAATATGATCATGCAGCAAATGTGAGAAGACACAGAGCACAGCCCATTCATACACAGAGGGGATTTAGAGCAACCCTCTGTGATTAATAAAGAATGAAATAGACATTAGACCTGCAGAAATTAACTCTGGACATTTTATCTTTCTATCTAGTCTCCTTTTTTTTTTATATATATAAAATGTCTTTAAAAGCCGCGACCAAAATTGACATTTGACTGTCTTTACACCTGGGTCACAGATGGATTAATGTCCCATTATGTCTGTGACATATTCAAACCCTTACCTATCTGTAACTCACCCACCCAATAATTCAGCAGGAAATAATGACAGCTATAAAACGCTCTGCTTTACTGACTTGTCCCTCAGTGGTCATCTTCTCCACTGTGTGTGATTTAACATGGACACTAGTGTAAGTAAAACAGATATCATGCATTCCTGAAGCCAAAGTCTGTGAAAATCCCGGGCAACGTTCTGATGTGTTTTCAAGTCGACACGTTTAAATTATTATTCATTTTAATTTTGCTCTCCGTTGCAGAAGATCAGCTTTGTGTACGCTGGTGCACGTGAGCACCATATCCATGAAAGTAGTGTCGACATGCCTGATCGATTTTTAACTGCAAGGACTAGATATATGCATTCGGCAACACACACACACATGCAGAGTTTGGTCTGAACGTAAAAACAGCCGAGAGGAATAATGGCAGAAAGAAGCAAACACTGTGCAGCAAGTGTCTCCTCTCCTCTCATGAACTAGTTAACCTGAAAGAATACGCTCTACAAATGTGTTTCAGCAAAAGCAAATTACCTGGGTTTTGTGGAGGGGAACTAATCTCTCCAAGCATGACACTGGACAGGAAAGGCCTCTTACTGTTATTATGATGTGTCGGCTTGTGTTAGATGGAGGGCCTTGATGGCCGCATCAGGAAGGAGCATCGAAGCCCCTCTTCCATGACAGCGCTCTGATGGATGTACGGGTGGTGGAGGGGCAGGGAAGATGGAGGTTAGAAAGCTGGAGATGAGGAGAAGAGGTGCAGTGGGGGTTATATACAATAGTAAACACCTATACAGAATGCGGCACATTAGCAGTGTAGGTGCAGAACCTGGAGATAACATTAGCATGCATGATAAAGCTCCCGATTGGACAGGCCATCACCGAAACAAAATAAAGGTCCTGTGTGTTGAATTCTCAAAGCCTATTTCTTGTGACCTGTGATGATTTGTTCCCCGTATGAAACCGACTGATGATAACAGCCCATTTGAAAGTAATTTAGAAAATCAAAATAACTGTACGTCAAGGACTGACACATTATGCAATGCCAGACAGACTCAGTGGGAGTACACACATGTACAATACACTACAAGTCAATTTACTGTAAAGTCTATACCTTTATAATATTCAGGGACAGTGTCAGAAATGTGTACTAACATGTTCATTTAAGATGGCGTACTGTGCTGTACTGGATTTCCTTTTTTTTTTTTTGTACTTCCCATTAACATACATGGTTGAATAACAGAATATTACAAACTGCTCTCAATAAAATGCAGCCGAGTACAACACCTCAGAGCAGGAAGTCATGTGTTAAATGACTGTTTGTCAATCATGTTTTCTTGTAACAGAACAGCAGATGCACGGGCTTCTGTATGTATTAACACGGGCTTTATCACCCATACTGAGTATAGGTTAAAGAGCTCGTGTCAAATAATCTCTCAGCCAGTGCAATGGATTTTAGACAATATGTTGAGTTTTAGTTTTTTTCCAGACATGGTGGAAAACTACAAGTTGGATTTTCCTGAACAATTATAAATTACAGATATGAGGTTTTCACAGGACAACAACATTATGCATGACATTATGGATTACATTTTTTTTTTTTTTTAAATCATCTAACCTGGCTGCTGATTCTAAGTGTGCATCCTTAGTCAGTTTATTTTTTGCCATGTTAGATGAAGACATATTGGGAGAAGCATGGTGGACGGCAACTTGTTGGTGCATCACAGTCTTTTTCCTCCCTTCATCGGAGAACGGTCCCAGCTGGGGGTGTCTCGCACATAGTATCCACATTCAAATATTAATAGCCAGTTTTTTCCTGCATGTCAGCAGCTTGTAATTTGATTTCTGGGTAAGAAATGCAGTTTTGGCCGTCAGATCTCCCGGTGAACACACCGGTCTCTCGGTTTCTCCCTCCTCTTGCTCCTTCGGGCGTCCCGTGAGACGGTGGGGTTGGGGGAAAGTGTTATGATGGTGCTCCTCCTTGGCCTGGTAAAGATTGGGGGTGCCGATGCACAGCGGGGGACAGGTGTTCCGAGCTGCACACGGGGGAGTCTCACCGGGCTGCAGTGCCTGGCCTACATCCATCTCTGTACCTGGGGAGATAAATGGAAAAATGTGACCCAAACAGTCCAACATCAAGGCAATGGCAGGAGCGTGTTGTAACAATGGGGAGCGGGGAGGGTTCCCCATATCATTACCACGCTGCAATTAATTCCAGCCCTAAATGAATGTCTACTGCTCGCAGCACACCTCTTTGTGGCAATAGAAGCAGATTAATGGTGCAGAATAGAGAAAATAATCTTATCCTGTACCAGGCTGCACTGATATCAAATGGGCTTCAATGCTGCGCTCATTTCTTGATCAACAATTTTTTGTCATCTTGCAAACCCCACTTTTTTCAGCCCTTATTGTATAAAATGGTGTGATCTTTCCACTGCCCTTTGTCTTGGAAGAAAAATTAATTCTCATTTGCATTACCACGTCTAAATGTCAGCCACCGATATTTTGTTAGACATTAGTAAAGCTGGCAGCGAGAGGCGCTGGATAATTGCACTCAGCCTAGCAGAGGGATTTACATAATTTCAGATAGCAATTAAAGAATCCTTGGGAATTTTCTTCTTGGCCTCTCTCTCCAGCTCACTTCTACAACAGTACAAAAGGAGCATTTACATTAAGCTCCATGCTCCTTGCTGTTCATTTGCATGAAATTAAAGGTTTTCATGATCTTGAACAGCGGGGTAACATTTAAAATGCTGTTTTAAAGCCCTCACCTTGGAATAATGAAACGCTTCTACTTTTTTTATAGAAGGCAGTGGGAGTTCATTGACTGCCTGTCCACAGAAAAACTTTCTCATTTCCATTCACTCATATATTATAATCTGATAACGCTTTCAGTGAGTTAAAAATGCAACTTTGTTCCCCCTCTCACTTTGATCTGACCACTCTCACCTCACCTTCTCATCAGCTCCTTTTAATGAGACGTTAGAAGAATTGCTGTTAAAATAAGGCATGTGCCAAAAACTGCACTTCTATACATGAAATAACAACTGAACACTTACTTCCTGCCCCCTCGCCAGGACCAACCGATGAGGGGACTTTTGCCAGTGCCGCAAAGATAAACCTCTCACAGTATCTTTAATTAGGTCCCTGTGGGTCCCGCTGTTATCTGCCACGCTGATTAGAACGAACATTAACTTGCTTTAGCCCTGAGTCTGATAATGTGTGTCATAGAGTGGTGACGAGAGTGAAAAATCCAATCCGACGTCTTTTTGCATACTCAATATGCTCCCCTGTTTTGGAGCATATGATATATATATATATATATATATAATTATTTTTTTGAGCTTTTACTCTATATTGCTTTCATGATGGCAGAGGGAAAAGCCACATTCCTTTAAATCCTTCATTTCCTATTGGTGTTGCCAGGATGACACATTTGATATGGGTATGGATCATCAGGATTAGTTAAACCAAACCCTTCTCCTGGGAGGTCTGTGGCTCAGCAGCACAATGTATGCATAATATTACTGTCCTTAACAACATTGTGCATTTGCTGGCTCTCACTTTTGTGTTTAATCATTACACCATCCAATAAAACAGGAGTGCTGTCAGGATCATCTAAAAGAAAGAAAAAAAAGATTCCTGATAAATAGTAGAGCTTTGTTAAAACAATAAAGCTTTGTCACAGAGCTCAGAAATAAATACAAAGCCTCATCAGAACAATACCCTTCACACTTCTTCCCTGATTCCCCTTCAATCCTTAAAGGCATCACAGAACATTTTCACACTAGTCGTCCCACTGCTGTGAAATAAATTGTGACAGTAACTCAATATGAAGTGAAATAGCTGAGAAAGCCTTGAGTTCACTTGCGCTGACAGTGCTGTTTAATTCCATCTTGTGCCAGCCTGACATTTCTGCTGCCACTAAATATTAAACATGTGTACCCGTTTCATTTGCATCTGGTAATGAGGTGGGAGACAGCGCCCAACTGGTCAAGCCTCTCTCTCGTGGTAGTGCGTCGGTGCTACCTCCAGCGCAGTCACATGGACGGGATGGGGGGGGGTAAACCAACAGAAATATTTAGTGAGGAAGGAGGTAGAATGGAGTACAGGAAAAGAAGAAACAGAGGTGGAGCGGTGGTGGTGGTGAAGGATAGAGCCCCCTTGTGTGTGCATGTGAGCTCTCCAGAATTCGACAGACTGAAATGACCCCGGCTCCAGAGCAGTGTCTGCTTTGGCTGACATTTTACCCTGAATCTTTTAAGATGCATCCCTTGCTGCAAAATGCATTAGTGGGGAAGAGTAAAAACAGAGGCACAAGAGGAGAGGGTTAAATGTGATTGCTCTAAATGTCATCACATCTTCATAATGCAATATATATTCATGATCCGGCAGTCCAGGAGGGCAGACGTCACAGTTGGGTTCTGTAATTCAAATGTTTTATCCCAATTTTGATTCACAGAACAATTCTGTGCAGACGTCTCGAACCAGGGACTGCTACTGTTTTTAGGCGTCAAACCTTTGGGTGTGGAGGAAGAGTCTGAGGTGGATGCTGTTAGTGGATGCTTTAAAAAAGGCCCAGTTGTACCACGTGGTAACGGCTCTAACTCAGAAATAAGCAGCGGTGGAAGTGGCTTTTAGATTCTAAACTGTTTTTATATAAACTATGGATCACAAGGGGTATGTGACAGAATTAGCTTGTATTGATTAAGTCATTAACCTTCAGCCACAAGGAGCATTTTAGCTTCTTTCTTAGCTCAGTGTTTTGGTTTTACTGCCAACAACACCACAGTTTTGATTCACTCTCAGTGCTCTTTATTACCATTATCATAATTTTAGCAAGAGCACTATAGCAAAAGCTTGAATATAAGGGCAGACAGACATTTAGTAGGTATAAACATAATGGTTTTTTAGAGCCAAATCTTTTCGTAGTTTATGGAAACAGACATGACTCCAGATAAAATCTAATGTTCATCTGTTACTGTTGGAAGCCACTGTTTTCTAACAAGCTAATTTAACTTAAAAGGTGAGTGTTGCAGTATATTGGCACCATTAAAAAGTCATATATTACAGTATTGTATTTTTATCATTGATATTAGGTTCAGTGAACTTATTTTCTAAATTGCGCAAGTACATGAAATACATGGTAAAATGATCACAAGCTTAATACTTTAGTTTGATCAAATTAAAGTTAACAATTGTGTTTATATAGCATCTTATCTTAATTTGAACAAACTAAATAAATGTGCATGTTAATAATTGAAGTCTATGCTTTTTAAGTAGTTTTTTTGTGTATCTAGATTTTCTTTATATTTATATTACATTAACAAAAACTTAAGTTATATTTAATACCTTGTATAATACAGATATAATACAGTTTCTGTATTGTGCTGCTCAGTGTAAATAGAAGATAGTAATAATAGAATTCAATATAAATATGAAACAGGTTTTCTGATGGTATTGAAGTAAAGTATAATAAACGTAGACCCTCATGACAATGTGCATCTGTAACCACAAAAGAAATCAACACCAATATGAGGAAACTTTTAACATTTGTTTCACTTGTGTCACTTCCTACGAACAGATTTACAGTTGTTTGGTCCTCAGCAGTGTGGAAGGATGATGTACTTCTGTCATTGCCCTGTTCTGCGTGCCGCTCTGCAACAGTTAAAGTTTAGAGGCACCCTGGCCTCTCTGTGAGGGCTTGTATTGCTTTCATAATATGTGTCAGATATTCAGATATGTCACAAGAAATCAAGCCTTGATCAAAACCAAAGCTGACTGTCGAAGAGAAACAGGGAAACATCAAAGAGCTTGCAGAAGAAAGGCAGAGGTGGTTGAAGTCGAGTGTGTGTGCGTGTGTGTGCGGTAACGGCGGCGGTGGTAACGGCGGCGGCGGCAGCTTCCCACTTCTTGTTAATTCTCTTCATAAGAGCTGTTCAGCACATTCAGCAGTCATCAACAATTGTGTCCAGTCTCGGGCCTCCGGTGGGACTGCGTGTCCTGAGGTTTACTGTTGCTAGCTTGTCATGTCCACGTCAACAGCACTTATCGCCTTCTGTCTGAGCGCTGAGACATTTCCCAGGCATTTAGCTGCCTGTTTGTCTTCTCTTGATTTCCCCTCCAAATCTGTCACATATAGTCTTCACCTGACACCTCACAGAGTGTTCCTCTCTCAAACACTGTCAAAACAGGCAGATCCGACAAGAGGCGATAGCAGCAGGGAACCGCAGATTGCAAAATGTTATACGATGATCAGACACCGCAAATAATGACTTGTGTAGGTAAAGCGGTCTGGGATTGTTTACTTCATCAACACGCTGACTGCTTTCCAAATAAGAACAAGTGAACAGTTTGTGTTCACAGCTTCGGTTTCGCAGTTCATTTGGACACTGAATTATCAAGTGCTACTTTAAGCTCCTCGCACATTGAACTGTATGTCAATACCACAGAGTCCAGAGTTTTCACATCACTGCGACTTTCCCTGCGCTTTTATTTCTGGGAGTAAAAGCGCTGGCATGAAAACAATGCTCCTCACAGTGAAAGCCTGGCGGAGACTCCAACACTTCTCTTTGGTGCATTTTTCTTCCTCTGCCTTTCTTCCCCTGGTGAAAACCCTTCTATTATTTCAATAAGCTCTTGGTTTTAATACATTATTGATCCCAAGGTTGAACTACGGGCCACTGCATTACCTAGATTCTACAGCCCATCATGGCATGACACTCATGTACTTGTGAAAAATTATACCAATTATGAAATCAACCAACAACTACCTCAAAAAGCAATCAATTGTCACATTGGAAAGCATTTTGTCCCACAATGCTATTGGCTTTGTGGTTACACAGAAGGGGTGGGCGTTGGATGTTTAATGACTTCCAAATACTGACTTCTCTCTTTTTTTTGGCCCAAACACTTATTACTATTCACTCTCAAGCCTTCGATTATCTTTGATGCTCTTTGTTGAGCGACTGTGTGCCAATAGGACAATCGCATTTGCCATTGATTCCCCTTTATGAGCACCAAAGGCTCAACACCACCATGTGCACTTAAAAGCCTGCATTAGGACTATGAATTATGATTAGTATACTGCATACCGGTGCATTAGGAAAGGACATATTCATTTTAATTCTGCAAATGCCACAAAGCAAGCTGGGGAGAAAAAGCCTAGAGCTGCTAAAGTGGGTGGGGGCCAGGGGCTGAGTGCTTGCGGGGTCAAGTGCGAGCCGTGTCTTTGACAGTGGCTGCCTGCCTGTGTTTCCATATCACAACGTTCAATCATGCGGTGCCCTCATGCAGAAACCTTTAACTCAATGCTCATAAATGCAGGGAAGCAAAGCTTACTGTGCGCTCCATCAACAACCTCTGTTCGTGTATTCACCGTGGTCAGTGGGTATTTTTCATTGTTTGTTTTTTTTTCTGCTCAGAGCTAGAAGATATTGTGTTTTTGTAGACAAACGGGGCATATTAATGAAATCCAACCAACCCAGTGCCACCCACAGAGAACTAGTTATGAGAAAGATACAATTAGGGTCACCTTTATTGTTTCCAATCTAAATCATCGGTGTGACATCTAAATGACATTTTAATGAAAATTTTAGACAGGTTATTTTGAAGAGTTTCCTAAAAGATGCAGAAGGTTGAGCAGTGGTGAATTGCATGTGTCTTTGGGGGGACGGGTGACTTGACGGGCGTACAAAATCGCAGCCAAATAAATGAAGTGGAGATGGTAATACCGAGTGTTATAGTGGAGAGTGACAAGCCCGTTCCTCCCATGAAGCAGCTGAGCTGGCATTAAACAGACAAGACATCCCGTTCAGTCAGTTATCAGCCCAGGAATAATGAAGGAACAGGCCGGCAGACCAGGACGAGTCACCCTAGTCAGCCAAGTGGAGAATTTAATTTCGTGCAGGTTTCTCTGTAGCCGAGCATTTCCCCATCGGAGGTCCACTGGTGCTTGGGTGAGCATGGACAACTCAGTGCACCCGACTCAGGGTCTCTCTGGCGCTGACAGAGATGTGTGGTGATGGATTTTAGAGTAGAGGGGGAAGAGGTAGACTTAAGTTTGGGTAGTGCTGTTAAAGAGGAGAGAGAGCCATGACAAGCCAACATCAGAGAAAAGTAAGAAAGCGATCACTCGTGCTCCTCATTTTCCAGAGTATGGGTGCATTATTAAATCAAAGACAGTGAAATGAGAAATGGGTCCTGTCTGACCCAAAGATGTGTAGGAAGGAAATAATATTGTCTGAGCTTAATGCTGCCCCATGCTCCACCAACTGCTGCTCTACCTCGCATGGCCACTTGGCCACCAGATTTAAATATTAAGACGGATTTCTCTGTGTGTTCCTGCAAATCCAACTATTATCATGAATTATGGAATCAGGCTTTTCTGTGAATACGGATGTTCAGACTGAACCGCAGTCTGGCTTTTTCTCTCTTTCTCAATATCATAATTTCCTCCAAGGGCTAGCCCTGGCTTTTGTGGTGACATGATCCCACGTTTCCAAAGAATAAAGGCTGATTGTTGAACAAAGCAGAAAACTAAGGTCCTTCTTCCATAACCTCTAGTCACAGCAGGGCTATGATGGTCTCATGGCAGGTTTGCACTCATTCATAGTATGAAGTAAATGTCACACCACAGGTATAATATGGGTTATTCCCTATTGCATGATTACATTTTTACATTATGTTATGGCTTAACTGTCTATGAGCAGGTCGCTTTACAAGCTATTTCTTCTTACATGTTAATATTGTTAACGTTGATTAATGGTGTTTACTATTATGAAATAGACTACTAAGAATGCCAGCTTTGTTTTTGCTGCTATAACTTATTTATCATTAGTAACTGCGTCATTTATTTTTGCCTTTGTGTGATAAACAGTGGAGATTTAATCAGTGTGTCCGTTTAATGGCTTGCAACCATAAACGTATGCATTTAGCTTCAAAGGGCATCACCCTTATTTCAGAGAATCTCATCTATTTCACTCCACTTGATGCACATGTTCTGGTCTAATTCAAAGACGGGACAGGCCAGGGTTAGCTGGTTAGCATGCTAACTTCAAGAGAAGTAAAGTTGGAGAGGTAGAAGTAAAAAAACACATTTAAAACTGGTTGAAATTATCACTGAAAACTTCTGGTAAGTAGCAGTTAATGCTGATGTTGGCTATACCGATCGAAAAACGTACAAAAACAACATTTGAATCCCAAAGTGTAACAATTACAAGTTGAGGTTTCATTAAAAGATCTAAATATTCTTTTAAACTATTCTTTAAACCCACTTGCTCTATTTGACTACACTGCACTTGGTGAGTGGCAGCACTAAGCCGTTATTTTTATTAAGTGTTTCCATCCAGGTGCAGAATCTACAGTAAGTTATTCTCCCCTCACTGTGTCTTTAAGCTGAATTGTTCACAGTGACACTTCTGTAAATTAACTTCACACTAATAAGTACAAGCTCAATTTGATATGAAGTAAATTGTTCTTATGATAATATGTTTCCAAGCCAAGAACTGGACACAAATCTTTCCCTTCAGTCCTTTCCAACTTATTGTCTGCAGTGGGAGTGCTGGGAAGTTTCTATTTAATAAGGTGTGACTCATTTTTTTCTAGTCTCTTGACAAAATACACCATCTCGCAATTGTCATAGAAGATAATATCAGTTTGTAGCTTTGTCTGGTTATGGTTTTCAAAGTAAGTTCTAACAAACTAACTTTCAGAACTGTGCTGATATACATTAAATCAAAAGTGTATGTAATCCAAATGAGAGAAATCCTTTATGGAGGCTACCTTAAGTGTCTGTGTAATCGTGTAAGAAGCTTTCCTCCTCATGTTTGATCACGGGGGGGGGGTTTCATCTAACTGATGTCAGGGAAAATATCGTCTCAGACAACATCAGAATCTTTCATAAATGATCCCATAATCTGAGATCGTGCTTGGCTTTATAAAAAGACTGTGGCTAACATTATCACCTCTCTCATTCATTCAATATTTTATTACACTGTGTGGATAAGGGAGCCGTCCTGGTAAATATTGATCCTATCAGAGAAAAATATCACAGGATTAAGGAACTCACACAGATTTGTTCTATTAGTAGTTACTTGATAGGGCCGTCTGTGCTGTTAATCTGTTCAATGCTGCTGCCAGGCCCAAGTCACAGCCAAACATTGATGCAATAACTTTCTTAATAGATTGTTGTTTACTACATGCACGCATCCTAACATAAATGTTCTTATTCGTCAGGTCTGATACGTTTGTGTCGGTGGCTGACTCCACACCAAACAGTGACCACTCATTTGGAAGCAAACCAAACGCCTGTGGCTGTAAAGACCTGCCCAGGGTCCAGGTTCTTAAAGCGGAAATAATTGCAGAGGTGCACGCTCCATTAAAAGCAACTATTTAATACAATAATCATTCAATTAAAAATCCCTTGTAGCAGCTGCCACTGTTGATTTGCATCAAATGAACATGTTATTTGTGGTATGAGGCAAACTGTTTCACCAAGGGCCACAATCTGGTCGTTCTGCACACAGCGATGCACGATTATACCTGCAGACTGCATCTCTTGAAAATGATTTCTTCTGATTCTTACAGCAGTTACATGAGCGATGTTGTTCCACAGTTTCAACACTGTATTTGCAAGACTTGTGCCAAGTTGTGCATAAATACAAAAATACAGTTTCAGCTTTAAAACAAGCAGGAAGCAGAGCTCTGCTGGAGGCAGAATGTCGACTGTGTGCAATATTTGTGCGTCTGCAGGCTATATTAACACGTTAAAACATCAATGAGCTGCTGATGGACGTGGCCAAGTGTCTGAAGCTCCAACATTTGTCTGATGCAAAATCTCTGATATACTTAAGACACTATATATATCTTTTCAGCATAGTTCCTGTTAATGATTTACAATTGTAAAAGCTCAGTCTGTTGAGTTGTTGATGGTTCCTCATTAACAACCAGTGCAGTTAAACTTTAGCTGTTATGTTTTTGTCATGTTGCGGCTACAAACTGAAACCTATGCAGATGAATATTTAGGGCTAAAGTACTAAGTAATGACTTAAGCCACTCATCTGATGTAACCGACCCCCTGACATCAACATTGTAGTAACGTCCATCCTGAGCATTTGTATTATTCACATCTAAATAGGCTTTTACTTGTTTGCACGATTAAAGCTCCATTCAGCACATAGTATAGTGTGCATTGAAATGTCAAAAGTCAAAAGTGGAAAACAGACATCGTGTGGATATCGTTAACTCCTTAACTTGCTTCTGATCTCTAATGCGAGAGTCTGTCCAGCTGCCTCTGTACAACACTGTCTGCTCACTGTACTCTGCAGGAATGTGTCAGCAAACAGCGAAGCAAGAAGGCTGTACTGTAAGTCAAACACACAGCATTTATTTTTTGATTTATACATGATGTATGCTCCAATATTATCTCCAGTAGTTTTGGGGTTTACAGAGTAAATTGAGGCAAAGGATATGAATCATTTTGTACGAGGGAGATAAATACAAAAAAGAAGTTTGAGCAACAAAACAATGTTGCGCTCATTTTGTAGTAACTAACCAAATGGCCTTTCAAATTGGAAACGTCAGATATTATGCCGCTGGTTTGCATGCGAGCCCATTCTTCATTACAGCGAGATGGCTTTGTGTTTTTATCTTGTTCAGTGCCTTTTGAGCAAAGGAGCACATTACATTGAGTCTTTGTTTTATTGTGTTCAGCAAATTAATAAATGGGATGCACAGTGGGAAAAATAGATATGAAAATGTGTACTTTGCATTATTGAAAAGCCCATCCACTAAAGGTTACCAGCAGCTATTGTAGTACAATCTGTGAAATGTAATTAGAGTGTGTGTGAGAGAGCAGCACAGATAAAGCTGCCTCTGCCATTATGGACTCCCTCATAACATTTTGCTTCCCCCTGAAACTTATTCTCTCTGAACTAATTTTGCATGACATATTGCATTTCTGCTTCAGCTATCATGAGGCTACCTGCGAATTAAACTGGGTTTGCAATACAGCAAATTTCCAGATTACATTTTGGACATGCAGATATCTTATATTTGCTATGATTTATTCATTCAAACCAGACAAAACTCACAACATTACTTGCAGTTGTTGCTGCCGGTGCACCGTGCATGTTGATATGCGAGATACGAGGTGGATAGAGAAGGGAAAGAGGTGTTGGGATGATTGAATAAAATCGTGCTTTAGTTGCTGCAAGCTGATATTGTGTTTGTAAAAATGAATGAAATATGTTGTGCAGACATGTTCAATAGCAACATTTTGCAACTTGGCACATACGGTAACTAACAACATTTCATTAATACACATGGAACGGCATTACATTTCATTTTAGATCAGATATCAAGATGAAAATTCCTATAACATTGGTAGTTTATGAATATAATTTCCAGGAGTTTGCTTTTAATGTTTCTTTGAAAATATATATATATTTTTTGCAGCTTTTAATTAATACACATATAATGTAAAATCGTATGAGTGGCTTCTTTGCTTTGTTTTTGCTCCTCAAGCACACATATACCAAAGTACTATATTTTCAGACATACAGTTTTATCCATGTGCTTTTAAATGAACTTAAATCACATCAGGGCTCTTTTAAGTTTGATTTTGTTGTCTTTAAAACACATTTTATGGTTCACAAATGTTCATTTTGTAGTTAAAAGCCCAAACCACTGTATTCTCACTGAGGATTTACTACAATAACCTCTCAGCTTAGTATGACTTATTCACATTTAAACAATATGTGATCATATTTACATGCAGGTTATGGGAGGCCATCACAGATTTGTGGCACATAACGACCCAGTGAATACGTCTTTCATGCTTCCTGTTCATAGATAAGCTCGGTCTTCTTTTAATGGTACCCCTCCATGAAAAGAGTGATAATAGACGCCAACCAGGCCAAAAGTTGAGCAGAAAAAGAAGAAATGATTAAGGAACCTTATTAAAAGCAACCTTGTAGATTCAGACGCGTGATGGAGAGCACATTATGAGGCCTGATCCTTTTCAAATGACACCACGGTTTCCCGAACACGCCGAAAAAACCTGATTAGGGTGACAAGCACTGAGTGATACTGCAAACCTGTTAATAACATGAAAATTAGAAGGGGCTCATGCAAAGAAAGGAGATTAATTTAGCTGGAGTCCATCTTGCGCAAATTGCGAAGTTGTGAATATGTTTTCAGATAATGAGCCTTCCTACTTGTCAGCTCACTTGTCATTTTCTGTAATTAATGTTAAGGAAGACTCCTTCCTGATGGTTCATATTACTCATGTACCAGGAAAATTTCTCCCCAGAAATAATTTACATTTATTATCATCAGTCTGTTTGTGTGGTTTATTTCACAGTGGGGTAATTTATTGCGGCGCCATTTCGCTCGCCTTGATTAGTCACTCGTCAGACTGAGATGTAATTTTTTTTCCTTCATACGTCTGCGTGGAAATTGGAAGTGTTTTGGGCTCAGCGTGGTACCTTCCCGGCTCTACCTTTCACTCCTATTTCTTTTATTTTTTTCTGTGCGTGTGTTTACCTCTTCAGTCTGTGGAGAGCAGACACTTGCCTTTTACATAAACTCACATTTAAACATATTTTGCTGTTTTAAAAACATATTTAAATACACTAGATGTAAAACTTGATGAAACACCAATGATAAGAATGACTATACGAATGTATTTTTATTTATTTTTTCTACGGAATATCTATATATGTGGTGAAACCTCACCAGGACACTGACTTTTTAAACACAAAAGTTGTATCTCAGATTACATTTGCAGACTATATTCATCATACAACACTGAATGTATATAAGGAGGTGGGAATAATGAAATTACACGTTGGATTTCTTTGCCCAGTGAAGTTTATTCCCCTGGGTGTCCACAGATACCAACCACACAGATTTACCCCTCTGTGGTGCCACTGTAACTCAAAGAAATATTCATTTAAGACAGATATTTAAATCAGCCTTGCTTTGCTACTAAGCTTTTCTTTTCTTTGTGCCAGTAAATTTATAAGCCCACTTCCTAAATGTATTATTCATCCAAGCATGTAAATAATGCATGCCTGCTTCCACAGTAAATTAACCCTTTACCTTACCAGGGATACAGGAGTCATTGTTTTGAAAGGCAATTATGTCATTTAATTAATGTTGTAATTAATACTGTAATTAGCTTAAACACCCTGCAACCCAGTGCCACTACTAAGCTGTCTTAATTAAATAGATTGAACGCTTTCATATCTTTTTGCACTGTCATGTTGCAGGGAGTGTGCGATCATATTTCCACGTTTCCCAACAACTTTTTTTTTTTTTCAAGACAAACAAGGTGAGGGAGCTCATTCTCGGATAATGTGCGTAATAAAAGGGGAGGAAAGGTTGTAAGTTTCCTGTCTTTAAAGCTTCTCCTCACAAAGAAAGTGCCTACTTTGGGCCAGTAATGTTTAAACTACCATTGTAAATCCTCCTGTGTGCCTGTGTAACCTGCTCGGTCACAATGTGATACTCCATCACTGAGGGAGTCATTGTCTGCTGAAATTATGAAACAAAATAAATCCAATTCCCAATTCGGCTTTCAAACTAAAGGTAAGAGAGCTGTGCGAGATCTGTGTAAGCTTGTGTTTTATTGCTGCAGCACAGCGGCGGGAGCGGGCAGACAGCTAATCCGCTAGTAGAGAGTTTTTATCCTTGCCCAACCTGACAGTGATAGAAAGTGTTTTCCCCAAACTAGAAAAATAGTTGGGAGAGGATGAAATAGCAAAGAGGTCAGTGAATACTGAAGGATTTCCAGTCCACTCGACTCCGCCGGCTGCAGGTCCGACTTTGTATTCATGGGCTGTGAGCACCCGTACAGCTCATCTATTGTGCATGTGTATGTCAGGATCATTTTTGAAGCCGGCCGCTCCGGCGCTAGCAGGAAGCAATAAGGAGGAACTCCCTGCTTGTAAAATTAATTCCCCTTAGTATGTCAGAGTGTGGCTGAGGATCCTGGGAGTTAGTGGGGGGAGATATAAGCTGCTTTGTGGCGCAGGGCTGCTGTTTCTGTGGGGGTTGTTTGCATTACATTCTCTCTGGAGATGTAAATATTGCATTGCAAAAATTTTGAAAAGCATGAATAAGTGCTAACATTTTAAGTGAATTTGCTCTCGAGCATCGCTGGCTTTCTATTTGGTTGCAAGTGATTTTATCAATGTCATTAGACCATTCATTGAACTAAGTGAGGAATCCATCAAAAGCTGACAGGAAGCTGTAGACTAATGGCTGTTAGGCTGTAATATTCTTTAATATGATTTTTATTTGCCTTAATTTCATCTTCTTTTACACAGGTCCCAAATCAGTAGAGAGCTGCTGAACACCTGAGCAGCGAGCGTTCTCCTGCAGCATATCCAGACGGCTGCTGCAGAGGCTCCCGTCTCCGGGTGGATTTATTCAGGGGAGAGAGAGAAAAAAAAATTACAGCTCTCAGTAAACTGGAGGGAGAAGCACATTGTGTGACAATTGTCTTTCACTGCGGGGACACATGAAACAAATTGGGACGAGTATGTGTTATGGCCGCGGTGGTGAGCGGGACAGCAATTTGCGCACCACGCGGAGCCTCTGCACCCTAATTTTATCTTTTCATACTCCTCTGCATTTGGAGCCACCTTCATCATACACTCCAACACTCTAAATTAAAAATAGCTCAGCGGGCTTCTGTTTTGTGCTGACACAAACCTAATTTTACACCTCCTTTCAGTGGTTTCCCCTGTTCTTACACTTCATATCCTCCGAGACAATCAAGCGCAGCCCTGAAATTGCCTGAAACATAACAAAACAAATGAAATGGAAATTAATTTTTTGCAACAGGATTATCTACCCGTGTGACTATTATCTTTCCATGCTGTTTATCTGGAGCAAAAGGAGGAGATTATTTTACAATTAATGGCGGAGGATTCAGAACCCTGCTGTAATCATTAGATGACACATCTTGAAGAAATAGCCCTTCATATTGCCTTACCCTGGGCTTCAATAATCTTGACCCTGGGTATTAATGGATGAGTTAATGGCCTGCAGAAATCCTTTAATTTATGCCAGGGTGAATTAAGAAGAAGTAATGGATTCTGCTTTTCAAAATGTCCAGACAAGGCATTTCCGTTCAGCCTATCTGAGAAATCAAATTATCATATTATCTCTTTGAATGGGCCTTCTGAACGCATATTTCACAATATCTGATGGAAATAATTCTGACATTCATTACATGACTCTTGCTTTATTGTGGCTTGCTGCTACATGCTATGACAAAAGGGGATAATGATTTTCCAGGCGGCGATGAGGAGAGTGGACGTGGAGGAAAAAAAAGAAACGACACATCAAACTTTCAGTATCCTAATGTAAATACAAATGTAATTATGGAAGTATAAATTGGTTTGACTCTCTGGAGAAAGGCCACTTGCCTGTGCTCCCTTCTTCACTAGAAATTCGCTGAACATGTGAAAAAAAATATGTTGATTACAGGCTCTTATATGTCATTAGTTTTGTTTGTGCATTAAGATTCACAGTTGTTAAATAAACACAAAAATAGTCTAAAGCCACTGTGATGTCTTATCAAAGTATTGGGAGAATTTTAATGTCAGATGATCAACATTTCAAAATACCTTTAACCCTCTTAAAATTTTAATGATATGGTAGTTTAAGTATTTGAATTTAAATGTGGAAGGTGCAGATATCAATGTAACATTATGATATTCAGGAACAAATGCACGTTTTTATTGTTTTGTTTGCTTCTTAACAAATGTAGTTGAGGATTTTGATGCCACGTAGGGACAGAAGTTTGGAAGTTAGTGCATACTACTTATGGGCACATGGACACTACACTATGTAAACATAGATATTTCTGTTGTCAATGTAGATCGTCTCCTGCAAAAAGTACTCATACTATACTGCACTATATGTACAATCCAATGTTTCTAAAGCAAAACAACACAGATGCTCAACCTGCTGGATCCAGAATTTTACGGTTGTATTGCTTTATTGATTTTTAATTTCAAAGGTTCAAAACAACCTCTAAGCAAGAAGTAAGAGTTAGATATAAACTGTTAGGTGCACATGAACAATGTAATACAACCTAATATGAAGGGGTTTCTTCTAATCTTTGTCCTTCATGTATGTAAATAGAAGTGAACAAAATGTACTTTTCAATATGATACAGTCCAGTACAAAGACAACAACAAACTAACAAACAGATACATATTCACAAAGTCGGGGCTGTTGTGATGGACGGCATTAGATCATACAACTTGTTCTTAGAAACTCAGAGTTTTCTCCTGAGAAAGCTCAACGTACATTTAAATGATTTAACTTTTACAGACACAGAAGTACATAACTTCACATGTCCTTCACTACAGGGCGGCCTGCTGTGTCCTGAGGGTTGAAGACACTCTTGGGGACGGGGGGGTTTCACATGCCGCCTCAGCTCACGGCCAGGCCTGCATTTTTATTGGATGATGTCATGCATGTGTCACAGCGGAGAAGTTTGATGCGAGCCGTAACACGGTCAGGGAGTCGTCCTGCGATGATGAAGTCATCCCACCACTTGGGCGAGACACTTGCTTTTTCTTTAGCATATCACTTGGCTCCTCAGGTTGTAGAACATCCTGTAAGTGGACCTGAGCCTCCTCGACCCCCGAGCCCTCCACATACACAAACACGCCGAACTCGCACATACTCTCCTGTCAAACAGAAACACAACACTGGCAGTTATTTGGGTTTTGTTTGTAATCTTTTTGGGCGCTTTGTCAGGCCGGCGCAGTGATATTAGTGTGAGTGCACAAAAGCCCCCGAGTGGTGTCACGCACAATTAATGTCCCCAGGTAGCAACTCCATTAGTCTTATGAACTCAAGTCGCAGTGGGGAATGCTAATGGTGGAGGTGCCGTAGGGCATTAGGAAGGAGTGCAGCCAAAGCTACCACTTTACCCTTCGATTTGACCAGTGTGCACCTCCATCTCACTTCAGAGCCCTACAACCAACACCCCCCAACCTCGACACTTTAGCGAGACACACTGTCAACTGGCGAGCGGCCTCGGAAGATCCTGTTGGCAATGTGTGCCACTCGCTCACACAGCTGTGCACCGTTCCTTTTTAATGATCATTTATATGTCCCAGGCATCTTATCCAAATGTCTCCAATTACATAACAGAGCCATGTATAGTGTCACTGGAATGGACCCTTTAAAAGTCCATATTTTCAGTTTTATGTGAAGACACCGCTTCGTGGTTAATCACTGTCAGCTTTTATAAACGCCGACTTCCATCTCAGCAGCCGCGAATCCCACATGGTCACGTGATCTCCTCTTCTGCAGATCCCAAGCCTGACCTTGCTGGTGTGGAAGCGTGGAGCGGTTCATTTGATCTAACAGGCCTACAGCTGAGCTGAAACCCAGCGGTGAAGCCTGTCCGCCTGCTCCCCTGCTCCATGCCCGCTCTAGCATGGATGTATTTAGGAAGCCTGGTAGCTACCTTTACATCACAGCTCAATAGCATCATGTTGCCTCCAAACCTACATGTCAATTCCGTGTCACACAGTCCGCGGAGCGAAAAAAGAGGTAGAGGTAGTCTGTGATAAAGCGAGAGCTGACAGAAAGCAGAGCGATAGAGAGAGAGAAACGCTGGTAATTTTGGTAGAATGAACCCACATCGCCAGGCAACGGCCATCCAGGCATGAAAAACACAAGCCCGCCATGACAGTGACTGCAATCGGAGGGAAGTCACTCTGAGCCTATTCACAGCCTTTATTACATTATCAATTACAGATTATAAATGTACTCCACGCGGTCTGGTTCTCCGTGCCTTACTCCATCATGTTGTGCCGTCATCACTCAAACTGAGGCCCACACGGGAAGGCCGGCGGAGCTCTCAGGTTCCTAGGCACCCTCTCACCGTTGCTATGGAATGCAGTGGCTGTTTTATTGCTTGTGGCAGTAATTGCACTTACATTTGACGGCCTTTTGTGGAGATAAACCCCACAGCTGGCCCTCTGCGAGTCCACTCTACAAGCCAATTGAGTCAAAATGCTCTTGTACATGCGATTTCTTTTCACAACCTGAAGCACATCTTTTACTTGCTGTGTGCATTTAGTGTAAAAATAATAGCTCGTTGTTCAAACGTGTGCTTTTCGAGGACATCACAACTGCTGTGGTCATTTACTGGAAGGATCAACAGTGTCCTCAGCTGTTGGAAGTCTGCATCTTTGATTTGATGGCCTTCCTAGCAAGTGTTCATATTGATTTGCACATTAAATATATTAGTAATAAAACAACATCCTGCTGCAAACCAATTGTAAAATCAATAGTAATTGGAACCAAAATATTATGAGTTCTCAGGCCGCAGCCTTATTGTCTCTGTCGCTGACCAGTGAAATCCTGTATGTGCGCAAGATAAATGCGATAAATATTGATAACAATGTCAAATGAATGTATGGGTGTAATTCTGAGAGCCTAAATATAAATTGAATAAACTCTGGCAAAACAGGAGGTTAACAAACCAAACCAGAGATAAACTTGATAAGCTCGAACAGAATCTGGTATTGATCCACAGAAAATAAGAAAATTCGAGAGCGACAGAGTTTGGAAATCAAATGAGATCACAGTTTATTAGAACCAATGCCAGACATTGTTCAGCACACACCTGAACATCAAATCGTAAGATGTGATGGTTTCCATGGTTTCATAAAGTTTTACTGGTTCCCTGGCTTGAATCTAACCTGAATCCATACTCAATGAGCAGAGGATGTCCAAACACATTGGAGAACCTTCTAAACAATAAGTCGATAACAACTTCAAACCTGCTTGATTTGAAACGGGTTGTGAACACGACACTGACGTGCCATCAGGTCTAAATTTAAATGGTTAGGAAGGAGTTGCATCTAGAAGTAAGAGATGTGCTTCTTTCTCCCTGTGAATTTCCAATGACTCCGATATTCACGCTCTTTCACCTCTGTTTTTGGTCTCCACCCACTCCTGAGGCAAATAAGCTGCTAAATCCTTATCTGTGATCACCAGTTTGTTGCTAACATCGTATGGCTGCCATTTGTTACTGTGCAGGTAATGATCACTTGGTTTTAGGGCTTTATTTTCTGAAAACAGTTGGCTAAAAAACAACACTATGAGACCTGCTAGATAGAATCAAAACAGCAAAACAAACAACGAGCTAAAACTCGATATATCTCTGGAAAATGGAGGGTAGCTGAAGATTCTTTTATTTCTGTCTGGCTCATTGATGTGAACTGCTTCTTTAATAGTGTTCACTGTCGATATATGATTTAATATGTCAAGATATCACCAGGATTAACGGTGTGATACAACCTGCAGTCTGCACTACCTGCATTTCTTGGATTCCTGAGATGAGCCTCAATTATGCACAAATTTATGAGACTAATTGGTAACCTGTCAAAACCAATCTACACATACATAGAACAGTCAGATCGAATTATCTTTAATGATTTAATACTCTTAACATTACCAATAATGTAACGTTTTTTAAATCTCTCTCTCTCTCTATATATATAAATAGAAATATATATATATATATCCTTTCACACATCAGAAACTGCATCACAAGAGAAAAAAGTTTCTGTACCTGAGAGAACACGTAAGGTGGAGAATACTTTTAATAGAAAGAACTGACACTGACACTGCTGCTTTTATACTCCCGCCTCTGGTGTGGGATCTCGCGGTGCAGGAAAACAAAGCATGAGGTGTGTCTTATTCTCCGTAGAGTGCCCTGGGGCCAAGGAGTGAGCTTGCTGCCATCCTGGAGGCTTTGAGTGCTTTATAACAGCGTACACAGAGGACCAGCTTCCCACAGCCCAGTCATTAACAAGTGGGCAGCATGTGAAGGCAAAGCCGGAGAGGGGCCTTCCACCGTCCTGCCACCACACCTGCTTCCACGTTCACAGAGCCAGGCTGGCCCAGCATGAAGGATGACTTGCAGTGCACTGAACTCCAGGGAAAGCGGGCCGGCTCTCTTGTCTTGTTTGTTTGATAATTCAAGAGTTTCTGACAACATTCTACGGCCGAGGACCATGAAAACAGCAGAATCCCGCTGCTTTGTCATCATTAGTCCCATCAAAACAGCAAACTGCAACACAAAGTACAACACAATCACAGTTTACGGTTTAGCTTATGTCACCAGGGAACACTGCCGATCCGTCTACATGTCTGATTTGTCCCAGTCACTATTCTGACATATGCTCCAGGAAGATAATATGGAGAACACATTACGTTATATATCTGGTAGATAGAACAATCTTACACATGTAATGTCAACATTTAGTTATTATCTAAGTGCATAAATCAAATTTACCAATGTGAAATGAAAACTATGAAAATCCTAAAAATGTAAACAGAACCCAACAAAAAATTTTCATATTACATTATATTATTATACGCTAAATACTTTATATCTGTCAATGCTGTTTATGTAGCAATACTCCTTCCAACTTGTAGATAAGTTATTACAATGTCATCAGAGTTTTGTATCAGTTTGAGTTACATATCAGGTGCTCGACATCTCATATGACTAAATATCCCAAAATGTAAATATAATAAATCTGCATGATGACATGCTGTACCTATCTGTGAATGACTCTCTGGCAAAACATTTCTTAATACATATAAAACACAACATTTTCCTTATTTGGTGAGACAGCAATATTATGCTAAAATCTGCATGTTGTCAGGGATTGGTAATGATAATATTAATAGACTAACAATTAACTTTATTTTTAAAGCGCCTTAAAAACAAAGTAAAAATTAAAGAATAGAAGGCAAACAATAGGAAACTGTTAATATTTGATTTGAAGATCACACAGCATCAGAGGGAGGGAAATACTTTTGAAGCCAATGGGTCAGAGGTGAGTAGTTGTGCATTAGGGAGGTCTGCAATACCACAAACAATGAGGAAGTTGAGCCAATGTTGTTAAATTGCTTTATTTAGTCATAAGAATAAAGTCTAGTTTTCACACATGCAAAATACACACACTGATAAACACAGGTGAAGAGACACTGGGACATTTGTTCTTGTAGAGCTAACAAGTCACATCCAGTAAGTCTGCCTTGTATTTTCCTAAATGACAAAATGGTTTATATGATTTCCAACATTCAAAAACAACAACAAAATCCATTACAGTTCACACAAACATACCTCCCTCCACTAAAGTAAAAAAAATGGATATAAGTGGTGTTTTCCCTCGGAATGACAGGTGAGAGGAACACTTCTGGATCAAATACCAAACCTTCTGTTTACTCAGCGAACAATCTCAGTGGACGGCGACACATCACAGACTGGACCGGACCAAATTTTGATGGATGTCAGTTGGGGCTGTGAGACTTCACGTGAAAGCGGATATTTGACATTTACTTACAGAGTCGGCTCGCCAGCAAGTCACAGTGTTATGTAAATAGCACACCTGTCTGCTCATTGACGTGACCGGCTTATAGAAAACCTGTCTTCTGCTGTTGAATTATTGTATAAGCATAGCATTTTGTACCATCTGTGAGAGGGTTCAGTATAAGCGACAGCGTAGAAATGACTGAGGATGGGATAAATGAAGAACCTGCAGCAGAGTATTAGGGTCACTTCAAGGGAAAACTAATGCTGGGATTTCAAGAATAAGGTTGTAATTTTACAAGAATGAAGTTATAATACTGTGAGGATAAATCGTGATTTGGGGCTACGTGTCATGTAAGAGGAGGAATATCAGGAGATCAGTCTGTTGCTTGTGTTACAATGAGGAACGTGGAGCAACTTGTTTAGTTACACTGTTGTGTTGGTTTCAGAAATAACATCCTTTGGCTCATCAGCTCCACGATATCGTAAGTATCAAGACTTTTGAGTCTATTCTGAACAAAGAGTCAGAGAGGAAATTGCCTTGTTTGTGGAAAAGGAAATGGTCGACTGTAATATTATCATTGGTTACGTCTGTGTTATATTCAATGGGTTTTTGGTAGTTTTTCAAGAAACAATCAGATTGGTAGCTAATTTGGGGATTTTGGATCCTTAAGTGAAACTCCGGAGAGCACAATTTCTCCTCGCTGGTTATTAAAAACATTTTCTCATTAAATTACAACTTTACTCTTGTAATATTGCAAATTTCATTTTTTTTAGATTACTACTTTATTCTTGTAATATGACAACTTTTATTCTTGTTAAATTAAAACTTAATTCTCAATAATGACTCCATTCCTGTAATTTTCCTTTTTTTTCAAATTATGACTTTATTCTCATAAAATAGCATTTTTATTTCAACAGTATTCTCCAAATCTCATGATTATTTTTTCAAGTCATAAGAACCTTATGTTTGACAGAAACGGGGGAGTCTTCCACCTTGAATAAATTAAAATAAAGCGAAGCCAACAAACAAGATAATACCCAATTTAAACTTTCACTTTTGGAAGAAATAAACAAATTGAAAGTTAGAACTGTCAGTGAATGAATGAACCACACATGTCAAGAACCATATCACTCCAGACATTGACATATGATGAACTACTGCCTCTTGTTGCACTGCGCGACTTTACCCCTGCTCTGTATACATTGTATTAATGTCTATTATCATTCCTCTGTGGCATTAACCAAGACAAATGCTGTCATTTTCCATCATAGTCAAGTTTTGATCCTGAAGTACGATCACTCTCATTTCCTGCTCCGGGTTCATCCACTCTTTGAGGAATGGTGAAATATGAAGTGAGTAGAAAAAAAAAAAACCTGACAAGATGGTGATAGATCGCAAGACCATCAATTTTATTACGAGTCCCATCACAAGCAAACCAATGAGAGAAATAGACATTGTTAATGTTGTGTAATAATCTACAGCACAGACATGGGATAGCAGATAAAACACAGACTGGACATTTTACTTTTCTAACCAGTGAAGCTGTTTGGCTTTGCCCCATAAACAATGAGCTCTGTTTGCTGTAATGGCTCTTGGGTGCCCCACTTGTGTCTCTCTAATTACTTTGGTTTCATCAGGTCCTACAAGAAATCTGGTGAAGAGGAAAATCCATACCCGATAACAATGAAAAATTCATATTGTTGTTTTTTTTCCCCCCTCCATCCCTCTCTCTGTCTCTCCTCCCTCCTCTCGCTCACTCGCACCCGCACTCTCTCTCATTCCGTGATATATTTAAATGTTAATAACCATTCATTCCTGACACCCTATCTACCAAGCCCCAAGTTTAACAGGAAATCTATTTAATCTGAAGAATCTCATTACACGATCATGGCAGCAGCTAAAGCCCTGACTATTGTCGATAGATGGGAGGTAGGAGGGGTTGGGGCTGGGGGGTGGGGGGAGGTGAGAGAGGATGGGCTCGCAGAGAAAGAAGATGATGCACAGAAAAAAAAATGAATTCAGGAATGGATATTTAATTTAATCATTGTGCATGAAGCAACATAAAGGAGGCATAAAGACTCCTGCTTCTTCCTTCATTTGGGCAGATAATGATTAAATGTTTTCTATTGTGCCGTACAGCTGAAAGGTTTAATCATTCCCGCAGTCACGGAGAAGAGGCAGAAAAAGGAACGCATCACACTCTTTAGTGCACTTGACAGTATTCAAAATATGAACTTCTTTTAAGGCCATTAAAAGATTATCACTGATTTAACAAAATGCCCCGTTCAGAGCATTAGCCACAGACGGTTCCCCAAACCCCTCGGAACGCCATTCTCCGAGCCGCTATTATCTCATCCACCCAGCACTATTTAATTTCATTTCCATGAATATGCAATGAATTTAATTTTGAACACTATTTTCATCTGCTCCTGTAATCACAAAAAATGCCAGTGTAATTAGTTTCTAATTACTTGGTGTAATTGTTGTAGTAATCATTTTAATTACCCAAATGCAGAGACATTAGTTGCTAAAAGGAAAATAATCTGCTTTTACCTCCTACTGTGTTTCTCATTCTGCGGTCTGATATAGATTTTGACATGGGCTGCTTCACAGCCGCAGACAGAGGCGACAGAGGGCTGCTGCTGCTGCTGCGTGTGGATGTTTTATAGCACATGATAGGGGAGGCATGTACTGTATAGGAGGGAATGTGAGGGGGAGAGACAGAGGCAGACAGACGGTACCAGACTTACATTGTAGCATCTCTGCAATCTGCTCGCTGGAAATTTGCATGCCCCGAAAAGCCATTAAGTTAAAATATACAGTTATTGTACCTTTCTGGGACCGGCGCCATACAAATGCTTATTGCATGTGCTTATAGCTCAGTCTACCAGATGGTAAATCATGAAATTTTATGAAATTATTGCACCAGTGAGGTGTTTTGAAAAGGAGCAGCTGTGAGGGAGATGGGACATTATAAACACTCACAGGTGTTCTGTCTTTCCCCACCGCCAGCCACAACATAAAAAATTAAATTATAAACAAACCAGCAAATGTTGTAATCTCCTCCACAGATACACTACTTACAGGAGAAATTGCCTAAACCAAGCAAAGAATTTAATTTTAATTTGCATAAAATATTTATTGTGGCTAAGAAATTTCATAGCGGGGCCCTCTCACCTGCCAAGTTCGGAAATTGCGGAAATGTACATTCCGCGAGCATCTCAGTGCCATGGATGAAGATCCATTAGGGAAGGCTCTAATGGGCACTTCACCCAAGCACATATGGGCAAGTACACCTAATAAGAGGGAGCTGGTCAGTGCCAAACACCACAACAAGCTTGTGTTTCTCATTAAGATTTTATTCCTTCCTTAGTATTTAATTAGCCAGTCTAGCACAGGGACCCAGGAAGATAGCTTCTCATCCACTATGTTGCCACCTTCCAAGTCTCCAAGATGTAAACTGGAGGTCTCCTGCTCCCTGGCTTACAAGTAGTGTATTATACGAATACTTGTTGCTTGGACTGGAGTCGACTTCTCCACAGAAACCCTGTGGCTCGGAGGTACAATGTGCACACTTGGCTTCTCTCAGATCAGCCTCATCACTAACACTCAGATCCATCTTCGCTTAGTGTTCAACAGGGATTTGAGGAAACGGCCGTGCAGATATACTCATCAAGATGTGACCTCGGTAATCTAGAAATTAATTTACCACAAAATTGATAGTGCTGGCAAAGATTTAAGAGAAATGCTAGATATAATATAGATTTAAAATATAGTTGTAAATGGTTTATAAATATAGATTTAAAGGGTTTGCAAATACAGTTGTTAAGTTGTCTTATTGTCATTGGCTTAAAATGTCAATTTCTAAAAGACAAAATAATAGTCTTGTGAAGTAACAATTCCTGGTTGTGGTTACTTTCTTTATCTAAGTTATAACGGCAACTTGTTTCACTTAAACTGACAAAACGTATAAAAAACAAATCAATATCACTTGCCATTTTTAAGTTGGAAAAGTTCGACAAATTATAGTAAATATCATTGCATTTTAAGTGAATATAACTTAAGAATAATTTTCTTCTTTAAATGATATCAGATCTTATAATGTACAGCGATATAACTTTCATGAGGAATATATGGAGCTATCCCCATTTGACCAGACTTACCACGGTTTAGAGACAATGTTATATTCACCTGTAGAAGCGTTCAGCGTTTCATTATGTTTACCATCCAAGTTAGTTCACTCATGTAGCTAATATTAGCATATTGTTTTCTATGTATATGGGATCATTTGCCAGGGTTTATGGGATACGTGGTGCCTTCACTCTAAAAATAATTATGTAAACACTCTTGCATGTTTGCTTTTTTTCTTTTTCGAAAAAATGTTTCTACTCCAAATCAAATGTTGTATGACCACGACTCAGCTGGTCGGCCTGGTTCTGTGCTTAAAACCCTTTTTGTGAGGATTTTCTGAATCGTCAACATAAAACATGAATGGGGGAGTGGGGGAGCCCTTCTTAAACTGGATGGTCACTGTTACTCGGTCACTCTATTCCTTCACTCTGTCCCTTTAACAGAAACATGTTCAGAGGAGAAGGATCTCTAAGAAGTCTGTGTCAGATGCAGTATTTTGGCTTATTTCACCATCATTTACTCAATAAATATTTTACATGGACGTGTATTTATTGTGAATGACAGGGGCTGTAACGTATTCAAATGAGATGCATGCATATTCTTTCTCTGAAAAGCGGCTCGTGCCTGGACACATAGTTGTGCTGCAAGGGTAGCTGGGATATAGCCATGCATATTCAAATCCACTGCTGGACATGGCTGCCCCAAATAAGAGAAGAGCGTGCAGCACTCAAGGCTGGTTTGTTTTCCATGTGTTTTTTTCCTCTCTCCCTTCTTCTTCTTTCAAGCACCTCCAGCACATACTGATCAAGGCCCTTCCAGGCATTTATTTCACATTAGCTGCAGGCCCTGCATGCCCCTGCGATCCCCGTCACGGCTGAGTGGAGCAGTGCATGAAAATCAAAGAAGCAAAGTAACTTAGGCAAGACTGTTCGATTCTTTCTATCTATCTATCTATCTATCTATCTATCTATCTATCTACTGTACCTACCTACCTTCCTACCTACCTTCCTACCCACCCACCCACCAATCCATCCATCCATCCACCCATCTATGCTTTTATTGGTTTTCAGTGACAGTTCCCACATGCACGATTATACCACTTCACTGATAAATGATTAAATCAGGGGAAAAAACAAAAAGAAAGCCCAGATTACGACTGTCATCTTGAGTATAAAACCAGCAGTTTAACAAGCTTTAACATCCAGTGATTACTCCATAGGAATCCAAACCGACCCCGGACTTATTGTTAATTTAGTTGCAGCCACATTATTTCACTCCTGAGAGGATAAACAAGGACACAATTATTCTCTAAATAAACAAGTTGGAATGATGTATAGAATAAAAAGGGCCCGTGGCCGATCCTTTAGGATGAGAAAAGCACATTGTGGCATTTTGTTTATGAGGCTCTAAAACGCTGCAGCTTCTCACACCACCAAACAAAGAATCTCATTATGACTCGTAATGACAAATTCCCCCTTTGAAATTATTTGCTGCCATTTCAGAGCTCTATCTTGTGGGCCGAGGATTCGGTTTGTGCATGGCTGGTCATAAACCTGGTGAAGTAGTGCACCAGGCGTGACAGTGATGTACTTTCTAAAGGCAACATTGCTGACAAATGAAATGGTGTACATGGGACATTGGTGCTGTCCTTGTCTTGTCTGGAGGAGCCACGGTCTAACTTGAACTGCAGATGGTACGCAGTCGTATTTCAGCACTTTTACGTTACAAATATTCAGTCAGATAATAATAAAAAATATCCCGGCAATACCTGAGGAACATGGTGATGGTGAGTGCGGAGCGTGGTAATCAAATGTGCTTGCAAATTACCTCAAACTCATCAACAAGCGCTTTTAATGAAATAACATTCTTAAATGAACACTGGGTGAGAGTGAAAAGTGAGCAATGGCTTTTCAGGGTAGTTTGAATTTTTAATTGCCTGTCGGGAGAATATTAGATAAAGCTTGATTAGAAATAAATTGAAAATCTCTGCTGAATGCATCTACTGATAGACACACGGAAGGAGACAGGCGAGGAAGGCAGGAGGTCCATAAAAAAAGCCTTGGATGACTTTGGAAGTTGATTGATCTTCAATCCATTAGAGTGATTTTTTTGGTCCCTCATGTCAGGTATCTACAGCACTTTTTAATGCACTCATATCTCAGACCAATTTATGTGGATTCAGTAGTATTAACCCACTGTGCATAAACATCTGAACAGATTACTTCCATTCTGCAGCCATCTTGGTAACACCTCAGGAAAGTTGTTACAGGATAACAAGAGCAGGCTCTTATCTCATTGAATGGGACGAAGCTACAATTTGACTTTCAATGGTCACTAGAACATAAATGTTTACAATCACCACTCAAATCTGATTAAAAAATATGCTTCAAAATGCTTTTTCCTACCACATTCACACGTACTTGTATTGCACATGCACAAGGTTTCACTTGCATCAGTTCACTAACATGATTGGCTAATATGTATCCAGTTCAGATGGTATAAATAAGATGATTTCCTTATTAGAGCGTATGATATGATATGATATATGACATATCTGTGGCACTAAGGACTTTTCATTTGCCTTGTAAGTGTTTTTTCTTTCCATTATAATGCCTGTGGTCTTAAACGCATGTGGTAACCTGACGATCTTGCTGGACACTGATGGGAGTTTCACTGCTCCTCTTCTTCCTCCTCTTACACATGTCTCTCATGCAGGTTTCTGACCTACTCTGATTCATCCTGCATGTCTGCAGTCATCATTGCTCTCTGGGCAAGAAAACAACTTTTTTGTAGATAGTAAAATAAGTGATTTTGGAAGATTACAAAACACGTAAGTTCATAATTCTTAGAGTTTACAGTTGACACACATTTACACCAGACATTTAAATGTATTTTGGTTGATTGAATTACAATTAAAGACTTTGTAACCACATGGAGTTACAGGTATAAATGCACCCCGGATGCTTTGAGGACAAACTGTGATCCAATCCAGTCTAACCACACATTGTCACCACACTGAACACAAGTGTGAATGCAATTGCGTTGTCAGTCCACATGCAACAACTAGATGTCTGGAAATAATTATTGCAGTTATTGTTCCTAACCAGTGAGGTAGCAGCAGCTAGTAGCTGTTAGCCTGTAAGCACACGGAGAGGTCCTCGCCTCTGTCCTCATGTTTGAAAGACTGCTGTGGATGGATTGAAGATGACACCAATGGAAAAGCAAGAAGACATCATAACAGATCATCACATATGGCAACCATCTTACTTTCGTCCTCTCTTTCTTGCAGTTTGATGTTTTCATACAGCGTGCCCCGGATAGAGTGATCAGACCAAATGTTGACACTGGGTACACATGTTAATACGAGATGTGAATACAGTGTTTTTTAAATCACTAAATCTTTATATTACCGCTGAGCAAAGCAAAGAGCATGTTTTCCCTTTTAGTAGCCAGTGATTTCAATTAATTCAAATAACCAGTTATATTTTTGTTAGGATTACTTAAGTGTGTAGTGATGCAGCTTAAAGTGCATGAAAGATTAATTATAAATTGGCTTTTATGTTCTGCTAAGAAGGTTTGACATCACACCACATGCATCTATGGAGGATATGAAAACTGATAATGTGGTGGTGAATTTACTAAATAATTACTGTACTAAGATTCCTGCTGACTGCTGCACTGAAACTGGTTATTGTAGACAACTGTATCACATATATGATGTAATAGCACAACAGAAGGTGAATGAATGGAAAGAAAATATTAATTGTAACTTCAGTCTGTGATATTTTACAGCTGCTTAAACGTGAAACATAACTTTTGCTTTCTACTGATATTCTAATTTTTAATGATCTTCATGACATGTATCAGGTAAACAGACAAGTACTTTATTCACTATATGTGCTAAATTAAAAAAACAAACAGAAAAATGCATGTAAGATTATGGCAAACATGCTGATGCTCAGCTTATCACCATGATTGACCATCAGAAATATATCTATATATAACCCCACACTATCCAAATTCCCACTCGCATCACTATATGTCTGTTCATAGATGAGGATGTATAGAAAATAATAAAATAAATCTCAGCGTTAAGTCAAATATTGTTCTCAAGAACGCTGCTCGCACTCCTCCTGGGGTAATCTATCTAATGATCATTTTCAATAACAGACGAGCAGTGAGGGAGAGCGTCTATATGAAATCACTACTTCCAGATAACAGAGGCCATCACAGTGACAGGCGGGTCAAGAGGTCGGCAGACTGCAGAGCATGTGCAGTGGGCTGTGTGAAATAAAGGACACAGGGGACAGTGAGCTCGGCTCGTCTGACCAGCCTCAAAATATGGGCTGCTCCGTACTCACAGCACAGAGAACAGCATAAACAAACCTGAGAGGGAAATATCGACACGCTGTATTTCTCATCATACACTCATGCACCGTAATCTTTTTTTCAAAATTAGCTGAAGGCACCGGACTCAGGCCAATCACTGTAGAGGGAAGTCTATAGAGAGATTATTTTTGGATCACTCTTAGCGGATCACTGTTTACTGCTTGTTTTCTATCTATATTGAAATCTACCTTCATCCAGAAAGCCATGAAAAATACAGCATTTTAACTGCTCGTTTAATCCTTAAGATCCCAGCAAATACAGGGACAGGAATTGCAGCGAACGCGTGGATGCGAGGAGGGGGGGAAAAAAAAGAAAAAGAGAAAAGATCTGTTGTTGAAATGTGTCTGTGTTGTTTCATATATCATTGATTAGACAAAATAAAAAAGCCATAACATTGGGTCAGGAGAACACAGGGCACGGGTGCTGACATTCTATCACGGCAGACACATATTGACTGGCTGCACTGAAAGTAGTCACTCACTCATCAGTGTGAGGCAGCCTGATTGAGTTGCCAGCAGCCACTAAATGAGGCCTCCATCCACCGTGGGTCGAAATGAACTGCAATCTTTTCAGACCTTGTTGCAGCCAAGAGACCAAGCGAGCGTGTGAGAGGGAGGGAGAGAGAGGGAGAGGTTTAAAACCCAGGAGGATTTCAAACAAGTTTACTGGGAAAAAAAGGGGGAGAGAAGAAAGCAGTGAAAACAAAGAAGGCAGACTTCTGAGTCAAGATGCTCTGTGTGTAAAAACCACCAGACTCTGCTTTTTTCTGATCTTGGAATTTTCTTGAACTGCTTCAATCTTCCATCAAACCACAGAGAACAGTCTTCATCTAAGGCTACATCCACACGATTTCGGTTTGAAAATGCATCAACTACGCATACGTCTGTCGTCCACTTTAATCCAGAGTTTTAGATCCGCTTAAACAGAGAAATCGCTGCCAGCCCTGTTTTAGTTTGGAAACTCTAGTGCTGCTTTTTACTCTGGACGAACAGAGACGGAGATGTTTGGAAACGATGACGTAAACACAACAGCTTGCTGATTAGATACTTTTTCCGGTCGCGACGTAACCTTTGCTGATTCGTCAGGCTCCTATCACATGACCCCCTTTCCAGAAGAAAACAAACAAGATCAACCACGTCTACCAGTGTAGAACGCAACATGGGTAACCAGTTACATTTTAAATGACGCAACTGCGTTTTACTTTCACCATTGCTGCTTCTCGTTTGTAGCGTTGCTGTTTTTACAACTTACAATCAAATGCTTCCTGTTTACACCAGCATGTGTATGCCCAGTGTACGTGAGCGATCACGTGGTGTGCTTTTTCAGGCGTGTTGGTATGGACGAGGTTTGTGTGGGCCGAGATCGTTTTAGTTCGAAAACCCTGTTCTTAAACAAGTAGTAGTATGGATGTAGCCTAAGAGGCGCATCCTCCTCTGCATCCTCATCAACCTCAGTCTCAACTTGAACTCTCTCGCTAGTGCAAAGACAGAACGCGTGCAGTTAATTATGGCTAATGAAAGCTTGTTTGAGCGGCAGAGGAGGGGTGTACATTAGGGGAGAGAGAGTCAAGCGGCTTGAACCAGAGGGTTCCACGCACAATTTGTTTGAACCTGGGTCCTCCTCACTCTCTGCATGCTAATTTACCTTGGGGCTGCACCGCCTGTTTTTAAATATCGTTAATTGACTTAAGAGCTCATCAACGTGCTTCGTCTTCATTAGGTTAATGAAAAGGCCCAGTGTTTATTTTTCGTAACAGATTGTGGCAATGACATAATCTAATCGGTTACTTCCACTTCCTGAAGGATTGAGTCCTTCTGAAGTGAGCTGCTGGAGCCGCTCAGATGTTCTATGTTTGTGGGTGTCTGTCTCTGACAAAGCAGGGAACGGGGGAGGAATTAGAATAAACACATTTAGCCCTTGGCATGAATCTATGTTGCCCTTCTCTAATCGGCAGTGTGAACTAACAAGAACGTAATGGTAGTTTTGATGTGTGGGTTGTCGGGGAAGGCCTCTGAAAAAGGGAGGGTTGCAGATTTGTCTCTGTAATCCTAATGGGTTGGAATAAATCAGCCATAGTAGAATGTCTGTGACCCATGTCATGAACCTGAGGGGCCTTGTAAGATTCTGAGCAGAAAATATGTCCTGCACTTACAGGAGGGGGGTGTGAACTCTGGAGGCTCAAAGGAAACCAGAACACAACTGGTGTAAATATTCAGTTTTATATTGTGAGCGACTCCTTTCAGTTGTATTAGCTTCCTCTCTCACTAATCTACACTATGAATTTAAACCCTATCGCCAGACAATAACAATGATATGAGATTTAATCCAGAGCTAAAATGATGAGTTCATTAGCTGATCAATAGATTTGTCTATCACCAGGAAAGTATTGTTAAAGAGTTTCTGTTGATTTTTCAAGTACGTATGTGTTGCTTCCAGAAGTTAATCTTAGTTTCTTGGTTTTATAACATCGTAAAGAGAACAGTTTGAGAACATGACACCTGAAGCTGTAGCCTTACGTCATTATTTCAGTATTTTTGTACAATCTAGTAACCAACTGATTGATCAAAATAAAGCAGACTACACTACTGCCTATTAGTATAGTTAAAGAAAATCGGTATATTTCAAGCAATAGCCATTCAATGTATTTACATTCTGTAATAACCATATTACTAAGAACCAGACGTGTAGCCAAATACACCTCCTGGAAAAGTTAGCAAGAGCAGGCTAAACATGCACCCGTTACATCCCACCCCCTCTCATTGGCGCCTTAAAAAAGTTCAGCGATGTTTGTCTCTCCGGCTTAAGAAGCTCAGCCAGGGTGCACTCAGGCAGGCAGGTCGGTTAGATTCAGACAGGTACCGTCTGAATGAAATGATTGGTCGTGTTTATTACAGCTCCTGCTACTTTTGTTTTCAGACAACTCTCTTTATTGATGCCCGACGGGACACAAAGAGGATTTTAACAAATATGAATAAAACAGTTTCTGAAACAAATTACCAAGTTAGAGAAAGATTTCGATTATCAAGATGAATGAGGTTTTGGGGCAGGTTGTGACCTCTGATCTCCTGAATTTAAGTCGTACATCAGCTCTGAACATTTCCTGTAGAAAAAAGTCCTGAGGTGCAGAGTTGTCCTCTGTGGATAGACTATGGGTCATATCGGATGACTTCATTAAAAATTAGGGAGAAATTTGTCGGACTAGTCACACCTCTTCTCTTTGTAATGGGAAGATCTCAAGATTTAAATGCACTGCTGTAATTTAACCTATGACTTCCCTCATGCATCTCTGAGATACACAGTGTGTCAGCTGCCCTGAAATGGTGAACTCCGGCTGACGCAAACACACAGAGCGAGGAGGGGCGCGCACGAGGTGAGTAAGTCTGTCTGAGCTGCTGCAACACTTAGGCAAAACGAGCTGATCTTCCTCCTGAGGACAGTAACATTTGAGGCCATCTCTAGTGGTGTGGCCCATAAAGAGTGACATGGTGGTAAAATAAATCACTCCCTCAACCCCCCAGACCCCATGTTCACTCCGCTCCTCACTGTCTGGGCCATGTGGCCATCGCAGGGCTGCAAAAGCTCATCAGTGAGAACTTGAGAATCCTCCCAGGAGCTGTTCTGGGGTCAGCTCGGCCTCACCGCGCCATAAACAGCTCCCATTGCAGTCATGTTCATCACTAACTGTTTCCCCCCACATTTTTGCTCACTGTCCATCCTTGCACTCCCTTTTCCATGAGACCCAATAGCAGACGTTTCCAATAAATCATTTGACCCCCTCCTCTCGCCTCTCGTCTGGAAGCCCCTGTCTGTCCCAGACTTGGCCTGAGATGATGCGTTCTGCTGAAGTCACTTAAATAAAAAGATCGCAGTGGGAGACATAATGTGTTAAAGTAATAAGATGGTCTCGGGCAGGTCACGGCCCCTTTCCTTGCTCCAGTGCTCCTGTGGAGGCTCTTTGAGTTAATGGGCTGTGGTCAGTGCACTGGTGAGCCATAAAGGCTGCCCTCCGAAACTACAGCCCCGTTCAGAACAGGGGATCCACCAAAAGCCACTAACTGGGCCATCTCGATAACAGCACACCCAGCACTATTTCCACAGTGCATCTGACACTCACAGGACCCGTAAATCTCCAGTATTTATCATCTTCTCTTGTACGTGTCCCCCCTGACTGCCATCCGCACACAACTGTCCTTCAGTGTCAGCTGTTGTTGAATTTCCGGACACGACACACTACAGGTGAAGAATGAAACGACTAATGTACATCACCATGAAACGTCCCGTGCTGATTACTTACATTAAGGCAATTATTTTTTCTATCACAACTTTTCTGAAATTTTAGATTGGAATATGCTAATTAGATAATATCTAATTAAGCATGCTCTAATTTGCATTAATTTCCAAAACAGATCTGAAGATGGATAATGCCCGGTACAAGTTTCTTGATTAATTTTGTTGACATATAAGAGAGATCGTTTTTTTATAAAGACGATTTTGGATATTTCTTTTTATCACTCCATCAATCATAAAATACTGTCCAAAAAGTTTTGGGGAATAAAATATTATACAAATTAGGCTAGGTATAAAATCTGAGTAAGTATGAGAAAAAATATTTTAAAAAAAAAATAATTGCAGCCAATAAGAGTCCGTGCTTAGGTGTAGTATGCACTTGGGTCGGTTGCTGATAGACAGCAAATGACTATTCTTGGATTTGAAAACCTAGAGAGAGCTTTACAATGACAACCATGTGATAAGATAATGTAGACAATGACAAAAAAGTTAAACAAATTCTAATTTAGGAGAAATCTACTAACACCAATGGACAAATTGCAGAAAAATTAAACACATAAATGTGTAGTTTGGACTTTTTCAATCCCCTCATCTAAAAAAAAACATGGTATGGAAGCCAAAATGCCCCAAATCTCAAAATTGAACAGAAAACATTTTTCATCACTGTGCGTCTGGAGGAACACAGGGACATGCTTCTCTATCCCAGCATTCTTCAAACTTGTCTAAATATGCATATTCTGATAAGACCTGGATCCTACCCATGTATAAGCCCCCTTTCCATTTGAATCTCACAATAATAAAGTAACCATGTTTACTCATTAACAGAAATTGAAATATCAGGAATGGAAAGCTATAACAAATTATCCTCTCGCATTTCAGCAGCAGGTTATTTTTGTGATGGCTAGTGTGACTTCAGTCGAGTGTGCTGCTCGCTGAGCGAAGGGAGTGACCGTTAATGAATGTAGCTTAGGGGATTAATGAGAAGAAGCAGGGGACGTGTCATGGAGAAGTGTTCTGGCGTCGTGACGACGACACCGCAGCCCCCATCTCCGTCTCCACTTACAGTGATTACATGTGAGCCCCTGTCATGTGCTATAAGTGGTCTTATGAAATTGTATTAAATGCCATTGTTTATGCCTCACTTTACACTTCCTCATTGGTCTTTCACGGTGTTTGTGTTGCCTGCCCTTAGCACGCTTCATTTGAGCCTCACTTCAGGTTCCATCATCAAGGCGTTAGCATGTTAGCTCAAATTAACCGATTTCTCCTCACGCCAGATTTGTGGAACCTCACATTATTTGAGTTCACTGAATCCTTTTACATGCAAATGATTCATTTGTGTGTTTTTCCATTAACAAGAAGAGCAGAGAAGACCTCGTCTCAGTAACTCATTAACTGAAACAGGTGGACTTACCACCACAGAAACTTTCTGTGCATATAACACTGCAGAACAGTCCAGGTCTTGTCTCATTGGTGGCAAACTTTACAGGGAAAATGAGGACAAACACTAGTATTTTTTAACGAGTGGCGCAAAGCAGCCAGAGTCAAATACATTTAGGACCCAAACATTTACAGCTTCACTTCATCACAGATCTGATCAATCCCTGCTTAATTTCCCACCAGAGAGTACATTTTGTGTTTTAAATCACCAACCAATCTAAGACCAAATCTATGGTAAGAAAAATACTCTGAACCCTGGTAAACACATTTTATATTTATATCTCAAAAGTAGGATTCACATTTTTAAATACACCTATAGGACATCCACCAATAACTTGTGATGATGTCCCTGCTATAAAATTACTATTATCAATCGTATTTTAATTATATTTTCATGGCTACTCTATGTGGTCATTTATTGTGATGCACTAAGGGAATGTTTACTAAACATAGCAATTCTTCTTAGCTCAACAAAGCATTGAAACTTCTTTCAGCTCTTTTTTCCACCTCAGCAACTTTAATAACAAATGACAGACAGCTAAAGTTGATAACAAGCCTTTAAACATGGAACATGGGAACATAGCAATGGTGGAACATTAAGCAGCTAAAAGAGCATTTTTATATCTCTCAGCAGTGTGTGGGCACCAAAACAGAGTTCAAAGATAATGAGTATTGAACAAGAAAATACCCAGAATAATATGATAGAATAATAATGTTGGTAATACATGTCTAAAACTAATCATATGACTTCATATGTTTCAAAGCTTTTACAGTCAACTGTTTTGCTGTAAACAATAGCTACACATCTAATTGTGCAAAGGTAAAACAATAACAAATCATTTATTTTGGTAGCGGCCCCAGTTTGGATCAGCAGAATGCAGGACATTGACCCTTCCACCATAAATGCTCCTCTATTTAGAAATGTCCATGTGTTTGTGTAACAACCTTCTCTCACTAACTCCTCCTCTCTGTGTGTAGAAGGCAGACGCACACAGAAGGAGAGAGGGCAGCACCAGAGACAGACGGACTGCCTCCCCCCAGCTTGGCTGTAATAACCTCCTGGTGTTGGGGCAGACTCTCTGAGAGATATCCTTGAGCCTCACCTCCATCTCTCTAACAGGTCACGCCGAGATCCAGGAGATAGTGAGCTATAGTTAAGGTCCAGATCCGCTATCTGGACTTGAATGATGGAGGGACCCATGTGGCGACATGTTTATTGTCACCCAGATGGTCCACAATGCAGTGACTTGGTGAGCCACATCCATCCCTAATATAATTCATGGGGTGGCACCATTGTGGGGTGACTGATAAGGCCTTCACTTTGCCCTGCACTGGTCACTTGTCTCAAGGAGACTCCAAAGAAACTTCATTTTGTACAAATGGTGGCCAAAATATCTAATCCCACCATGTGTTGCACTTAAGTGCTAAAATTTGTAGCGAAGGTTACAGGGCTGAGAAAGGCCATCTATAATAGAAGAATTCTCCCCTCACCATTTGGCTTGGCGGAAGAATTCTTATTTAGAGGAGGGGAGAAAAGCATTTTTTGAGAGAAAACAGTGCAGGAAATGTAGAATAGATGAGACGAAAGAAGAAGTGAGTGCGAGCCCACCCAGAGAGGGTCTCTGTGTCAGTTGTGGCTGTCCAGACAGAATAGGGCCTCCACAGTCCTTCTCCCTGGCCTGTCAAAACATTGTGGCACCTTCAACTTAAAGAATTTCACTTTGAGGTAAAAAAGCTGAGAAAATGTTATTCTTACAAATTATTGAATTGTGGTGCGTTAGGTGACATTTCCATGGCCCAGGACGCCATCAAACCCACATTTCAGCGGGGAAGGTTAAATGGAACCAAATGCTCCGTGGTTCTTGAAGAGAGCGACGTGGTCAGTGATGGGTAACATCAGAGGAGATCCGCTCGCTGCTGCGGCGGCTCCTCAAGTCTGTTTCCCATCAGCCATTGTTGTTCAGATGCACCACAGAAATGTTCTCTGACAGGAAAATTGTGTTTAACTGCATAAAGATATTGGAAAATCTGGTCACGATTATCGTAGCATGTTGTCATTCAGTGACGGGATCTGGATATGTTGCTATTTCATATGGTTAATGCGTAAAGATCCATGACTTCATCGCTTTTAAAAGAACTTACTTCCTTCTGCCCTAAAGAGAAAATGAATATATATTTTACATTTTTGTCTTTTATTACCTCCACCAGGGAGGTTATGTTTTCATTTTAGTTTGTTTGTGAGTTACCAGGATTACGCAAAAACTACAGGACGGATTATCATGAAACTTGGCGTAAGGATGCGGTCAGGGAAGAAGTCATTAAGCTTCGGTTCCGGATCTGCATCAGGGGGCAGATCCAGTTTTTTCATTTTCTTTTACATTGCGAGATAGGGACATTTCCATTGATTTCCCAGGGAATAATTCATGGACCTTGATGAAAAAAATCAAGTGTGTGTACTTTGGTGCAGCTTGTTTAAATTTAAAGGGACTATTGGGCCTTGGCAGAGGCATGTGCCCTAATGAGTGACATTCTAGTTTCAATTTGAATTTTTTCTTGTGTTTATGTATGTATGTATGTATGTATATATATATATATATATATATATATATATATATATATATATATATATATATATATATATATATATATATATATATATCATATATCATGAAACAATATTGACATATTACTGCAATAGAAACAACATAAACACTAAAAGCTGGCTCACCTCAAATCACAATTAATTCTATAACGAAGTGTGTGTCACATGATCATTGGAAAGGTCAGCCATGGGCATCTCGAGTTCAAGTGAAAATATTGACAGCACCAGTTATTGTCTCTGTATCAGTGAATCCCCTCACAGCCATCGTTCACATCCGTACTCAACATTAACATTCTCCTCGTCGCTCTCTATCACCTCTTCACCCTCTCAGCGTCACCTTCTGATCGTCTCAAGGCTTTTGCTGCGTTCACAAAACACAAATACAAAGACAAAACACACTGAGGAAAAAATAGAAACACCTGGATGATGCAACGCAGTGCAACACAGTAGTGTTTGAGTGAGTGTTTGGGTACTGACTCTACTCTGTGGAACAGTCTGATGTAAAAGTTATCTGATGTTGTTCTTCACATTTTAATTTGTCTGTCCTCATTCACATATACGAAGAAGTAAAATAATCTATTACAGTCGGAGATCAATTAAAGTCAACAGTGTAAATTAGCATGTTAAATGCCACCTATAGGTTGCTTGCTATACACAAGTTTTTGCACTAGTTTACTTTTTACATTTAACTCCATTCAACACATTAATTTCAGACAACATTAATATATCTGCAATGTCAAATGTACTATCCTTGGTAAAGCAAGAGATTTAAGTCATTAAGGTTGTGTTAAATTATGTAGTGCATGCAAAGAGTGTGTGTGAAAATAAATCAAAGTGTGGTAATTAACATGTTACATCCATGTCTGAAATTAGCACGTAAACAAACTGTAGTATTTTAAGATCATTGTTACCAAAACATCAAAACCCAAACATCAAAAACCTCAGCTGCTTTATTCAGCTGCTTGTGGCTCCATATGCGTTCGAGTCCCAGGAGACAATACAAATGCTTCTCCACAAACAAAAACTGTGTTCACGCACTTAGAAATTCAAAAGGCATTCATAAGTAGACTTCCACTCTACATCAGCAGCCGGGGCTTATTTTTCAGCGAGACCAATAGTTGGGGTTGTGCCTATCGAAGCAGCATCTTTATTCGGATGGAAAATGAATCCTCAAGGAACATGGCCAGGCGCTTTATTGTGTATGCAGTGTGTGGCCAGGTTCAAATTGGCAATCAATTATCCAATTAAGACTGACAGAAATGCACATCAGGAATTCCAGCCCATCAGTCCAAGCTTCTGATTGGAACACGATTAGAGGGACTTAATTAAACCCTAGGTGCTGGGTGTTTAAACATCATTTGTGCGGCGTCGGAGGGCTCGGAAAATATAAATCTGGACTCTGGATTGTCCACACCTATCGCAGTTAAAGAGCATGACAAGACACGAATACCTGTAACAAAAAATGTGCCTATACTGTATGTGACCATGTTGGTTATTCAAAGAGGTTGCAGGGGAGCATGGATTTGTAAAATTAAAATACATGCCCTTGGGAAGATCAGAAGAAAGAGATAAATATTTGTGGAAATTGCACAGTACAATGCAATAACATCCGCAGCCGTGATATTGTGCCACATTAGTCTTAAAACCATTCCCACAGTTTAGAAGCTTTTGAATAATTCAAGGACATAGCATACCATGGAGAGCCGTATAAGTGTGATGTGTAGAATGAAATGCGGCTCGCTTTCTTATATTCTTAGGGGTATTTTCTTACTTGGCCAACCTCTCCTTTTCCTGTGTGGTTGTTTAGTGCCTGTATTGATTTCTGAGCTGTTTCTTCCTCCTATGTCAGACAGTGTGAAATGGAAGGCACTGCATTTTAATAGTGGGTTGTGAATTAATCATTTTTCCTGATAGCAAAGCTCAGCTCTGTCCCTGTAGGAGAACACCTTATCACAGCAAATAGGATTCAAAGGGAGAGGAGCAGTATAATCCACAGCTAATTGGATGAAATGGCTATGCTTTCTCCCTCCTTCCAGGGGCCAGCGTCCACGCAGCCCCCTCCACTGGGACATGGAGCCACCGAAGAGGTTATTACAGTCTGTCCTGAGGGAGCATTAATACCTTAGCCCTTGTTCAGACATGCAAATAATCTAATTCAAGGTCTAGCTAATTAACAACTTAGCTACAGTAAAGATAAAGGGGCTCAATAATAATCCTGAGCCTTTTGTAGGAGGGCGATGTACCACCTACCTCAGATACAACAATGTCAGAAAACACAGGGGCACTTGGAAATGAGCAGACAACCTTGTATCGTAATGAAAATACAAGGTTGCTTGGATGAACAATTAATATGAAAGGCTGATGGGAAACTGGCCACTTATGAGACTGTGAGAAAAAAATGATCAAGGGAGGGTGGTCCTCATTTTTCTGGGAGAGCGGGAGAGGGTCTTTAGTGACTGAACACAGCATCGGTCACGGTTTTTATCTAATCTATAATTTTTTTATATATATTAACAGAAAGAATAGTCACAGTGATGTAAGACTTATCAGGAACATGTGACATAAAAAAGTTGCCAACATTCTGCTTATGTTCATGATGCTACGTTTTTAAAACTCATGTAGTCTATGCCGAGCCTAAGTCAAGAAGAAATATCAAAATTGCTGGCTGTGGGGGCATTACTTTTATTGAATATTGATAATCAAAAATATTAATAATAAAGTATTAAGTCAATAATCACCCAATGATTTGTATTCAGTCCCTAAAAACAAAGAATGAAGTAAAAGCTGCTGTTTAATATAATGTAAATGGTGTATTTTCTTTCCTATTAATTACATCTTCATGTATTTATTGACACAAGTTCATTCCTGCACATATCATTCCTGCTGTTTATTGAATAGATGTTGAAGTTGTGTATGAACCCTGCCTGATGACCTATGACCTACATGCTCTCAATATGTAAAGTGATCTGCCTGTGATGTTTTCAGTGAGCGATCAGATGGATATGTCCACATTCTTCTGACACTTAGCATGCTTAAGTCTAATAAGAGTTTCTCCTTGAGTGCTCATGCAGCCTTCTATGGGCACTTATTTGAATAGCCTCTGTAGGCTGTTGTCTCATAATACGCAGCTGAAAAATGGAACATGTTTTAAGGCGTCTCTGGCTTTTCCGGGGTAAAATGTTAATCCAGCTTTAGCAAGGTTGCATGGTCAAGGTTGCCAAATTACCGACAAGCACTAATCACCCCTGCCTCGGAGCGAGTCTGGCTCAGAAGCAAACACTGCGCAACGCTGCTCCCAGCCCCCGCTGCAACGCCTCGCCACCCTCACAACACTCGCTGCCTTCCCTGTGTATGAAACTGTGATTTACAACATCAATTTACATCTGCCAATACCAAATAACTTTTCCTTAAATACATGAAGTGGCCGCGCCGAAGGGTCTGAGTTCTCCCTTTGAGGTTTTTTTTTTAAACATACAGCAGGTTTGTACATTAGAAGCAAATATGAAGATGTGTGACCTTTACAAGTGACGACATTACCATTAAGAGAGGATGACAAGATTTCAGACATTTACATATTTGATGCTTTCATTCGTTTCTTTTTAAAATGGCCATAAAAACACGTTTAAAATGTGCTAATCCAGAGTAAAAGGATCAACATTTGGGAGAAAACAACTTTATTTCTTTGAAGGGGTTCAAGAAAGTTCAGACTGAGAGCAACAACTTCTTACTACTTGAAATACATTCTGCACTGTTATTCTCTCTTGCTTCTCCCTCTGTGTGTGTGTGTGTGGGCATGAATGTGTGTGTGAGCAGCATTAAGTTCTTCTCATCCGTGTGATAACCATAAGGAAGGTATTATAATGACCACTTACGTTCTCTTCTCTTTGGCCCTCTAGCGATGTTGCTAACGGCTGATGAGGTTTGTAATTTCTTCAATATGCTGTTAAGTGAGACGTTAGAGAGACAAACCTTTACCTGCTCAGTGCTGAAGAACCAGGCTGCTGATATTCTATAGTTCGCTTCTTGCAAATGCCACGAAAGGAATAAAACCAATGATTAATTGATTCTCTTAATTATTATATGATCAATACTATTGAAGTATTGCCTGTGTGGTCAGGCCCTGATACAGTTTTCTCAGTTAATGTCCTAAAATGTATTATAACACATCAATGAGCCAATGCGGGAAGTGTAGTTTATTTTAAATTAACTCTGCTGTGAATACTCACAAGTGGGCCAATGTGTATTAGTCCACAGAAGAAAATAGTCCCAAAACATCAGTTTACAACAAATGATTCATACCAATTACGGTGCCCAGCTGTTAAAGGAAGTTACATAACTTGTATGAGAAGGAACCTGTATGTATCCATTTGTGACCCCACCGAGTACCACAGCGAGGGTAGAAACAACTGCATTGTTGGTTTTTGTCAGTTCATAGAGTTTGTTGACGGTAAGAAAACATAAGCAATCTTGTATAATCACTGTATTCCAACCAAAATTTTCAAAAGTGTTTATTCAATCTTTGAAAATAACTTTACGGGTCACGTGGCAATTTAATCTCAAAGCTGTATTGTTCACAAAGCAATAATCTGCACACAGTATGCATGCAGCAATGTCCTAGTGGTATGTCTATTAGTGCCACTTATTAAAAAGTATCATTTCAAAGGGTTAATGAAAGTATAGCATAAAATATGGTATACCAAGTGTTAGAGTCCAATCACTCTTTTTAATAGCTTTGTAGCGGCCAGAAAATCAAGTATTCATGAAGATTGAGGAAGATGATCCAGTGAACTTCAATTTAATTGGTGCAAATTAAAACAATCCATCTTTTGCAGCTGTCTATCTATCTGCTATCACCACTTCATTGCTCGTCTTGCACCTTGATTACAATTATCTTTTAATAGCAAAACTTGTCAGCAGTTTCTCTCCTTTCTGATTTACGTCCCGGCCCAACGCAGCATTGTTCCACTCATATAACTCATGTTTTAGCGTAATGCAGAGTAAGCCTCAACTGGGCAGATGCAAGATGTATTGACACCATCACCTCATATCTGCTGGGTGCTATGACATATGGCAAACTGTCTCTCTGCAGTGGAAGCTGCAATCCTTCCCCCATTCATACAAAAAAACAGCATGTTTGCATGTCTGGGCTCTGGTCCCCGTGGACTATGACTGGAGTGAAGTACATCAATGGATTACTAAATAAATGCATATGCAGACACAATTTTTTATGCAGCGTCCAATAATGGTTCCAGGCAATTAGACTGGAAGATGACACTCTGACTTTTAATTTGGGACAAAGTGATCTCTTTCTCCTCGTTCATCCTCCCCTGCCTCTCACCTGATATGCTGAGCTAAGGCCTTTCCAAAGATACATAGCCGTAGTCTTATTTTATCATAAAATGGGATCTTGCCAATTCCTGGCAATGACTCGAAAGTCACATGAAAGGCTTGTCTAAAGTGACTTAAGATTTCATATATGACACCGTAGTGGCGGTGCTTTGGGCATGGAAAGCATGAATAGCTGTTGAGCTAAGCAGAACACAATCTGGGAGCCCATTGGCTATCACCAACAACAAACTAGTCTGTGGAGGAACAGCAAATATTGTTTGGGCTTCCCGGTGTAGATAGCGGATATTTGGGCCAAGACTCCGTCTTCCGTTTTCCTTCCACTGTTTACGGTCCAACAAGTCCACACGAGTCGGACGTTTCTCCACACAAAACACAAACTACGATACTTTTTGGCTAGTCTCTACTAAGAGTTTTCTGAATATGAATGCAGATACATCAAAAAACGATAACTGATGCATTTCCGCCTCTTTCGCTCTCCGCGTGGACTATTTACCTGCGAGCCCCCAAAGCCTGCTCAAACCCGATTGGTCAAACTATAGAAACAGAAGCCGGAAGGATCCAGGCCCTAAAATCTTGTCGCTTACAGATTCTACATATTCACGTGCAGAAGCTGTTTAAACAGATCAAGCTGAACATAACATATTTGCAAGATTCAAGCGAAAACAACAACTTAAAATGCAACAAAATACTTTACTTACTCTTATGCATTCACTCCGCACTGCCGACTTTCTCAAGCCAAACTGGGGTGGAACTTTTGGAAATCAAACCTAAGTATTCCTCTGCAATAGTCTGTAACGTCCAAGTGAGGCCATAGCCGGTGTCAAAACAACCTTCATTATCTGAAATTGATATTCGGTATAAATCTCCCTCTCAAAGTATCAGCAGCAGACTCATTGTTGCAGCAATAAAATATATCCATGTCAAGATTTTCAGCTTTAGAAATTGCTGGACGTTGTGGCAAATGAGCCATGCATGGGCAATAATCAACAGAGAGATGGAGAGAAAACAGAGCAAATATCCAACTTCATTTGAAGATATGTGATCAATGGGGAAAAAAAACCTTTGTTCTCGAGTATTTTATTGCCAATAATTATTCACTTAGCAGGGATAATAGATGCATTACGCTCTCAGAATTCCTCATAAACTAGATGATTAAAAAATCTCACAAACAAGATAAAACAAAGTAACAGAATATACTGTTTGTTTTTCTTTCTTCTTTCTTTCTTCTTTTTACGATGGATAATAATCTTTATCGGTAACTCTGCTGGTGAATGTAAGCATTCAAAAAAAAAAGAGAAGAAAAGAAATATCTCTCTGTGCTTTAGGGAATTGTCCGGCCATTTCCACAATGCCCCAAATAAACTTGGATGTTCTCCATCCATCAGGTGACTACATGGAGAGCTGACCTGTCATAAATTCACTCTGTGGGGATGATGACAGGGCCGGAGCCAATCTTCATGAAAGAATAAAAAAAATGGCAGCGGGCTCCCAACCCCCCCCAATCCCCGAGCCCCCTTCCAACCCCGACTCACCCTTTACCCTCAGTACTGGAGCACCCTCACTCCCTATCTTCCTGCCTATCTCTCTCTCTCTCTCTCTTTCTCTCTCTCTCACTAGCAGGCTTCCTATCTCTCTCTCTCCCTCCCTCTCCCTCTCTCACCCCCTTCTCTCTCCATGGGTAAGCAGGTAATCATGAGCTGTCACAGAAAGGTGACCCATTAATGTGATGGATACGGTGTGAAAAACAAATGGTGTGAAACGTGTGGATTGCTGTCCTTACTGCACCTTGGCCTTTTGTTCTGTCATATCAATATCCACACAGGGCCTCATTACACCGCTGCACTACACAATGAGTGGAGCGCCAGGGTCAAGACTGCGCCACGCTCCCTTTGACTGGCTCCGACTGGGCTTTTCAGCTCAACCTCAACCCCAAAGGACTCCAGGTAAACAGGAAGAGGGGCGGCCTCTGGAGCCGGAGACAATGCACATCACCCCAGTCTAAATAAGCAACCCCCCACCAGCAGCAGGCGTATATCCATCAGGGGCCCTGACTCAGGATGTCGACAGGAAAAAAAACTGACACAGTTACATCCAGAAATCAATGAGTTTCAGGTGAAGCACGAGCTGATCTGTTTTTGGTGCAGTTTAAGTTTGTATTGCATTTCAGACAGTGCACTTGGAGAGTTGCACGGAAGTCTGGACACTTGTGTTTCTTAGAAGTGACAAGGTAGTCTTGAATGATGTGTACAAGGTCAAAAACATCTCTCCACCGAATACACAGTTTTGTTTCCCCTTCAAACTTTAAGATTCCTTGGCCATGCATCACATTTTCCCCCCAGACAATGGCAGGTCACATAGTGGTAATTGAAACTCTACATTGCCAGACTGCGTGTGAACAGCAGCAAAAAGAATCAATAAGTGCGACTTATATGAATGTGTATGGACTCCTAAATTGCTTCAGGCATACTGTAAGATGGGCACTTAGATTTTCAAAGAGCCATACTGCCAGTCAAGGTCAGGAGGGGAGGCGCCGAGGAGCCACTGTATCAAAGTCCGGGCCTAAACCTGCGCTGTCCATTACACTTTCCCCAACGGCTGGTCGAGCAGTTATTAAAGAGCGAGGCTAATTCCGCTGCCAGGACCTGTGATCCACAAAGTAACAGCTAATCACCAATTAAGAAATATTATGGATCACAATCAATTGATTTTATGTGCAGGACAGACTTATGGTCCCTGGAGAATTGTGCCTCAGTTTCTCTGAGGGTGTGAAAAATCTTGCAATGCGGGCACTCTTGACATTTGATGATCCGTGCAAATTCCCACATAAAAATTTCCTGTGATCGCAGGTTCCCAAATTTCAGGGTAGATTTTTCTTTTAAATGGCAGAAGCTGGGAATGGTTCTGTATCGATTCGACAGCGGAAGCGAAACACACTTTACACATAAGCCAGTACAAGCAATGTCGATACACCCTCTGTGTTCCCCCTGAGGTCTACAGTGGTGGTCGAGTGGACACCTCAGATGAAACGCTGGAGACTCTATTAAGGACAGTGGTTACGGGCCACAGACTAATCTAGTATGACAAACTGGAGGTGTCCTGTTATTTCCAGACCCAGTGATGAATCGAGGGCTGTAGTCCCCCATGCTGTCATGTCAGAGTGGAGCTGAAACAGATTGAGAAGGAGCAGACAGCAGATTGATGTTCCAGGCTTCTTCCCTCTCCTCTAAAACCCACAGAATCAGTCTATTAGCCCTCCTCCCATTTGCTTAGCGTTTTACACAGGCAGTGAAATCTTAGACTCACCTGGGGGCTGAACCTAAGGTCTACTGCAAAACAAGTCTTAAGCTTTCTTAGTTTGAGTATCATTTTTTGCTCTGTTTAAATTTTACAAATATTATCTCAAGAAATGTTGCCAAGCTTTTTGTGGAAAATCATGTTTTGTCTGTTCAACAACCAACGTAGACAGTATGCTTCTTTATAAAACCTTAGAGTTCCTATTCTAAACATTTGCTAGCTTGGTCTTTCCCTTTTATTAACATGAAACATTGGAATAATTATAGTCGATAATTTGTTGAAGTTGATGTTTTAACAAACAAAGGAAAAAGCATTTTGTCGTTGCTAGCACTAAGATCACCAGAATTACTAAAAGAATAAAGGAACACAAATTGTTAGTTTGGCATTTTGAGAAAAATGCATATGTTTCCTCTCTTGCAAAAGGTTTCATAAGAAATCAGATATGACTCTAAAATCTATATATGATGCTACAACCAGCAGCTGGTGGCCTTAGCGTAAAGTTAGCTGTGCCTGCTGAAGAGATACTGGGAAAAAAAACGTTAAACGAAACCTTGTATGTGCTGGTTTGCTGTTGCCCAGTCTTACAGCTAAGGTTATTTACAACTGTCTGCTAGCAATAGCTTCATGTTTACGCCACACACATCAAAGTGGTGCCATGTGTCAAAATAAATGAAGCAATGCTGGCATATATGGTATATTCATGCATCAAAATATGCTATAGAGTGGTGAAAACAAGTTTGATGTAATTTTTCATACTTTCAGTCAATTTCTACTCGACCCACTTTGAAATATGTGGTTTGAAATGTAGGAGAGAAGAGATTTACTAATGTGGGATGATCTTGAAATGGGAAATCCACATTTAAGCACAATACATGTGCAAAACCAATCGCTATTCAGGAGTCTCGCACTTGTAATGCTATATTTATTTCAATTTTAAAGGCATAATGTAATTATAGTATTATGTTTAGCATACTTTTTGATATGTTGTTTGATTTTCCACACAACATGCAGTTATATAGGCTTACCCAGAGTAAAACCAATATCATTATGGAAATGGCCAAACATGGGCATAGACATTGGCCTTGAATATTATTGACCAGTGTTTTGACAAGGTTTTGTTTCAGTCCTACATTAGGATGGAAACATAATCTGGGGTAATTTGGCACAAGGTACACTTTATTTTGTAGTATTTGCCATTTCTTCTCCAAGTGTAATATATGCATTGTCTTTTCTGAAATGATGAGAAGACACTTTTAGAATGGTATTGTATGTGGATATTATGTATTTGATGCATATTGACAGATATTAGTGAAATACCAACAAGGGCCCCAAATTATTCTTATCCACCTCCTTCAAGTTGAAAAGGCTTACATTTAAAGTGATCATATATCCTATGTTTTAAAGAGGTTCCATGTTGTTGACTCTTTTTTCTGTAGAACAATTGAGCTTCTAAATGCTGGGAGGCTATAATTCTGAATTATTTACACTTACAGTGGAGGGAATCTTCAGCCAGAGGTTAACTATGGTTATCGCTAATGGAGGAATGAAGACAATGACAGCGCTCCATAGTGGGTCCTGTACCCCCTCTCCCCTCCCTCAAACCCCCCCCGTTCTGCGATGACCGCATCCCCACTGTAATGCACCTGTGTGTGTGTGTGTGTGAAGGACACCCCGACCGGCAGGGCTATCACAGACACAATCTCACAGCACTTTAATAACTTTGAGAGCGGTCAGCACCCTGCGCTTTAATAACACTCCCTGTCAGCTCACCCCACACTGCGCAAAATTGTCTCGTTGGAATTCTTTATGGTGGAGGCCAAAGAACTCTGGTGATGGGAATGGAATATAGCCGCGATCAACCCGCCGCTGGCGCTAAATGGCTTTCCAAAAGTATGTTTTTATCTTTGGCTCAAAACAAACAGGGGAACAGACAGGCACTTTCTTTATGACGCAGCAATAAGCTCTTAAAATCAGCAATGTTGTCTTTGAGAAAGAATGTAGAATGCGCCTGAAGTTCACTCAGTCATATGATAAAAGTGTCAGAGCAGCATTGACTGCTGAATGCACACAGACGCACGCTGAGGAATTGTACAGGAAGCTGCTTTCAGAAGTAGCATAGCAACAGAGGCGTCCGATCCAAACTATAATTGGGATTTACGCTGTAAATTTTGCAGTATTTTCTACTGAAAACTCTTGGCAAGGTTCAGTATCTACCTACATGAACTAAAAAATAATTAAATTATGTAACTATAAGTGTTTGACCCGCTGATAATCTGGTTGTTGTTGTGTCTTTGGTATAATCTGCCATCATGCATGACTGCTACCATGAAATGGAGTGTTTGCCTTGACTCCAGCCACATTGCATGATTTCTGGAGATTGAAGTTTAGCATTTCCAGTTTCCGCTGCCTGCCGCTTGCAGCTGCCGACGTGCAGAGTTGCCTGGTGTAGCTTCAGTGTTCTAATCATTATGCAAATATTTGATTATCTGTTAAGGGAGATCACAGCTAGAAGCTTCACAAATGCAGCATGTTTATCTCTAGTATACATATTAAAGGGAAATTCAAGCTGAGCATGTGAAGTGTAAATCACCCAGCGCTGCGCACACTGTGCACTGTGCTTTGGAGCTAATGATGGGCTCGGGCTGTGTTTCTCTGATGCGTCTGAGATTATAGCTCTTTCCTGCTGCAGCGATGCTACATTCCTGGTCATCACTGCCTAGTATCACTGATTAACATAATCAGCCAACATTAGTTATTCATGTGATGTGCAGAAGCGCTCGGGGGTCAAATCTTTGCCCTGTCTAATAACCTATGTTAAATATTAAAGAAGTACATGGGCTGCCTGATTTACATGCCTCTCATCCTGTCTGTAGATGCACAAGCAGTGAGAAAAAAAATCACTGTCGGTCTGTGGTCCATTACATGGACGCAGAATAAATATAAAGTGTGAAGAAAATGTATTGCTTTGTTAATCTCAGAGCTGTTGCGATATCACAATGTACAACAACTGTATCCAATTATAAATCAAGGACAAATGCTTATATCCATGTAAGCTGAACATAAGATTGCCTCAGACACAGTGGTAGCCATCATTGCCGTACACAGTCGTGTAGTGTGTCTGTGTGTGTGTGTACAGTATAAGAGGCTTTTTCCACTCGGCTTCATCTGACTGTCTGACAAAAAGGACCCCACTGGGCATGCATGTACTGACTTGCTGCATCTTTATGCCTCCCATTTCTTGATTAACAACAATGAGCGGAGAGGCTAGCCAAGCGTTGAGCCGCTCATGTAGGATGAGCCCTGTGCTGCATAGAGAGTGTGTGTGTGTGTGTGGGGGTCACCCTATGGGCTGCAGAGAAGGAGGCCGGCTCTGAACCCTGAGGAAGTCATTAGGGGACCAGTGACCTCACTGGTGCAGGGCTCAAAAAAGCTGCCCACCAGCATGATGTCATACTTCACATGTCATCCTTCATCACAGCGACACAGTGAAGACTCCAAAACTGTGAAAACTACATCATGTACCTGGCAGCTTTACCTCTGTTTGATGAACAGCGGTGGCCTCAAGGGAATCAAGCATCGCAGACTGTATCTACAAGCAATCTCAATGAGCCATGCTGCACCGAAACCAGGTTCAGTAATGGAAGGTGCAGTATATTAAATCCCTATGGATGTTCTGAATACACACATGACTTGTGTGTATTATGTCGCACAAAAACATTTCAGATTTCAAGAAACATAAATCAGAGTAATATAAAGAATTCCGCCTGTTACTTCTCTATAAACAGTATTTCAAAGAAAAAAATAATTATTATAGTAATCCAGGTCAATTTTTCCTACTGTTTAATAACTGCACGAAGCTAAATCATTTGTAGCTTTAAAATACATTTAAAGGCTATTACATATCTGGTAGTCTTTATTTCAGGAACTCAGGCCATTCTCTCTGGGAGTTATAAAAGTCTCCAGCCCCAGAAAATAAATACAAATGCAGCCACAGCAGCAGGTGGATCTCAAAGGTGGCACTATATTCCAATTCCAGATTGGGTCTTTAACGACAACTTGCACTGTGGAAGTGAATGGATGCACAATTTATCACCCATATTCCCTCACCATGTAGGACCAGGAGGACCAAGCATGTAGACTAATGAACTGCAGACTCTCCTCTAGGCTTCCCCTTTGAAATGATGGAACTACTCTGGATTTTCTTTCTTTCTCTCCTTCTGTTTTTTTAATTTGATCCTTAAGAAAATAACAATCCTCCTCGGCCCTTGCTCATTACTGCTTCAGCTGTGGTGACCATTAGGAAATGAAAATAACTTTGCTCATTTTGTGCAAAAGCAAAGGCCTGTAGGCTGAGAGTGTGAGTAAAAGAAAAAAAAATTGAATTTCTAAATATAACTTCAATGCTCACATGGCTGCTTACGCGCCCACATAGAGGAATGGTGTGATGGGATAGTTTACAAGGCCACTAAATTGCAAATAGAATCATTGTTTGGTGCAAAGCGACAAATAAGACATTAAAATCAAAGCGTACAAATATCTTCATTGTCCATTTCCTCATTACCCTCGTACGTGGGCAGGACACAAGCTGTGTGTGAGAAATGCAGTGTTGAAAACATGCATGATCTTACCAATAATGGTTTCTGTTGTTTTTAGCTCACTGGATGTAAGTCATGAGCACACACACTGGGTGACTACAGCCACACGACGATGCTGGTTTTCATGAGACAAATTTACTTCAGTCAGTTAAACATTATCACAGTTTCCCACAGCCATTCTCCAGTAAAAGTTCTGGGTTTACTTTGCAGTATGACATTGTGTGACTGTAAGAATGAACAGATCTCCAAATCCTGGATGTAAACTGATTCATATGACATCACTGGATGGTGAAGCTCATATTGTCCAGACTGTAGGGATGCAGTGCAATGATACGCTTTATAAAAGAGAACATGCATGATCTTTTTATTTACTTCTTTACTTCTTATCAAAGGATTTTGTTTTCTATATTATCCACTAAGGAGGTTTTTCCATTGTAGCATCTGAAATATTACACTCTTACTAGGTTGAATGTAGTAGAAAACTGAAAATGGAAATATAAGGCACACTCTCAGGCAATCAGCTTTTACTTTGAAAATACATCAGTCGAAATAACAACACCACTTTTAGCACCAATATGTCGTAAATTAGGAATGTGATATAGTACAACTCTTTGCAAACCCATATATCTACTGACTGGCTAAATGCTAACCATGCTAATTTATATTGCAGAGAGGATTTAGCAAACTCATTCCTGTCAGTTACACCTATGTAAAGCTCATATGAGCTAAACATCACTTCACTGGTCATACCAGACTAAAGGTTGTACAAAATAGCATAGTTTTGATAACCAGGGCTACCTAGCTGCTACTCGCTAGCCTACTTTTCTGCATACTACAAGAGATGAGGGCATAACATAAACAAGGAAGACAGTTAATAAGATCATATTTAAATAAAGTGTTAACTTATTGGGTTGGATTAACACTCTTACACTCTACTTGTCAATCCTATCGGTGTTGAAACTTGATTTGTGCAGTGTTAGGGGACCATGGCGCACAAGCATGAAGTCTCACGGTACTCGTACTTCATCGATTCACTCACTCCAAACACAAATGTGGTGGCAAGCCCGACGTATTTGGCAGAGACCAATGTCCAGTGGTTACGGGATGAATGGGCCACAATATTGCACTGAGTGAGCACACTCCCACATCAAGGCTGGACTGCTGTTTAAATCAAGCGGGCGGTCACACTCGATGTGTACATCACCACTGAGGCATGGTGAGCAATGAGACGCCTGTACAAGGCCCCTGCTGGCCCATTGCAGGGCTGGACTGCTGAGGCCCCTGGGCTGCCTAATCAAATCTGAAACCATCACATTCGCTAAGCTCTCAGGCAAGGATGCATGCAAAAGAAAAAAAAAAAAACAAAGAAAAAAACTACATCACTGATCATACCCCTCCCCCACTGCTCTTAAATTTTAAATACCACCATTAGGAAGGCATTACTGAGGAATGTGTAAGTAATGGAAAGACAGCACTTGATTTATTTCGGCTGCTTCCCCATCAGAAGAAGGTTTTAGAGAAAATCCCGGAGCCCTGTACTGGTCGATCCAGCCAACACAAAAACACTGATGTGCAGTACAGTATCTGGATCACGCACACGCAGCTGATAACTACAATATCCCCTCAATCTCTAACTTTCCAGACCTATGAAATTGATGTGTTTATTTAGCGTGTCCAAGCCAAAGCCGAGCAGTAATAGCCTTGTCGAGGGGGTGAAGATGGAATCCCGTCGCCTCACCATCGATGTAGGATAATGGTTTCCTTTGATGGAGATTTGGGCCATCTAAACATAATTAGGCAAGCGTGAACAATGATCTCCATAAAGTGCAGAGTACTAATTAAAACAGTTCAGCATTACAGCATTTCAAACATGACAATAAAAATAACAAGAGGACCCAAATGGATTGCACACTGTGCCAACACTTCCAAGGAAGAAAAAAACACTGTATCAGATATTCAAAGGGCATTAAATTTACCCTAATGGAAGCACAGCTCAGTAGAAAAATTATAATTATAGAAAAATATGAGCATTAAATTAATCACCTCTCAGTATATTTCTTTAATTGTTGTTTCCCTTCTCAAATGTAGAATTAAATCAGTAAAATTAAAACAAATTGTAAAATTCAATCACTAAGATCGACTCTGAGCAAGAATGAGAAAAGTTATTACATTAGTCACTCAAAACTAAACTGAACCAAGTGCTGCGAGGCTGTCTTTGGTGTTTACTGTATAACAATATCACACCAGGACTCTTTCCTCGTGTATAGGCCATACATTCAAGTTTTTCATTTAAATATATCTCTTTTAAGTCATAAGGTGACTGAGCCGATCGCTCACTGATGTATTGCAATATTTAGTAGTTGTTTATATTTCCAATTGTAGCGACCATAGACTGTATATTATAAAGACATACAACATGGCGGCTCCCCAAAAGTGAAGCCAATGCAACTCGATGGCCACCTGGTGGTTGGCTGCTGTATAGGCCATTAACCCTGCCTACTCCATGTCAGTGGATGGGACATGGGCCAACCTAAAAAGTAAAAGTACACATCAAATAATTTTGTTCTCATACTTTCCGTCATTTTTAGTTAGTTCTTATCACAGTGATGTTTTTTCAAGTGTTCATTTATCGGTTTTAATTTGTTATTTGTTGCGATATAGATTCAGTTGAGCCCATCAGCAGGACCTCGCAACCTCAGCTCCATCCACTGATCACTACTGCGCAGACTCTTGCTCCAATGTGCGCAAGATGGCAGCATTTATATCCAAGATATTTTCGCTTAATTTCTTGATAATGGGAGGAAGTGGGGACACACCGCCCAATCTTCAAATACAGTCTTAAATGCAATGGACAAGTTGCTGCTACTGCAAACTGAACCAAACTGCGGTTACAGATTCACAGTAAAAGTATTTAACTGGCCTATCCCAAGTTGACTTTTATCATGAGTCACAAATAATTCCATGTGTTTGCCAGTGAGCTTAGCGCTTACTGCTATCACTCATCAAAAATGCACAAGACTTGTTGTTTTCAGCCTTTTTTTAAAGGTGGATCAGTTTGACACACATGCATGACGCTACACACCTCCAACTTCTCCGCGGGATCAACAACTCAGCAACACAAAATCAGATCACCTTCACTCATATGATGTCAGAAGAAATATTGATACATTTAATATATTATAAAATGTAAATAATTTATTAATTCTGTGACGAGTGGTATTAAACAGCTATGTCACTAAATCAACCAGAACTGAAATCTATGAGAAATCTATGATTGCCCCTTTAAGTACTATGTGCCCTATGGACTCCATTTTTTTCTTTCTTAATTAATGATTCATAATGTAAGTGTTCAGTAAAGCCCAACTGATATCCTTCTGAATACTAAGCACCTATGCAGTCCATTATTGCTACTGTCTACAGCATTTAGATATCAGAAGACCGGAATAACAGTGAAAATGTTTCCAGCTGTGTGTGTGTGTGTGTATGCATGCATGTGTGTGTGATCCCAGTAGCCAGTCTCTTGAGAGGCATTGATTTGAAAATGAATGCAAGGCTAGAGAAAAATGGATTTCTTCCTTAAGATGTGACTTTATATCTCTCCTTTAAATCCCCGCAGCACTGTGTGCATTTGATTACACACTAAGAAGGAGGAAAATCTTTGCATCTTTATAAAATATTCATTGGAGTGGATGGGTGAGGCAAGGCTCTGTGGATGGTTGCTCGGTGATGGAGGAAATCTTTGGAAGTTCAAGAGGATAGAGGCAGAATTTGGTGTCTGCTGTGTAAATCACATAAGTAGGTCAGAGACTTAAATGCCCAAAACAGGCTACAAATCAGCTGGAAGTTTGTACCTCCATTAAAGACACGGTCCAAAATATTTAATGAAGTGCTCCTTTTTAATAAATGGTGTGCATCTCCTAAATGAGCTGATCAAGTGATTTACTGTTGTGAGATAGCTTTTGTTACAGCATCATTCATCCATTTCACACTGACAAAAGATTGATTTAAGATATGATCATGATTAAATTACAGCTGGATCCTTTATTATGCACTTGGCAGTCTTTGTTCTGCGCTGCCCGTGTTAGTTGGATATCTCTTTATATTTCCCAGTTTTATGTGCATGTGGTGACAGTCCTGCAATGATCACAAACTCCCAGTTGCATCAGCTGTCTCTTAGGTCTTACCACTGTGTGCCTCTCTGTAAGTGTCTGTTAAACTTGCATCACAAGCGAGCAAATACAATTGGGGTTAATATAGATCTTCCTGATAAATGGCCCAAAATGAATGCAAAGAAATTAGCTTTAAATAACAAATGCTAAGGTGATTAGCTATTGTCCTCTCTTGAATGCATGGGTTAGGTAAAACACAGATAGGCATAAAGTAATAGATTTGTATTGACATTATGACATAAAAACAACTAATTGTTAAGATGAAATTTCCAAAATGTCTTTAAGATGCTTATTAATTAAACTAAAAACAGAAAAATATGTGTTTTATTTCCAACAGGATGTCCATGTGACTTTCATTACACCCCAAAATAATTTAATCCCACAATGGTGATATTAATACGTGTGTGTGTGTGTGTGTGTGTGTGTTCAACTAGAGCTCCAACTTTCAGTCTCCATTTATACTTTATTTAGCTTAACTAGCTACTGATTCCCAATGCTAAGTCGGACTCAATGTGGACATAGTTTTCTGTGAGGGTTCCCTGATTTGAAAAGAAATAATGTGTTTACCTGAAACATTCTCTACCTGAAATACCGCTGTGTGGATTGTCTCTTTATAAAACATGAGTAGTTCTTTAGTGACTGATGATTATTTCCCGCCTGTGTGATGCTGTATGGAATCAAGGTCAAATGGGTAGAAAGGGAAATTTTGAATCCAGTCATACTTGGCGTTTTTAGAATACCAGAAGGTGTCACTGTTCATGCAACACTTACTCCACTGAAAACTGAAAGCTGACAGCACCTCCTCATGCAGTTTGTAAAGTATGTGCATTGATTATAGTTGAATAAGGATGGTTTAGAATATTATATACACTGTATACACTATAGGATTAATCAATCCCCTGCTTTACATTAGTTTATAACGAAGAATTACATTTTAAGATAATAACTGTCTAATTACAAATTAACATAATAACATTCTAAACTTACTTGTTTTAAGTTGCTACTTATGATTATATAGCCATTATACATCTATAATAATATACCAACTCTCTATTGTATACTTTATTACTTCTAAATTATTAAGGAATGAGGTGTAATTTGACTAATGATCAAACAGCTGATGTGAACCAAAAACAAAACAATACAGCAAAGCAAAGCAGAAAAGACGGACAGGGTGCACACGCGGACACTCAGACTTGAGTGGAGGGGCTTGTCAGAGGAGTAATACCCCGTGCTTGGTATCTTCAAAACTGACTGGATGACAAACATGTCTGTCAGCACTGTGCCAATATAGTTTAGGGCCTCTCGTGATGGGGCACACACCCAATGACAGAAGCAGGTCATTTCCGCTCCCTGGCATCATAAATCCACCGTCTGGCCCCTGTCCGGCTGCTGATGCTGCAGAACACCACACACAGTGGACCTGTCGGAGCACCATGAGCTACTGCACTGTCCCCATGGCACACAGACACACACACACACACACACACACACACACACTACGTGGCAGTAGCTCCCAGCACACTGTCCCATCTGCTCTTGTATGGCATTTCAGGTGAGTGAAAATCTATCTATCTATCTATCTATCTATCTATCTATCTATCTATCTATCTATCTCTGTTTAGTTTTTGTTATAGCTTACAGAGCACCTTCCAGGTTTTTTCTCCCCCTTGTCAAGGAAGAAAGTGAAGCTGCCATGCTGTGGTTCACCTGTCCTTTGTGCAGAACCTGACAGCTCATATTCCTGTCTGCAGTAAAAACTGCACTTAATATACAGTAGCATTGCAAGAATACAGTGCGAGCACGTCAGCGGGGGGATGAGGGATACTGCACATAATATATTCATGTTTGCTTAAATCAGGCTCAAGGTTAAAACAACACCTATTTCTCCTGGCGTCACATCTCTTTGGCAGAACACAGAGTTTCCATGTGCCAAACATGACACCTCCACTCACTAATACACGAGAAAATGAAGGATGAATGATAAATAAGTCTGCATTTTTCACCACCTTCCCCGATATACCCCACCCTCATGTTCTCCTCCTCCCCTAGACAGAAATACAAATAGGTCATCGAGCTTCAGCCCCCTTGTGCCCTAACATGCGGTGACAGTCTTTAAATTCCAGGTTGAAGCCCCTACCCTGAGAGAAAAAAATATTTGAAACCCCCATTTAGCATGAAAAGGTATTAATGTTTCCCTACATAAGGTACGCAAGGCGAGGGATCAAAATATGTGCTTTAGGGAAGCCATGACCGCTTTCAGGAAGCCATGACCGGGGTTGAGCGGAATGCTAAATGCCATACATCCTCAAGGTTATCTCTGAAGACAGAGCCCTTTTGGAATCTGCCTCTGCTTTATTTTCTTGAATGCATGCATCACGCCAGCCGAACGGAAAAAGATGAAGGTGACTCCTGGAGCAAGTCAAACGCTCCCTCTCTGTGCACACTGCCCGGCGGTTGAGGGGTGCAGAACCTGGCTGTGTTCAGCAATGAATGGTTGTGATTTAAAGGGTCCGTATCAGGCGGTATTCGGTCTCCGCGTGCAGCGTGTGGTTCTGTCTCTGGACCGGGATTAGGCAGAGGTACAGTATGAGCCAGGGGCTAACACAAAGCACTTAAATGTGAAAAGTGTCATTTCCATCCCCAAGTCCCTGAATATTGAAATTAGGTCATCAGTGCAGCAGAGGCCAATTTTCACCCTCATATATCATGGCTGCCCCTGCACCCAAGGTCTCATTACACCATACATGGTCAATAAGCCATTACCATGCAGCAGACAATGTGTAATGTTCGCACAAAGACAACGTGTCTGCTGTACAGTAACAGCAGTGAGTCAGTGTTTGTGTCAAACAACATTTCAGGGCAAAATACATATGTTCACGTGTTATGTTGTGGGGAAATAGCGCTAACTTGAACTATTCAAACTGTTGTGATGCTAGTGCTTGATTGGAAATGAACGGAGGAGCTTTTGTATGCAGAGTCCTGGCTTTTTTCCCCCCAACATCAGTTTGCCACTGTGATATTCATTTGTTGGAAGCTGTGCTGCATAAACAAACAACGCCCAAGGCTACAACTGGCTGGTTAAACAACCACAGGCTGTTTTCTCTTTTCTCCACCATAGCACATTGTAAATTCCTTGTTGGACCACAACATGCTCTGCTCTGTTCATTTAACAAATAGCCTGCACGTACTTATAATCCCCTTATAATATTAAATAGTATTTATCTGTAGACCTCGGAGAGTGATGTTTATGATTAATGTCGAGGCTTTAATTGATTGATCACAAATAACAGATTGTAAAAATGTGTCAAACATCATGTGAGTATGACGGTGGAATTGTTTCAGTAATGACTGAATGTTTTACACCACATATCCCCCCCTAAGTCGGTAATGATATAAACGTTCCTTTGTTTGTTGGCATCCTACATTTCTTCTTGCCATTACCCTGCAATAAACTGAAGGCATCAACATTCTTCTAACAAACCAAAGGCAGATTGAGGCCCCTGGCTGCCACTGCCGTAATAAATGGGGCAAATCATTGTCACAACCCATGTTTCTTTCTCCTTTAACGTGGTTACATGACTGTTGCCGGGACGTTTATGGACTGCCTGATCCAGTGCTGGCAGATTAAAACAAAATCAAGCCAAACCGGTTTAAACCTCTTCTGTGACGAGTCTGCCGGCGTGTACTACACCAAAAAAACAAACATTTTATTAACAATAAAACATTGTTTTATTTCATTCTGTCGCTCCGATCTGATCTATTTTCCTCAACATTTTTTTCTCCGAGTACCTTCTTCCTGCTTGTGAAAATGGGGTTTGTATTGATGAGCTGGGCCCAATATTGATTTCCCATCATTCCTGGTGTGGACATTTTCTGGTCTATTATACTACAGTCGCAGCATATTCCCCTAGCAGCCGTAAAGTGGATATATGGACAACCTGACCTTGGCAATATGGAGATAATGAAATATCCTTAATGACCCTTCCTGAAAGATTTTACAGGCTGGACTATAGACTGCCAACCCATGTACAATAATAGTTAGCGGAGGAGGATTTTAGAGGCCCAACTAAATCTAGAGCTCACTACACATATTGGGAGGACTGTTAACTTGTCTATTTTACTAGGTTAATGTAACCATTAAGGGCACACAGTTATATGATAGCAGCTAATATCCCAGACTGGTTTATATTTAAGGGCAGTGTAAGCCATTGCTCTCTGACTCATGCTGTTATCACAGAGAGAAGGGAAACATGGTCTTTGCTGCAGCCAGTACTTTATGTGCATGTGATGGGATTTGATATAAGAAGCAAATATGTTTAAAGTGGATGATGTTCATCCATAATAGATGCTTCTGAATAATAATAATATCTCCTGTTTAGCATACGTACACTGGGTAAATGTTTTATCACTAATGGTACTTAGGTGCAAAATTTTAAGTGTTTATAGACACAATAAAAACTGATAACATAGTCTAGCATATAACATAATGGCTGTGTAATAACACTAATGAGATAAAGAGCATTTAAGGTTTTATTCATGTGTTAATAATTAATCATTAATGTTAATTTATTATCATGTTTGTGACATTAATCATCTCATGAAATACTCATAATCAGTATATTAACTGTCACTGTAAGGCAGCCCGTTACATACTTGTATCTATTATATAATTATAGAGGTCTTCAGTTTTCTCCACATTCTCCACATTTACTTCTTATGGACACAGTTTATATTTATATTTGAGATATAATGTGTTTGTGATGCAACCGTTATTCATATTTATGTTTGGAAACACAAAAAAAATGAAGATTTAGTAAGAGATTGATCATCATCAACATTCAGTTTTAATATAAGTAGTGAATGTTCAAACATGATGACTTGCGTTGGAACATGTTCTCATAGTGCATAGATGCACGTTCATGCTCAGCAACATGAAACTCTCTATAAACTAAAATGTATAACTGCGCATATCTGATCATTTTTAGAGCATACGAAATGCACACTTTAAATTAGGTGTCCTTTAAGGGTAGACTAGGATAACACAATATTATGAAGTATTTATTTGTGCATTTATTGCATTGTCTCGATATTATACCTGAAACAGGCATGTCCACGTTTATGTGAAGGTTCCTGGTTTTACTCAACAAATATTCTTGTAGCAATGTTAGAATAATATTTCAGTGTGTTACAGCTTGTATGTAACTTTCATGTACTTTTACGTGCTTCTACATGTGTGAAGTGTGTGCAGTGTTTGAAGCTGCACAAAGATGTGATTATAACTAATGAAGAGATGTGGTTGTGTAGTATGATCACAGCTATGTTAAACTGCTATCAAGCAAACATTAGTTGTTCATACACCATTTATAAACATGATATCATAGATTGTATATAAAAATTAATAAAGCGACAGCTCCCCAAAAGTGAAGCCAACGCATCCCGATTGCCCCCTACTGGCTGGCAGCAGCATTGGTCTCCTCCATGTTATCCAATGGCGCATTGGCAGAAACAGAAAAGTCCTGATCTACAGCTTACCATGATTGATTGGTCGAGCCCATGTATTGGCAGGATACCGATACTGCAGCTCCATCCCTTGATTGCTACTGTAAAGACTGGCGTTTGTATAATTGGGATAATCTGGCTTCATTTCTGGATAGTGCATCGTTCTTCTTACATACAGTGAATGGTATTTTCAACTGTTAACAAATAGTCTAATAAAATAATTTAAATCTCTATATCTGCATTCAACCTCAATATCATGTATTAAAACCATCAATTCACTGTGTATAGTCCTTAAAAATGCGAAGCGGGAGAGTGGGTTAAGTTTTGCCATAATTCGCGAGGATTCCGTGAAGCTGCAGCCAAAGAAAGGGAGAAGAAATGTCTGTCTGAACTCTAGTAGTACTGTAGGTATTTAGGTGTCAGAGCTGGTTAGGTGTCAGCAGGTGAAAAAGGGAGATCATTATTCACATGTCATGCTGACAGTTGTTTCAGAGATACGCGCCGATAGCAGCTGATAATCATCCCCAGAGCGAAGCAACAATGAACTTGCCCTACCACTCCACTGTCTTCAGAACACTTCAAACATGCTCCACTTCAAACACAAAAGAAGCCATCTTCCTTTGATGTCATTGTCAAAAGATGAGTTTTGTTCCATCACATTTAAACTCCACCCCCTCTCCTGAAACCTAGACGGAGACGTGCGAGAAACAGATTTTGAACATGAAAAGAGCAGCTGTGTTGGCTGATACAGCCCCTCTATCCCCAGGCTGCCACCTCTCTCCTCTTTTGCCTCAGCAAAGTAGGAAATACACTCTGAGCGGTGTATTACCGCAGTAAACAATGTTTATACCGTTCTGCAGATGGAGGCAATCATGTTAATGTGAATAATGTTTATGGAGTATATGGTGCAGAATGCATAATCATCGCTGACTCTCTTGCTATGATCTAACTATAAGGATCTATGGTAAGCCAATAAGGAGTCGTTGGAACACACAGCATAATATCTCCAGCTTTCTCTTTGTGCAGGTCCCTTTACTAAACGGGACCTGGTTGCAGAGGCAGCTGGCTGAGCGTGTCTGCTCCTGCTGAAATCTCACCACAGACACGGCTGCTCCGTAATGACTATAATCACGGCAGATAAGCAACTAGTGCATGGGAAGGAGGGTGGAGATCAGAGGGCGAAAGAAATGGAAGGAGAGAAAAAGTAATTGAATCTTTTAGAGGCACATTCAGATGAAAGCCATTGGCTGTGTGGGAGATGCTTTTCAGTGAATGACATTTAGATTACAGAGGTGCCCTGTTCACCATCACGGTCAATACCACCATCTTCACAATAGCACACTCCTAAGTCTCAGTAACGCTGCTCTCACAATAAAGAGGGTATTTCAGCGGTGATGTGGATTTTGGGGGATGCTGAGATCTCTGTGTGGATTTAGCAGGGAAACACTTGCTCTGCATTAAAATACATTATCATTTCTACAGCAGGTTATCTGTTTTGACTGCCTTGCATGGTCATCATCGGTATCACCCTTATCATGATGCATCACCAGCAGAACAGTTGTTACATTCAAATGTAAGGATGTTCAGTTCCTGCTGCTGTATGGTCATTTGAAATATTCATTGAACTGCCTTATCAAAATGTAACCCACGGCAACTTACTCCCCCAGCAACCCCCACCTCCCGCCTGCTTTTATCCTTTCTAGCCCCTGTATTGACACAGACCGGCATATTCCTAATATTAGAGGGATCACATCTTGCCCCGGTGACACACTTCAAATGTATCTCAGATTAATGATATATCATGGTAAGGGATCTACAAAAACCATTAGTAAGCCTGACACTTTGACGTCAGATTTTAAAAAATTTCCAAGTAATCTTTTTGATTTATGAAAGTGTGTCCAGGTTCATCGGGAGTGATTCCAGATTTATCACATCCTGGTTAGAATTATTAATGATTTTCAATTTGTAAATCTGATGCTGCCATGTTCAGAGGAGCTCCGCGGAATCACCAAAGGCTGATTTCAGAGTCCCAGGTTTGCTCCTGAAGCATGATTACTTTATCAAAATATTGCTACCTATGACTTACATTTCACTTATTTTCCACTCTTGCAGAGCTTTTCCCATCACCTTCATTTCTCTCTCCTCACGTACGAATGCCACACACATTTTTCAAAAAGCTGCTTCTAAACACCAGAGCGGCCACAGCTTATGTCATTGCTTGGCTAATCTTCGGAAGTTAGACATTGCACTATTAGTTCCAAGTTCCTGACACATGCACTTTTAAGGACCCACTGTGTCAACATGTCAAATGGGATGTAGCGCGCAGACGGCTGTACATTGCAATCTTTCTCAGTGTGGAAGAGAAGCACCGCTAAGATCATCATCACTTTCCAAAGATAGCCAGCTACGTGTTGATGCCAAGGTTTGCTTTGATGTCATGTCAATGCATCAGTACAACTGCTTTTCTGCTACTTACCGTGAACGCTCTGCACTGAAATCATTTCTGTGTGCGCTGCCCTTTGTGTGGCATATGCCCATTCAGACATGAATAAGAATGGCACTTTGCAAGTAAGCACTATGAACACATAACAAGATGTATGGGTGTGACACCCTTTTGCTGAAATGTGCTTTTCCGCTGGAGCCGCTCAGAAAAAAACGGTTGACATGGACTATAAACATATAAAGACCTCACAGCCGGGCTTGTTTTATAGGAGCACCTCATAATTACTTGAAATGCTCGACTCCATAAATTACAGGGTGACGATTTCGCCAGCATTTCTGGCTAATTTTTGTTCCTCACGTCTTCACGACGGGTCCCACTTCAAAGGGAGTCGGTGGATGTACGAAAGTGTTGATAAACCTCTTAAGTCCCCGCTCTCAGATAAATACAGCCCTTCATCACAGCCATGATTCACTGCTGATAGTGCCAAAATGAGCGTGTTAGTCGTAGTGTCTCTTTACTTATTCAACAGACTCAGCTGCATTGTTCCGTCTGGTAAATACCACACACAAGGTGTTGATGTTTGATGAATCTAAAAGGACATTTCATTTTGGGCACCTTTTTATAGTGCCCGTCTCTGCTAAAACTTCTGGGTCAAATGACGTATGACGAGGAAACAACACACTGCAAGTTGTTTTTATTCCTCTGCTGTTTATAGTGGTCACTCATAATGGATCACAATTATTCATTGACGTTTGCTTCGTAACGTGAATAAAACGTTAATACATTACCTTCTTGATACACTGAGAGACACCCACTGGCCGAGGTTACACTGAATGTTGAATGAATAGTGTGGCAATTCAAAAGTATGTCAATGCTCTGCTTTTGCTGAAGGTGAAAAGTCTCATATATGCATGGGAAATAAATATGAGGCTACAACCAGCAGTTAGCTTAACAAAGACAAGAAATAGGGCATAGAGCTAGGATAGCTCTCTCCAGAGTAAACAATCTGTCCGTGACAGCAAACTTTCTAAATTTCTTTCACCTTTACAGATCTTTACTGCAGTTGATAGATGGATTATGTTGACTTCGGACCGAGCCAGACTACCAGCCTCATGTTGTCAGTCTTTATGTTTAGCTTTAAGAGGGGTAGCCCTCTTCTCATCTAACATTCATGAAAGAGATATTTCCTGAAATATCATATTTCCCAAAACTAGTCCTCTAAAATGAACAACTTTTTTCTCTCTAACTGTTCATACTCTATTAACATAACATAAATGCTAATGATAATGATGGCCCCTATGACTCCATTATGGCCTGTCTCTCTCTCTGCAACCCACACAGACAAGATCCTCCTGCACAGTGATTAAACTGGAACAATTGCAAATGTGAGGAACACCAGAGTGCTAACTGGTAAACAGGCAACTTGGCATTGATTTCTCTGCTACAGAAAGCCCAGCCAGAGCAAGGCGTGTAGCACTCTGAAGTTGGACCAAATTCACTTACACACAGAAAAAAAAAGAGTACAGAATATTCCTTGTATTAGCCGCAACACTGCCTGCTGTGCTGCTGGTTGTGTTTTGAAATCATAGAAAACAATGAAGAATATCTGCCATTGAATTGCTTCTACATGAGTCTTTTGTTTCCTGTGGCTGCGTTTCCACTGTGTGCATAAAGGTGGACTGTAACTGTAAGAATCAGGATATGTTGAAATATTTCCCAATAATGTAAAACATTAATTCACCAACTGAAGGCAGATACTACATGCAACACTGAATTTGTTTTATTGCTCCAGAAACCAGTTTCCCCGATGTAATAAATGCTTTGTGAGATCTTGCACGTTGGTGCCAAACTGTGTAGTGCTCCATGAAAACATGAACCTGATGCTCTATCTGTTGTTTCCATATTAAATTACTTTAAAATTACTAAACAGCAATAATGAAATGTGAAGAAACTGAATAATCTAAAACTAGGGAGAGAATATGGATATTGTCCCCTGTAGAATTTGGTCACGTGTCTGATGCCTACTTGAGTATCGATGCTTATATGTTACCAAAAGTCATTGTAAGGGAACAAACAGCCTTTGTGTACCCATGGGTCTCCTGTATGTAAAGTTAACACTACTGTCTTATCATAAAATGTATTATTCGAAAATAATCTCTCAGAAAGTGTGATGTAGTCCACAAAATGCACCAATGCAGCTCTACAGCATGTGATATGATGTTTAACATTTTAATATAGTACATTTTAGGTCTTGCTTAAAATAAATTCTCTAGGAAAGCCTTTAAATGCCTGATTTATAACAGATTTTAATGCATGTTGTTTGTTTTTTAATATTTTCTATTGTGTTATCTTTCTTTTTTTTTTTTTTGCTTTGTCTTGTAAATTTTGTATTTACAATTCTGTAAAGCATGTTGTAACCTTGTTTAGATAAGTGCCATAGAAATAGAGTTTTACTATTATTATTATTGTAAACTAAGTGAAGATGCACTAAGATTTAAAGTTCAGACTTCTTATCGCTGCGGGGAGACTTATAAACAGCCCATAAGTCTGAACTGTTTTCGTAATAAATTAAAATACAGTCAGACCAGTTCAAGTGTTACCAAGCGGGGCAAATTGGTTTTCTGTTTAATTGGTTCCTTTTATTTTTGTTTTTACAGTTGTTTTGCCAATTGGTGAATCAGTGTGATACAGTGTTTATTGCTTTTTGGTAAAGAGCCCAGGGGACTTTGTGTATTGCTGTGGAAATAATTAACAGAGATGGAGGGGTGGCAGCAGAAGAATTTCAAATGAAATGACGGCTGTCTCCCCACAATCACACATTTAAATTCTTCTTGTTTTTCCTACTGCTGATTTTTGTGTTTCCTCTTAATGTTGTCCTGGAGTGCAGTGTTTTTACCGTATGGTGAGGAAAAGCTTTTTTAACTCTTCCCAGAATATTCGAATATTAAGCACTGTCTTTGTCAGTTCTTTGGTCTAAATGCAAAGGGGGGATGGTTTCCCAACCCTCTCATCCCATTATGTGTTGTTGTATGGACACGAGGCTGTTGACGCCTAAAGAGCTGCCCACAAGAAAGGCTGTAATATACAGTATGTTGCTCCATTTCCCTTGTAAGAGCTCAAGATGATCTAGATGTACTTAGGAGATTGGATAAAGGAGTCACACCTAAATCTTTATATTTTGTCAATAACAACCCCGTTTAACATTTTGACCCCATTCAGCTGCACCCTTTATTCAAATTTGCATTTAATTTGAGCAGGTAGTGAAACATGCTCAAAGAAGAAACAGAGATATGCTGATTCTTCCTGATTGTTGAAAGAAGAATATGTGAAACATTTTCTCTCATCACTAAAACTAGAGTAAACATGTCTGTTTGGAATGGACTGTTAGCTTGACCTGTGTCGATCCTCGGAGCTACTTACAGAATTATTACTTGTCATTAGTGAGTCCTCCTAAAACAGTTACACAATAGACTGTCGTGTTTAATTGTTTGTGTGCTGGAAGTTGTGTGCAGAGCTTTTCATGAACAGTCTATGCTGCAGAGTGACGTTAGAGAACTTTGTGTTCATTCTACCTGGTTTAACTGCAATGAAGCGGTTGTGCATCCATGATCGACCAGATTCTTTTTACACAGATAGAATAGTAGGAGAATAAAAGGGTTTCAGTTTGGACTGTATAAAATTGTGTCTCTGGTAATATCACATAGATATTCCTTCTCCTATGACGTCATTCTTTGTGGAAAAAGTGTTTCGTAGGCATTCTAGGTGGGATCGTGAGTGTGAAAACCACGTCGCTCTCTCCCTGCCAGTTCGTGCCGTCCTGACAGGCTTTGACAAAGAGAGCTGCGAGCTAACAGACTTGACAACAAGTGCCTGCGACAACCATACAAATTAAGGATGACTTATGATGAAGTATTGTGGTCGGAGCGGCAAGACAGAAAGTACCAGGACTTAATTTGTGTCAGACCAGCAATGATGGTAATGAATTCCTGTGGTCGGGTTGGACTCGGTGCCAAGGTCTTGAAATTCATGCAGTGAAGATCCTGCATGTAGATTGAAAATACACAGCGCAGTCATTTATTGCTCGAGCAGTTCTCCAATGCAGACCTCTTTTTTATTTTAAGTGAATCATTTCTTCGATTTTAAGTCCTTCCCAATTTTTGTACAGAACAGATTTTTTGGTTGTACCTCTGACCACAATTTTCTAGTTCATTTTATGCTGGAAGGTTCTCAGGCACTGGAGGCTGATCATTTTATCCATACAGTAAATGACCTTTTATTGAGAATGTCAATAGGAGGATCTGGTTACCTATGTTGAGGGAGAGGGAGGAACTTAATTGCTCCCAGTGAGTGCAGTCTGAGGACTTGATTAGACCTTGAACCACTTCTCATGTTTTTCATTTGTGTGGTGACGACCTTCCTCCCGACTGAAATCAGCCCGGGCTCATTCCATGTCCAGCGCTCTCTGGAGATTCATGCCCCAGTGACTCCGACTGACTGCTGACTTCATTCTGGTAACTCTGAAAGGAATCTGTTAACTCTTTAAAAAGCATACAGGGTTCATTAAATATATTGTGAAAGGAGTATTTTACTATTTCTCCTAGCAGTATGTTATCTTTAATACAGAAAGTAATTTTACGTGGTTTTACATAAGAAAAAGCTTATTCGAGTATTTATAATCGTATACCCAAATATAGAAACACAATTTCTGATTCTTTTCTTAACTGAAAGTACTATTGTATTTTCTACTTAATGATACTGTAAAACAAGATAGTGAAAATGCTGGTGGCAGGTATAGGGCTGCTGTCTTCTTTTAAACCTGCTTCTGCTGTTTTTATTAGATCAAGGAACTACAGCCTCAAAAAAAAAAGAAGAAGGAGGAGGAGGAGAAAAAAACGGAAATCACAATTATAGCGCTCAACTGACCCACCTGCCATTAACAAGATGAATTAGCCGGGTCCATGCTAGTGACAACAACTACAGAGGGAAAATGATCCTGGTGCCTCATAGACCTGGGCTCCCAGACACCACCAGGAAGCAGACAGGGGCCGCTCGGACCCCAGAGACCCTGAGAGAGGGGGAGGGAGAGAGGGGGAGGGAGAGAGGGGGGGCAGCGAGGGAGGGAGAGAGAGCAATAAACAAGATAAACACATTTACTAAGGCTGCGATTGTGTGGAAAGAGTGATAGAGGTTTACTTCTTGTGCAATAAAATAAATTATGCAGCACAGTGGTGCAGATTGTAGCGCAGATCAACATAGTAGCCACACTGGTTCCTCTGCTTTCTGTGTTGGTTCTCAAAGCACACTGGAGCTTAATGCAGAGAAACGTGAAAGGCTCATGAATGCAAAGGAACAGGGTGTTGTTCCAGTGCCTCTGACTGGTATACCACAAAGATTACATTTATTCTTCCTTTGATTTAATCGTGATAAGTCAGTGTCAGTTTGGCAAAATGCTGCTGTATCCACAACATACAGTTGCTCTCCGAGGCTATGGAGGAAGTTTCATTTTATCTTGGTGACCCTTGCATGATGTTGCATTGTAAGGACTAATGCAAAGGGAGATGCTAAGAGAACAAAACAGTAAAACAAAATAATACAATGTGTGTAAATACAGTACAATACAATACAACTTTATTTATCCTAAAGGCAATTTGGTTAAGGGCGATTCAAAATAAATTCAAAATACAGAAATGCACTGACAAACATCCAGTAAACAATGACACAATAAACAACAAATAAAAGAGCTCTACAGTTGTGTTGCGCACAAAATATAATATATATACTTTATACATGTGTTCACTTTGGGTAACTAAATATCACCATAATCCAATTTAATCCTGCACATCTCTTGTACATAAATGCTGAAATCCTCATGATGCAATTTAATAGCAACTTTTGTGAGAGCTGCTCGAGTGGGAAATGCCCCGTAGTTTTTAACACAGGATTTTGGTTACAAAAAAAAAAAGAAAAGAGTCTTCCAGTTCTCTCACTTCAGACAGCTCCTTCCACAGCCACAGGATACAAAATATGTTTTCACATTCCTCCTGGTGAGTTAACTGAAATTCACATGTATACTGTAAAAGCTTCTAGACTCCATATCAACGTGCCTCACACTTCTACAACAAGATCCCAGGATGATTATGAAAAGGGAGAATTACACACGTTTAATTCGGGAGAAGAGTTTCAGAGGAAGTTTGAGAAATGTAGGAAAATCTGCCGTGATCCAGTAATTACAACTTACAGTGAAAAACAAATATGCAGATTTCATCACATGACGTCTTATTATATGTTGTGTACAACCTCGGTTAAACTTAAAGCAGGCATCCTCTAAACCCAAATCAAACACATAGTTTTAAGAATGAGAACATGTGACTGTGAGTGTTAAGTGCAGAGTAAAAGCTTCACAGTCTTAAGTGTAGACAGGCAATAATTACAATTTCATGTTCAGTTGTAATGTTGGAGATGGTTACAAAGACCAGATGTGCACTAGTGGTGGAGGACGTTACCCAAGGACACTTTTTTTTCACACACCACCAGATTAAAGTGAAAAGAAGCCAAAAAGCAATGATCAGGAATCTCGCGCAATACAAAGGAAATGACTACAAATCCTCTTCGTGATAATATTCTCATATGGTCAATATGTGTGTGCTCGTCAGGTTTGATAGCCAGGGGTGGTTGGATGACTGATGGCATGTAAAATATGACTTCATGCCGGTGGGCAGCTTTTTTTTTTGAGCTCTGCACCAGTGAGGTCACTGGTCTCCTAATGACTTCCTCAGGCTTCATTGTCAGCCTCCTTCTCTGCAGCACAGGTCTCCCTCTCCACAGTGCATGGGCCCAAACACACGGCTGTAGCCTCTCTGCTTATTTTTCTTTGTCAAAGGTAGAAGGTACATATGTGGAATCATGTTTTAATATTTCTAAAACCTTGTAAATGTACAGAAAGTCTTGGAAATGTTATTTAAAAACTGACCATAGCATAAATTGATTTTAATGGAAAAATAGGATAAATGCATGCCTTAATTAATCAGCAGTAAATTATTACATTTGTTTTTTCATCATTTCTTCAAATTATTTTTAATGTAATTTCAAAGACTGGATAATAATGCTCTTATTACATTAACCATGTAATGACATACATCCTGCTGACTTGTATAGGATTAAAAATCCCATGCAAGTCCCTGAGAGAGAAACCTGTGCGATGGTGTTTGCGAGCTCAAGTTCTGGTCGCTGGACAAATATGTCCTCGGTATAACCGCCTCACATCTGTATTTGTTCTGCTCTGAATCATAGGTGGCCCAAAGCTGTCTTGATAAATAGCTACTCCAGGCAAGTATGGTGTATGCTCTCTGACACTATAGGTCACATAACCTTGTTGTCGGGACTAAGACTAATGCAATGTGAAGTGTCAAGTTATTATACTGAAACTAGACTGTGGAGCGGAACCTGAGCCACTGTGGTGATAGCAAGGAGGTGATACAAGGCAAGGTGAATGTAAAAAGGTCATAAAAGGAGGAGATACAGAGCAAATGAGAGGGTATGGAAGGGAAAATATTTGACACTAAGTGGGTCTTGTTGGAGGTGAGAGGGGGCACCGAGGTTCGAGGTAGTCAAAGAAATCATAATTGGCTGCTCTGAGCCGGAGCGATGCAAAACACAATGCTGACTTGATAGTTGCACATGATGCCAGGAAGGGAATGTGTTTGTTTATTTCAGGAGAACTAAATAATGCAGTAATAATCCTCCTCACCATGTCTCCCGAGCAAATGCCTCAGCACCTGTCAAGAATTTGCAGTATGTTGTCTATTGAGAGAGTTGCAAGGAGAAAACATGTTATTATTACAAAGCCAAGTAAACTAAAGTAATTGTCTGCAGATGGCAAAAACAAGCCACAGCTGTTAATACAGTGTGAAACATAAGATATGAAATATAAATGTAGCAGCGAGGGACTGAGAACAAACTGCATCAGACCAAAAGCTAACGACTTCCCATTACAGCGTGTAGCCTATAGCCACGCTGCACTAGTACACGCAGGAGGGAAGATGTTTCGGAAAAATAAGTTGTTTTTTCGATTATCAGTAATTATCAGAATCAAAGCAGCCGGGTGGATAAAGGGTTTGGATCGATTTCAGTCCGATTAACAATGCACTCATTTGTTAAAAAAATGGAGTAGTGTGTATTTCATTTTCATTAAACATGTTGTCTGTTCTAAATAATCATTTTGAACATGACAGTCACAAGATCACAGTTAAAGCAATAGATCAAGGTTTTAAGACTGAAATGAGGAGATCACACGTACAGCTAAAATCAATAGCCACTGACCTTAGCTTAGCATACAGCTTATATACAGTATATATAAATATGTGCTCTTCTTTGTATTGAAGTAATTTTTTTCTCGCATCGTTATCTACTGTGCCAAAGTAGTGATCGGGAGATTGAGTCGAAGCATCGAGGTCACACCGATGCACATGCTTGACCAATTGTTACTCAGTCTCAGCTGTCAATCACAATAATTCACGCTGTTTTTATAGCATTAAATAACTAATTAAAACCGAACTTACTTCAAACGCTTTAACAAGAACAAGAACTAAAATAGCAAAATCCGGCTTTGAGAAAAAATGTTTTTGACAAGTATTTTAACTTTTTAATTTGGTCCATGTCCCATTAACTTACAAAGAGGAGTTGGGATTTATGACCTGGAGCGCAGGCAGCCACCAGGTGGCGATCGACTTATATGCAGCCGATGAGAGAGACGTTGGCTGTAGTTTAGCTAGCATCTAATTTTTCCTCTCATGAGGCAGTTTAATAAAACCCTGGCATTGATTTGTTCCTCAAAATGAAAATAATTCAACTAGTTTGTGTGCGTCTTGGTGTCATTGTGACATTGTGACATTGGTCGATTCACATGTATTTGTCTTTTTCCACTGACTTTGTATATAGTGACATGATATACTTTCTTTGGAAAAGCCTCCACAGCGACGCACTATAGGACACAGAACAGAACACCACCAGTACAAGCCTCATGAAGACAAAGAGACACACTGAGATCATTATGAAGCATCCTAACACTGTATGTGATGATCTGTATCTCTGCTGCTATAAGACAATGGCTTTGGTGCAATTCCATAGTGGACTCATTTCTGGGTCCAGTTGCACTAAGAACAAATGACTGCTCCGTCCTCTGTAGACTCGTGCACATGGACAGCTACTGCAGAAACAACATCCAGGTTATAAACCTCACATATAAATCTGTCTGTAAAGCTCCTTTAGTACTTCAATGCTGCTCTGAATACTTGCAGAAGCTTTTGATAATGATGCCCAGCATGTGGCCGTCCTCTTTTGAATCGTCACATCTCCAGCACTTGAACATGTAGCATTGGATATTTAACAAAACATTTTATATTGTGGAAAAAAAAACATCAGAGAACATGTTGTCACTTTAGGTAGACTTGTCACTTTATACCTTTTCTGAGCTTGTAAATGAATTTGGTCTGTTGTCTGGTATACTTAGTCAATGACCCACTCGCCTAATCTTGAATAACAAATTGCCTCAGCCCCTTTATCTTTTTTCCAGACGTTGACAGCAGGATCGTTTGTTTTTGGATGTCAGGATATACATCCAAGTGAAAAGAGGGAGACAGAGACAAAAATACTGGGAGCGAGACGAGGATGAGACAAAATCCTGGTGAGTACTAAACTAAATGACATTTAACTTAAAAAGACAAGAATAAAAAGAAGATTTTTTTGTATCGCTATTGCATTAGTTAAAATATTTTTCTGAATCAATTATTTTGAGATATTTCCTGATATATATATAAGACATGAATGGGGTAAAAATGTCTCCAGGAATCAAAATCCAAACTTCCACAGCACCTTCTTTATTTCCAGGGCTACATTTCTTTTCTAATAAGTGTTCTCAATAATACAGCAACATTTGTTGCTTATAAGTCACAGAATCACCCTTCCTTCTTGCCACACAGCACTCGGTTGACCTTGCCCTTCGGATCTAATCAAGCATTCCCATCCTTCTTAACAGTTACACAATCGTCCATGGACTCACTCTCCCAACTCTTGGCTGACATACTGTGCAACAACACCAACAATTCACAGTTAAAACCCACTGACTTCCTGAAGTATCGTCCTTGACTTTATAAAGCTTTTTTAAAACCGATACACACAGTTAGTTACGGTTTATATTTTAAACTATAGTTTTGAAGTCAAGACAATGCCAGTGATATTTTGCATAATACTTTGTCATCTCCTGCAGAACCATTCACTGTAGGTAGATGATGAAAATTAGATGCTTGCCTATGATGTGTATGTTACAACAACAATTAAAAGAGCATGGTGCACCTGAGGTCGAACAAAATGTTGAATTAATTTCCTTAGACATTTGTTGAGGCAAGTGAGTAGACACCCGACCCCATTCGTTTTCTCTCTGGCTCAGACAGGTTCAGACAGAAAATTGCAGCCTGAACAGCACTCAGTGACAATGTTTGAAATATTTCAAATTGCACAATACTTACGATATTCGATATTACGATATTCCCATCAGTTATATCAATGTTTCCAAACTCACAGTCTCCTTATTTTATTTACTCGCTGTTGTTAGCACATTCATATGTTTGTTGATTCATTGCTGTAAATCCAGTGTGAATAGTGTCACTTGTGTGCATGTTAGTCCTTCTGGGAGCACACATCACAACCAAAAATGAGACCCATTCTTACAAACAAAGATTGCTCAATAGCACTCCTAGTGGTCAAAAACTGCACAGAGCACCTTTAAGTAACAATATAACTTGATGTTATATGTTGCCTGTAAAGTTCGTATATATTCTTTTTGGCTCGAACAAGCTCTTGATGACAACTGACATGCACTTTGCAAACGGATTTCTGGGTTGTTTAGAAGTTTTGTTACTCTGTAATATATTAGCAATGATTGCTTGTTGTTTTGTTTGTTAAATAAGAGCTGTGTGTTTCTGAAAATGTGACTGTGAGTCAACTCACATTAAGGCAGTCAAACAACAAAGCCTTTGGTAGCACCCCCTCAATAAAGTAATAAAATAATAATCTGCTCTTTCCATGAAAAGATGTGTGGTTAGATTCCTCTGATTCATTTTCATGTCTAAGTTGAGTTATTGAACTATAATAAAAGTCAGTGAGTTGTGGAAAGAAAACATCTGTATGTGGAAAACCTCCATGTTGTTCTAGTCACAGCCTTAACATGGAAACAGGCAGATTAACCAATGGTACTGTACTGTGGGATTTCATGAATTTGAATTACATTAACATACAACATCCATGCCTCTTAAACACAATATTTCCTTATTCATCATATTTATCCTTTTTATTTTTAGAAATTACACATTTTTTAACTTTTTTATTTCTTAAAAAAAATCAAATGAGGCCACAGAAGATCAGACTTGATGAAAAGCAGATGCTAGACGTCTATAGATCAAACGACTCTAAGAGCCGTCACCACAATCATTGTCATCTTACAGCACTTGAGCCTTTAGTGTCTTTATGTGAAACAGTGCTCCACACTATACGCTACATCTATCATCTGCCTGCGTGACTTGCACCTGCTCTGTAAGTTGTGCAGTTAAGTGAATGGTGACATATGTGGCTCAGTAATGAAGTCTTTATGAAGCTAAATTAGAAAGGTCCAAACCTTGGATTAAAGTAGCCGTCGATTTAATAAACCCGCATGATATAATTATTGGATTTTCATTGTGCGCCGTGTGTTCGCAGGAGAGACAGACGGAGAGAACCACAGATACGGCCCCTGTTTTCTGCCTTTTTTTCTATTTTTTTGTGTGACTTGGTGTCAGTGTATTTGAGCAGCACAAAGGCCCCTGCTTGCTGACATGCGTCTGCTAAGAGGTAAGCCAAACATCTGTCTCCTGTCACAAGCCTTCACACGCCTGCCTCTGCCCAACAAGCTATGATAAGCCACCATCGGTTCGGTCTTCGCGCAATCTTAAAGCAATCTTGGAGATGGGTGGATGGGTTAAGAGGAAATCTGAGCTTTTTAAAGTGCAAGGGGAGTTAGGATCAGATGTTAAATTAACTCCACTGTTTTAAGCTCAAAGGACACTCAGAACTCACCTCTTAATAGAAGTCAGTGCTGCTGAGGAGATCAGTGCAGGAGTCGGCTATATGATGCTCCTGCTCAGTGAATTAAACTACTGTACGAACACATGTCTCTGGCTCGGAGCATTCTGTCCTCTGTACACTCCAACAAAGCAAAACTATTATCCAAAGATGGGGTATTCAAGAAGAGAGGATTAGTAACCGTCTCTCTTAAAAAGTGGATTTTCTTTTCTGTAAATGCTGCTTGCAGAAAACCACCAGCAAAGCTAACTTACTGTTTCTTAATATACAAGAAGAACATATTTTGCTCGATTATCTGCATGTTTTAATCCACGTGGACATTACACTAAAGCCAATAAACATAATTCTAGATCATAGCATCACACTGAGAGAATATCATTTCTATTTCAGATACGGTTGCACATTGATTAAAAATTGAAGAAGTACATTACTTTACTCAAAATAAATATTACGGGTCAGATAACTAGGCAGAGAGATTTATATAAACAATTCCCACCTTCTGTTACTGGTAGTTGATATAAATCATTACAAAGTATTATGCTCACCAGTGTTTATATATTTTTGCTAAAAACTTTCATCTCCCCTGTTTAATAAATATGATATATAAGTGGTATACCTATTTAATAAATGGTTTATAAAATGCTTCATTGTAGTTGTGATAAAAGTGAATATGTATAATAACAATATATAACTACATTAACATAATTCACATAACTATATCAAATATATTTTCACAAGAGACTTTAGAATTATTGACAATTACAATTGTGTTAATTGACAACTAACACAAAAAAATGTGTTTCTGTGGACAATAAGATTACAGTATTACAAACTACTAAATGTTTAAATAGTGCGTATATTGCTTAAAGGGGGATTTAAAGTCAAATGTTTTGTATATAGCTCAGTCTTGTCACTTCCCATAAACACCTCACAGAAAATATCCATGTTATTATAAAACCCAACACTTAAAGATAAGGCATGAGTCACAGTTTATCTGAGTTATGTCCTGTTATACTGTATCACACTGCGAATGTAAAATATTCAACAATATAGTGGCTGTGAACAATGATTCTTACATTCTCCACTTTGAGTCTTTGTGCGATTTGTTCTATGTTTTTAAGTCAGATGCATTAGGGAACTTTAACTGTCAATCATTAACAATTTACAATGACCGACAATGATCACAAGCCTGTAAAAAGTATCAGCTGAAGTGAAACTGAAAGCGGCGCTGTTTGAAGAAAAGCCTGCCTACGACTTTCCAATGAAAAAAACATTGATTATAAGATTTTCAAGTTTCTACAGTCTGTCCCAGTCATTAATCGCAGCTGTAACATATTGTTCTCTGTCTTGGGAACAACTTAAATATCACTCTCTGAAATCAAATCCTTTAGTTTTCCATCATTTCTAACATGAACATTATAATAGTTGCAGACGCTCTCGATGTTTAAAGGGGTTGAATAATGCATAGAGTCAGATGTAAGAGTGGAAAATAGATCTCCTGTATTCCAGTTTGTGAATTTCAGTTTTAATCTCCGACCAATTTAATTCAACAATAGTGTGATGCAATTACAGCTTTTTACATTTTAATATAAACAATCTCTCAATTGAAATGCAGTATAACATGGCTCTGTGAACAATTGACTATAAGCAATTAATCAAACCGTGAAAGAATTACATTTTCCATTTAATCTAATATGAACTCTACCTTAATAATATAAATGATATCTTTCTCTAATTTAATTGGCACTAGCTTGGTGCATATTGCTAATATAATTCTGCATTTCCATATTTAATGATGCATGCTCTTCGTGGTGACTTTTACTTAGAAAATGTAGTCTTTAATGAACCTTACAGAAAATCTCTAATAGGCATAATCTTAGAAAATGCAGCTTCTTTATTTAAAAGGTTCTGAGGCCAATATTTCTAAGTGCAGTACTTAAAGTCCAACAGTTGAAGACTAGAGGAAGCAAATGTATATTTGCAAAGGGAGAAGGAGCAAATAGATTGTAGCCCAAATGGCAGAGTACAGCAGGACTGAGCTCCAAATGCTTTTGTTAGAGGAAATACTGTCTGCATGAGTATTCACTTTTATCAGAGAAGTGTTTGCTATGGAACAAACTCATGTGGATGCAGTTAATATTAAACAATACAATGGTGATGCGTTGATAAAAATCCCATAAGCAGAATCAAATCAATATTAATAATCCTGACAAAAAAAACGGTGATAGTGCGTGGTAGTTTTGAAAAACCATAAAGCTTCTATTTTGATTTTCTTCAAAGGCAACATTATTTCGTTTTAAATTGAAATCGCAGTGTCGGATGAAAGTCTGTGGCATGGGTGTGTATTATATCAGGATAAAGATATGATTTCCTCAGAAAAGGTGTTCAATGAAGTTCTGCACTGGTTGAGTGGACAAATGTGCTCTCCCGGGAAAACCGCCTGTGCATTGCGCTTGGATTAAACTTGTGCTAGGCTGTTACATCTCTTTCCTCTTCTTCCCGTCCATCTGCACTCATATGTTGAAATCAAAAGAAACACTGACACACGTGCACACCGGCATGCACACACAAAAGTACTAAATAAGCTCCTGTATCTGCAGCACTGTACAAACGCTCGGCCCTTCGGCTGTTTTTACACTGTAAGATCCAGCAGGGTCCATGAAGGAGAGAGACACAAACACTGGACACGGGAGGAGACAGGAATGAAGAACTCTGCCGAGGAAATGAGAATAAATGGATGTCAATTTCCATGTGGAATTGGTAACCAATGATCCATTAAGGCAGCCTTTCCACAACAGACAGACAGAATAGCCTGGATTAGAAGTGGCTGACATTTCAGTTAATTGCACTAACCATGTCAGCTGCACAGGAGCTGCAAACCAGGTTAAGTCTTTAGCTTCTCTCCACCAGTTAAAATAAGAGCAAAGGCCTAAAACTGAGTTGTGTAAATGAGTGTGAATAAATATATGTGATATTCATAAAAACACACAAAGTAAACTGTTTTTTCATTAATGAGAGGAAAACTGCAGCTTCAATTAGTCTAGCGTTAATATTCGAGGTGCAGCACGTCCAAATTAAAATAGTTTTATTGTCAGTTTGTGAATGTTTCTACTGAAAGTGCGACAAACGTGAAAGACGACACACCTTGCTGTCATGAAAGCAAAAGGTTTATTCATGTTTGAAATTACACAACTACCACAAGGAAGACTTTTCAGTCCAGGGCGTAGTCTGGTTAGAAAGTAACACTAAACATCTTTAATACATTAGAATCACTGCCACAAATCATCTGTCATGACTTTTCAGTTTCAGAATCACATACAATAGAAAAGAGAGAAAAGAAGTCTTGAACTCTGTTGAACAGAGCTTGAAATGTACAGTTCTGAATACTGAAACCTCTATGCATTACAGTTTTTATAGGGATTTTTTTCTTTTTTTTGCATGATTTAGTAACAAGATGAGCAACATTCAAAATGTTTTTTTTTCTTTAGTATTTACAACAGTTTCACTGTTTGGCGTTAATTTATCAACAATGTTCATCGCACCCCCGTCGTAAAAGCCACAGACCAGTAACCTCGCCCCCCCCACACCCTCCCCACATCTCTTCGTCACGGTATTAATATTGTTATCGTTTTCATTTTTTATATTTTTGTCTTTTTAAGTTGCAGTACCGCAACAGTATTTTATTAAAAGATTAAAATATACATTAGATTACATAGAGAATGATAGAGTTTACAGTGTTACAAGATGTCATCAAAAATAACTACATAAAAACATTAAATAAGGACAAAAGAAAGGATGATGTGGTGATTTTTGTTTAGAGGTAGTAAGTGAGCACTCTAAGCTACAGAAAAGTTGGAAATTATTGGTGTGTGTGAATTTGAATGAGGTAATAAAGCTGTGGATCGACGGATGGGATGTATAATTACTCTTTAGCTATGTTATGTACAACTTTTCCTGCGTAATGGGGGCCTGCTCCTGTGCCATGAAGGAATGATCTACCGTAAGGGGGATTTGTGGATTTCCATAAGCAGTACAAAAAAATGTTTACATATGTACATACTAAACATCAAATTATAAAATATGGAATGGTGTCATGTTATAGTCAAGCAATCAATTACACTTCTTTATGTTCCAGAGTTTGAATAGTCATTCTCTGGTACTAATGTATGGGGCTGTAAGGCGAAAATAAATCTTGAACGCAACTACAAAGCTGCCATTGAGCTGTCAACATTAGCATTGTTGAGTTGCTGGACAAGATGTGGAGCACATTACAGTCAAAAGAAACCGCTGCTTAAATCTACGTACTGTAAGAATGCGAAGAGAAAGCAATCATCAAAATGGAGAGGTGTAATTGAATCAAGAATCAAACAAATGGCCGTTTAAAATGTCATCTTAAATACACAAGTGTCCTCCAGTAATTTGAGTTCAGAGCAGAGAAAGTTTGCTGAGTAACATCTGAGGGCTGTTCTTTATTTATACATTTGTGTGTGCTTACTCCTATGACAATCAAATAAGGGCATGGCTGATGTGTGAAGGCAGAAAGAAAACACGGATCAACAATCAGGATTCACTTGGTGTCTGTGATGGAGGATGCTGTTCGTGTGGCGTGGTGGTGGAACATTTTTAAGGTAAAGGAAAACAAAATCTGTCGTGATTTTTTTTAAATATGCTCTGCTGTTGGTCAGCCAGTAAAAGAGTCCATGCCCAGGTTGAGGAGGAGATGCATTAATGGCGGATCAATTCGAGGTATCGGAGTGCACACTTCCAGGTCCTTCTGTCGGAGATATTACAGAAGACGGAGCCGCTGCATCTTGCCATCCCCCATTAGCCTGGGACACAAATGGGAGAGGTTGAGATTACAATCGCAATCTCTGTAAAATGAGCCTGGTACAATGTTACAACCCAAATGTAACACAACACTCCAGAAATGGAAAGGAAGCAGAACAAAGTGTGTCAGCTGATATTAAAATGCAGCAAATGCACTGAGTCCTGACTCCGAGCATCCTTTTGCTTCACCGCAGCATCAGCAAAGAGACTCTTGAAAACAAATTTGTCTCGTGTCCTGACCAATGGGAGCACTCCCCAAAATCAGTGTCTAAGCAGATTCCTGTAGTGGCCGACAGCTTGTCGCTACATATTCTCCTGTCAGTCAAGAAGAGGGAGGGCTCGGGCGAGGGTGAGGTGGGGAGAGCTGAGTGGAAGTGACAGGGCAGGGCCTCTCCAAGAGAGCCAGTCTTAGCCAGCCTGACTTTGCTTTGCTCCAGGCGTGACCTAGCCTTTACTGGATCCCTGTACGTCACCACTAACAAAGCTAAAGGTTAGTCTATGCTAATACATCTATAAGGCACTTTCCGGGTTGTCGCTACAAAATAGGAGCCTCTCGCTCGTTCTGCTCCTCGTCTTTCTCGTGTGTGTTGTGGTTCAGGTTTCCGTTGGGATCACACTGAGCTGTGGTGAGCCACTAGGCACAGGTCGGCGCTGCACATGAGAGTGAGAAACCTTGTGAGAAAGTGAAAAACACTTGATCCTGTGAGGAGTTGACATGTCTAAAGAGCTTATAGCAATAAGGCGTCAGCAAAGCCAAAATGACACCAACAGCAGCGAACGCTGGCGACAGCCCCCACTGTTTGTTTACATGAGATGGTTCTTTCCCCCTCGCAGAAATATTTTTTTAATTTCCAGCAGTAATTTAATGCCTTATTTTTATGCTTAAGCTTTCAGTAGCATTAGAGTGAGTATATATGCATTTCACCCAACAGGCATAACAATATAAAGAGCAAACACATGAGAGAGAGAAAGAGCTGTCTGATACTGTTCCTCTCCCTCTCTCTTCATCCTCCCTCATCAACGAAATTAATCTTTACTCTGATAGCTCCAGATTATGCTCTGCTTTACAAAAAGGCGCCATATCAAATCTCATCAAAGAAGATGGAATTCATGTCGGGAAGGGGCTGCGGGCGATCACATGTTCATCTTTTATCATGGAGATAAGGGAAGGGAGAAATTCTGTGAAGCATTTCAAAACAGCTAAAAATGCAACAGATACTGTGCAGTATCTCTATTATTTTCATCATTTTTGATTTGAGTCAAAGAAATTATTGGTTGCAGCTTTCATTTCCCTGCTGAGTAATTCTACTTTTGTTCATATCAGGTGAAAAAGGGACAAGATTCAATATCTAATATTTGATTTGGGAAGTTCACACATGCAAGGTTGTTTCTATTTTATCTACTGGGTGTGAAGCAGGGGCAGATCGAGGAATTTCTCTTAATCAGGGGCCGTAAAGGGGCCACAGTTTACACAGAGGGGCCAATTATACATCCAACATCCATGCACGATTCCTGATTCAGTCAGGTGCACATTCAAGTCATTCCTTGTTCACTGTTAGCTCTATAGCTTTAATCAAAGCCACACAAATATATTTTGAAAATGGTTCCTTGTTCAAGCACACTGTGTTCTTAAAAAGGTTTAGAAAATAATAATTCTTTAGAAATTGTCATATTTAGTATTTTTAATAAGTGACTATTCTTTTAAGACTATCAACAGGACGGGGCCACCTTAGGGGCCGATCCGATTTCCCCTGGATCCGCCCCTGTTGCAATGCAATACGATGGACTGTATCAATAAATTATATAAAAATATTTGAACTAATTCCACACTGCTCTTGTCCCAGCAATCTACAAGTCTATCCAGTAGAACCTCTACTTACATTTAAGCCATGTGGACTGTACATGGTGTTTCCCCGAAGAGCATCATTGTATCCTGCCGTCTGACTGATAACATGGCGCAGGGTATCCACCTGAGGGGACAGACAAGGCGGACAGGCTGGTCAGCTGGGTGTCTCGCTGCAGTACGACACTAACTGTAAACATGCTCGGTGAAGCAGCAGAGACGTGTAATCACAGAGAGACTTCTGAGACAGCAAATCTACCAAACACATGTGTCACACACAGCTTAGAGATTTTCTAATGAAAAAAAATGAAAATAAAATAAAAGTAATGTCGGTACGTTACCAGCATGCTCTATTACATTCTCTATAGTGGCTATGGAATAATAATAATAATACAAATAAAAAAACAGAACATACATAATAATAATGTGACATACACTATGGCTATTTAATATGACATTAAATTTTTGTCATAATCATGAGTAAGCATTGATTCTTCTATTTTTCACAAGTGCATGGTTGTGTGTGGGCTGTGTAGCTGCGTGGAACTTACAAAATGGAAGACGTCAACAACACACAATAACAGGATGAGGTAGGAAGACAGCAATATAGATTACAGGAAGAAGGGAGGGGAAAACACAGTACCAAAAACCCAATACCAACCCAAGAGCTCAAGTCAAAGCCAAATGCGTTCGCTAAATGTTTGGAGCAATAACCAGGAAGTTGCTTTGTGGCATTAAAGCAGTGGGGTGGGATTATATTTTGGCTGCCAAAATATTCCATCCAAAGCTAAATAGTCAGTAAACACTGTGGTCAATGGATTGTTATCGGACGCCTCGCTGTGGTAATTTTACTGCCGTCCCCTGAGCAGTGTGTTCTTTTTTTCATATTTTCTGTTGTTGTTTGAATGTGCTTCAGACTGCACTGTGGATGGCTCAGTACACAGGCAAGACAAGGACAGCTCTCTGCACTGGTAGACAGGAACTGTCCCTGATTTGTTGATCCTACCTGTGACTGTACATTGGCTCCGACTTGTGCCCCTTGGTAAGAATCCCCATTCAGACTCTGCATGCTCAAGAACATGTCCCCAGAGTTTGGGAGGTTAAAAGAACCTGAAGAACCTGGAAAGGGAAGATGTAAGTAGCTAAATACAGGAGAGGCCTTATAGGGAAAGCACAGACCCACACACACACACGCACACACAAATAACGCAGACACACACGCTACACGCATGTGTCCGCATACACAGACCCAACTCAAGCAGACAGATGCACTGAAATGCAAGAAAGACTCCCATAAAGCAAGCAACTACAGGGGTGAGGGAAGGGAGAGAAACAAACAGAGGAGGACGATATGCAGAGGGGCTGAAGATGATCTTTTTTCTTACGAATGCGGTGGACACGGGTGAAATGAAAATCACATGACACAAAAGGGACCGGTTCTATATGTGGTTTGGTAGCTTAAGCTCCCAATTGTTCCACATCCACCTACTTCCAGTCTAACTTTGGCAGGGAGGTACAGTATCACAGGGTAAAATGACAAGGACAATAAGAAGCTTATGAAAAGACCAGTACCAGTAAACATGTTGCTTAAAAGAGTGTTTTTGCTCTCTGCAGAATCCAGCTGAAACTCTTCATCTTTCATCTGGAATCCTGGGTGCAAGAAAAAGGGACCACTTCATAAGCTTACCACATCCCGACGCAGGTCAACCTAGTCCTAACTCAGCATTACATCATCTCATCACTAAACATGCCCTTTCAGGCTCTGCTTTTTATTCCATTCTTATTCAATACGGTCTGCATACGATGTCACTTAAATATAATAATATTACTTTAGGTTAAATGCTACCGGCAATTATATTTCTCTGTATTGTGCAAAAAAAAGACTACCACTCAGTGGGACTACGTACGGTTGCATTACAAATGACAGGAAGCTGACAGGAAGTCAGGGGAAAACAAATCCCATGGTATCATTCTGGAATCTATTTTTTCTTTTTTTCTTTTTTTTTGCCAAAAATACACGTGTTCTCGGTTCACAAGTCAGGAACAGCCTCTTTATGCATGACTTTGCTTGGCATCAACTGTCTTATAGACAGGAGACACTGTGATCCCCAAGCTGGGAGCAGAGCCTGTCACTCTTGCCTGTGTGAATGGTGCATGAGAGAGTGAGGCATGTAGGCAGCAGGTTAAGGGCTGAGGTAGAGGGCAGATCTTTTTATTTTATTGTTTTGTTGTCTATATGCAGGAGTGCCTACCGGAGTTAGGTGTGGTAGGGGAGTTGGCCTGGCTGTTCTGCACTGCAGCGGCTGCAGCGTGTGCCGCATTTACAGCAGTCTTGGCGGCATACAGGTTGGCTTCTTCCTGAAACTTGCCGATATTTTTCTTGTACCGGATCCTTTTGTTGCCAAACCAGTTGGATACCTGTGAAGGGAGAGCAGAGGGAGGAGGAGCAGAGGAGTCAGACGTCAGGCAGCTACAGCACCGTGCACTGAGCAGTGTGATTGTTTCAAGATGTCATGTTTGGGTCCATCAAGTACCCAATTCCCAGCCCCTGCAGAATAATGTCCGCCGGGTACACGAGCTAATTAAGCCATAATCAGGAGCCACTTGTGTCTTCTCATGGATGGGAGCACGACATGCTCTCAGATCTCCTGACGAAACTAAAACACAAGGGGCTCCTACTGTTCACACACTAAAGTCAATGTATTATATATATTTCTCATATCAGGTTCGGTTGTTAAGGATACATAGTCTGACATTTCCCTCTGTGAAATATATGAATGTTCATGTTTTACCCTCTGAAGATGTATCACTGATTTCAGTGAAGTGAGTCTGGGTGATTGACACCTCATGTAAATATATATGTAGAATATTTTTTTTTAAATATAAATGTACAATTGTTTAACTCGGGGCCAATATAGCGGATTGCAAGTTATATATAAGTTTGTTATGTATAAGGCTAAACATAACATTTTACCCAATAGAGAAAACTGGAAAACATAGCATGTTGTGTTAAATGTTCATATTTTAAATTACTAGTCCTAATATAAATTAAAGCATGCATACAAATCTTCATGAGCATTCACCCTTAATGGTTGGCCTATGTAGCTGTACTGCGATTAGTAACAAAACAGTAAAACAGCTATTAAACATGTGCGTGTTTGTGTGCGTGAGTGTGTGTGTGTGTGTGTGTGTGTGTGTGTGTGTGTGTGTGTGTGTGTGTGTGTGTGTGTGTGTGTGTGTGTGTGTGTGTGCATGCTCAGTGATTCGAGAGGCAACTTGAGTTTGTAATTATCAGAAACTGGAGCTGGATAGTAAAGACCTGCAGACGTGTGAAGCAGTAAACACAGATTATTGGTTTGGCAGTGTTAGTTGAAAATGTGTTTTTAAAAAAAACTTAAACTTAAATATTTCACCCAAGTCAAATTGAACTCTTCAGGCACGGGGAAGTATTGAGTTCCCATTAATGTCTGAATCTGGGTGTGTATTTATCGTTAGAGCTGTAGGAAATGCGAATTTTGTAGAACTGTAATAATGACGTCCAACATCAGTCAGACAGAAAAGTTGTACGAGGGGTGAGCCTTATGTGTGAATGCTGGCTCTGCAATAACAGTGGAATAATAATGAGATGATGCTTGTTTTTAATGGTCCTATAAATTAGAGTGTCTTGTCGCTGTGCTGCTGCTGCTGCCCCCCTCTCAGGCCCTGCAGCCCCACGGCTGGACCAGCCAAAGTGCAGCTGCCCCTAATGACGCTTTATTTAATTTCCACCCATGTGCTTAAATTTTAATATCCCCAGCAGCCCGCCAATGCCGTGGCGTGAAAACTGACTGGATTTGCAGGACATCAGATCATTTCTATCCCGCACGTCTCTGTGCTCTAAATCTTTAATATCTAGGCAATTAAAATTAATGACCATTCAGGCGAGGCCCACTGTTGGCGGGGTTTCCTTGACATCAATTGTTTGATGGGTTTACCTAGAGGTTAAACTAACAAGCAAGGTTTAATTGGAAGCAATGAAAGCCCTGGCCATCATCCTTTTTACTTAACCTGCTTATAGTGGATTGTAGAAGCAGAGAAGATACAATATCCTCACTCTTTGAGACAGCTCACAAAGTGCCCACAAACCCGGAGAACACCATAGGACACGTTGTGTGAAGCTCATCAGTCTGTTTAATTTAACAATATGTCCACGCAGACAGTGTTAAACAGCTACACAGCTGCACTGTTTGCACATGAAGACACACTGTGCATGTGTTTTAAGTGCAGATCTACACTTACTTTTTACCCTATACGTCAGTGATCTGCAGCAATTCTATGTGTTTTAATAAAACTTGACATGTTATTTTAAGAAAAAGTAACCGCGAATCATGTTTTTTACTTTATTCTGCTCTTGTCCTCGGTGATGGAGTGTGTTATGACTGTATTCTACCACTGCATGGTGTTAGAAGCATGGACAGCCTCAGCAGTGTTGGCATCAAATCCTCCAGACGTTACACCACCCTTCTCCATTCTGCACACACACACACATTCCTCTCCTGCCCACTGAACTCTGGAGTTAGTGATTCTCCGGTTTACCTAAATATTGGACAAATGCACGGCACTGTAAGGTGTGGAGCACAACCCAATCTACAGAACTAATTCCCCTTTTATCTCGTGGCAGGCCATGCATTCAATTGACTCCTGTGTTGTGCGGTTGAGAACCAGGTTGTGAGACTGAATTACCTGACATCAGCAGCCTCAGAGGCAGCGGTTGTATAATGACCATGCACACCGCTCGCGAGTACACGCTGCTGCTGCTTTCACTGCTGCCCACTGGAGAGGCTGCGGAGGCTGTAGTTAATAATTCAAACTATTTCACCCCATTTCAGGTCAATACTCCTCGCCGGTCGATGTAGGGCAATGCATGATCTGTCTATGATCTCAATATATCTGGGGTCGTAACGCCGTAAGCCTTAAATAACAAATACAAAGGTGGTCTCGCTGGCTGCGATACCATCCATTATAAAGGCGGCATCAATAATGAATAAGAGCTCAAGTCTTCTCTAAATTCACTGAGCTGAAATATTGAGAAGTGTCGCTCAGGAGAAAAATGTCTACAAATCGAAATAATGTAAATGAAGCTTTGTGCTGGCGTTTGGCTCAAATGTTGAGCCATTCACACAGATTATAGCAAACACTCGAAGCGTCTGTAAACCCTGACACAGACCACAGCCATCCAATCCCATGCCTTCATTCAGGAGCCCAGCATGAAACATGCAACGTGACAAAGGGGATAAGACGGCATCCTGCATTTAGGGTGAGCAACACTTAATACGTCAAATGATGCCAATAGCTCATTGCACTATTTAAACAACCAGGATTCAAACATTAAATGATTTTTTTATTCATTCAAGGTTGCAGCATTTAAATATGAATAAAGTGGATTTGTGGATTTGTGCAGGAATCTCCTGAGGTAAAGAGATTTTGTTTTCTGCAACTGCGCCTCTTGCATTTAAAAACGATCCCTGCTAAAATGATGCAGGGAGTTTCGTCAGTGACAATGTATTGAGCAAAGCTGCAGACTGATATTGGCATACCATTCACAATGGATGGTTTTTACTTAATGAACTGCTTGTGCAAAGAGTTTTGGGGGGGGGTTGTTTGAAAAAAGAAATGACTAAGCTGAGCACTCAGTGAGGCCGCAGCCAGCCAGGTCTGCGACTCTTGGAAGGGGCGGGGCGCGGCGAGGGATAACTTATGGCGTGCTCGGCCACATCTCGAGCAGCCGGCTTTGTTATTCACTTAAAATGAGCCTAAGCACTAAGAATAAGTCAATAACAGCGTCTGCCGTTGGCCTCTGCTTGTCGAGGAGCGCGCCGCAAATGGGACCCGAGATGAGTTCAAGTGAATTTTTAAAAGCCCTCTAATTTCTGCATGGGCTGATCTGTTCTCATGGGAACTGATACAGTGGCCTGTTTTTTTTATTTTTTTTTTATTTATTTGCGAGGCACTCAGAAAACACACCGGAGCTCCATCTGTGAGGGTCGGTGGACATTTTCTTTTACCTGCCACAAAGCACACTGTGAACAGGAGGTGGGTGTGGGGGTAAATAAACTCAGAGTGCAGTTTGAGGATTGCAGAAGACCACAGAATTAGTCAAAGCTCTACAACAAACAAAAAAATAAATTAATAATGTGGTAAACAATAGCCAAAAAGTGAAATATTTCATGTGACACATTTGTACACACATAATATGGCGATAACATGGGTGTAGTGCAAAAGTATGGATCAACCAGATAGAGTCTGTGTTGTCGTGTGACTGAAAGCTAGGATGTAAATGCTGAAAATTCACAGCCGTCTCTTTTAGAAATGTCAGTTCAAAACTTTACACTCTATAGGATGACATTAGCATTTATCCAGTACAGTGTGAGGGAGGGAGTTTCTGTGCAGTGGCAAAACTGTGAGGCTATTACATACATAAACAAAAACGAGATACAAAAAAATGAAAAACAGTGGATCAGGAGAAGTTATGACATACCTGTGATACTGTGATGGTGCTTCCCACCCCCTGAAGGCAAAAAAGAATGGGCTTTTACAGTATCTGACTCTTCATGACTACACTCAATATACCCCCTCCCCACACAGCAAAAAAACACTGCAGATTATTGTATAGATTCATGTTTCTCTGATATTGTGTCTCATGAGGACAACCACAGAACAATAGCGTAGATAGTAGTCACAATCATAGCAATAGGAAAAAAAAGAGCACAGGGTAATAATACTTTGGATGTGGGGGTTAGGTGTGAGAGATATTGCCTTCAGGAACAAGGAGGCTGTGCTGTATATATATAAAAGTGGCAAAGTCGCATCTTTACGTCTAAAATATAACTGTGAATTAGCAGAGTCCCGCCAGGTCGCTTGAACAGCAACCATACAAATAAATTCCCAGTATTGTCTGGTGCTTTGAAGCAGCAGACTTTTCTTAAAGTAATGGATGATGCCATTTTTTGTTTTTTTGTCTTTCTAGCTTATGACCTGAGCAACAGAGAGAGCACACATGGTGGATGGGAATGAGGGGGGGAAATGGCAGGGGACCCAGCGCTGGGGTGGCTAAGGAAGGACAGCATAGTGCTTTGATTGAGGCCAAGATGATATAGGCCTCCCCTCCCTGTGGCCCTGCTCTGACTGACTGGGACCAGCCTTGACTGAAGCATCATTAGGCAGTCACAATGTCAAGGTTAGGTAAGGACATTGTGTCTCAGTGGTGTGACCCACGGTAACTATCCCTCTAGGCTTTAGCCTTTCCCCACACTGATTACCCACCAGCTACTGTTATAGGATGAGCACTACCCACCTGGGAAACTGTGATGCTGCACTTCTTGGCCAGCTCCTCCTTAGCCTCCTCGCTGGGATATGGGTTGCTGAGGTGCGAGTAGAAATATTCGTTCAAAATTTCCGTCGCCTGCTTGCTGAAGTTTCTCCTTTTCCGCCTGAGTGGGGAGAAAAACGAGAGAAAGGCAGGGCAAGCCTATTAGTGGGGACCAGCATTAACTCATCCATTTGGATCGCACAAATTGCACAATCAATCTTACACATAAATGGTGAAAATAATGAGGAATGGGCTCTAAGGGGCCCTCAGGAGCAGAATATCGTGTCCTGCTCCAAGAGGCCCGTCAACACACAGAAGACCAGATTCAACCAATAAAGTGACAAGCACACAACCACACACACACACACACACACCCACACACACACACAAACAAACACACAGTCACGAAAACACATACAATGTTTAATTTGGTCTGTTGGTCTCCAATCTCCAGTCCAAGCGTGTAATCTGTGGAGTTTAGTGCAGCGGATGGGTGGGCTTCGTGATGGAGCGCAGAGCCCAGTCGGAGTGCATCTCGGTACATTATAGAAATCACGGCATGCACAGTTGAGCATTGTTCCTGAAGTGCCACAGCCCCAGGGATCTCCAGTAGAAACAGGCAAACTCTAACTAGATCTGGGTCCCCTTCCCTCCCAAGGGCACTACTTATCATGTTGTTGAGCATTTGCTTATTTTTGCCTTGTTTACTGCGCTTCACACAGGCAGTGGGCAGCAAATGTGCTTCCACTTGGCTTGTTTGGCCCCGAACTTGTGCCGGCTCTCCGCAGAGCGCCACACTGCACCGCCGCCGCCGCGCTGTTAGTGATTAGAGTAATCCACAACACCTGCTGATGACCTCCCCGCCATCCATTACGCACTCGACTCGGTCCCCATTTCATTTTGGTCGTAACTGCTCTCAGGTGTGAGGGCATGATTGTCTTGAAAAAGGATAATGTGAGGAACGTGGACATAATTAAAATCATGCATCTCTGCAGCGCTCTGGTTGTGCCAGAAAAAAGTGAGAGGAACAGAAAACAAAGTTCAGACCTGCACAAAGTCTAAAAATGACCTCGCCCAATGGATTTGCTCACATATGGGTCATACAGAAGCGACAAATACCACACACACACACACACACAAACACACACATACATGTATGGTATATACACCGTACACACACAATCCACTGACCTGGCATCAAGGAATCTGGAGCGCAGGATCATGACAGCCTCACAGGTGCTCTGTTTCAGTTGCATCTGGATGGAGCTGAACTTGCGGTGGATGATTCCCACCATGCGCTCGATCTCTTTAGGAGAGATGGGCCGCGTGCGAGACTGTTCCCTCAGCAGGTTCATCACATGTGTAGTGAATTCATTACACGCCTGACGGAGAAAAGACGGAAAACAGCAGAAGTGAGTTCCGTTAATATCCTGAGTCACAGCAGTGAGATTTTTAGTACTTAGAAAACTCTCGTTTTTTTTTTCACATTTGGAAAAGAGACCGTTACATGCAAACTGCTGACAGCTTCATGTGAGTGCACCATCTACATATTACGTTGACGACATAATAGGTGAAGCCAATCTCTGAATACACTGTGAATGCAGATTTGCAATTTGGCCAGGCCCTAACGCAGAGTGAATTTAAACAGCTTTTCGTTAAACCGGTTCATACATGATTAATTAGAATAACTCATTTACGTAGTGCACACTTTAGCTCATTACTCTGAGTAAAATTCGTTAAGTATTTACATTTAGATAATTAAAACCTGGAAACACCCTTAAGAAAGATGCATTTACTCCCAGGCGAAGTGCCGCGTGCCCCCACGTACCCACCTCCTCTCTTGGAGAGCGCCGAGTAAATTAGTCTAATTTACCTCGCTGGCTTGCTGAGGCATCACTGTTGCACCTTCTATTTTCACCCATAATGCCTCTGTGTTTAATGGCGAGCTCAAAGTGCTAGGTGAAGGAGATGATCATACTTTCATTTAACACAGATGATTAAGGCACTCCTTTGGATCTCTGTGATCAACTACAACACAGCGCAATTTTTTTTTCCCAGGCTGACAACACACTTTCCTCCGTCACACTTACACGCTGCAATTTTCTTTGGTAATGCAGGGAATAAGCTGCCCTGAAGTAATGTGGAGTATCACGTACAGAGCAATGGGTCCGTTTGAATGCATGTATGTCATTCACATATTCTCAGATACAGAAAGGTGCATGGAGGGGTGGGTGTAGCATACCCATCCTTACCTGTTCGTATTTCTCCAGCTCTGTGTGATAGATCTGTCTGATCTGGGTGAGTTTGGCTCTGTAGTCGGAATGTTCGATGGAGTTGTCGGCCGCTCCGCCCGAGGCCGCGGCTGCTGCTGCGGCGGCGGCGGATCCGCCACCTTTCTCTGGTCCCGCCACGCCCTCGGCCAGCAGCATGTTGTCTAAACGCATGAGCTGGGGGTCCGGGGGGTCCTCCTCCTGGGCACCGCGGATGCTGAGACCTGCAGCAACAAAGCAAACAGGAACACGGGGTCAGCTCATGGCATCCAGGGGCATGTTAGGACTGATATTAAAAATGAAAATAAAACAGATCAAATTGGCCCAGACTGGATAGTTAAGTGAGATTAAAATGATTATGCCTGCGCAGCCTGCTACAGTGTGGTGTTTCCTCTGCAGGTGTGAAGTGAGACGTGCCTTCTGTGTGTGCGGCGTGTTCCCGTCGCCCCTTGTCTATGCCTGCTCTCTTTTATTTACACACTGCGCTGCACAATGTGTGTACGGGAAGGCTGACATGACAGCAACATCCATAAACTGACAAATGCTCAATGGTGAAGTGGCACTTCGACTCTGTGAAAGGATGCTAAACAGAAAACTATACCTCTAGTAAGTGTCTCAGTCTTTGACACAGAGAACGCTGCGAACTCCACAAAGCAACTATCGTTTCCCTCAATTCAATTTGCCTGTAGAGTTTGATTCTTGTGTATTATTTTACAGTCCGGATTTTGCAGTGCTTCCAAATGGGCTGCTGAAAAAAAGAAATCAACATGCAGCAGACTAGTGCAGAGTCCATTTTATGCTAAGTGCTCATTTTTGTTCTCAGATCCCGCTGTTTATTTCCTCTGGTTTTCAGTCTCGCCAGTCTGTCAGCGAGTCGTAATCACCCAGCAGATAGCATACGTGCACACCTGGATGCATTGGCAATGCAACCACAAAGCCTGGCTTTGCAGAGAATAAACAAACACAAAACACAGCGGGGTCGGGAATCAGACAAAAAAAGGAAAAAAAACAAAACAAGCTTGAGCCATCCAGTCTAATAAGTGGATAAAAATGTAGCTCAATGGGCAGTAAATACTGAGTGGCTACTCGAACGTTATGATTACCAGAGTTGTTTCAATTCAATAATCCCTCCTGCAATTCAGGGCTTTTCAACGGCTCATTACAGCTTCATTAAGATATGGCCGGCCTCTGGATTGTAAATAAGAAGATTAGTGGCTCTATTGTGCCAGCCAGTAGGCATGCAATCAGAGAGGCCCTTTTACCAAGCGCTGACCGACTGACCCTGCACTCCATCCGCAGGAGTGAAAACACTCTTTCTTACAAACACCATCCCTGAATAAAAAAGAAATTAGGGAGCACATGATATTGTAGCTACACTCCTCTGATGTTTTCATCTCTGTCGGTGTTGTGTTCGACTGCAGTGCCGCTGAAAAACAAATTTGGCTCTATTTATGGATCGGCTGGCTCTGAGTCTTTTAGGTGTAATGGTGTGAGAGGAGTGGATGAATGTGGCTATTTGTGTTGGAGACATTGAGATGCTGGACAAGGCTCCATCAGGCTCGCCGAGCCAAGCCATCCATGTGGACAATATGCCGCTGCTCCACTAACCCTCATCCACATCACACTGCATCTGCACAGCTCCACCCAGAGCACTCGTTCTGGACAGGCTCGGCCGTTTCCATTCCAGTTTGTGTGGCATGAAAGAAACGCCACATGATTCAAATGTTGACCCACCAGATGCCTGGCTACATATCTCAACATGCTCTAATAGCTGGTGGTTTGTCTGCCACTACGCTTCATATTTTCCTAATTCAGTATTTACTCCCTCTCTCTGATTCAGCCCAAGCTCAGCGGGCTGCACTTTCCTTTGTGCTGTGGGTGGTGGTAAGTAGGTAGGCACGTTTTTCATGTCAGGTATATTAAATATAACTGTGGGACGCGGCGTACATTTCCACACCAAACCCAGTTGTCACTTTCACTCCACTCACTCTACATCCAGGGGAAATGCAGCTGAGGGAATTTACAGGGCTTTTCAGCTAAATGGGCATAAATCACTGGTTTCATTCAAACTAAATAATCACAGGCCATAAAGAGCTACTTGTCTCTTACCATATATTACCTCAAAGTTCCTGTGCGCAATAATGTCGCCATTCATGGCAAAGGAAAACAGAGCGAGACATTAGAAAGTGACATGTAATCCTGTTAGTGCACTGACATGTGGAGTGGCCGTGACATTTTTATCATACGTGTCCATTTCTATTTGGGAAATCAGCGGGATAAAAATGATTACTGCGCTGCCCTGAGAAGCAGACGGCCCTGCAGGAGTCCACCAGGGTGTGTTTGTGCCAGAGCAGCTCTGGCTGGTCATTCATAACGCACATGTAGGGAGGGGATGATGCCTCCGTCTCAAGCACATAAATGCTAAAAATTAAAAAAGAAAAAACTGTATATAAAGAAAATATGGTCCATAGAAAAAAAACTATCTTCGAAACCGGTGCCATGTATCTCTGTCTCTGTACGTGCACCTTTGTTGGAGGATTGTGGATTCAATGTCTGAGCTCTGCATCATCACACAACTTCCACAAAATAGGCTCCGCAGCGAGATAATATCTTTAATTTGCTGTGTGGTTGACAAATCTGTATAGTAACTTGCAAAGCCACATTCGAGCCCTGCATTGCTGCTCAAATCTTTATCCTGTTTTTGTCTGATGATATGGGTATTAAAACAAGTTTGGGCACCCGAGTTTAGCTCTAATCCACCTCCACAGTCAAAGTGGGATTAATCTGGGTGCAGAGGGAAAGTGCGGGAGTCGTGTCACCTTGGTGAAGCCCGCGAGCGATGGGAACTTGAGAATGAAAAATCCATACGTGGTCTACTTATTTCGCAAAACTGCGATGATGCCGGCTCACTTAATTACCCGGACGCACTTAATGATGTAAAGAAGAAGAAAAAAAATCTGAAATTGTAGTAATAATGTAACATGTCCTTAATCAGCCCCATTTGTCATTTAACAATACAGGTGGAGTAGCCGGGGAAGGAGCACTTGCCTATATGATTGTTCCTCATTTCTCCTCTGTGGCTGAGACAAAAGGAGACACTGTGATTAATCCATCCCTATCAGTCAGGGGTGGTTCTCCTTTTCATTTTTTACAGGTTTCACCGCCTCTATCAGATGTGAGGAAGTAACAAATTCGACAGATAAAGACAATGCAGCCCTTTCCTCTCATATACTCTCCCCTGTTCTCTGTTTATAATCATTTCCGGGTTTGGCGGCTGTTGTCTCGTACATCATTCGCTGCTTGACGCCCTGGCAGTGATCTAAGCACTGCTTGGGCCCGCTCTCCTCTCCTTTCCTCCCACCTCTCCCGTGTGCCCTCTTTTATTCTGTGGGTTTAGCTGACCTTTGGCCCGCTTCTTGTTTGCTCTCATCACTGAAGTGTGAGCAAGAGAGCCATAAAGGCAAGAGTCCTGCTGGGATAATGTGGCCTGAGGAAGAGGGAAGGGGTGGCTCTGGGTTTCTTCACCTCATTCTGCGGCGCCGGCTTCACGGTCAGACGCCACAAAATGCACTAGAGGTATTGCTCTGTGCAGATGAAGCCAGGTATGTTTCTTTATTATGTTTTTTTTTTTTTGCAATGCTTTTCTAGGTGAAATGTTCCATGCTGCAAGCAGGATGTGATGCAGTGCAGTCATTTTTGCTTGGGTTTGACACTACACACACCGTGACTCCAAAAACATCCTGTTCATTACAAGTAACCCTGACCCCCCCCTGCAGCCTCTCTCCTTACCAGTGCCTCCCAGTGAACGGCTCCGGCCACGTATCGACACTCTGTTCATCTAATTGCATTGATCCGCAAAGGTCTCCCAAAGCTAACTAATCGAAACAGAATTTATTTTCTGTCAATATTTGCAAAGGTCATCTCTCTTAAAGCTGTGGAGTAGACGCTGTGAGCAGGGAGGAGGAGGAGGAGGAGGAGGAGGAGGTGGAGGAGGAGGAGGAGGAGGACCGTGGCATCTAGCCTGTTACTGAGGCTCATCCAAGGTGAGCTTTAACTCGGGCTTGGCACTCATGATCCAAGGCTTCTAATCCACCGTGTTATTAAAACCCGCTGCCAAAGCAACACACTAGAGACTACAGAGGGCTTAAAGTATCTATTTCACAAAGAGGCCAGTGTCACTACAGCCGTGCTCCACGTCTCCTTTGACTTCATATCATCTCCTTTGTCGTGGCGCCTGGATCAGTGACTTTCAGCTCCAGAAGCGCGGAGCTGGATCAAATTACCATTGAAAATCTTTTGTTCTGACAAATGAAACATAAGGATCCTCTTTCATCGACGTTCTTAAAGGCTTTTTTAAGCTTGGCCTACATCCACATGGCACAAAGAATCTGAGAGAACGCCTGCGGGCTCTCACTAGCATGTACAGTAATTAACATGCCATTAACACATTAATACACATTAAGTATTCCCAATGTTAATGGCAGAGTAATTACCATACCTGATACCGCACTGTGGGGAAGCCAAAGCACATTTGCCACTTTGTGCCTCACTTTCTTTGTAGAGTGAGCTGATCAGAATAATTCGGGGAAGATGCTTTATTCTGCATCCCTCCCCCCACACACACAGTATCAGTGTCTGTGCATGTGTCTGTACTTTCACTCTCACTGTAGCTGATTTCACTACAAGCTCACCTGGATGTTGTGACTGTAGAGCACTGAGGTTTGGCTTTAGAGGTGAAGCTGTAATACTGGAGGGGACAGAGAGCCTGGTGATTAAATGCGGAGCAAAAGGAGGCAGGGAACGGACCCTAAACTGGGGAATCCCTGTCTAGAATGATGATGTATTTCCTCCCCGTGCGGTGAGTGATAAGCTAATCAGCCACGCTGACAGTGAAGTGTTACAGCCCCCCAGTGCTGGGTCAAGACTTCTCCCATCATACACCACCAGCACACGCTAAACAGACAGCGCACGGAGGTGGAGGTGGTGGGGGGGTAGTGACAAAAAGTGGCTGTGGTCAGAAAAGAAGATCTCTGTCAGTTCAGGTAGCCTTTGTCCCTCGACGATGATGATGATGATGCACCACCGCCCCCTCCCCCCCCAAAAAAAGAAGGAGGCTGTGACAGCGGGGGTGAGCAGCGGCGGCAAGGAGGAGGAGGAGGAGGAGGTGGGGGGCTTGCCACTCTCGACCCACGACTCCAGGACGCGCGGGGAGCGGGGGTGGGTAAGGGGGTGGGAAGAGACAACTCAAACAAACATCTTGAAGACATTTTGCCAAGCACACCAAAATTAATCACTGTCCCACGGTGGCACTGACATTTGTGGGAAGTGACACACAACATGACAGACTAGAGGGAGAGGATGAAAGGAGCGCGAGGGAGGGTGGGAGGGCCGGGTAAACAAGAGCCACTGTCACTCGCTGTGATCATGTGTGTGCGTGCGCGTGAGCATGAGTCGTGTATGTGAGTGTGTGTATACGCGGACGTGTTGAGTGCCCGCTTTCTTTCCTGCCCTCTAAGACTCGTCGTGGGCACACGGCCAAGTGGTCTAGTGATGGCTGACCAGGCCTGGCGGTGGCGGCCGCACGCAGAGGTTGGGGAGACTGGCCAAATGAGTGGACAGGACCTCCGGTACAGATCAGCACACTGACTGACCCTACAGGACACGTACAGCGTGGGGCTCCAACATAGGGCCGCATGGTTCACATGGTCCGCTGGTCACAGAATGATTCGCAATCGCTCAGACCCTCGTGTGTCGTTCAGGCAGACGTCACGCGTCTATGATGAACCCAGAGCAAAATATATTCATTTGAAAAGTCAGAGATGGTGTTAGTCGGTGCTGTGGGGAGCCTCCGAGTTGAGAGACAGTTATTGCATGTTGTGTTTCAATATTTCATTTTGACCCCCCTCTATATTGTATTAGCATGTTTTGCTTCTTTCTTTTCCTCAGCTTCATTTTATATTTCATGTATTAATGGTCTTTAGCTGCTAGCCTCAATTTGCTGCAAAGGTAGGCTGATTTGTTATTCAGACCTCAAGCAAATAATGCAAATGTGGCACTGAAAGCCACTTATGAAATACCCAAAGGCAACTAATCACTCCTCCTCTCGTTCCAGCCTTTCTGCAGCCGCCTAATTAGAAGATGGAGATTGCATGAAACCAGGTCACACAGCAGGTCTTGTACACACCGATAACCAGGCATATACACAGGCACAACTCCATGCAGACACCAAGCCAAGCATGCATTATTTTAAAGGCTAGAGGTGAAAAAATAATGCTATTCAGGTTATTAATCCCATATATTTCACTGTATGCTTCCAAAGAAAGGGTTTAGGCTTGAAGCATTTTGTGTATGTGCTCTGTATTTCTCTTGCGTGTGAACGAGTAAGTGTGTAAAATCTGTGCATGTGCATACGCCCGTGTCTGCATGTGTGCATGTGAAGGCTACATGCTCGCATAAACAAAGAAACGGCATTGGTAGCATACAGCCAACCATGATCCACTGCCAGAGAGATTATTCTTTGCAGTGGCATTTCTGCAAGAGAGTTGACAGTCCATCATTTAGATTTTGCAGTGTATCCACGAAAAGGCTGCATTGCCTGAAGCAGAAGGAGCTGCTCTTTCCTTCAGTGTCTTTCATAGAAGAGAATTCAGCTCCAAATTGTAGAGCCCAGAATCCTTTGCTAGCTGCGCTAACGTGCGAGGACTACCGCTACGAGGCAACTGAGGCTACGAACACGGAATGAGACTCGCGCTTGGCGTTCTGATTCGCGGTGCATCATCTTTGCAAAGATTGATAAAGCTCACAAACAAAACAAAAACAAAAAAAACCAACACATCCACACTCGTGTCATAACAAGAGAACTGCTTCTGGAAGCAATCGTAGCCTGATGTTGCAGGTTACTGCTGGGTCTGCAGAGTGCAGCGTGAGGAGTAGCCGGGCAGATCAGGTCCAGGCCAAACAACAGCTTGTGACAGAAGCAGGCCAAAGAGGATGTTGAGACACGCAGAGACTTAACAGGCAGCCGGCCGGCCATCCACTCTTTTTCAGCTCTCCTTATACTCAACACATCACTTCGTATCCATCGTACGCGCCTCTCAAAGAGCACAGCAAGAGCAGAGTTTCACATTACCATGAGAAAAGCAGAGGGATAACTGTGGAGTTTTCGAAGCAAATAAGTGAATGATTGCTGGGAGAATATCATCTCCCTCATTTCATTTAAATAGTTTTATTGTACACTCGCAGATGATATTCCATCTTTTTTTTGTTGTTCAACGATACCTGGCAAACAAGTTAGCACAAAAAAAGGTTATTTGGTGCTAAGTATTCCCAGCATGTACTTTACACACCATTTAACGAGTTAGAGTGGAGGCCTGGCCATTGGCTGTGACTCGCTTGCCCAGTTATCCAAGATGAACCGTGCAATCTCCCTCACGTCACCCCTGTCATGTGTACCCAAGTCCCCCTCCGCATCCAATTCCCTGCTAGGGCTTCACTGGAGCATGGACGAGGCGTCACCGAAGCAACACAACAGCTCCCGTAGTGTCTCCGCGCACCAGTGAGGGAGAAGTTAGGGGGGTGGGGGTTTGATGGCGGTGGAGCTGGGGGGGGCTCACTCTCATAATTACAATAATTAACAGTTGCAGATTTAATTGGAAGGGAAGGCATTAACAGGAGGAACATTGCGGCGGCGTGTGCGGAGGGAACCTTTGCTGCAAGAAGCTTTTGTCTTCCTTGTACCTAATGGTGCTTTGGCTGCTTCGGTTGGCAAACGCTGACACAACACAACGCACCACAACCGAGCTGCGGGTTCAGACGGCGGGGCTTGTCAGGACTCAGACTGGAGGCAGATAATTAGGTGCCAGGTTAATGAGAGCGCAGACTCTTGATGGCATTTGGTTACTGTATGTGGGCAATTAATGACTTTGTTTTTGTGTTTTTTATTGCCCACTTGAGTGGAAAACATAATACATTATTCACCTCAGGCCTGCGCGTGGTGTTTGATGGAGTAGCGCGCGACTCTGGCTAAAGAATCGGCTTCATTCACCGTGGCGAACGGTTAACTCACAACATTGCGGCGCGCTGTACGGAGTTAGAGAAATGTAATCTCGACTCGCTCGTGGCTACACATGGAGCGTGACCTTTAAAGACAGTACCGCCTCTGGTCGCCAAGCCTAATGTTCAAAACTCTGAAGTCTCAGGTCAGACGCAGGACAATGTTGCCACAAACAAAAAACAGAACAAAGAAACCGAACCCTGTGGCCATAAGTTCTCAGTTAATTCAGCATATCGCATTTCATAATGTATTTGCAAAAACTCCATACCCCTCGAAAAGCTCTGCTTTCATTCTTGGAGGATTTATTGGCAATGAATCCACTGAGAGGTCTTTAGACATCCTCTTCTTTAGCCCAATCACTCGATACCTTCTATTTTGGAGTTAGTTGTTCTCTTGCCTGTGGTGGCCAATTAGAGCGCTATAAGATAAATGGGCACCCACAACTTTGATGTCCATCTTTTTAATAAGCTTTGGTTAAGATGACATCTGTGTGAAAGAGTTCAATATCTTCACAGTGGGAGAGAAAAGAGGTTTATTCTAAAATGAAATATCATGTAAATACTGCTGGAGGTTTAGGCTGGGTGGGGGGATCACAGTGTCGGCTGTGACTCTGGTGCTGGCATTCATTATCTTCCTCTGCAGTCGTGCAGATTAGTCAGCGAAAGATGATTTTTAGAGCCTCGTGAAATCTGCTTTCATACCACTGAATCAGCCTCAGCATAAACAGGAGAAAAAGGTTTTTTTATGTGTGTTGAAATATATAGAACATTTGAAGCCTGGAAAACAGAATGCTCAGAAACACAATTAAAAAATGCAAACATTTGCACTCCTTAAATGCACAGAGTTAATAGTAGAATGGAGTAACAGCGTTACACTGTCTAAAATGGTGGGGTCGTAGTGTGGTGCACGAGTGTGTATGAATGTAAGAGGGAAAGCGAGGTGGAAAGAGAGCATATATCTAACCTCGCCTGCGGACGTGCTCCTTTATACGTGTGTGTAACTCAGTCAGGAATAATGTAAATGTCTGGAGAGTCTTAAGACTGAGCAGGCCTGTATAAAAGCACCCTGTTTCAGGCTAGTAAAACAAGTCAATAAATACCGCAGAGAAGCCGGTGCTGTCTGCTGCACTCTCCTGAATGAAAACAGAGGTGAACTGCTTATTTTCAGTCTGGCACCGGCGGTTGACAGCGGCATTATGGGCGCTCATACATTCTGACTATCACTCGTCACAAGCCATATCTGTCAACATTACACTCCAGTGCATTTTAGATGTAAAACAAGTGTTTCCTGGGAAGAGTATTTATGACCCGATGCGGTCAGCGGCTGAGTGAACTAAACGCTTCCCACGGCAGCGTCCGACCGCCGTTATGACGACTTCTCTCTCTCACCCAATTCGTCAGTTGGTCCCTGTTGTTGATTCTCGCTCACGGAGCAAACATGGAAGAATCACATGCTGAGCCTCGGCGTAGGGAAGCACTTACTATACAGGAGCAGGCAGATCCAAATGGGCAGGCGATGACACAGACCCGCACAAAATGGAAACACCATTAAGTAGGCAAACACTTCACAGCGATAACTGCTACCTGATTACAGCGGGGAAGCACAGCGCATGGTTCTCCTTTTTTTTTTTTTCATACTGTGTCAACACTTTGGGAAAGCAAATATTTCAGTGACTACCCTCCCTGAACTTTAATCCATATGGTGCATTCTGTTTGTCACCACAGATGTTCCACTCCCAGGATGGCTTCTCACAATAGGAGAAACTACTCCTCTACAAGCAGTGGCACACTTGCTCTGCGCCACACAATGAATACACAGAGGTCACACACCGGGGCCGGCGTCAATCCTTTATTAAATTACCCAGCTATCTTATTTTCTGTCACTGCACTGATATGGGGGTTATCTTTTTCATTTATGTAGCGGATTTGCAGGGGGATTATGCATTAAAGATTAAGGGCATGTATACCCAACACCTCAGCACAACAAAATGCAATACCTCAGACAGTGCACGGCTGATGTGGGTGAGGAGAAAACGCGGCGCTATAAAACAAATCTTCAGCAGCCACAACCGGACAGGGTTTATTCTCCTCAGACAATACAAGCTGTGACTATACAGAATGTTTCAACCCTAAAATACTGTGGTAAGCAATACAAATCCCTTGGACAAAATGAAATGTATTAAACATGTGGATTTCATAAATCTCCCTCTCCTCGGCCTGGGTCAGAGGTATATTCACTATAGAGCTCAGCAGACACTTTTCCCCCAGCATTGTTACTCTGAGTCGAAAAGTGCTGCGAGTGGTTTCAAAATGAATGTCAGCAAAAGCGCCGCGCGTACAGCGAGCAGCAGATCCTCACAGTAAAACGGTTCAAATCACTTACCCCTGCTACTTTATACGGGTATTACAGAGGTGTGGGGATTTAAAGGTCTGCTATAGAAATATTACAGATGGAGGAGTGAACTAGGATCTGCATTGTAGATGTGAAAAGGCTCCGAAGATGAACAGTCCAGGGTAGTTCTCCAGGTTCATCCTCCACAGTGCAGATAGTGTCAAAGAAATGGGGGTGGGGAAAAACCCATTTGGATCCGAGCGCAACACTGTTAAACACCCAACTGGGATCCCTTTAACCTTGAGTAGCGTACCAAAGGTAGAGGCAGCCTGGGGCTATGGGGGGGACTGGCTACCACAACTCCCAGTGCCATGCTGCTCCACAGTGGGGGCCCCTACATCGCCAGATTGCCAGAGAGGCCGGCAGAGGTGGTGCCACAGAGTTAGCAGGAGCTGCTCGAACATCCATTTAAGCTGCTCCGTTATCTATTTGTTTTGTTTTCCAAACCACTCCGGTTTCGGTCACCTCGCCGAGGAGGGCGTTCAGCCCGTGTGCACCTCGTGGCTGTCGGGAGCATCTGTCGGCAGCTCGTTCGCGAGACGCTCCCGCTAATTATTTAGCTGGTGTGATGGATAATCTGTGATCATTAAAGATCAGAAGAGCTAAGAAAAGATCGGGAGTAATTATCATTGCTCTGTAGTTCGCACAGAAGAAGTGAAGGACTTTGAACAAGCAGCAAGTAGCACGGATACACAATTAAATGCTCTGTCTTTGCATTCGCAGTAAACAAAGCGCCAATGATGCATGAATATTATATATAGTTCTGCGCTGTGCTGGGGGGGCTGGAGAAAAGATGGATAACGATAGAAGATAAATTAGCATGCGATAACTCAACACTAACACACCTCAACCAAATAATGAATCCTACAACCTGAGTCACTTCAATCCCTTCGTATGATTCAATCATTTCCGTGACAGCTGACTATTACTTCATCATTTCATAAAGACAGATTAAAAAGTTGTCAAATTAAATATTTAAGAGGGTCTGCATGCAGCGGTGAATTTTTAAAGGAATAACACAGATTGGAGATGAAATGAGGCACCTATATGCATATTTTATGCCATAGGGAACGAACGCATATATTTTCCTCTAGGCCACCTACTTTGTAATAAAGAATAGAGTGTGTATAGATGTGGTAAAGCAGCGCAGCGGAAATGATATGAAAGAGAAATTGGTTTTACATAATGATGTCAAAAGGAATATGGCTGTGCATGGTCATGTGGAATAAAGATAAGATTCTCTTTCTCCGTGAGTGAATATTTGGCTAATGGTTTCTTCATTTCCTTAAAGAATAAAGACGGCAGCTTTGTATGAACCATGAATGAGGTTTCTATTGAATGAAGTTAACATTTATCTTTCAATAGCCGACGAGATCTGTTGGAGAAAAAAAAAAATACCCATGTGAGGAGCAGAATACTCAATGTAGAAGCTCTGTCATGTGTTGAAATAAAGAGAAAGTGACAAGTGACAGTAACTGCGATCACATTTTCAGCGGGAGGAAGGTTTGAAGAGGAGAACAAAGCCGCGCGGAGAGGGTTAAATCTCAAACAGAGAAGAGGCTGCATTTCACCGAGTCAGCATCGATTGGAGTAAACAATGACTGATCAATACACACATAAAAGACTCCCTCTAACAAAGACTTGCATGTAGATTTCATAAATCATATCTCACATACAGATACAGCACGGAGACGCTTTCTCTCAAGCCTGTTGAATTAGCAGCAGGCCTTCTCTCTTTTTTTCTTTTTTTTTTTGTTTTCTATTCTGCAGCGGTACACAGATACACTCCGGTGTCCATACACCCTCACTCATGCAATAAGCATCATTGTCACAGAGATTTCCTCTCCAAATGGTTCAGCCTCCACCATCTGCAGGCGTTCCCAGACACACCGCTTTGAGTCTGCCATAATGATGCATGACTAAGTACAGTTAAAGTGTTGCAGTCTGTTGGCAAAAAGCAGTCAAGCACTTTGCTATAGTGTCACTACGGATAAACCATACAGCTGAAGGTTGACGATGGATAAAAGGCAGTGACAGGCCTGGTGATGTGACACTGTGTGTGTGTGTGTTTGTGTGTGTCTGTGTGTGGGTGTGTGGATTCACATGTGTATGAGAGGTTAGAAACCATGGCACAGCAGATTTGTAAGTGTTCTTTAACTAGGATGTGAAATAGGTTTGGACACAGTGAAATAAAATGCTGTGCTGGAGCCTGTTGAAAGTGCTACACGGTTTTAAAGTCATTCCTTTAGCCAATAAGCAGGCGTACCACTGTGCTGGGAATCATTACCTCATATCATTTGTCACATACAAGTGTTGCTAGCCAGCACGATGTGGAATCATCAAATGCAAAGGTCTTATCTTCTGAATGTTTGATTTGCAGAAGATCAACACTGGAACTAGTGAAGTCCACGCCTTGCAGAGGACTGTTTTTTTTTTTACTTGAACTCCTTTTACACAGGTTAAAAAACCCACTAGCATCCAG